>NC_087131.1:625000-1250000 GCF_030705265.1 Helicoverpa armigera | reverse complement strand
ATAAGAAGCTGCTGACATCATTGACAGTTTCTAAACCACTAAAATCTTGAATAACCAATCTCCAAAAGCCATGAATTCTGCTCACGACAAAAAATAATTAAAGCTTGAACATAAAATTGTAACGCAGATGACAATCACATATAAAAATAATATAAAAAAAAATAATAACACAACTAAATATCCGCAATCCGATTGGCGTCGTTAGCCAAATGTCAAGGCTGTTCGTATATTTAAAACGCACTATTTTTGGACTAGCCGTTTTGCATATAGAAATAATTTATTGTCACAGATGTATTGATAATGCATTGATTGAATTATGTGTCGAGTTTAATTTGACATTTTAGAAGACTGTTGCTCATGTTTCATTGGGTTATGAAATCGGGTATAATCTTTAAGAGTTTAAAGAATGAATTTTAAATCCTACCAAGACTTTACATCAACATTTTCATAATCTTAATTTATTAAGAGTTCATGGCTGGCCATCATTCATTTTAAAAATATACCCATATCCCCGATTCTATGAGAACACTGCCGATCTGCGTATAATTGGAAGAAGAAATTGGGCATAACCTAAGGTCGAAGCAATATGCAGAATCGTACGCACCGAAGGTGACCTGCATAGAATAGTATCATAAAAAACTTAATAATAATATTCCAAATTATATCAAAACCCTACATAACCACTGACCTCTAGACTATAGTACTCAGTAGTAGAATTTTGATACTACTTGTCTGGATCTAATTCAACTCAAACTATGATAACCACATGCGCCAGATTAGTAATTTTACAATAATTTCCCAAAGGAGCTGCTTGAGCTCCATATAATTCTGTAAGATCTTGTAAAGTTACATCTGCATTAAAAACAATGAAGACAGAGTTTTCAAAGGAGTATGAAGAAGGCTAAATGTTCTCTTTCGAACAAGTCTTAGTAGCTCTTATGAAAGGAAGAAGATTTCGAGAGGTTAAGACTTAAGAACGTGTGTCATGACGCTGTATTATATCAAGCAACATTCAGGCCAAAACTCATGTTTCTAACGACAATTAATAAATACTTAACTGAAAAAAAAATTCTTTGCTCCAAGTGGTAATAGATTCCAGAAAATAATTCCTCACCTAAACCAAACCTAAGTAAAGCTTAGCAAATAAAACCCAATTCTCCGCCGCTTACGTACCCACCAGACCGTTGGCCTACCTTCGAAACTAAATCAAATTACAAAACACAAGTTAGAAACAAAAGTTCGCTTACTGAAAGCGTATCCACTGCCTAGTCTAGTAAGTCTACATAACCAGGTAACTGCCCAACATAATTCAACTAGCAACGATTGCTACAATTTCTTTAGCGTACCTTTTCTTAGAGAATTTAAACATCTGGAGTCGCCAAACAGACAAAGTTATGAGAAGACCACTCATGCTTGTTTGTACGAGTGGTAAGTTTATGCTCGTGTCTATCAATTTTGTGCGAAAATGTGATCAAAAATTCATGAATGAGCTAGATCATGGCTAGATACGCATTGCCTCGCTCACAGCGTATTTTTTGGCAGAAATGTAAACTTACAGATTGTTGCTTGGGTATAAGGGCTCCAGTAAGTTAAGTGCTCTAAGTACCTTTCCCTTGCGTATCAATAGTACATAGCCTACCTATACTTAATAGCAAGTGAGATGGTATGATCTGGAGGTAAGCCAAGCACCCCACCGAGGGGGTCCCCACGTTGTCGTCGTGGTGGGGCTTGTGTGCCTCAATGATCCTGAAGCTCTGCCGGTAGAGATACTCATGCCGGAAAGGTTCAGGGGAGAGGCCAGACAAAGAGGGACCCAGGGAGGGGCCGCTCCTGACCAGTCCACGCTAGTGGACATGGCAAGGATGCGGCCATACCCGCGGAGGTGCAGGCGCACCAAAGCGGTGGTCGTTTGCTCTTCGTTCAACGAAGAGCAAACCTTTCGGCGGGTTTGCTGAGCCGAGTTGGCCGGACAGCAGACGGAGGCATGCATAATGCCGCCGCCGAGGGCTTGGCTTAATCGCCCGGCCCAGAGGAAGGACACCTCTTGATAAAAAACCACCCAATCCCAAGTTTCGGGAGCGCGGCGAGGGGATGAATGGCCGTGGGGGACACGGTCGTTAGCGCTCCCCCCTGTTGGGGCCAGCCGCCCCCAACAGTATGTAGGCTTGCCCCGGTATGAGGCCACTGCCGGGGTGGACGAACAATTGCTCTCATGATCGTGGGAACTGTATGGATTCTGACACAAACAAAAACAAAAAAAAACAACAACGAAGAACTAAGGGAGTGGGATGAGGACTCGGACTCCGAGTCCGTGTCCAGCGAGGGGGATGCGGGGGGTTTTAAGCTCCCCCGCAACAAGAAGGACCACCGGGCCGACGCCTTCCTCAAGAGGAGGAGGGAAGACCCCGGGTCCTCCTCTGGTGGTCGCGGGCCTCGGCCAAAAGGTCGCCAGGAGGCCCGTCAGCGAAGGGTCCGCTAGGGCTTCTGGGGTGGCGGAGGAGCGGCTCATCGGAGCTCCTCCTCCGAGGAGGAGTCGGCCATCGGCTCCGACCGGGAGCGCAGGGCGGACTTCGAGAAGACGGTGGAGTCCGCCATCAGGCAGGTGGCCTTAAAGAGAAAAAAGGCCAGCAAAGACGGCGCCATTGAGGCCGCCACCGCCTCCATCACCGCCGCAGCGGTGAGCAACTTTGGCCGGGCTCCCGTGAGCGAGCTGGCCAAACTGCAGCAGGAGGTGGGTCGTCTGACGGCCGCCCTGGAGTCTCTTGTGGAGGAGAACAGGAGTCTCCGGGCGGAGCTCGCTAAGATGCGCGAGCAGGGCGGAGCGCGGTGGGGCCAGGCAACAGGCGCAGACTGCGCCGGCTGAGAGCCAGATCCTGGCCCTAGTCCGTCAGGAGATGGCGGCCTTCCAGGCTCGCTTCTCAGTCCTGGAGGGCAGGGTCCTGCGCCCCCCCCTCGCGGCGTCGAAGCCCCAGCGGCCCAAAGGGCCTCCTATGCGGCCGCGGTTGCAGCGGCACCCCCACCCAGAAGGGGACCGCCGAGCAAGCCCCCTGTCGCGGCGCCGAACGGACCGACCAGGAGGGCGCCCGCTCAGCCAAAGCCCAAGACCGCAAGGGCGGTCCAGGCGCAGAGGCCCCGGTGCCACCGTCAGCACCGGCTCCGTCGTCGGCACCAGTGGCGAAACGCCCTCCAAAGCCGACACCGTCTGCGGCCCCTACCTCTTCTGCCACTGAGTCTGAGTGGCAGGTGGTGGGGGAAAAGAAAAAGAGGCGGAGGGCGGCCAAAGCGGCCAAAAAGAAGGCCCAGAAACAGCGGCGCAGGGAGCGAGCCGCCGCGGCGAAACTCCGCGCCCCCAAAACCGCGGCTGTAGTAGTCACACTACAGCCGGACGCGGTCAAAAGGGGCGTGTCGTACCGCGACGTGCTCGCCCAAGCAAAGGAGGCGGTGAACCTGCAGGAGCTGGGTATCGCCTCCGGCCTCCGGCTCAGGGTGACCGCAACGGGCGCCCGTATGCTGGAGGTCCCAGGAGCGGCCAGTGGGCCCGCCGCAGACGCTCTAGCCGAGAGGCTTAGGGCGTCCATAAGTGCGGACGATGCCCGAGTCTCCAGGCCCCACAAGTGTGCGGATCTGCGCATCATGGGCCTGGACGACTCAGTTACTGCGGAGGAGGTGGTGGCCGCCGTCGCTAGGACGGGTGGGTGCTCTGCCGACGAAGTGAAGGCGGGCACCATACGTCCCGACTTCAGGGGCACGTGCACCATCACGGTGAGCTGCCCCGTGACGGCGGCCAAGCGCATCGTAGACGGCCGAAGATTGCTGGTTGGCTGGGTGTCGGCGCAGGTCAAGCTGCTTGACCCCCGACCGCTGAGGTGCTTCCGATGCCACGTCGGGCATCATGTGGGTGTTCGTTGCACCTCGGAGGTCGACCGCAGCGCCCTCTGCTTCCGCTGCGGTCAGCCCGGACACAAGGCCGTGGCTTGTAGCGCCGCGCCGCACTGCACTGCGTGCGCGGCGGCTGGCAAGCCGGCCGAACACCGGGCGGGGAGCAAGTCCTGTGCCCCACCCGCCAAGACCAAGAGTAAGGGCAAGGGCCGGCCGTCCGTCGCCGCCACCACCACCACCTCCGCAGTGGCCACAACCGCAGCTCCTGCGGCCGCCGCCGCCCCCAACGCTGCCGCCGCTGTCAACGCCGTCGCCACTGCTGCTGTCGCGGCGCCCGTGTCTGCGTCTCAAGAGGAGGAAGACGTGATGGAGTGCTAATCTGGCTCCATTGCGCTTCCTCCAGGCGAACATCAACCACTGCGCCCGTGCCCAGGATCTGCTGCTCCAAAGCATGGCGCAGTGGTCGATCAACATCGCCGTGGTCGCTGAGCCGTACTTTGTCCTTCCCAGGGATGACTGGGTTAAGGACCTTAGCGGCTCAGTGACCATCATATCGTCGGCCGCCGCTGGTACTCCTTCCCTCGAAGGGGTGAAGAGTGGAAGGGGTTGCGTCGCAGCACGGTTCGGGGAGATAGTCGTCGTGGGGGTGTACTTCTCCCCGAGCCGAACTCTCGCCGAGTTCCACAACTCCCTCCTGGAGTTGTCCGTCGTCGTCGGAAGTTATTCCCTCCCTGTGCTAGTGTTAGGGGACTTCAACGCCAAGAATTTGGCCTGGGGTTCCCGACGCACAGATGCACGGGTAGGATGGTGGAGGACTGGGCGCTGGAAGCAGGCCTGGTCGTCCTCAATCGGGGTTCTGTCCCCACGTGTGTACGGATGCGGGGCGAGTCAGTGGTGGATATCTCGTTCGCCAGCCCGCTCTGCTACCGCGTGTCTTTGACTGGCGCGTGGAGGAGGGGGTGGAGACCTACTCCGATCACCGGTACATCCGGTTTGACGTCTCCGCCCAGAACCCTAGCGCGCCGGTCCTGCAGACCCCGAGTGGTCCACGTTGGGCGCTGAGGCACCTTGACCGGGAGCTTCTCCTGGAAGCCTCAGTCGTGCAGGCCTGGGTGTCATCACCGGACAGGCCCGCCGACATCAACGACGAGGCGGAGTGGTTCCGGGAGACCATGTCCGAGATTTGTGACGTGGCCATGCCCCGAGTCCCGCCAGGACGCGCCCGACGCCAGGTGTACTGGTGGTCTCGCGAGATCGCCGCCCTTCGAGAGGCGTGCGTCGCTGCGAGGCACCTGTACACCAGACACCACAGGCTGCGCATCCGCCCTCCGGATGCAGAAGCCAGGGAAGCAGAGCTGTACGAGGGTTACAGAGCTGCGAAGACCGCCCTCCATGGCCATCGTCCAGGCCAAGGAGGTGGCCAATGCGGAGCTGCTGGGGTCTCTGGACAGGGACCCGTGGGGGCGCCCGTACAAAATGGTGCGGGGCAAGCTCCGCCCATGGGCCCCCCCGCTGACCCAGAGCCTTCGGCCTCAGCTGGTGGAGGAGGTGGTGAGCGCTCTGTTCCCTTCGCGCGGGGAACACTCTCCCCCGCCCATGTCTCTGCAACCCGCGGTGTCAAGTACGGACCACACTTCCGACGACGACGATGTCCCCGAGGTGACTGGGGTGGACCTGAGAGTGGCGGTGGCTAGGCTGAAAGCCAAAAACACCGCCCCAGGGCCTGACGGCCTGCCTGGCAAGGCCTGGGTCCTGGCCCTTGAGGCTCTCGGGCCTCGACTTAGGGGCTTCTCAGCGCATGTTTGGAGAGGGCCAGTTCCCACTTCGTTGGAAGACAGGGAAACTGGTCCTCATACGGAAGCCGGGGCGCCCTGCGGACTCTCCGTCCGCATACCGGCCTATCGTGTTGCTCGACGAGGTGGGCAAGCTCTTTGAGCGAGTTGTCGCACACCGCCTCGTCGCGCACCTTGGGGGGATAGGGCCGGACCTTGCGGACCACCAGTTCGGTTTCCGCAAGGGCGCTCAACGGTGGACGCCATCATGCGCGTGAGAGCTCTCACGACGGGGGATGCTGTGTCCCGGGGGGGGGCCGTCTTGGCGGTGTCTCTTGACATCGCCAACGCCTTCAACACCCTTCCCTGGAGTTGCATCAGGGAGGCACTCCGGTATCACCGGGTGCCGACCTACCTTCGTCGCGTGGTCGAGGCCTATCTGTCGGATAGGTCCATCATTTACCCTGGTCACAACGGGGAATGGAACCGGCGAGAGATGTCGTGCGGTGTTCCGCAGGGGTCGGTACTGGGGCCGCTCTTGTGGAGCATCGGCTACGACTGGGTGCTGCGCGCCGACCTCCCTAGCGGCGTCAGCGTGGTCTGCTACGCTGACGACACGCTGGTTCTGGCACAAGGGAGGTCGCACCAGGAGGCGGCCGACATAATGACGCGCGGGGTTGCGATAGTCATCGAGAGGATCCAGCTGCTGGGACTGGAGGTGGCCTTGCACAAATCCGAGGCCATGTGCTTTCATGGGCTTCGGAACGCGCCACCTTCAGGCTCCCAAGTCACGGTGGGGGGGGCTACCATCGGCGTCGAGAGGGCGATGAAGTACCTGGGACTCGTCCTCGACGGCCGGTGGAGCTTCGTCGAGCACTTCCGACGTTTGGGCCCCAAACTGGAGAAGGCAGGTGCTGCATTCAAGCGGCTCCTGCCCAACCTGGGAGGCCCAAACGCCCCCTGCCGTAAACTTTACGCGGGGGTCATGCGGTCCATGGCCCTTTACGGGGCCCCGGTATGGGCACGTTCGGCACGGCCGCGGGCTGTGCACTACCTGAACGTGCCCCAAAGGGTGATAGCCATTAGGCTAATCCGGGGGTACCGCACGATCTCCCGCGAAGCAGCTGGCCTACTCGCTGGACTGCCACCGTGGGATCTGGAGGCGAGAGTCTTCTTGCGCCTGTACGACTGGCGCGAGGAGGCTCAGCGCCGGGGAGAAACCCCGTTGCCGCGGCAAGTTGTCGCGCAGCGGGCGGAGCTCCGGCGCGATCTCATGGTGGCCTGGAGGGAGCGACTATCGCAACCCAGTGCAGGGCACGCCACCATCGTGGCGGTAAGTCCCCTCTTTGAGGAGTGGCTCGGGAGGAGTCACGGCGCCCTCACGTACCGCATGACGCAGGTCCTCACCGGACACGGTTGTTTCGGGAGGTACCTGCACCGCATCGGTCGTGAGGAGGCGCCCGGGTGTCACCATTGTGCGGACAGCCCCGAGGACACGGTGGACCACACAGTCCAGGTGTGCCCCGCATGGGAGGGGCACCGCCGGGTCCTCGTCGAGGCTTTGGGCGGCGGCGACCTCTCGCGTCCGGCCCTGGTTCAGGCCATGGTCCGGGGCGAGAGGGAATGGGATGCCGTCGCCTCCTTCTGCGAGGCGGTCATGCTCGAGAAGGAGGAGGCGGAACGCCAGAGAGTCCGCACCTCTCATCCCGGCCGCCGCGCTGGACCAGGTAGACACCATGGGCGCCGGGTGTCGCGAGATGACTCCCGGCCACCGTAGGCGTGGGTCTGTGGGCGGTGAGTTCGGGTGGCTCATCGTCCCTCTGTCTTCCTAGACGACAGACCCGTGTCGACGGCGCGCGTTGTTCCACGCGCTCCTCAAAGAGACGTCAGCAACCCCAGCGGGGCCCAGCAGGGCCAAGGCCTGCCGGGGCTGCGGGTTGTTCGAAAGAGATACCGCGGCCCTGGTACATAAAAGGCCTATGACGGAACACGACGATTTTAGTCAGTAAAGTCTGACACTCCTCACCGCTGCTAACCCACAGCGGGAGGGTCATTTGATGATTTTACGTCGATAAAAAAAGGTAAGCCAAGCACGTTGGCACAGCATGCAGTTACGTAGTCTGTTATATTTTGGTATCAAATCGTTATGCATTGAGGTAGGTGCTCCTTACTTTATTTCCATAAGAAGGACTGTGTTTTTATAATTAAAATATCGTAGCAAATCTCTTCATTGATGATTTATTTTAACGTAAAAGCTCCTTTGTTAAAAAAAAAAAACTGTTAAATCTAAGGAATTGGTAACCTGCATGAAAATTACATCACTCAACTTTAAGCATTTGTAAAAACGTAACGTTCTACTTTAGTACAATGTACAAAACAGGCTCATGTTTATTCCTTTGTCTGTTCAAAACCATGTAATACCTTCATTTATAAATTAAGGCGTTTATCACAATCTCTTACCAAATAGTGTGGCTATTACACAAATGAGACATGTCACGAACGAGCTCGACTGTGACGTAGTTAAGTAGAAAATATACGGAATAGGAACGCAGAATAGTGGAGCGCGTCTGTCTTTATAACGTTGCTTTGGTAAGGCAACACAAGTTTGTTAAAAAATACGTAAAACACCAATCGTTACCAATAAAATAAACAAATCTGCCTTTATGCAAGTTCTGTTTGCTGTCCAATTTTTATGTACAGATATTTTGCAACTATCCTTTTTAGTTTTCTTGACTGCCATTTATTGTGGGCTACCAAGTTTTTGCTGTGAGCAATAATGACAACTCACGTCATGAGCTAAAATTTTAGGACTTTTTTTAACACGCTTATATTAGCTTCACTTGTAACTATGTATATAAGAAAATCTTGGAATCTTAATTTGACCCACTTCCCGGTCTTCGATTAGGATAAAATTTTGCACACACTCTAAGTTCTGATGACAATACAAGACTAGCTAAGAAACGTCATTACAAATCCAATCAATCCAAAATTTTAATGCGTACAAAAAGCGTGTTTTTTCGTTTTTAAACTATCATTTACCTATATTTACTGAGTGATTGTTTCTTGTTTGTCTCCCTATGTTTCCAAAGTCACTGAACGGGCACAATATTCCTCATCAAAGCGACTAAATCACGACCCGTCCAATATAATGCAGACATCGTGATTCACACTATCCTTTACCACACGTTTGGATATTACTGCACATATAAACTCTAATAAGCGTTAAATCCTTTTCTCAAAACAATTGAAATTCAACCTTAAGTCTTAAACACAGAGTAGATTTTGCAGTGGAGGTTTCGCCAAACACTTTTGATTTTATTTTTCAATGAAAGGTTGTATATGAAATGACTGTTATCGTTGTACGGTTGATAATTGGAAGCCCCTTTACGAAATCATCCTGTATTGTTGACAAAGCCTTTTGTATGAAATTGGAAGGTTAATAAGATTTTATTTTTGGGAGCAAAAATCACAGGTACTGAAGTTAAACTAATACGTTTGTTGGCAAACAACATAACGTAAGCCAATTTGAATGTTCGCAGTAATTAGAAGGATCGTTAAAGCTTGATTGTATTTAATAATTATAGCCTTTGCGAAGTGAGATTCCCTCTCATTTAACGCGATTAGATAGGTTTAAAGTGTGTTCGTTAGTATCCTTTGAAAATATTTTTTTGTACACCTACACCCATGTATTTAGTGATCCCGTGGGAACTACTCCGTGCATCCAGGTTAACAATTCTCTACAGGTTTCCTTGATAAATAGGCTTTCTAAAACTGATATCATTGTTGCAATCAGACCAGCAGTTCCCGAGATAAATGCCTTCAAACCAAATAATGTTAGTTATTAGATGTCAATCTCTGAACCAGGTAGGTATTCCTGAGCAAGTTTAAACATTATTGAACCCGCACAAAGCTAAAACAAGTAACTAATATGAACATAAAAAGTAATTGTAATAATGTCAGCATTCTATTCTTTTATCCTTCAGTTTTGAGTTAAAGGTCACTATGACGGACAGTTGACCTCTACATGTGTCACGCTACATTGTTATAGTATTACGCGATGACCCTTCGTCATATTTATATTATTTTGTATGTCAACTGGGTACAGTTTAATCTGTGAATTTAGCACAATTAAATATAATCCTTGTGAAACAATGTTTGGAGGGAAATGTGCTGTGTAATTAAAAATGAAAAGTAAAAGTGTAACCCTTCTTTGTAGTAGGGTGAAAAGCAGTATTAAAGCTATCACTGACAACCTAAAATACTTATTAAGTAATAGCGTCCGCCTGTGGTTTCATCTGCTTGCTAATGGAACTACTTCCCGCATCAGAATTAAAAGTAGACCGCATATTATTCTAACTTATGAAGTATATTACTGCCAAGTTTCATCAAAATCTACTCAGCTGTTTGTGATAAAGGAAGTTACAAACATACAAACTCAATCTTTCGCATTTGTACTATTAATTTGCTACGTATTTCTCCCACAAAACAGCGCAATACTCTTCCTAAGACACAAAAACAAACTAGTTTTATCCAATTACGGTACCACGTGCTAGCTATGTTGTAACGCGCGGGTTCGCCTGTCGTTACGTCAAGGACCTTGTGGGTTTTCCCTGAATTAGTATTGTTTTGGTGAAATTTTCACGAGACCTTGATAACTGTGTTTATAGGCCTTCGCCCTCATTAGACAGTGGTATTAACTTCGTTGTTTTTTTTTTTGGTTGGAAGGGAATATTTATTTACACACAGAACCTTAAATATTAACTTTAATATTTTTATTCTTTAGTTAAGTTGCTTGGCTTCCATATTTGGGTAATGCTTTTAAAGAAAGTAGAACATTTACTAGGTGTGATTATAATAATAGTGTTTTACTTAAGATGTGTGGACGCAGGCCAACTTCAGGCGGATATTGTTAAAATCCTATCCTTTGAGATTTCCTATGTCTGAAATAATGAATAAAGTTTTATTAGGCATATTATTAGGCAGTCCTCTTTTTATCTTTTTGCTACTATGATGTAGGTACCACATCGGGTCCACATTGCTACTTTCTGTCATCTAGCCCCCTGATACAGGTATCTCATAACCTGGCATTACGTAGTTAGATGATTTTCCCCGTTTGTAGAAAACATCGTGTATTCTGAAAACAGATTCTTGGAACAAGGCTAAACAAGGACCCATCGCGTCCGTTAGCCAATAAACTCATGATTTTAATGGATATAAGCGTCCCTTCGTAGAATTGCGGACCTTACATATTTACTTCCACAGATACTTCATTATTCATTAATATACAATTCCCCAAACTCACTTGAAATCCAAAACTAGAACAAAACACTATCAAAAAATCAATGGCTCCAATTTTCCGTCCAATACGGCTTTTCTTCGAAGAATTCCACGAAAATGCTTATTAGCCGCGCAATGATCATCAAACTGATAGTAAAACCCACGCTTACTGATTACTGATAGGGCATACAAACCGCTCGATTGAAGAGTACTTAATACCTTTCGCCCTTGAGCAAGCATCCGCCAACGCAATATCGATTTTTACGTACATAGATTCATTTACAATAAGGCTTCAGCGTCCACAATGTTTGTATTACAACATCTGACTTATGTCACAAAAACTTACACGCTAAACTCTACCTTAGCGCTATATAATACAGTTTATTTTTGTGTGCAGTGTGTGGCAGTTAAGACGTTTTAAGATGTGGAAACACTTACGAAGCTGTGACCGAGTAGTCAGTCATTAAGTAGGTATAGACATCAGTGCTCTAGCACATGACCTTGTAAGAGATTCGATTTCTACGACTAATTATTTGTTTAAGGCACATAAAACATTTATGGGCAAAATTAACTTCATATAAGCCTTTATTTTCATAGTTTTAGGCTAAAACAGGAAAGAAACTGTCTAAATCGGGCGTTCTCGGATCCAGGCAAAACTTAGTTCGGTAAAATTGTAACTTCCTCACCAAGATAATTATTACACAAGTAACTTTTTAATGATGAAACAATTGAAACCTGAGTACGTAATATGAAAGTAAATTTTAGACGAGATACCAGTAAATATAGTAGGTGGGATGGTGGTAAACTTATGGAAACACACGTGTCACAATTAGATTGTCTTAGGTGCTAATGTGGATGCATGGAAATGTAGACCAAGAAAAAGATGCACTGATTGCCTGTATGGAATAAATGTGAATGGATATACTAACATCATACTAATGATGGCTGAAAGAGAGGAATAGAAGCAGTTAACAACGCGCCAACCCCAAATAGATTCAAATTGGAAGAGGGCAACAAGAAGAAATGAAATAAGTAAGTATAGCATCGTGCACTGAGGATTTTCTTTCTCCTTACTACTATCTACTTACTCATACATAATACCTTCGCAATACATACAAGTTTTCCAAATGAGTGTAACATACAATCCCGCTTTAACAAGCCTTTAATTAAAGACATATTCTACACTACCCAGTCCTGTTATCTTACAGATAGCTACAGAATATAAAAGCGAATATGTCAATAGTAATTACGTATCCCACTTGATGCAGTTACGTTAAGGATTGTATCTTGAAAAGACTGGTTTTGCGGTCAATGCACTGCGCGTTGAAATTATTGACCGCTGGATATACATATACAAATGTACATATTATCAATTTGTATATTTATGTAGTGAGGAAGAATGTTTTTATGTCATCAGTGGTCGTATTTTGTCGCTCCTTGTAAAGCACTGGTACTCAGCTACATCCGGTTAGACTGGAAGCCGACCCCAAAATAGTTGGGAAAAAGGCTCGGGAGATGAGTGGTCGTATTTTGTTTTAGATGAATTAAGGAACTCAGTTCAGCTCAGTTTACAAGGACTTTTTGCTGCGAGCATAGAGTGGAAGAAACATCAATGTGTAATTAAGTGGTCATGATCTGTCTAGCCTTTTCCTAATGTTAGGGGCGGCATCCAGTTGAATCTAATGCAACTGAGTACCAGTGTTTTACATGCAGCAACTGCCTATATGACCTCCTGAATCCAGTTACTCTGGATACTCCTTGGGGAACCTCTTGATAAGATTGGCTGTCAGAATTTTAGGCTTCTAACTCTACTCGTTGTTCGCACGAAATTCGCATTTGTGAATGGAGGTAACAAGAAACAGTGTGCTGACAATTTTGTTCTAAATAAGGACCTTAGTTCCTTAACCAGTACCCAAAACGTGTATGTTTAAATTAATTATGCAGTAATCTCCGCAACGGTAATTACATCCTTGTATTTCGTAAATTAGCCTATTAAAGAACCTTTACCAGTTAATACGTATTCTCATTTAAATTGTTAATGTTTTACGTATCCTTATATACTGGAAAAACGTTTTACGATGTGCTAGTAATGTGATGAGAGAACTTCTTAATCTATTAACTTGATTTATGTCCGAATACTTGAACCGCCATTCGAGACGTCATACTTTGAAGTACTTTCTTAGGTCTCGATAACTAAATAAAAACTGTGTAGGCCGCTGATTCAGTAAGGTTGAACCGAACGGTACTAGCTCAGCGTTCACTTTATAGGAGAACGACTATTTCATCAGCATAATTATTTTAGAATTTTTCAACTATCATTTGAACATCTTTGGAAGATGTTACGGGTAGTCCAGAAGTAGAAACCAGTAAGTAAGTCTGACAACCAGTCTTACTAAGGGGTGATGGGATCGCCCAGGTGACTTGCTCGAGGAGGTCAGATAAACAGTAGCTCCTTGTAAAGCACTGGTACTCAGCTGCATCCAGTTAGACTGGAGGCCGACTAACATAGTTGGGAAAAGGCTAAGCACATGATGATACTGTAACTGTGTTTAAAAATTTAAGTATTATAACATTTCATACAACAACATTATAAGCATTATTTCATTCATAACAAAAGAATACTTTACTTCCAATTATCGCGTTTTAAAAACAAAAAACAAATGACAATCAATTCGAACATGCATGATGGATATACTATACTTACAGTTGATTCATAAAAAAACTTTAAACATATCAAGCGATGTACTAACCGACATTACAAAAAGAGTATGAATAACGCAACGTATTAAGGATAACAGGATGTAAATTATTGTGTCTGCTGTTACAAATTATCGTTGTTGTGAATAAAAATGTATTGTGCTGTGATTCATGTTTTTGTTTTAATGATTTATTTTTCAGTCGTTGCTTATTGACCCATAAGTAATTTTATCAAAGTCTTTTTTTTATAGACATGCTTTTACTGAAACCCACATGATATAAAATGCAAAAATGTGTAACTAGCTTCCACGATAAATTGGCTATTTAATACTCAAATAATTATTTTAATAGGACCAGTCGTTCCTGAGATGAGGACGTTAAATGAACAAATAATCTCTTCAGTCTTGCAATATTAGTATCTAGTTCTCCCAGACTGCGATTACAGAAGCGATATTAGAATCTACAATGTTTACAGAGTAAATAAACTTGAGAATCTGAGATTATGATGTACCCTTTCGGGCACAGCAAACATAGTCTAATTGCAGATTAAAAGAAAGTAGGTAATAACGTCACACAAAACTTCTTTTAAAAAAGGGCTTTCAATCATACATTACACACTGTAATAACGACTCAATGTGTAACCAATTAAGGTTTAAATTGCTAAAACAAAAATAGGTACATAAGACCTTTTAACCTTGTGCGAGTGATGAGCGCAATATTTAGCGTCACGTATGCCGTGTCTTAGGCAAATGTAATCACGTGACAAGGCATTATAAATGTATTAGCCAGATAATATTACCTTACAATAATGGCATGTAACAGTTTTGTAATGTACGCAAAAAAAATGTTGACACACTGATTTTGTGTGCGTAAAATTCCTTGCAAACAAAGCAGAAGTTTAATAGTATTTTTTTTTTATTTTTAATCTGTACTCTTAAACCATATACATATAATACTAATATAATAAAGAAGAAACATTTTTTTGTTTGTACCCTAAAGCCTCCGAAACTACTGAACCGATTTGAATTTATACAAGCATTACTTGCCATACCGAATTGGAAATTCGAAAACGGCTAATTAATGATAACTTTGTAGTTGTAATTCCCAATTATGTATGTTTTGAAGATTATGACATTTTTAATACTGTTATCATAACAATATTACATATTCATTTATAACAATGACACTTATACAGACGATTAGGAATAACCCAATATAAAAGCTTGTATGATTCATACTCAAAAACACTCATTCAACAAGTTGTATACTTGAGTAAAAAAAATATACTACAATAGAATGTTGGCGGTTCAAAAACATGGTGTCGAGTTTAGAACAAGGAGTCCCGTCTCGTTTATATGGTAGACCAATTATCTTTATTTATGTAACTAGCTGTAAATACATGTTGTTTAAAAGTAGAACAGTTGTATTAAGAAGTATGTTCTATTTCTGTTTAAAATGTTGGGGGATTTCCTTTGCTTAATGTTAATTTGGAGGCATTTTTTACTAAAGGAAAAATTACTGTCCATTTTCTTCAGAGGAAGCCTTTTTTCTTGCGTAGGTATTTTTTTTATACCAGTATTACAAAGCTGAAGAGTTTGTGTTTGATTTAACGCGCAAATCTTATCCACTACTGGACCTATTTGAAGAATATTATCGGAGAAAGATAGCCTATTTATCAAAGAAGGCTGTAGACCATTTTTTATCCGGATACACTTAGTATTTCCCACGATACACAGGTGAAACCTCTAGCATAAGCCAGTCTATAAATAAAACCAATGAAAATCCACTTAGCACGTGAATCCTGCGTGGCCATTCACCATGACATCTAAGTGATTGCTGACAAACATCTCCGGTGGCTAAATGTCAAAACTATATCGTAATAACCTGCGCGTTTACATACTAAACAAGCACTAATACTAGCTTTAGTGGACACAGACTTTTGTAGGAATAGATAGCTAGTGACGTCTTTGATATGAAAAGTAAGAGTATCGCTTTAGCTGCGTTGTCTTAAAAAGAGTTACCAGGAAACGAAAAAGGAATGAAGAAATGGACTTCAGTCTGGATTTCAGTCTATAATAATTTGAAACTTATTCGTGTTTTGCCTGCAAGGGAAAGAGCCGTTTAAAGGTTCTGATCATTCAACAATTTCTTTGTCATCTTTGTCATCAACAATTTCTTTGTCTTTACGTTAATAAACACTATACTCTAAGAAACTAGTTGACCCTCAACAGTGAATTACGGATTTATTCTAAGTCGTCAACAGGTGCATTGCACTCCCTTTTGACAAGCGTTCGTCATCTATTTATATGCAAGTCTGTGGCAGCGACAGTTGACCGAGTAATGTTCATACTTAGTAGAAACACTCTAACAAGATAGTAAGTAAACTACTGCAACTTAATACCCGAATACTTAAACGTAAGATAGCTAGAAGCTACCGAAAATTATATGTATGTAAGACTGCTTTAAAGTTATGAAGTACAACTATCTCAAGTTATTGCCGTACCAACAACTGTATGAGTAAAAAATATAGTATTAAGTATATAGGGGCCTAAGACCAGCACTGTCTGAACCTCAAAGATAAAGTAATATCATGTAGACCTACCACAAGTTCTCACTAAACAACTTATTACACAGAAGCAGTTACAAGTATAGAGTACTAAAAAATACAAAAACGTTATATGTAACTTTGCTAAAATTATTCTGTAAACACAGATACACAAGTCCCGATCAACAATAACATCTATAAAACAAAATAACATGATTTACAACAGTCCAAAAATGGGCCCAAAATCTAAATAAGACCGGAGCTAAGCCCCGCTAAGTACGAGCCGTCCTATTGTACCTATATTCTGAACAATGTCCTATTTATAGGACAAACACAAAAGGATTGTTAGACAAGAGATCTTCATATTCTTGAGATCGCCAACAAATAGGACACATTTAGAAATATTATTACGAAGAAAACATTCAAATATACATATATCCAGCCTGACATATTTAGGGGAATAAAAATGTACTGTTTTTATCTCACTGCCTTTCATCACTTCTCTCAGGGAACTACTTAGTGCAACAGGATAAAAAATTCCCTATAGCTTCCCTTCATAAATGGTCTAACACTGAAAGAATGTTTCAAATCATACCAGTTAGCATTATATCATCATACCTTAGCTCGTTTAAGCATACAAAAAAATCTTCAGTTTTTTAATATTAAAGTATACCTACATAGGAAATGATTGAAAACTAAACAAAATTTCGATAGTAGGTAAGTAACTCTTTAACCTGACTAACTTTCAAAGTGTAGTCGTGGTATGAAATTATAAAAATAAAACTTTTGCCTTCAGTTCATTTCGATTACTTATGGTACTTCTGAAGTTTTTCTTTGAGTGGAAAGTGGACCAATATTTTGATAGCATTCATAAGAAATATTCAGGCAAGCTTTCAGGAAAATTAAATTAATATATACCGCTACCTTTACAGGTCAAGTGATACTCATTGGTGGTTGAAAATGAGTCTAAGATCATATTATTTTAAGGAAACAAGTCATTTTATATTAAGTAAATTTATTTTTTTTCATACTTTCCCTCGTTGTGTTAACAATGTTTCTTTACCGTTGGGTATTGTGATAATTTTTTTGGAGTTGAAATTATTTCAGGCAATAAAGACAATTTCTTTTTTGAAGTATACCTTGTGGATGAATGTGAATACCTTGTCTAATAAAATGTAAAAAAAAAATAAGTAATGCAATATAAATATTAACATAACCATTAAAGTACCCAATTATTTCCATATATTCACAAACCGTATTAAGTATTTCGAAATAAATATTGATCACCATTTGCCCAGTCTAGTTGGCCAACAAATGAACTTTAAACAACATTTCAATCCAAATACCTTTCAATTGATGTAACCACGACCTTTACCGACTGCAGATAAAAGGCTCAAAAATATCGATATTGTAACAAATTAACACACCTACGATACAATCAGGCTTTTTAAATTACGAAAGAAAAAAAAAGACGAGTAGTCGAAAAAAAATATTTTAAGGCCGCGTGTACATTTGCGAATGTCGAAAGTCGGTGGCCGACTACGAATAAATTAAAGAGAGATTGCTGAGATTATACCCGCATAGTTTTTGCAACAACAATGATTATTCTATCGATTTTCTGTTAATTTAGTAGAATTTGTAGCAATTGTTGAAATTGTTGGCATATAAATTGCAATCGATTCGATTGAAATTGGATCAAATACTTTATAAGGAACACAGGTGCATGATTTATCAAATGTAGGTAATACTTTATCTTAAGGAAATTGTAACAGAAGGAAAGATAACAATGTGATATCGATAGAAAATAGGTACATCATTAATAAATTTATGTTTTTGCCAAATTCTTTAACATCTAACGGGGCAAAATGAATTCTCAAAATATTTATGAAAAACAAAATCATAGAATCGATGGGTATTTAACATATTAATTACATATACAAAGTCTAAACAGGACAACATCAATTAAATCAACATCAATTTCGAAAAACTCCGATGTACACTTAGCCGTACATGATGCATCGCGATTGCCCGCCATTGCATAACTTACATTCTCCGCTGTAACATCTCAGTTGCTTAACAACTAAATTCTATATGCAAAGTGTACATTTTTTGCTTAAATTACATCAATTGTTTCAAAACTTTACCTAGCCTTATCGTCCCGTAGTATTGTTTTTTGTATCTCGATAAGAATTGTTGTGAAGGAAAAATTTTATAGTGTGCACGAAAAAAATATTGTGTAATTAGAACACTAGTGTGTTTTTGACGGATTATTTTACTACTAGCTTCTGCGTGGTGTGTGTGGTGTCACCCGCGTCTCGTAGAAACTACTTCGCGCACATGGACAAAACTTAGCCTACAGCCTTTCTCGATGACTGAGCTATTTAGCACTGGCAGCATTTTTCTATAACTGGGGTTTCTAATACTAAAATAACTTTTCAAATCGGACCAGTTCCTGAGTTTCAAGCAAAGAAAAAACAAAAGATAGTAGCTCATATTAGTTTTCTGAGCAATTTTTAAGCAAAGTTGTCAGCTGTTTTTGATTACTTTTTCCTTAAAAAATATTTTTTTATTTTCCATAAAAAGAACTGTTCTTTAGCTTATGGGGCCTTCTTTCAACGAAATCAAGTCATGTTACAGTCATAGAAATGAAACCATTGGTTTAATGGCGTTTACTAAGATGCAACAAACTGGGTCACAATATTGTTACGTCATCGGCTTTCATCATGGCGGTAAACGCTACACTTTATAGGATAACAACCTATAGAGAACATTTATTTAGTACTTGAATTACTTTTGTGATTCATTTCGAAAATGTCTAATTTTCGTACTAAGTATCTCCAGCCGTCAATTTAAATGGATGTAGAAAAACTTAAAATATTTCATATTAGGTAACCACATTTTTTAACTCCAAAATCCAGTAACCATGGTAACAATTCGTCTTCTTACCTAAACCTGCTCGTGAGATTCTTTTGTTTCTCTAAAACTACTACCTAAGTACCAAAACCCGCCTGTTAAATATCTACAAATGACAGCCGGGACCAACTTCACTTCCTTTCCGACAAACTATGTACTATGACAGATTATCACGTATCAGACCAACGGACGGACAACCTTAATCGATCACCTTATACCGCTGTTACTCAGCTAGTTACTCTATATAGGAAAATGTGTACAAAACAAAAGTATTTTTTCCAACTTCAGTTATCTTTTTACGTAAAACCAGCGTCACACAATATTTGCAATAAAATATTTTCATACAAATACAGTATGATTTTATAACATACGAACTTGCTATAAACAATATTATGTTACTCGCATAATAAATATGATTCAACATCCACCTGTATATATGACATCACAAGATAAAAAACTGGTTTGAAAGACATCAGACGTACAGAACCAGAAATTCAACTTCTCATGTGAAGGATAATCTTCAGTATTAAGCCGGTGGTTAAGCTCGGTTTTTAGACTTACAATTATCTGCAAGTATGAAAGTGTGTGTTTCTGTATACATGTGGGCTAACCCATAGAGCTATTAATTAAAGTACTTCTATCAAAGCAAAAGGCTGTGTGATCGAAGTTAAAGACGAAATTCCATGACACTTTAAAAAATGTGTCCAAAGTTTCGAAATGCTAAATTCCATGACACGATTTAGGTAAACTGCGTCTAATTTTTCAATCACCATACCAAATGTCATCTTAAATTCAGAAGAAATAACAAATAAACCATTTAATTTAAAGAATGCGCGTGAGTGGTCTGATTTGGCTCCATGTATTGGAGCATTAGTATTTGTAATTATAACCGTTAAAGACTCCCATTGTTTTTGCTCAAGTAGCTACAGATAAGCTACTGGAATAACGTATTTTAACTTTCAGGAAAAATAAAAATTACATTCAGAAAACGCCTTTGCCGAAGTACCTATAGATAAAAGATCAACGTCTATAAGTTTTCAGGAAAAAATAAAATAATAAATATACATAGAGGAATCATTATAACAAGTTTGATGCCACTTTCACTGGTAAAAATGACGCTGCAACATAATATACAAAGTCACACTGTGAGAATCATGACTAAGTGTGGTCATCACTGTTCAACAAAAACGTATCGACCTACTGTTAAATAACTACTGTTCAGTTTCCTTATATTTACGTGTTTTTGTGTGAATGGTACTTTGAGCTGGGGTCCAGCGGTTTCATCCAAACTCCATTGGGAAGTACGCGTACCCGGTTTATGGAACACTGAAAGAATAACACACTGAAAACACCTAATTCCTACACCTGGTATTCGGAATTTATGATATATTGAATACAGAAATAGACATTAATCTTTTCTATGTAGTGGAATAAGGTAAAGATAGGTTTACGTGGTTAGATAAAGAAAAAACTAACTTATCCTTTCAATGAAGCCAATGACATGACAGACAAATGACAATCTCTGAAAGTTAAAAATTCACGTTTTGGCTGGATGACTGACGCAATTCTCTCGCACAATACCAATACATTTTCCTCCTTTCAGTACAAAACTATAGTACTAAAAATGCAATAGCAACAAAAGCTAGCATTACGCAATATTAATATAATCCATCTCAGCCTCACATTAGGAGAAAGGTACCGATCTGGCCGCGGAGCTAAACACGCGTTTTGTAACAAACGTCTTTACGTAAGCCTTCTACGTTATATACACTGCTCTGTGTGGATTTTGTTCAAGGAATTTTATATATAGATTAGATTTTTCACTAACGTCTTTGGTAACTGCTTAACGCACCCGGATAAATAGGACGAAGCCTATGTCCTTTTTCAGGCCCTAAACTCTCTCTATACCTAATTTTTAACTCGGTGTGCAAGTTTTAGTGTGAAAGCCGAATAAACAAACAGAGTTACATGCGCATTTATGATATGAATATAGTAAGGATAACATGTGTTTGCAAAGAAAATATACTTATTCATATTTAATTTAAAAATGCAACCTAATTAAGGAAAGATTAAAAAATACGTATGCAATTTTTCTGCAACGCTGATTAACATTCTCAGTAACATGGCTAATTAATTTTGTATGTATGTAATGTACATTTTATCTAAAATACTTTTTCATGTTTTTGTAGATATCTAGGCTACCTCAAAGTAAACGAAATGAGTTGCAAGATAAAAAATAGAGGGATTGTTTGCCAAGCGGTTGCTCAAGCTGGCAACTTTGTTTAGCAATTTGTGTCTGAGTTGTTGATACAGTTTTAATGTATATTTTTTTAATAAAATAGGAAGTTTTTCTTGTCGCTTTTTGAACATTTATTTTTGTGAGGTAAAAGCCATTGTATTTCATTCAAATTATGATGCAAACACATATATAACTGATAACAAACGTAAAAAGTTCTATATAATTACAAGATTGTTAGGTCTCATTGTACGGTTCATTTGTAAAGTCCTATAACTAGGTAGCAACAAGTACATATCAGATTAGGAAGGACAAACTTTAATTCGTAACGCAATATAAACTTTTCTCTTCTACCTACCATTACATTTATTTTTCTAGCATACTCCAAAGATTACAACTCTTATATACCAAGTGCATATTAATCTTGCAACCTTCATTACAGAGGTAATACTCAAGGCCTGGGTAAGACAAACGACCCACTATTTCCCTGGACAAATCGGCGAAAATGTCCGACATTTTCTAATGAAATACCCACTGTTTTTGTCTGCCGGATATACGATAATGGCTATTACGTATAAAAGGAACTTAATTGACTGAATTTCCGAAAAATTACGGAGCAAAATATTTGTTTCTCATTTTGTAAGAGATAGTGTATTTATCCGAAATGTCTTAATATTTCCCTCCCACTTAATATCTAAGATTAATTTGATTATGGCAGATTAATTACGAAAGATACAAGTAGATATAAATGACGTATCTTAATGTTATCAACTGAATCCTATTGGTATTTGAATGGAATCCTTACGCAGAGAACCCACACTTAGAATTAGTGGAGCTTAGGGGCCTACAGAAAAGTTACATAATAAGGACTCACCTGAACAACAGTATCGATGGCCAGCCTCTCGATGTCCACGTTGTAGAAGCTGAGCTGCGGAACATGCCGCCTCCTCGGACGAATGTCATCATAGTACGCCACCACGTCGTTGATCGACACCACGGGGCAGTCGTCCGCCACACTGCAGCCACTGCTCACCCCATCCACCCCACTGTCAGAGTCCCCTTCGCCCCCAAAACCCTCCTTCGAGTCCCTACGGTCCCCGTAACTTTGCTCCGACCCCTCTTGGTACCCAGACTCGATCATTTCATCCGGAGCGATGATATCCGGGATCTTTGTCGTCTCGTAATCGTAACCGAGATCATCGTCTACCGATTCGATTTCGAGAACGTCGGCCATTTTGAATTTGGTTAGAACGCGAGTGAAAATTTGTTGGTTTTTATCGTTCACTGACTACTACATGCTGGTACGGGAGGCTTGATCACTGGTAGCGCCCTGTGGACAAAACAAATCCATTAGTAAAATAATATATTTTTAAATATTCAGATTTTACTCCATAAGGCAAGCAGAAGAGCAAATTCTTAGTTTTTTTAACAGAATCAAAATAAAGCTTAGTTAAGAAGTACCATAAAATACATTAAAGACTGATATGCGTAAATCTAAATCACAAGCCTAAGTTAGCTACACGTGTAATATTTTTAGAAGGCACAAAAAACCTGCTCACAAAACGACAGGTCCCTCGAACCGGTTCAAAAATAAACACCAACATTCAATAACAAACCACACCCACATTTGGCAAACATTTGGCAAATGAGCCGACAGACCAAGGCCAACAAAACGAAGATGATACTAAGACGATAAATTGGGGCCAATTCCCAGTCAATTCCTCCGCAAATTCTTCGGAAGCTAACGGAAATATCCAATCCATTGTGACATGCGAATTAATGCACAAGGATAAAGAACGTAAGGAATACCTATGGCAAAGAACCAGCAAGCTAAGAAGGACTCAGATCAACCAACAAAAGATTATGTCTTTTAACAGCATTCATCATCTGCATAGTCTTTTCCCTAGCTACTTTCTAGATTCTTGTCTAACGAACAGCAACCTCAAGCTTAACAAATGACTTTGCAAATATATACCTACGTATATTTTCCAATTCCAAAATCTAACTTTAAACTTCTACTTAAAAACCATTCTCCAAATCTTGAATTTCACACATTATTAAAAGAAGGTATTAAAACTAAGAGAAATGGAGAAATACTGCGTTATATATCAAGTTGATTTTATCGAAGGCTATAAGGATAATCGGATCCGAGGGACGGAACGAAAAACATCAAAGAAATAAGGGAAAATATTGTGAACTTTGAATCAGGTTAAGCTGAGATCAGAAGTCGAGTCGATAATCTATCCCTGGCATGTTATTTGCGTCATACTTCTGGGTTCAGGAAGATGGATATTAGTATTTATAACTTAGTCTATTTTACAATATCTACAGGTAATGGCGTATTCAATGGATTTACAAGAGTGGGTTTCTTAGGATGGTTGTTTCACATGCTTTGAGACCATAAACCCCCAAATAGGGAGTAGGAACTTTATTGCACAGCGACCGCAATAAGCAACGAACGTATATTCCTTAGCGTTAAAATATAAGACAGCCATTTGCTACCGTGTATGAAACTAAAAAGAAAAAACAATTGCTCATCAGAAGTATGGTATGTGCCGAAGTCAATATTTTTTTATTATATATTCTCCAATCCTCAAGCTGCATACTTCTGGTGAATAAAATAAACCACAGCAAAAACTTCGCAACATACCACATCTATTGACTTCAAGTAAATAGTATATAAATACCGACTATTATTACTTTATTTGTATGTTTATACAACGCGAGACAAAGTAAACACCACTGACGTATGTCATAGACAATATTATCCATTGACATTTAAATGGAGAAGGCCTTTATACAAACTTTATGATATTATGGTAACCTTTATAGAGAGGCTAGACCCTGATTTTGTTACACACCTATAGGTAGTCAAAACACATCTTTATGTTTCAATGAAAGGTCAAGCAGAGTCGTACCACAGCTTAAGAAACCTACAAACACCAGGTTACTACAAACAAAATATGCTTGGTAATCTATAACAGGTGTTGAGCATGAATGTGAAGGAATATAGAGGAAGAGGACGACCAAAGAAACGATGGATAGATTGTGTGATAGACGATGTGGTTGCAAAGAGTGTAACTTGTGAGATGATGTTAGATATGAAGGTACGGAAGAAGACGCCATGCTCCGCCGACTACGAATAGTAAATTGGGACAAGAGTAGCAATGATAATGATGAATCTCAAAGTAACTAACCAGTTTAGGCATCACACTCAAAATACAATCCAGACTTAGATTCGAAGAACATTGCTTTAGCACAAATATTTTGACTCTCCTAAGCTACCTAAATTCTTAGAAGCCAACAGAAATAGACCCATAACATTGAAAACAAAAAACAAATGATAAACAAAACAAAAACAAAAGCAACGGATCCTATTACATAATCGAAAAAAGGCACCCAAACAACTATAGTACTTTCAGTTTCGATAGACCACTACTAATGTTATGAGGCTCAGACAAGCGGTGCTACTTTCGCTCTAGCAACAAGTGACCTCGTGAGTAGGGGTCAACAGCACACCAGCGTTTCGGGGCCGAGCCGAAATGCTCTGCGATAGTTCGTCTGTCAATGGAATATGGGGTTTACGGTTGAAGGTTCTGTAGGTGCAATACTGCTGTTTCTTGGGAATTTTGGACTGACGTATTTTTAGGAGAACTTGCCACGGTCAGTTTCTTGATGGGTAAAATTCAAGATCAATTTGTTATTTGCGATTTCACCCCAAGAAATTTCTTCCATACAGAGCTCTTGTCATGCAATGTCACCTATGGACAGTAGCTACTAAGCAAACAGCTTCCATACTGTGAAGGATTTCTCAAAAATTAGTTTAAATAGTATAATATGTTGACGTGGAAAAGTTACACCATCCCCAAGCACGGTTGAAGTCATGAATTTACACTAGCAATTTTTATTTAAATTAAAAGTATGATAATACCTCATTAATTATGCACATTCATTTAAATATTTCTGCTTTAATAAATTTCATAATAAAATAATATTATTAATGAATGGATTTGCTTCATTATACTACAATATATGATGTGTTATATAATATTTAAAGTGGGGATGGTCATAATTCGATCGGATGGAATTTAGAAAGGCTGTGCAATTTAGTGTTACCTCAAACGAAGCAACCTCGATTATCTTAGTTTTATGTAATGTACATCTAAGAATGAATACCGGCTTGAAAAATTATGGTCTTATCCTCGGGTAGTAAGAACTTTACGGTCACCCATCAAGAAATTAACCGCATTATGCGTTGCTTAACCTTGCCAGGTATTTTTGTGTCGAATTTGGTACATTGATAGCCTGAGGCAGGGCATGCGTGAAACCACGGGGAACTAGTCTACAGTACCTAAAGGGACTCTCAAAATCAGTTCAGTGCAAAAACATCTGCTGATGCGTGACTAAAACGCAATGACTAACTATTTGTCATTTCTTCGCATGACAAACTAATATTTCCTTAAGAAACCGCAAAACTACCCACAATTAATTAAAATCAAATTAACAAGAATTATAGCGGTTTGATTAATGAAATAAACCATCAAGTTTTTACTGTCAATATTAGTAAACAATAGATTGAATATCATGGTTAAGGCCTTTGTGAGAAACAAAACCGGTTTGAACCGGTCAATTATTTTTTTACGATATTTGATAGCAATTAAGGTATCCACCCACAAGATGATCTTGTGAGCTTGTAACATGTAATTACACCGGTTTTCTAGGTAATGACCTAGAAACACGATCACAACGATGCTGTGTTGCATCAAAAAGAAGGTTATAGTGGGAGTTATGGATCCCCAGATAAGTTTACTCACAAAGATAATCTGCCATACTTTTGGTGTTATTTGGAAGTTCACGATAATGGGGGACAACAGAGGGATAACAGATAAACTTTCACACTGATCATACTTGAAAAAGTTTATCTGCTGTAAGACTATACCTCTATAGGATAATTTGGCACAGGTCTGGTGTTGGGGCCAATTAAGTAGCATTTAGGATTATAAAAATGAAAATATGGACATAAATAGTATTCATTTTTCAAGTCAGTGAACTACAAACGCACTGATACAAAGAAATTCAAGACTTCAACAATTAATATAACGAAAACATTGTTTAAGTTCAGGCCAAACAAACCCAAAGTCCAAAACCAATCAAAGTTCACCAAGTCATTGTTGAACAATCTCCCCGTTCGGCTCTGTCAACATACTTATTGTTTTAACCCAATAAAAGTTTATACGAAGTTCTATACACGTGCCATATGAAACGTGAGGGTTCCATAGATTCTGTACGTCATCGTAATTATCTACCATCATTCACCATTGACAATGCAGAACTATTCGGATTCCAAACCTTAAGTTTTAATTGCCATCGACTCGCCACGAAGAAGATAATTGACTAAGGGTATGCCATAACTAGCAGTCAGGGCATCAAAATCTTGGGACTTGCACCAATATCATGTCCAACTCCTGCTTTCTTTGCAGAAGAGCAGCAGAGCATGAGTATTGCTATGCGTGACTTTCACGTCGGCATCAATGGCTCAGTTCAATTTTATTCCCATAATATTAGAGTCCGATTTAAAGTCTACAATATCCCACCTGAGTTTGGCATTTACTTGGCCTAGCTTACTTCCCCAATCCAGTTACCCACTAGCAGAAAGTCTGATGACCAGTCTCATCAAATACAACCGTCAATTTTTTTCAAACTTTCCGGCTTTTAGCTACAAATGTCAAAGATCAACAAATGTCTAAAACATACCATGAAAAAGCTCCAATTAATCCCCCTACAAACATATCACGTTTAATAAAACAACGTATTGTATTCCGTGTACGTATTGTTTGATTATCGCTGAACATTTTCACTGGGAGCAACCAGGGGCGCGACTTGTTGCTCCGGGAGGCAACCTTGACACAGAAACTGGGTCACAGCAGCTTACACGAACACAGGAGACAGCCACAGAAGGTCTACTTGAAACAGGGTTGAAGCTAGAAGCTACGGACGATATAGACTTTGAAATGTATAGAGATTCAAATGAAGCTAATGATGATTTCGATAGGCAGTTGTTTCAAGATCCTTTGTCTTGCTTTAAGGATGTTCTTGAGTGTAATGCTTCTGTATTTCCCTGTATATTGACCAAGGGTAACACTTGTTGCATTATGGCTTTCTTATTGGTGTTCAGCCTTGAGAGTTATTGGAAATATTGGTGGAATGTTTTCGATGTTCTTGTTTTTATGGGAGTAAAGTGTTTGTCAAGCTTTTGTCGGTATATTTGAGTGCTTGATTTGTTAAGAGACTTTTTGTCTCTTATTTTGAAAATGTGTATTGCTGAATAAAATATAATAGAACAAAAATATGGGATGTTGTGGGTAATACATTTATGTAAAACTATGTAGTTGAGAATTTAATCCCCACTATAAAAAATAACACATAACACAATAGTCACCAACACTAAAAAATTACTAGATACAACAACAAACACAATTTAAGCGCAATAGACAATTACAAAAAAAAATCTAACATACCCACACAAGCACTCAAATCAAAAGCCAATCACACACAAACAAACAAGAGCTGTATGTACTGTAAAACCGCATTTGTACCACAATATTCGCTAAAAGAACGTAATGAAAAATCCGAGTGTATTGATTGAAAAAAGTTCTATCCACAGAGCAAGATAGGATGAGCGGAGATCCCATAACGCAGGTAGGTCAAGCACCCTATTTTAGGTCCAATACGTACGGTGGGCATGACCAAAACGATCAGTTACGAGAGAACTAGCGAGGCATTTGGGTTTTTTGAGGCATCTGTCAACGTCTTATGGTACTACAAAAAATGATCCCGTCCAAAGAAGGCACATAAGGGCGAAAACAGTAACGTTCTTTGTATCCGCTCACCCGCATTTTCGAGGGCTTTTTTTCTTAGGAGATTTTCCGTTATGGCACCTCCGCTAGTCATGTTGTTCTCCCTGTTTCTATCCAACTTCAGTTCGTATTGAGACTGACGATCCGTGAAAATGAAAAGTTATGGATGTTTACTTGTTTTGCTTGCTCCTGTCTATTGTTTCGGCTGATGTTTATGCTGTTGATTGGCTTTTCTGAGAATTTGTGGAAGCTGTAAATTTTTTGTTACGGCTGTTGGGTTTTTATTGAGTGACGTTGGTTTAGTCCTGAGCGTCGCTTTTGATTTTGGTTTCAAATTCAAGACTTGTGTAGCTGATGTTTTTCTTTGTAACTTGGCGAATGTCTAACAGGCTGCAGAGTAGCTAAATTATAGTTTTAATATAAATATTGAAAAAAGTCATAAAGTTATATGAATCATTCACTGATTTGAAGTTTTGAACATCGTTTGAGGTTTATCGTAAAACTTAAAGTACTTCTCAAAGGAAACTTTAAGATTTAAGCACTGGATTTGAAGTTGTTTAATTAAATTCCGATGAGCAATAATGTTAGTCTCAAGATATCCGCCGAAAGAACTTAAATACTAAGCCTCAGGATATTCCGAATCAATGAACAGTAGAATAATTGGAACTAAACCAAAAAAGTACTTTTTTTACTCGAATTACGGCTAGATCTAATATAGATAATGCTTAACGATATATCAAGATGGATTATTACCAATTTGTAACACCATATTGTACAAACGATTTGGTTTCACCTGATAAAACTAAAAATACTCTATTATCTTTTGCCACTTGGCTGCTATCCAAAATGAGTTCGTTGTCATTTTGACAACAGTCGCAACTCCTACTTCATGTTATACAACGTCATAAGCACTATCACTTCTATCAATGGAATGTAGACTTAGTTCAATTGGATTAGGACTCAATTTTGAGGTGAGAACATTGTGAGACGCATTCAGTTTTGGCACGTCGCCACCTGTTGCATTCAGCAGCAATTGTTTTGGTGGCTTTTTAGCTTCCGCACTTTTAGCATCATTTAACGTCTCGGATGTTTCCATAATTTCCGTACACAGGTGAAGAGATTTAGGAGTTAGGTATACATAGTATTGTATGTCTGTCTACGTTGAATTTGACACTACAACTTCTTTTCTGGATGAGTTTTATTTAAACATGTGAATTATTATGTTTTCCTTTTACATGGAACACGATATACTTGAAATGTCTTTGGATTTACACATGTTGTTTATAACCCAAAAGTACATTCAAATCCATTTATAGCCCAAAATACCTATTCACGTTCCGTATGAGTGAAATCGCAGGTACCTAACTAAAAGGTACTCACAGCAAGTACATAATGGACCAAACAATTAACATTAACGAAGTGCATCCGAAGCAAGGTCAAGTTGGTGAGTCTGGCTGGCGCCGACCCAAGATCCGCGGCTCCATTCATACGGCATTCCCTACTATCGCCGACTATAGTAGACTTTATTGACAAATCTGACAACTCACTGGAAATTGCCGGATTGCCAATAACCGGAGATTTTGAAAATGTCGTATTTGAAGCTTTGAGATTTTGTGAGGAAATGGTGTTAAAGATTTTGGTGAGCAAATATGGTGAGTAAATATTTTCAGTACAATCGCTGATTTGACCAATGGACGGCATATGTGTATGTATGTGGCTGGCTATGGTTTGGTCGTGGTTGGTGCAACTGCATCTTAGAGTCAGGAGATTGGAGATTTTGTTTAGTAAGCTATAGATAAGTCTTTACACCTTCTTTGGTGACGATAAGTGTGTAGAAATAGATTATGCAAAAATGCTCTTTGCATAATATTCTGCCAAAGACTGGTTGCCATGCAAAAATAGATGTTGACATGGCAACAAAATGAAAAAGTAACTTTGGAACTAATATCGTAATTTGTAACACAATCGCAAAAGTAAATAACATTGAACAAGAAATCAAATACAATTAAAATCATTTATAAACTATACGAATTCATTCGATACGGGTTGGATTATTTCTCGAATCAACACGTCGGCATGAATTTGCATACGGCTGAATTCATGCCTTTCATTCAGTCTACATTCCGCATACCAGTTTAGACTAAAGGGAGATAACATACTAGACAGACTTCGAAAGACTAGACGCGTTAGTCAATTCGATGGCTGCAACCGATTTCCATAGAGTTACGAAGAAATAGAGAGGACATTTCTGAACAAAATTCAATTTTCAGCTCAGCTAAATTTTCATAATTTTCAAAAAGATAATTTTCAAATCTACTTTTACCGTTCGGAATATTTGCATTTTTCGTTCATTTTTAAGTCCCAGTGCTCTAGTAGCTCTTGAAAATACCAATACATTTGCAAATGACACCAGACTTTAAACGCTAGTCCAGTCTATTTCTTCGTAACTCTGTGGAACGGTAGCCCGCTTCCATTCGATGCGTTACATCACACAACTGCAGCCTGTTTCGCCAGTGTTTATCAGTTAAGTGTAACTGTTGGTGCAATTCGAAGAAATTTCCAGCCAGTTTCGAGAAATCTATTTTAATAGCAGACGAGACTTGCTGCAGACGATGAATGTAGTTGATAAATTTAGTAGCGTTGTGTTTATTTGGGTTTAATGTTGAGATTTATAACTTGCTGATGACATTACACCTGTTTTATCCAAAGACACTGGTACATACAGAACATGCAGATCTGTCACATAGGCCCTTTAAGGGCCAGATTGCCATCAAGGTAACTTGAACTTGAACAAATTTCAATGATCTGATCTCAGAATCAACCAAGATCCCACCTCTTTACCTTCTTTATGACCAATTGAAATCGTTCATCATCCTCAACACAAACGTGATTCAGAAAATCTCACATAAATAAGTTGAATGTAAAAACATCACGATTGAATGGGTTTTAGTGTCCCGATAATCTTACGAGAATCACTGGACCGCCGCATTTTTACAATCGCCTTTATTTACGACCTGACGGAGCCATTAAACGCAGAATTGAATTCCAAATAGATTGTTCACTAATTGCATCCTTATCTCTCAAGAGGTCAGAGTCTAACGCTAAGCTATAATCTTTAATTCAGCAGATAATTAACCTTGGACTATTGAAAAGTTATTAAGTCGATTTCATCAGGTCGAAAAGTCATCGAGATATTAGACTTGACCCACCCATAACAAAAATGTGAAAGACTGCCAAGTTCGATAATATGGGAATGCTTCGCCTATAAAAGAAGTGAGATCTGAATAAGTACCAAGTTCCATACACATACCTCAGTTAAAAATAGTTACTTTTTAATGATGTTACTTGGCAAGTTTTCATACACCTTGTTATAAACCTACTAAACGCAATGAATCAAGTATTTAATTTTCTATTAAAACTTGCCAAGTAATCATCATTAAAAAGTAACTATTTTTAACTGAGGTATGTGTATGGAACTTGGTACTTATTCAGATCTCACTTCTTTATAGGCTTCCCATATTATCGAACTTGGCAGTCTTTCACATTTTGTTATGGGTGGATTTCATTTATTTTTGTAAGGTTGTTTATTTTATTTTTTTATTATGATGAAATTAGTTAAAGAAATGTCTCATTTATACTATTTTTTAGATTTTTTAATATGCACTATGTTTCTTACAAAGAAATGAACTAGATTAACTAAATGGACTAGATTTACCAACTGACTGACATGACATGTTATCATATATTATGTTCGTGGACCAAAGTTACACATTCGTTATTTTCGAAAGTGATTCACACTTGGCCGTTTTCAGATTTTACTTTACTTTGACTAAATACAAACCTTTGTACCATTCGAAGATATATTATATAAATATAGATAAATTTAGTTCGTTTTAGTTCCTTAGGGGTATAAATTTACACCGGGTATAAAACACCTTCATTATTTTGAAACCGACTCACACTTGGCCATTTTCAGATTTTTCCCTTTACCTTGACATAAAGACCTACCTCCATGCCAAATTTCAAGTCAATACGACCATTGGAAGTGGTCTAGGTTTTTGATGAGTGAGTCAGTGAATAAGTGAATAAGTGAATCAGTGTATAGTAAAAATAGCGATTTTCTGACGTCAATATCTCAAGACCTACAATAGGTATATTAATGAAATTTTGTATTTTAGATAAGTGAGGGGGTCTCAACAGATACTAGAAATTTGATATGCGTAAATAAAATAGATTTTGAGTTACAGGGGGGTCGAATTTGGCCCGAAATGGTTCGTGTAATATAACCCACGGCCGGTGTGTCGCTTTTTTTGCTCGAACTTGGCGGACACACTGCCGTGTGTCTAGATATAACAGCTAGGTTGAGCAAAGTCGACACCTGCCTCTCAAGTCAGAGGTGGTATGATTCGAGATAAGTATGGTGGTCAGGTCACTAATACAACATTTCAAAAGTAATATGACTGATGGTCAAGGAAAATATCGTTGAGGAAACCTGGACTTTAAAAACCATAGGTTTGAACAAACGTAGTTATTAATGAAAATTCTTTCTCCATATGACAAGTGGCTTGTTACCTGTAGTGGGACAATAAAAAGACTGGAGATAAGACCCGAATAAAAACCTAAACAAATGAAAGGAAAGACAATCAAAACACCACAAGCTGAATTAATAAAATCCCGCCAACATTCACGCACTCAAATTCCAAACATTAAAAGCAATACATATCTAATTTAAAACCTTTAATTAAGAACTTGATACCGGCTGCGGAAAGTTGCGACACGTTGAACGGTGTCCGATATCGCGAGGCCGTACGAATAGCCCAGATACTACGCTCCGTACATTTGTAGGGCTCAGGACATGAAGTGAAAGAGGCTGATATTAATGTACTAATATTATTGGTAACAGTGAAAGATAAGGTACTAGATGAAGCAGTTCGAGGTATTGCAGATGACAATGTTAGTGCTAAGAAAGTCGGGAACGGTCTTATCAACGAAATTGGTCATCTACCTATTAAAACTACAGTAAAGAACAGCGACCAGGATAGTAAAGTGTATTACTGCTGAAGTAGGTAATGATAACTAGTTCGAAGCAAATTACTACGTTTAGATCAGACTTTATAGGAATAAGTGAGTAACCGCTTTTAATCAATCCAAATACAGCACTTATTAAGGTGTTGTAAATATCAATATCATAATTCTGTTATTGTACCAAAACCAAGTTGTGAACAAATTCTAAGTCCAAACGTGTTCCGTCTCAGATAAATTTATTAAATAGGAAATAACATCGCGCGTGCGTAAAGCTTGCGAAATGTAAGCACCGCTGTTTATTTATAGATAGGGAAAAGATAATATTAGTGAAAGATTTTCTTTCTTCCATTAATGAAACCTACAAAGATAATAAAATAACAGAACCACAACATATAATAAATAAGGATACAAAAGGGCAAAATGATATCTTCAGCACTATTATAACTATCATTTAATTCAAAATAACTGTGTTGAATCCTGTCATTAGGACTACATTACCTAAAAACCCAGACTCAAAGTCTACATCGGTATTTAAATCGCTGCAAACTAAAGCAATAACAATCAAAACAATTTTTGTTCTTTCTGAAACATTAACATTAAGACAATGCAATAAATATTCAAAGAACCCAAAACAATTTGCTAAAACAAAACGTTACCTTTTTGCAATGCAAAATTTTGCAATAAAAAGAAGCCTAGAGGCTGACAAATTGCTAATTTTGTCTCATTAGCAACAAATGATGACCATTAGGCAAAGATTGATGAATTGAAATAAAAAGATGATGAACGGTGCAAAATTCACTAAAAACATGACGACGCACGTGACCTATTTAGAATTACTGTTCAAGTCAAAAACACCTAAATTGTTAACGTTGCCTAAACTCTAGCACGTGGTGTAACACATTCTAGCGAAATACTTATAGATGAAAATTAAGATCTGCACATTGCAAACTTTTAGTCGGCCTATTGTAAGATCGGGCTCATAGATCAGTATGGTGATGAATGGTAGTGCGCACATTACAACCATCAGGTATTCAACCAGTACCGAACTGACTAAAAAGTTTAGGATCACTGTTACCTTCAAGATAAACTGTCAAGCAACCATCAGGCCAATGGGCTGACAGTTTATTCTGCAGTATTCTACTGTCTAAAAAAAAAGCTAGGCCAAATATCAAGGACATTGTACTGGCAGCCAATTACTTTTTCCTCATGTCCTTTCGTTCGGGAGCATCAAAATTATTCAGTCACCTTGGGGAATGTTCAGAAATGTAAGGGTCCAATAACAGACCATTATTTCACAGACACTGAACAAAGCCGTATGAGATTATTACGACATAATATGGATTTGACGTGCCACAGACTGTTTTCGGTATTGCAGTAGATCAAAATTGGGTTTCTGTACTAGTATCACAAAGAGGTTGTGAGTTTGTGAGGTAGCGAAGGGTAATTTCTGGATTAACGGAACCGATTTTGAAGATTCTTTTATCCATAGAATGCCACTTTATTTAGGAGTGCTGTATTTTATCTGGCACCACGAAAGGGAGAAGCCACGAGAAACAGCCAGTCCAGAATATACGATGGGCGAAAGTAGACTTCTTTTTCAATTATAAAATCTTTTGGGGTACTCTTTTAGTAGGTACTTCTACTAACAAAAGAGTTTTTTTAGTACGCCAAATATAATCAAAATATGTAATAGCGTACAAAAAACATTTAAAACCATGTTCTTTATGATTGAATCCGTCCCGTGTACCACCGTGTGTAAATTGGACATGAACTGTAAGATTTATTCACAGAAAACGACAGAAATACTAGAAACACCGTAACTACGGCCGTCTAAAAATAGGCTTGCCCATAATTTCCCATGGGGGGCGTAACTAATGGAGTCCTCCGAAGACGGATCACTGCAACTGTGGTAAAAACCCAAAATTGGGGGCAATTGCAAATCCCAGAGGTCAAGATTAGTTTACAGCAACAAATTGGGAGAAACATGATGAAAACAGTTACAATTTTCCGGAAAAAAACTGTCCTACTGCATTTTGATAGACTGTGGTCTAATATTACTAGGTCAACTGTAAAAACTCATATAAGCAAGCAGAGTTATTATCCTTAGTAAAGTCAATCGTTAAACGTACGCTAAAGTTCCGTATGTCAAGGCTAAACTTTAAGCGTGTATGAAAATATATCTTCATTATGTTGAAAGGAAAGTATTTAATTTTCAGCTTAAACGGTTCGGCCATTCTTGAGTTATAAGTAGTGAAGCTAACACTTCTTTATAGGTAGAGAATTAGTCATTATTAAATAAGGGTAAATAATAATATAAAGAAGAAATAAATACTTTTAATAAGAAGACTCCTTACTCCGATTAAACCAATACCTCCTACTTAAAATATTAATAACTAGCCGTTCTCCCGCGGTTGCACCCGCGTCCCGTGGTAACTCTGCCCGTACCGGGATAAAATATAGCCTATGTTACTCGTGGATAATGTAGCTTTCGAATGGTGAAAGAATTTTTAAAACGGTTTTTGAGCCTATTCATTACAACCAAACAAACAAACAAAGTTTTCCTCTTTATAATATTAGTATAGAAGTATAGATTTATAGCGTTTTTGTACTCCACAGTGCGACGAAACTAACCGTTATGAACTTGAAATATTTTCCAAGACGTTATCAACGCGTGAAAACCGTAAAAGGTCGCCGAGAGAATTGCTATTATGTATGTACTGATTATGATTGACTGAGAGAATTATTATTACTTCAACTGTTAAAGCAAACAATATCTTCCAACCAGTTTTGTTGTTTGAATTCGAGTCTTGTGGGACCTACTCCATGATAAAGCTTTCCTCCATATGTGCTGTCTGACTGAAATACTGAACAAGTTTTTCAAATTGTCCAGTAGTTCCTGATATTAGACCGTTTAAACAAACAGCTGTTCAGCATGTCGATTCTATAAAATATCACAACTCACTTCGACATCACTCTCACTTCGACTTCGATCTAAAGGTAGAATTCCGTGGACGCGACAATAGTCAACCTATGAAAATGTATGGCACCGTTGTCGAGGCCCGTGACAGTCGCGCGCGGCCGACGAATTTCGTAAGCTGCTCGCGGCATTGTCAAAAATTTAATTCTGGTTTTACTAAAATTCTATACATGTTATTAAGCGCTAGACCATGTTGAGAAGCGTACGGCCGCGAGCGGCTCACGAAATTCGTCGTCCGCGCGCGACTGTCGCAGCCCTCGGCAGCGGTGCCATACATTTTCATAGGTTGACTTTTGTCGCGCGCGGCTGCGACAATCGCGACCCACGGAATTCTACCTTAAAGTTTCGTGATTGACATTGTCAAACTACACTAGCGCTACACTATCGAGCATGTTGACAAGTTGAACTAAATCAAAGTCGAGATTTTGACAGATCTGTCAAAATCTGTCTATCTATAGGGAGGTAGGGGAGATGGGCAGTTGGGAGACATGATCAAATCAGAATAAAGGGGTCCTTTTATTCTGATTTCTGATCATAGTTTTGTTTTTATTGGGTAGTTTACGTTACCGACTGGTAACGGTGTTCATCCATAGACTATCTGTCATTTCTGTGAGTTGTCAAGAACAAACACTCGTAAAAGTACTTAAATATTTTGTTGCGGTTTCGGATCGTTATAAAGAAAACTAATGAAAGGTATGTGTATTTTCTATTATTAATTATTGATGGTCAAAATCTCCAGTTACAATTATAGTAAGTCGATGCAATCCACACCTATTATACCTTTAGAAGAGAGTACTACAGCAATAGTTAATGGGCCCCACGTTTTATTTTAGTCTAATATGACCGGGACCACCTACGTAGGTTGACAGGTAAGTAACTATTTTTATTTTCTAGTTTTCAGTGCACATAAGATAAAACCGTTTAACTTAAAAGTTTTTACCGATTTTTTTCATAAACTAAGTCAAAAGTGTCCAATGCTCCCTATGGTAGGGAGGCTTGGACATACCATGTAATGTATAATTTGTAAATTTTTGCTCTTCTTCGTCAGTGAAAATTTGTGAGGTTATAAATCTGCGCGAAAAATCCTTTATAGAATCTTGTTTCAGGTACCGTTGCCAACTTGATCTAGAGACTATTATATTTAAAATAGTGTTTAAATAAAGTTCTAAGTGTTTTAAAGTGATTAAGTGCCTACCTTTAACGATGGCTAGAATGTTTTTGCTTAAATCTTTATTAGAAGAAGCTCATGCTTTAGATAATTTAGAAAAGCGTCAACAATCTGCTAGAATTCGTAGTTTATCTTTATTAACTCGCGATGATGACTATGTGAGCATATATAGATTGTCAAAGGAGCTAATTGACCAACTGGAGTCTGATTTACTGATAAAGCCCACAAAACGTCGAGGCAAAGGACTTACAACTCGTGTAAAAGTAAGTATTGACACAGTTTATAGTTGAAAAATTGTAATCAAGCACACAATAATAAGAAAAACACTTAGTTCTTAATAAGGAGTATTCCCTTTATGTGGTTTCCCCGCCAGCTGATATGTTTTCAAAAGACTCTGTACTTCAGTTATAATATTGGTATTCTCTTAAGCATGAAAATAACCAAATTGGTTTCAATTTTGTTTTCACTAAATCCAGATAAAGTAGGTATTACATTTTTTATTGATTTATTGTTTCACAGATACTATGTACTTTATCATTCTTGGCTAGTGGCGGTTACCAGAAGGTTATTAAAGAGGGCATCAGAACTTATTTATCGCAACCGTCTGCATCTCGTTGCATAAATGAAGTAGTGGAAGCTCTGAACAATCCGGCCGTAGTAAAAAAATATATAAGGTTTCCTCAAAATCAGCAAGGAAGGCAAATTGGCGCTGTCAGTATTTTTTTTCGTAGGGTAAGCATAGATTATATTCACAGCACGAATTTAGAGATTTCTGTTTATTTTATACTCAAAAGCTGCCTCAAATTCCTTACAATAACAAATTATAACTAAAACATCATATTTAGCTAAAATTCTGTGTCAAAACTGATAAAATTAAAACTGATTAATCTCGGTTGACATTTTGTCGAGTGGGAAGTCACTAGCACAGCATTGGTCGATGTCGAGCTCACTTCACTTCGCAAGTGATTAGGTGATGTTTACAGAATGCAAAATCAAGGTCGTTCTGAATCGAATGCGAAGTGAGAGTGAATAGCGAAGTGAAATGCGAGTTGTTGTTCGAATTTTATAGAATCGACGTGCAGGCAGGCCTTGGCTCTGTTGCGCCCGCTGGGTTGCTGACAGTATTCTACTTGTGTAGCCCTTTCATTTGATACCCATATTGAGGGGGCTGTGCCATTTTGTGCCGGCGGCCATATTGGATTTAATTAAAGGTGTATACAAAATTTCAGACCAATCGGTTGACAGGAAGAGGGTGAAATTTGAATTACTAAATTTGATCCAAGAATAAATAATAAAACAAACGGGGTGAGCTAAATAAAACCGTTTAAATATCTCGTAATGTTGAAACTGATTGTAATTTTTAGGAAAGCTCTTTCATTATATCTAGCCGAATATAAGAAATGGCAATAAAAGTTGATAATGATCTGTAAAATCTGATTTTTTATGCAATAAATTGTGAAAAAGTGCCCATCCCTCCCCTACCTCCCCTAAAGTATGAAATGACATTACGAATCGAAGTGAAATGCGAGTTGTTGATCGAGTTTTATAGAATCCCAGTACAGATTTATAATATTACCTCTGTATTAGAATAGATAATGTAACCACTGTAATGTACCTGAAGTTAGCTTGTTTAGTTGACTGCGCAGTAGATCTTTCAGGAGGTTATCAACTGCGCAGCTAATTTCAGTCAAACACGACCACTATAGCGTGCGTATTATACCACTGTAGTGCGTTATATACTACCTAAATGATAAATACTTTCTGTTCCACTCGGTTTCACCCGCGTCCTATGGAAACTTCTCCCGTACTCGGATAAAACATAGCCCCGGTTCAGCGCAAACAGTGTAGCTTCCTAACAGTGAAATAATTATACAAATCCATTCAGTAGTTCCTAAGCCTATTCGATTCAAACAAACAAACTATCAGATCTTACCTCTTTATATATGTAGATGAGTACCGGACAGACTCTGCCTTAAGTCCCTTAAACCACTTGTAATCCTTGCAACAGTTAATCAAAGACAGCGAACATGTTAAACATAGAATTACTTGTAACTATTTAGCAGGCAATTAAACTTACAACCTTCGCTTGGTCTCTGGGGGCCTTTCCTATTTACCGCCTTGCTACCACAACATCATGCAATTATCCAAGATACCCCTTTAGCTACAAATAAATTCCTACTAATACGACTCTTACTAATATCATGGATGGATGTATAGATGTTTGTTCCTCCTTCACGCAAAAACTACTGGATAGATTTTCATAAAACTTGGCAGTAACATAGCTTGTATATCAGAATAACATATAGAACTCGCGCGCTTACTTCTTTTCTTACTTAAAGTAAGTAGCCATCCAAGGAATATGGTATTATTATTTAAATTATTTAAACCCTTTTTATTTCAATTTCTTTACATTATTTATATCATTTACATGTTAATTATTATTTGTTTTAATTTTTGATTTAAAAAATGGATCCCATATGGGTATAGGCCTCCTCCATCTTCTTCCATTTTTCTCTATTTAGGGCAACAGTCTGCCAACTGGGCCCCGCAGTCCCAGCTATTTTTAGCCCTTTTTAGGTCTTCCAACTCTTCTTTTGCCTTTTGGACCATTCCAGTTTGTAGTGAGAAGGGCAGTTCGTAGGGGAAGGAATATGGTATAGTAAAGAGAAACTAAGATACCATTCATTCACACCATATTCTTTAGAAGGCTACTTTAGATAAGTAAGTATGATATACTGCCAACTACCCGGAATTATAGCTATAAAAGAAACACGTGACTTTAGCCTTTAGACTTTAACCAAATGCCACCAAGCCAAAAACAGGCACATTTTATCTAATTCCCATACAAAAAAAACACCTAATTTTCCTCATATTTTTCCAATTTTCATTGTAACTCGTCCAAGATGACCGGAAGCGTACATTCGCGCACACGTGCACATTCGCCACGCGTCACGGTGCTACTCAGCTGCGTATTTAATCAGCACTACGATGGCGACCATTTTGAAAACACGATAAGTACTGTCATGGACAAAAGTGTTATGCCATGGATTGAGAGCGTGCGATAATATTATTGCGTGGCTAACTTTTTTTTTTGTTTCTAATTAATTAAAAGTAACTGACCCTATAAAAGTTCTAGCTTAAAGTAAAGATCAATATTTGCTGTTCAAGCACCCGGATTAAAAGTAGCCTATGTCATTTTTCAGAGTTTAGACCACCTGTGAAATTACACTTGAATCGGTTCAGCAGTTTTAGCATGAGACAGACTGCTTACTCATTTACAATATTAAGGTTTACCGCTGCCTCTGTAAGTTTTTATCCTTGTAATAATATTTTAAGTTACTAACAACTAATTAAGACCTAACCTACACCTATTTAAAATCACCGTTTAATCTAAACCCACACACAAGATAAATCCTTTCTCCATCAATTTAACTAGAGCTACAGAAACAAAGAACTACCTCCATTGTTATCGAGAAAGGTTAGCCAAACATACAAGATACGATTCATACAATATATTGAATGACGATCAAATTGTCATTTGTTATAAAACTCTCGAAGGATCTATGTATATCAAGATGAAAGTAGATAAGTATACTAAGTATAATATTTTATTTTATATCATTGTTTCAATGGAAGAATAGAATAATAAGAAATGTATGTCGTTTGTTTAATGAAAGTTAATTGTGTTACAAAGATGTGGTTTGTAAGTTTGTGTGAAATGCGTGAGCTATGTTTATGGTTTGTTACTATTTGTCTATTATCTTTATTAACATAATAAAGAGGAATAGTATATTTGAAGATTGTACCTAGTCGTTTTCTGTTGCAATCGTTTTTCGAATTGAACCAGCAGTTTTTGAGATTAGGGCGTTCAACTTCAACCAAACAAACAAATTTTTCAGTATTATGGCTGAAAACTAAAAGTTATTCCGTGAAAACGACGACCAAACCCAGTTTTTATCAATGCATTTTCATAGATTTAAAGATAAATCAAAATCTTTCTACAAAAACTCCGATTTCGGGAATTTACATAAATATAATGAATTCATTGATAAAGATCAGTGGATAACCATCTTGTAAAAATAAATTAACGGAATATAATTATAATCACATGATAATTATTAATTAAATTAAAAGATAGCAGTAATGCATTCGTCGTACAGGTCAATAACATTATTATTATTTATTAACCAAAATATAATATTTGTTACGTGAATGTTTAGGAAGTTATGTGCATATATGATTAAATTTCGAAGAATTACATATACATACAATTTTCCTTTTTCATAAAATTAACACATAGGCTTACTTTTATCATGTAAAATAAACGAAAACATATTTATTTTCCATTTATTTGAGGACCAGAGTTTTCAAATAATTATATTTTTATATTATTTTAAAATGTAATAAAGCTATGTTATCATGTAGTTTTAACAAAATCAGATCAGTAGCCTAACATGAAATACAATTAGACAAAATTTCACGTAACAGTGGCCACAGAAATACAAATAGCATAGAACTGCAACATACCACCAATTAATCACTAATGAAGCTATATTTAGATGTGCCTAATAAACAGATTTCCAAGCAATAACCGCACTATTGCAGTTGGGCAGAAACAATTCGTACACGAGTGTTTTGTGTGAAACTAGGGGATACACGTGGCACGGCCCACGCTTACAATTTGAAAGGTTACAATTATTACTTGAAATATTAAGCTTAAGTTACATATTTACAGTTACACAAACCTCTCTTATAGCCGGTTTCTTCATCAAAAGTAAAAGTTAAAGTAATGTCTAAAGTTAAAGTAACGGTCAAATTCAATTTTTCTATTAGTTTTGCTGTCACTTTAGCTTTGAAAAAACGAATTTGACCGTTACTTTTACTTTAGACATTACTTTAACTTTAACTTTTGATGAAGAAACTGGCCGTTAATGTTCTTATTGAAAGTTTGTTGTAAAGGATTATTCAGTAGTTACACGTTAAATCTCATTTAAAGAAAACGTCATCCATTTTGGTTCATTGGGTTGAGAGCTACAGTACCAAAGTCAAACAGAAACACCGAGCTCGAACTAAATCACCCTTCTTTTTGAAGGGAGTTTGTGTGTGTTTGAAAATTTCATGAAAAACCGTCCAGCCGTTTCGGAGATACCCTGCAGTTAACAGTTATCAAAATAAAAGTTCCTGCACGAGTATTCTTCTACACCTAATACATATTCTAATTATAGCTTTACAGCCAGACAACAAGTATTTATTTTTATATTAAAATAGTGACACAATGAGTTAAATTGCAGACATAATGACATTCACAGTTCATATGTAATCAGAACTCGTTAAATATTCTAATGGCTACATAGTTTTAGGAGTTCATATTATCAACAGATGTTTCGATTTGTTACTTATAAAAGGCGAAGTAAGCTTTAGAATTTATTTATAAACTAAGTCATGTATTTCATTATCTTAGTTGTATTTTTAACGTAATACTTTTTTAAATTAATTGTTGACTCATTCATTAATTCAATTCTTTCCTCTTACTTTGTCTTATGTTAATCAAAGATTAGGTTTATAATCACTATCCTGTTTTATCGACATTCGACAGCCAGATAAAAAAGAAACTTGCGTAGGCCATGTATATTACATTCAAATTTCATCGTAACCAGATCAGCCGTTTTTGAGTGAAGAAGTAACAATCACATACACAATCTTTCGCTATCGTAATATTAATGTGAAAAACAATATCCACGTGCCATACCAAACACTAAAAAACCCAAATCAACTTAGACTTTGATTCCAACACAGCAGTTTCCAAGTAATTACCATGCAAATAGAAAATGTGACAAACAAAACTGTTTAAGCGTACGCGCACACTACAAACTTTCAGTCGCCCGATAGTTGCTTTCGGCTCATAAATTAGTAAGAAGACGAATGGAAGCACAGACGTAACAACGATCAGGTATTTGTCCGGCATCAGACCAACTGAAAACTTTGATTGAATTCAGGATTTCCTAAAAAAAAAAATTTTTGCTACTTTTAGTCGCCTAATAGTTGCTTTCGACTCATTATTTAGTCATTCACTAGTTTTGTAACAAGACTGATGGAAGTACAGACGTAACAACGATCAGGTATTTGTGCGGCATCAAACCGACTTAACATATGATTAAATTCACGATTTTCTAAAAATAATAATTTTTTTAACCACAGCGCCAACAGTCAGCCGACTAAAAGTCTTCAGTCTGCGTTTCTCTAAACATGACTAGCACAAACTGAAAGTAAAGGCATAATCATTGACAAGTAATGACCGTATGAAGATGACATATCATTTGATTGGTCCTAGGAAGTCGACAGGCCTTAGAACTTCTCAGAACTGAAATCATTAGCAGTCGTTAAAGAGTTTACAGAGTTGCTGTAAACGATTATAGGACAGATGTTAGTGATGTACAAGACGTAATACATAGGTCAGAACATTGAATAAGAATTGCATAGTGTAGGTATACATACATACATTGTATACTTGTGAGATGACGGTTGAGAGAAGAGTAAAGTAGAAAATATACTGCGCCAACCCCAAATTACATTCAGATAAGGGCAGGAGAATGATGATGATATGGCATAGATCTGAATTGGGAACTTCACCCTTTTGAGAAGTCGGGTAAGGAGGAAAATGGGATTGTCTCAGGCTACAATCAATACATATTTAGAGTAAAGAGAGGAATAGAGTCTGGATGATACATAAAAGTAAATATGTATTTACAACAAAAAAAAATAATAAACAAGGATGAGTCAACACAGAAAAAATATGTCGATATTATATTGGTGTTAGTCTTCTAATGGGTCAAGTGCAAAGAGTGATTAAAGTAAATTATAATAATGAAAAAAATGATTAGACACGTAAATGACGCAGAAGATACTAGTCATCGTATAGAGATAAACACATTCACAAAACAAGAATCAAATAGATCACAGAAAGACTTAAAGATTCTCTAGGTTATAAAACTGTTACCAACTTCACTTTCAAATGTCAAACAGCCTAGAATCAAACAATAAAAGCCTATCATCTTACAAGCTCTTCTTAAAATAAACAATTTCAATGGAAACGAAGTATTTTTTCTACTAAAACATCTGTGCTAGTAGCATTACGCCGCTGGGTGGCATACCGTTCCGGCTAGAGACTTCTTTCTTAATCCAATTTGTTTGCACGGTCCTCTGCGAGTTTATTGTTAGGTAATACACTAGGAATTCTACTAGGTTTAACAAGTACTTCGTTTTGTATGTCTTTATTACTATTTGCATCTTTATTATACAGTGGCTTTAGATCAACATCTTCATTAATGCAATCTACCTCTTTCTCGAGGTGATGGCAAATTAAGTTAATTTTTTCCTTGATATTATGCCTATTACCTGTTTGACTCATTGTAGGTTTCAAATAAATATCGTCAATGTCTTATTGACTAATCCGGTGGTCGTAAATTACTATCTCAAGTTAAAATCTAATTAGGCCATATTTCCAAATGGTCTCAACCAATCTGTTAATCCCAAAAAAACTCCAATTATTTTAAATAAAATCTCAGTAGAACCAGTTAATCCAAATCCATAATTTAAATTCGTAAAAAAAATATTTGTAGCAAAGTTTTGTAGTAATAAATCAAATACAAACACCGGCAAGGAAAGCTAGCTCCATAAATGGCAACGAACTATCGTGGCAGACAAAAACCTAAAGGGCGAACCACAAACGGTATTTGAACCTTACAGGTATCAGAACAAGGTGCATATTAGTTCGATGGTAAAAATTCGAGCACACGATAGTAGCATGAACACTAGTCAGCCTTGGTACACTCACTTTTGTATATAACTATTTTATTTATTATGAATGCTGATTTGTAGAACGGCAACATTATTTGTGCAGTAAATGCAACCTTTAATGATAAAGACAAAGAGTTGAAAATTGCTAATTTCGACTGCATAATTGTAAATATGTAGGACAATATTGATTGACATTTTAAAATCGAGTTAGGCAATTATTTTGTTGTGTTAGATTCTTTTGTTTTACTGATCACTGAGTTTAATAACATTTAATTTGACGCAGTTACGGTGTCGGCTATAGATCGTAATTACTGCTTAGTCCAAGTTTTAAATGAAATCGTTTTCAATTTATTGATATAATTAGCCTGGCCTGGAAATGTTATCAAATGGCTAGCCTACTGGCAACTGCAATAGCTCACTACCTACAGAGGATTAAAATCTGATCAATACCAATAATAATCTTAGAAAATCACATTGCTCTACAAGCCTAATAAATCGCACATACAATATATAAAATTGTAAATATTGATTCAGCCATTCGGCCACTTGGTTAGTGAAAACATTGTTCAAAATCATTTGCTACAATACTTCCTTTGTTGCTATAACACGGTTAATATCTCTGTGGACACTACACTGATTCACGTAACATATTATAGAAATTATGAATGTGGGTAATGTCCTTAATTAATGTATCAGTTGTAATCTTATCGTTGCTTGACAAATTTATAAGTAAAATTAGATTAATGACGATTTAGGTAAAACCCTCTTCGCATGCTATTTTATTATATTAGTATTTCCTTATATATTAGTCAATGGTTGGTTGTATTTCCTTAGATTTTGCGGTTTCCCCAATTTAGTCATTAGTTTTGTATTTGTATGCAGGTGTATTTTTATTTTAACTTTTTTTCATATCAGTTTCTTTCCAGCTTAGTCAGAGTTGTTTCTATGCTAAATGACGTTTTAATGTTATTTTAACAAGTGACCTCCCCATCTTTTCCTTAACAATACATAAAAAAATGAACAAAACTTCCGTCGAAAATATTCTTTAACCAAAACCACAGAAAACTAAAAAGTTTTTTTGCAACAAAGACTCTATTTAAGTTTTTTATGTAAATAAATACTTCTTGTTAATTGTTATCCCACCCAAAACAAAAATGTGAAAGACTGCCAAGTTCGATAATATGGGAATGCTTCGCCTATAAAAGAAGTGAGATCTGAATAAGTACCAAGTTCCATACACATACCTCAGTTAAAAATAGTTACTTTTTAATGATGTTACTTGGCAAGTTTTCATACACCTTGTTATAAACCTACTAAACGCAATGAATCAAGTATTTAATTTTCTATTAAAACTTGCCAAGTAATCATCATTAAAAAGTAACTATTTTTAACTGAGGTATGTGTATGGAACTTGGTACTTATTCAGATCTCACTTCTTTTATAGGCGAAGCATTCCCATATTATCGAACTTGGCAGTCTTTCACATTTTGTTTTGGGTGGGATTTCATTTATTTTTGTAAGGTTGTTTATTTTATTTTTTTCTTATGATGAAGTTAGTTAAAGAAATGTCTCATTTATACTATCTTTTAGATTTTTTAATATGTACTATGTTTCTTACAAAGAAGTGAACTAGATTAACTATGACTAGATTTACCAACTGACTGACATGACATGTTATCATATATTATGTTCGTGGATCAAAGTTACACATTCGTTATTTTCGAAAGTGATTCACACTTGGCCGTTTTCAGATTTTTACTTTACTTTGACTAAATACAAATCTTTGTACCATTCGAAGATATATTATATAAATATAGATAAATTTAGTTCGTTTTAGTTCCTTAGGGGTATAAATTTACACCGGGTATAAAACACCTTCATTATTTTGAAACCGACTCACACTTGGCCATTTTCAGATTTTTCCCTTTACCTTGACATAAAGACCTACCTCCATGCCAAATTTCAAGTCAATACGACCATTGGAAGTGGTCTAGGTTTTTGATGAGTGAGTGAGTCAGTCAGTGAGTGTATAGTAAAAATAGCGATTTTCTGACGTCAATATCTCAAGACCTACAATAGGTATATTAATGAAATTTTGTATTTTAGATAAGTGAGGGGGTCTCAACAGATACTAGAAATTTGATATGCGTAAATAAAATAGATTTTGAGTTACAGGGGGGTCGAATTTGGCCCGAAATGGTTCGTGTAATATAACCCACGGCCGGTGTGTCGCCTTTTTTGCTCGAACTTGGCGGACACACTGCCGTGTGTCTAGATTAATAATATGAATACTACAAAAATAGAAACAATCCGCTTGAGTAATAATTGTACCACATGTGTTTATCAGCGCATAGTTGCGATTACGATTGCAACATGTCGCAGATCCGTTGATGCGATTATTTTCGCGAGAAGTCGCAGATCGACGACTCCACGAAGCAATTAGTCGCTCAAGCGCACAACTGCGATTTGCTGATCTCTGAATGACGATATTTTCTAGGAATTTTGACGATAGAAGATATTAATGCAGAGATGTACAGAAATATTTTATAGTATTTGTTGTATTGTTGAACGTCATAAAGGCATTTGTAGAATTCATATTTCGAGGATTAAAAATCTTTGGATAGTTTTGAGAATAAGAAGCAGCAGACAGTTTCATAAGATGAATATAAAATGATGTTGTTCAAATCGAGAAACCGAGAATATTCTGTACACCTTAGAACTAACCCAGTCTTTCGCGAAACCCAATTACGAAAGTCAAAGACTGTTCATATTGACTACCCCAGTAAATTCAACTCGTATTGAAAGTTTACATAATTTCATAAACAAAGTCGTGCGTCCCTAAACAAAACCCGATCAACACCGAGTGTGTCTATACTGTGAAGAGGTGATACAGAAGGTCTACTTTACTTGACTCCTTGAAGAATTGTTAAGTGAGGTAACCGGTATGTTTGTGAAGGAAAAAGTGTCCCTTATGATCGACTTCTAAAGAAGGAAGACGTAGTTTTTTGTATTATATAGCAAAACAACAGATGGTCAATCCTAATAAAAAGAATGGTTCTACACGTTTGGTTTTGAAGCCTGTCAAAATAAAATGTTTCTCTGAAGGGATCCAATATTCCATGGCGATATAGAAACATTTAATTGAAGAACGACACTGATAACGTATACTATACATATGTACTTCATTAAGTGCCTTATCCCAAATATAAACAGGTTGATGAAGTACGTCGAGCAAAATAATACTGCTCAATATCGAAACCAATGGAAAAGCCTTCTTCGAGCCCTATATCCCTGACGAAGGATAGCATACTATCATCGTCATCATCCTTTCTAGCATCTGCGACATATTCAAGTCTCCCAGTTATCCTATCAGACCTTCTACACTTCGATTCCTACTGACGCTAGTGTCCGAGCATTGCGTCAGCGCCCGCGCAGTGAAAGTCAGGCGACAGCTGATTGGTGCGCGTATTTATCTAACTCGCAGTACTTGCGGCCCTTCGTACTTGTTACCCCTTTGGTAATAAGTCTCTGTGGTTTTGTTCGTGGCCTTCAACTGTTTTGAGGATTGGAACTGTTGCTTTGTCTTGGATGGGCGTTGGATTTTGGACTTTATTGTGAAAGGAATAAGAAGGTTTTGAGCCTTGTGGAGGATCGTGAAGAAGATTGTAGTTACTCTGGAAGAGATTATATCCAAAGATGGAAAGAATGAGCAAAATGATGAGGAGTTGGAAGCCGTTCTTGTAAATCCAATCTTTGGAAAAGCAGAAAACTTGAAATAAATGGACAATGAATGCTTTCGTATAACGAAATGTAAGTAATATTAATGGAGATTTATTTAAAATTGAAAACGAAACGTACCTACAATTTCCATCGCTCACGTTAATTGTTTCTCGGAAGCAGAAAATCTCGAATTGACGTTGTGTATTTTCTGTTAATTAACGGTAAACGAATAATTACTTCAATTTGTCAGAAATGTGAATGAGTTTCATTAGAAGATTTTATAAATTATTTAAAACAGAATTAATAATATAATAGGAGATCTGTTACACTTCGACAGAATATTGTTATTATTGCTAGTAGTACTTGATGATTATAAGCATTCGATGTATGGAAATGAACTTCCATTAAATAAGAAACCTTTTTAACAGCCTGAGCCTGGTAACATCAGTAAAAATCTGTCAATTTTACGAAGACAGCTTTATCTCTATCTTGCATAGGCCAGAATTGTCAACTATGTTGGGATTAGCTTCCAGTCTAATCGGATGCAGCTGAGTACCAAAAGCAGCGACTGCCCTATCCGACCTCCTCAACCCGGGCAACCCAATACTCCTTCTGACTGGTTGTCAGACTGACTAGCTTCTGACTACCCGTCACGACTGCCAAAGATGTTCAAATGACAGCCGGGATCTACAATTTATCGTGCTTTCCTAAACACGGTCCTTTTACCAAGTACGCAAGCACAAACACAGATTTAAAACAAATGACGATACCAAAGGTGATTAAACTCTGACCCAATTTCCTAACCGAAGCAAACAAACAAACAAACTAATGTCAGAGACAAAAATAACTTGCCAAACAAACGAGCATCGCTTCGTAAGCACTGTTTACTGATTAACAAGTGCTATTAGTAACGTGGGACTAATCACGTGGACTCACTCTGGTATATGGTCAATATGATGTGGTGTGATTATGTAAGGATTTGAGCCAAAAATGGTAGGGGATCGGGGCTAAAATAGCACGTGACTGTTTTTTCTGACTGTGAACAAGGCTTTTCTCGTCCTTCTAGTCACTGATTTGATCATATTATTTGAATTTGGAATTTTGTACTGCAATGACAGCAGCTGTCAAAATCACTTGTCATTATAAGGTACGGTTTAGTCACATTTACAGAAAAACAACATGAACGTCAGTTATGTTAAAACAACGGTTTACTTCGAAAAATTACCGTGAATGAGCAGTCTTCACAAAACTGACATTTATGTTAGGTCTTAGTCAACTACACTTTCCGGCAAATAATTTGGGTCCACTTTTTCATCCACCCAAAATTCAAAAATCTCCGCACCTAGCTAAAATAATTCAACTAAAATTACGATATAGAGCTGTAACTCTAACCTACCTCCAAAGAAAATCAGCTACAATATAAAACCGTTGCACTCAAGGCATACAAGTGCAACCATCGAGGAGTTAGTCGATAATATGCGTGATACAATCGATTAACTATACGCAGCGTGCGTCCAAATACGATAATTAGTAATTTTCTACACCGACCGTATTCAATTTATGGACTTAGATTTTTAATATTATTCCGTACGCATTAAGTACCTTTTAATACGTTAGTTTCTATGACTAGTATTACTAAGTTAAGTATTTGTTTGCTTGAACGCGCTTATCGCAAGAACGACTGAGCCGATTTGCAAAAATATTTCAGAGTTAGATTTTTCAAGGAAGGTTATACTTTTATCCGCCTAGGATAGGCCTGGGAGTCGTGGTGGCCTAGTGGGCAAAGAACCAACCTCTCGAGTATGAGGGCGCGGGTTCGATCCCAGGTCAGGCAAGTACCAATGCAACTTTTCTAAGTTTGTATGTACTTTCTAAGTATATCTTAGACGCCAATGACTGTGTTTCGGATGGCACGTTAAACTGTAGGTCCCGGCTGTCATTGAACATCTTTGGCAGTCGTTACGGGTAGTCAGAAGCCAGTCTAACCAAGGAGTATTGGGTTGCCCGGGTAACTGGGTTGAGGGGGTCAGATAGGGCAGTCGCTCCTTGTAAAGCACTGGTACTCAGCTACATCCGGTTAGACTGGAAGCCGACCCCAACGTAGTTTGGGAAAAAGGCTCGGAGGATGTATGTTATACTTTTATCCGCGTGTGCGCAATAGTTCCCACGGGATGTGAGTAAAACTGCTGTTGAATGATAGTTTACTTTTTTAGAAAAAAAAAATACATGGCGTCATATTGTGAAAATTGCCTGTAATCAAATTATTGAATCTCTCAACGACATCAACTGTAATTGAATGGCAGTCAAAATTGACATAAATAGGGCTACAGGCTGAATGCGAAAAGCGGATATATCGAAAAATATAAATTGTGATACTCTAGTAATTTTTTTTGAGGTCTAGAAATTCAGCATATTTTTAGACATTATTTTCACACCCTATTACTTCAAACATTTATCTGCTACTAACAGCCTATTTGCATAAACAATAGCAGCCACCTACAGACAGACAAGTAAACCTCTCGATATGTTCCAAATTGAAACCGATAAGATATTACCACCTACGCACGCATCCTGTCTAGTGCATTTGTAGGTGGGTCACACACTACCATTGCAAGCATTTTTGGATTGAGTTGACCATAAGTAGTTCTGGTTTATACAAAAGATGGAGTGATGTAGACACTTTTGCACGTTCGTTGAGCTGTGGTAGTGTGTGATCCTGTTTATAATCCAATCTCACAATCTCTTTATACCTATCTCAAAGGATATAATTGTATTTTGCATTCAGTAATTCTCATACTTGTTTGCTTAAGAAATGTAGCCAAATTCTAGTAAGGTTTGTGAAGGCATATTAACTAACTTATAAAGGTGACCGGAAGCCGCTGGATGCAGGTCGCCTCCAACAGGTATCTGTGGAGATCTACGGGGGAGGCCTATGTTCAGCAGTGGACGTCCTATGGCTGAGATGATGATGATGATGACATTAACTAAGAACTTTAGACTTATGGCTTTAACAAAAAAGCTTATATTATCAATAGGACTATATATTTATATTAGTGATATCAAATATCTCATCAAACCTTTTATATCACGACAAAATTATACCGAAATCCAGCCTTCACACCAAACTTGTAACGACAGGCTACTCTTACCACAAGTATTGATTTAGCAAAAGCTTATCAGCCATATTGGCACTCAACACCTACGTATTTTCATACCATTGACACGCACTAACCTAGAATGAAAACGCTTATGTTATCTGAGCCGATAATATATTTTATCTAGACTCGGTTAGACTGAGTATTGGGTCAGACGAACTTGATGGATCGTGAAGGGTTAAGTATTAAATACATTTTAGGTAGGTCGTGATAAGTTGTCCTTTAATTAAGGAGGTAATTAAAATATAGGAAGACCGATTGACGTAGATTTACACGATTAATATAATAAAGAAGAAACATTTTTTGTTTGTCTGTTTGTTTGTACCCTAAAGGTCCCTAAACTACTGATCCGATTTGCAAAATTCTTTCACAGTTGCAAAGCTACACTCTTCCCGAGTAACATAGGCAATATTTTATCCCGTTACGAGCAGTAATTTCCACAGGAAGCGGGTGAAACCGCGGGAAATAGTATGATGCGGAAATAAAATTGGTTACATACGCGTTGCGCACACAAGCATCATGGATTTGTCATGGCATTGCAATCAGGTTTACTGTAAAAACGTGCCGTTAGATATCAAACGTATATTTTCCTTAGCCTATAATGCTATAAAAAGAAAAACTTCGAATAACTTTAGCTCTTAATTTGATTGACGGACCAAAAACTATCAAAGGACCAATCGTAACTTCGTCTAGAAAAGCAACAATGAAAAGGAGGAAAAAACTATTAAACAAACAGAAATACCGGTAAATTGATAGCGGAAGAAACTGAAAGGCTTTATTAGAAATAGTCGTCGCATGTCAAACAAGACTTTAACTACTAGATAAATCAATTTTTCATTTCCCACCATTCATTCTTGAACGAATGAATGAGTGGTTTGAACGTTACCATTCATCAGTACTGGTCCCTATGTTGTAACAATGAAATTACTTCATTTCTTTATTGTTGGGTTCAGTTTATGTACATATTTACATGACGTAAAAAAAGCCTTATTTATACATATATACAACTAAAAAATGGCATCAAAAAACTCCTCATCGCTGCCCACCGGGAGTGTACCCAAGAGGCTGGCAGCATTGCCACGTTGGATGGCAATGCTTAATTTTTGACCAAAATAAAAACCAGCCTTTGGGTCACTTGAAGTGTCAGCAAGTCGCTTTGCCAGATCTTTAAAAAGCAGATGAGCACTTGGACCCCACGGCCCGAGGGTTTCAACCCCAAACGGCTCAAAGGTATAGTTACCAACCAGGGTGCTATATTTGCGCCGTTTGAGGTTCTCTGCAGCCGCAGCAGCGGAACCAGCACATCGCGCCGAGCTAGGAAGGTGAGATGGTGCAAGAGTATCGACACAAGTCGCGTCCCATACTAAAGACCTACCCATCTTCCACGGGAACAACGACATACCGTCTGGTCTCTTGCCATCGTCGCGTGCCAGACCACTGGGTTCTAATATGGCTGGAACGCCTACGGCAACAAGAGCGCGACGGATTATGTCATTGATATTCGCATGCCGTGCAAATCGTCCCGCGCTGCGGCTGCACGACAAGCCGTGGTGTCCAAGGCTGCTGACAGCTTCGCCACAGTGGCAGCGGTGAGGAGAGCAGCACGGAGCACCCAAACGCAAGCAAACAGCAAGCCGGAAAGTGGTGTCGTCAAACAATGTGCCTATGTTTGACGACGGTAGTGCCAGAAGCCATAGACCCGACTCCCATTCGCCCACAGCCAGAAGGCGCGCTCGCTCTGCAGAAGAAATTGACGTATTTAGCAGATTATTCCGTATAACTCTGCAGAGCGGCTCATCCCACTGTCTCTGGGAGGACGGGTTGACGGGTGGATCAGTATTCGGGCAGGTGATTTTCCAAGCCTCTACAGCCTCAGTCAGACATGGTACCTCGCAATTGGCCAGTGTGATAGGAAGAATTTTCCTGGTCAATTGCTCAGTACCATGGACGGAGGATATAAAGGCCGGTAGGCTAATACTTGAAATTTTGCGGACGCCAAGCCCTCCCATGCGAACGGGAAGAGTAGCCTGAATCCAGGCTCGGTCGTCCAAGGCCACATTTAAAATTGATGTTAATGTGTGTCTAATAATTTTGTCATTTCTCTTTTTTTCATACTTGTTTTTCCTCACTTGAAATTAAAATTACGGGCTCATGGGTATTTTCCTCAAAAATATTTTATTTTTTAGGGGATTTATTTGTTTCTGGGATTTCAACGTCTTCTAATTGTATTAGAAGAACTTCAAAAAATAAATCAATATTTTTGGAACCTGGTATACCATCTTTGACTTATTCGTTCTACGTTAAAAGAGTTTGGTTGAGATCAAAATCAACAAACAATTGTTTAAAACTGAAAATTGCATTGAAAAAAGGAATTATCAACTTCTTAAAATAGCAAAACAACTTAACATTTAGCTACCTCTGTCAACTGCGGGGCTCATTGGACCCAGATAATCTTTAGAGGCCAACAGACCCCATGCGACTACTATAGGGTTAATTTCACAAAGAAACCAAGTCTCAAAGCTAATGTACAGTTTACCTACATCTACAGTGTAATATACCACTGTACATTATATTTGTAATCAGTTAACTGTAGAAGAGAAGGTGTGACCTTGGCGTGCCTGATTAGTCCCAGTCTCAGGTAGGTGCCATTCTATTATATCAATCATTGATATTACGTATCAATTTGCAGTGCGTTAGGTGACATAGTAAGCACTAAGGTATGTACAGTTAAGGACAGTAAAATTGAGGCAGTTTGCAAAAAAAAAGGGAATTTTTGTTGTTGGTTCTTTTTTCAAAGTTGAATGGTTTTTATTTGACACAGGTGCACGGCTCTAAGAAGAAGTAGTTAGAGGTGTAGTATTTAGGTAATGCCTTTTTCCTCTGGTAAACAGTGCCTAAGATGTGTAGCAGCAAAGACATTACCTTAAATAGTCACCAAAATAAACAAGTAGGTACTGAAACCAAGTGAACCAATACTACATAGTATTAAAAATATGCCTAAAATATTTTTTTATAAGTACAAACTTTGTACGCGAAACAAATCCGCAATTGTAAAGGCCATTGTATTAAAATTCATACTAAATAAACATAATAATAGCTACTGTTATCACCGTGAAAGGTTATAATTGACCACGAATTTCAATGGCATTGGAAACTAACTGTTTTCCTCACTTTGATCCTGAGTAAGAGCCCCGTACATTACAGTCCAGTCCCATTTTAATCCTTTGTATGCGAAAAAAATATAATTTCAATGAAATCAATCTCCAATTACGAATACTGACCTAACTGCCAATATCATATAATATAATAAAATGACACAATTTAAAACCGGGTGTTACCGGTAAATTGTGTACAGGTAAAACCGCTTTACACGAAGATATTTAATACCGACTCGACGCAGATAGATCGGGTGTCACCCATACAGCATAATATCTGACATTCTTTGACGTGACTGCTGATTCTGCTGTTAGATGCGCGAGCAATGAAATTGAGACAGTATTAGAAATATATTTTCTAAGTGCTTTATTGTTAATTTCAAAGAAATGAAGACTGACTTCCTGGCCATTTTGCAACTGTCTTTAATTTGACCGTATATTCAATTATTGATTGTGCTATAAAAATGTATTATTTTGTAGTGTAGAATCAACAAGCTAAAAATCAAAGTTTCATACTCCTATATTAATAATTCTGAAACAAAATAAATTAATAAGACAAAACTGTAAAAAACTTAACCAATTCATTTAAAGTTTTTAACAGAACAGTCTGTATAAAAAAATCATGACTTTTGTTAAAGTTATTCTTTAAAATAATCGTGTGTGTCCCTATTTCCCTGCTCGCAAGTGTATGTAGATTTGTGTACATAGATCTCTCTGTAACATCCATTATGGCTTTCGGTGTCACATAAACGTTTTACGCCACTTTTTGACGCGTACATAAACATTGTGAGATATCAAATAGATATGAGGAAATGTGTCTACGTATCATCTTTTCACATATCCATTAATCTATAAACATTATATGCATGTATTATATGTACACTTATAGTATAAGGATAAAAAGACAAGGAGTCGTGCCGTAGTTGTGTTTATGAGGTTGGAAAAAGATTTTTTTTTTTTTGAAACAGAAATATCCGATTTGATAGACTGGAAGCCGACCCCAACATAGTTTGGGAAAAAGGCTCGGAGGATGGATGAGAAATATCCGATTTGAGAACTTTTTTGGGATGTCGGTTAAAAAGCGTTCGATGGAGGAGACCTGCTTTCAGCAGTGGACAGTAGTTGACAGTAATTAACAGGGAAAAAATTCATTTAAAATCAAATAAGACCAACCTCTCGAAATCTAATTGAACCTTAACTTCAAACAACGTACAACTCACTAACAATCCTACAATTATTTATCCCTCACCTCAACCCACAGTCCTGCCATCACCATATTCTAAACAGCGTAATAGCAGCCATTAAACGTGGTCAAGCTAAGCCAGGAACCAAACAATAAATAAACTTGATAACAGCACAAAGCTTTAAAGTCCATGATAAAAGTCGTTTAGACCTGATAAAAGGAAGACATTGTAAATTTCGGACCCTTACTGACCTTTGAATGGACGAAGGTCAAGAGTATTATGGCGATAAGGAGTGTGGAAGATGAGAATTTACAATGCTTTTCTTCTAAATAACATCCCGTTCTATAGAGCTATCTCGTTTCAGTATTATAACCAGCAAAAGAGTGCAAAAAAACTTGATAAATTGAGAGCAAGCTATGATGCCTATACCATAATCAAAAATAGGATCGCTAAGTGCTTAGGACTTATGAATAACCCAAATAGTTCAAGAAATAAGTATAAGGAACACGAGGGTTTTTTTTTTGGGAAATCGTCGAATGATGAAAATCCCGCTGTGTGTGCAGTGTGGGGGAGTGTCAGACTCTTACTGACATAAACCCACCATGTTCCTTCTTAAGCCCTTTATTTGAGTATGATTTGTTTCAAGATAACTTCTAACACTTTCAAAAAAGGCAACAAAAACCGCTTACTAATACTCATAAACAAATTCGCACACCTAATCTTGGCTAATAACTTTCTTCCTGACGTTTAAATAACAAAAACATTTTTATCTAATCGCGAAGTTAATGCACGAGTATTACATAAAGCCAGTTTGACAGTTGCCATGATAATAAAATGTAATTAAACGTGACTCATTTCAGGTCCGGTGGTCTTCCTTACTAAAATAACAAGTACGAAAATCTGTATGTTACGTCTTCACTGTAAATCGACTGTATCGGTTGGGATAGGATTTGGTATGGAGATAGATGATGTCCTAGGGACTGTTGTGGGCTTAGAGAATTTTTCGTATTTATGATCTTATTTTTTCCTTATGTTTATCTGGTGAAGACAGCTTAATGTTTCAGGTAAGAAAGGTTTGAAACCTATTAACCAGCAAGATTACTTGACAGAGAAGGAAAATATGATGTGATGAGACATCAATGAGTAATGGTTGGTAAAGATGAAGGAAAATATTTAAAATCTATCTTGATGTCACTTGACTGTCATACGATGAGACTGACCGAGTCAAACCTTATCAGTTCGAGAAAAGACTTAATTGTGGCCTTAGCTTGACCGATTTGGCTGAAAAGTTTTTGTCACCATCCGGCTACGGGATGCGGGTGAAACCGCGGGCGAAAGCTAGTACAATATAAAAAGTGTTGTCCTACACCTTGTATAATATAAGAGTATTTAAAAGAAAATTATTTTAGACAAGACTGTATTGAAATAGAAGATGCACTGGAAAAACGTCTTCTTTAAATCCCAAACAATACAAAAATCATACAGCACAACCATTACTACTAGAATAAAAAAAACTGGGTCAAATATTCGCAGCAGCACATAACTTTCCTTTCCGCAAAGTATAACGTGAGTCCTAAATCAAACACGCTTGACGGCCGGATGGGGTAGCAGAAAGCCGATGCACTATGCAGCTAGCAATGAGTTTTATGTACTAAGGAATATTTTTATGAAGATACAAATACTCCATATAAGGATAGAAGAAAGAAGCTCGTGTCTGAGTAAAATGGGTAATATGGCCATACATAACAAAATGCCTATCAGTTAGAACCACTCCAATTAAAAAAACTAGCCGTCTTCCCGTAGGTTCACCTGCGTTCCATGGCAACTACTGCCTGTTCTGGGCATAAAATATAGCGTATGTTACTCGGGAGGAGTGTAGCTTTCCAAATGTGAAAGAATTTTTCAAATCGGTTCTGCCCTTTCGGAGTCTTCAGGGTACAAACAAACAACAAAATGCTTCATCTTTACTAGTACCTATAGATAAAATAGAGCAGCTATAGCAAAAATTTTCAGAGCCACAAAACGAAAAGAAATGGCACCCACAAAAAAGAAAGACACACAAGATCTGCTAACACAGTGAACCTTTATTAACAAAACACTCTCAAAATCTAAACATAATATTTAAGTAGGCCCACAATGTACTTCCCACGAAGATCGCACTAGCAACCTCTAAGGAGTGTCACTAGTTTATATAGCTGTATCCGGCTCAGAAAAGGTTAGCCATAGGTCAGCTGATGCCATATAAAAAGTGGAAAAAGGAGGACAGAATCGGACCTTCAAGGTTGCAATCATAAATGAAGAAGATGCATTCGACCTCTTTACATTTGGAATTGGTGATGAATATTTAAAGATTCAAAGGATAGAAAAATAAATCTATTAGAATTTATTTTTAAAGTACAGGATTCCTTTCATGCCTATTTTAATTCTAATCCAGCTTTTTGTGGATGGTTAGGTAAAAATAACACGATTTCAAGGTATAACAATAAGATTAGAGACAGCGAAATTCTCCATGGTTACTCAAACGGTAGCTCACTAAATTCAGTCGAGACAATACAATTAATTTCAATCACAATGTTTTCCTTCGCAGTAAATTCGCACCCTGAAATAAAATCTACCAACTTAACAAATACAGAACCAAAACTATAAATAATGTAAGCGAAAAAATTACCGATTCGAATATCGATTAAAGGATTATCGACTTGAGTTCGAATTCTGAGAATTGTAACCTCATCCCACGATTGTAACCTTTCAAGTTAGGTAAATCTGATGAGAACGTTCAGGGCTAGGCTCGGCTTATCCAAGTGGTTAGGATAACTGTGAATATTAAAACATAACACATTATTTAGTTCTGGATTCAATTGTAAAGAAGTTCTGGTGATCAAAGATGGATGCCCCTTGAAGAATCCATCAAACTAGCCGATGTATCTATTCTGCGCCGGCTGGCTATTCTTTTGTTAACGAGTGTAAGTTTCCAAAAAAATCCCTTTAAGTTGACGTTGTTTCATAGTGTACATTCGATGTATTCAATTCGACGTCAGTCTTATTTGTTTTATTAAAACAAAAAAATATCTATCGTGGTTAAAATATGATTACTGTGTAATCCACAAAACAATATCCACATATGTATTTTGTTATCCATAATAAACATTTGAATTACAAAGAATCAATGACAACAAAGAATTACAAAGAAATGATCATCTACCCAAATAAGAAGAACGGACGTAAATTAGCAACGCGTAACCAAATGAGATGATTCAAACAATTAGCTCTGATGGCCTGATAGGAAGTTAATAAGATATGAAGATACTAGACAGCTCATTATCTTAAGCAACACTATTATTATTTTAAGTAGTGGATCTTTTTGCTAAACGTAATTCTTTGAAGACTTTGATGTGGTTAAATCGAGTGGAATGCTGGCCTTGGATAGATAATTTTGTGATCTGTACTTGGGACTCTGCTGATGTCCAGTTAATATCTATTTTACGACAATCTGAAAAAATATTTCCGTGTTAGATGGCACACATGAAGGGGCCATCTATCCGGGTGCAAAGCAGTTTACAGAAACTGCTTTACTTACCTTTATTTTCACAATTTTGCATCTAGAAGACAATCATTATGATTAACTACCATGTTTTTGAGTTCTGCCACCATTTCCTCACTTTTTTATCAATACGAGTACCGATTGTATTGGTATCACCATAATAATCTATACTCTCAAAAACACAAACATCGAACAGTATCATGGTTTTACCTTAGGATAGGATAACAAAGGCCTTTCATAAGTCCTCTGACAAGGAAAGCATAAACAAATACATTTCGTTACCATCCACATTGAAACAGGTAATCTAAAGTATTGTAATGAGCCAGTAACATAGAAACCTCTCGGCAAAGAAGATTAGCGTGGTCACGTTTTAGTAACAGGATTATACATAATCTACAGTATGTCATATGGAGATAAATTGTGCGCTTGTTCAAGTAATGTAGCATAGTTGATTGCTAGTGCTTTGTTTTTAGAAAAAACGCAAGTCTTTATATCCTTCAGTGGAGGCCCTAAGATAAACTACCACAAATCAGAAAGTATATCGGTCTACGTGTTATGCAATCCCGCTAAAACGGCTGAACCGATTGAGATATGAGGTAAATAGATAGGTGGTACCCTGTACCACCCTGGAGTCGTATGTGGATATGGGCTGCGACTTATTTGTTTGATGGGAGTAGTTGCCCTGGACGGGGTAAAAACACGGGCGAAATCTAGTAGAAAGTAAAATTACCCAAGATGTTTCTAAATTATAAATTGTTTTTCAAAGTCCTACTTTGCGATTATCCTTTTCGGGTCCAAGTTTTACGCAGACCTTTACTTAATCTATTGTTTTTTCATTACATTCTTGTTCCATTTAGATCTCATAATCTTATTTGGTTTGTTGATCAAAATTGCCTCATTTCTCATCGGCTCCAGCTGTCAATACGAATAAATTATATTTTCAGTCGATAAAGTAAACTAATAAATAAATAATCTGGTTACATTAATCTAAAGCTATTGTTAATTTACGTTCTGATCTATTTTCGATTTGTTTCAATAATTGCAATTATTTTCATCTCACTCGATCAAAAGAAATAGTTTGAAAATCTAAAAATATTTTTCATCTAAAGAATAATTTTTATTTGTTACTTCAACATAGCAACATGTTACATTATCCATGACAAATTTTTGTTTTGTTTTATTCCTATTCTATTAACTTTCATGCATTTCACTATCAGAATTATATTAAATGTTTGCACAGTATAATCGTTCGATCGTTGTAAATCGTTCGCTTTCGATCCATATTATAATCGATTCATTTGTTCCGCCTTAGCCTTTCGTAATCATGACTTATTGTAATCGACGTTGGTTTAAAAGGGGCTGAAATTTAAGGCACTTTAATCGCTCCAAAATTGATGGTGATAGTCCGAATTTTTCGCTAATGACGATCAAAATGTACAAAGCAATTTAGGACTGCGTATTTGCTCGGAAATAATTCAAGGTAATCAAAATATTTCCAATGCAAATGCGTATTTAAAATAGATGATTCTGCAAAACCGAGTTAGGTATTATATGAAACCAGAAATGTGCTTCAGTAATCTAGTACCAATGGAGGGCATGACCAACGTGCCTGCTAGCCGGAAATTTACCTTAACGAGGACCACAGTCCGCATCATTATCGGTACTCTTGAGTTCTAGAAAACTTCGCCAACATTCAACTACTTAACTTTTTGTACGATAAATACAGTCTCTGTTAGTTTAAGATAAATTCAAAGTTTAAGTTTGGAAGAAAATTGAATCAGTAAAAACATGTTTAATGTTCGTTTTCTTCGGCTACCCTTTTTTGTCTTGCTAAAGGAAATACGCAGCCGGTTTTCTAATACATTCTGTTTTTGTCACACAACGATATCATTTGCAATTGCGTTTAGAAAATATTCATGATTGTTCAGATCGCCTTTCGTGAAAGAATCCGGTCCTCAGTTTTGATCTAGTTCAATATTATATTATTTTCTTACTTCAACTAGCTTGGTACATACAAATATTGTCTCGCTCTCGTATTATTGGAGGGTAGATTAAAAAAAGTAAGTACCTTTCTATGTCCTTATACCTTTCCGTTTCTGTGCAAAAATAATCAGGATTTCATAGAAAACTCCTAACTAACGTCTAGATTTTCTTACAAAATAAGTGAAAGAGAATTTCGTCATTTTTGAAATAATTTCAAGAGCGAACGATCACATTTCACAACAGCAGTAACATGTTACTCTAACAATGATCTGGCATCAGAATCATTGAACGTTTATTAGTTTTTGGTGCCAAAATCGAATAGGAAAACAATTGGTCGGCTGCCGAAACAAATGGGAATCGGCGAACAGATCGCCACGAATCAACAAGTGCAGGACGTACCCACAACATCTCCCGGCGGTAAACAAAGAAAAGCAACCAAGCCATGGAATTTGTTCGAGACAGAGGCAACGATCGTGAAAACTGGGCCGGACATGTGTGCCTCGGCCGTGACCGCTTTACAATCACTTTTCAATTAATAAAGAACAAGCAAGCACCTGCAGAATGCAACAGATTCTATCACTCGCAACAAACAAGCAATACGCACGCGTTTGATGCCGCTCCAATATAAATCCAGACCGCACTTTCACAGGTAAGTTAGTGTGTTTTGTTTACGTACTTTTAGGGGTATAACACAGGGCACAGGTACACAGGGTACACGAGTCGAGTCGCGAGCGGCGCGCAGCACGGCGATGCGACTGGTTCGCGCGGCGGGCGGCACGGCACTGGCGCGGCGGCGCGCGGCACCGAGCGAACGGCAATTCGCAACTCGAAATACCTACGTAACGTAACTTAACTCCATAATATTTTATAGTTTCGTAATCGTGTTACTCGATTACTGTGCGCCGTTCGCGTCTAATCGATGTCACGATTTCGGGAGCGGTCCTTGGGACTGAGAGAATCGAAACTCACATGCATTCCATGTTTGTTAAATGCAAGCCTCGGAGGAAGGAAAGGTCAAAGTGTGCGGTTCGCGCCGCGTATATAGGTATGTCGGATTGTATACGTTAGTCCTCCCACGTAGTTTGCGAAGGAGAACTGGGAAAAACTTTCAATGGAAATTGAGCGCTCATTATTTTTGCATCAATTCGTTTTGGTTTACATCGCTTCAGTGGCCGCGCTGAAAGATGCCAATGTTAATGTGGGTAGTGAGAGATAGCTTAGGGGGAGGGGGAGGGGAGGCAAAAAAACATATTTCGCAGTGGGTAGTATTTTGTGAATACTTCACGAGCGATTTGCGTTACGTCGTGGACGCGACGGTAAACGGCATGAATCATGAATATTCAGGCGCGTGGTAATGAGCAGTCGTTCCATATTTCGTTCGTCTGGATAACTCCTGTCCAATATATCCTTGCTCTAATTGCGTTCAATTCAATAATGGTAAAAATACTTAAGCCTGCGAGTATTTGGGGCACTAACAGTCTAGCCAAAAATTCCCGATAGATCAGAGCGCCTCAAAGGGCAGAGTTCGCTAAAGATGGAATTATTACCAAACAATATTGGGTGACCTTATCTCTTTTATTAAGTCCGTGTCCAATTTGTATTACAGAGTATTATGTAGGAAGATGTCTGTATAGGTTTCCTTACCCTTATGAATCTGATACTCTATGAGGTCATCTGAAATGGATATGTTTTCGAGGTGCCTGATTATATTCCGCTTGGAAATAAGAAGTTACGTTATGGCTACTTTTGTGGACAATATACTTATTGAGGATCCCTTTCAAAGATAAGGTTAGATCTAAGTATATTTCAGAGAGGATTTCTGCATTTTTTAAAATCTTCCCCTTCCTTACCTACCCTACATGTCTGAAATAGCTAGTTAACTGTAGGTTATTTACATCGATTTTATCACACTTAACAATAAGATAATCAGAAGTTATATTAAAAGGAAAATGATAATAAAACCAATTCTAGTTAATTTAAGGATAGATTAGTAGCTATAATACCGGCCTTGAATTCCCAGGTGTTTCTGATTAACCAGTTTCCCTATATTAAAATAAAAAATAAAAAAGAAAATTCTAATTCTTCTTTATAAAACATCTTGCCTGATAGAATATGCCTTTCAAATTTTATCATAGGTATTACCCCATCTTCAGCATGAAAAATATAAAGTCCAAGTATAAAATCATCATCTGCCTAGCCTTTTTCCCAGCAATGATGAAGTCGGTTTCCAATCTAAACGGATGCAGCTGAATACCAGTGTTTTACTAGGAGCGACTGCCTATCTGACTTCCTCAACCCAGCTACCCGGGCAACCCAGTACATACCCCTAGATAAGACTGGTTTACAGACTTACTGGCTTTAAGTAAAAATAATCTCCATAAAATTTAGCACCATTTTCCCAAAAAATGAAACTCCATTATTCAATGTTATTTTAATGATTTGGCCAGCGATAAATTGCTTTGCCATCAAAATTGTTTGTTTCATATTTCGTGGCGCTAGGCACTGCTGAATGATCGGCCCACGCGAACAGAACTGTTCATTCACGCTTGATAATGTTGCTGAGACAAAGAGATGTTTTTGCTAATAGCTTTCAGCTTTTTGTGTAGTGTAAGTATGATATTGAAATTATGGTTCTTATAGTCTTTTGGATGGTGGTTGTGTAAAATATGGTGTGATGGATGGTGTTCGATATTTAAATGTTTTTCTTTTGTTTTTTGAGAAATTGGAGTGCATTTTTGAGAGGAATTTTATCGTGTTTTGAAAACATTATTGTGTTTTTAGGTAGGCAGAAATATTCAAAGTGTTTCTACGCTATGTGGCCTTTCTTGCGGGTTAGGGGGAAACTCGCCTCTGGGCCGCGGCCCAAATTACACTATATAATAACAGTCGGGAAAACTGGTCCGAATGTGCGGGCCAGATTACTATGTGAAAAAAGTGACGGAGGTAAGTCGACCCATTGGGACTTAATTTCATAAAATCCGATAGTTGTGAAATTTTTCACAGCTCAAAATCGTCAGGAGGCAAAAAGACTTAGATCTTTTTCATAATTTTCATCATAAATGTAATACTTTGTCTAGAATACTTGACTCCTCCTGCGGTTGCCGCCGGTATCACGGGGGACTCTTTCTTCCCGTATCCGGACCAAATAGTTACGTGGAGATAGTGTAGTTTGGAAACAGAAAAAAAAACATGTCGGTTCAGTAGTTTATGATACAAATATAAAAATGTTTCTTATGTTTTATTTTGTATAAATAAGTCTACCAAGTATAAGTAGATTTTTTCACACGTTAATTTTAACACATAGCTAATTTTTCACACGCATGCTTTCTTATATACCTTACTTACTACTTGAAACTTTTTAGGTTTTCAGGCTTGTTTTGTTTTACTTACTAGGTGTGGTAATTATGAATTAAATATTAAAATTGTTTCTACTCACTACACAAGAACCTAAAAAGCAGCCTTTACAAACTACATCTCTGTAAAGTTAAATAAAAATGCGTTAAGCCGTGTCTGAAAGAATATTCATACTTTTTTCCATTTCGCAACTTATGTCAAAATATGGAATATCCTTCACAAAGTATGTTATTATCAACAAGCGTACATTCGGTAATCGATACCGAGAACGATTTACAAGTCAGCAACTAGTTAATCTTTTTACCACGGTATCGAATTACTACCTACTAGGTTACCTATCTCATGAACGACACACGTCACAAAACAAAATATAACTTAACTGTCCTTTTAGCTTAGTCAGTTATTTAAAATAAATATATGAATCCTCTTCCGTCCGCGGTTTCACCAGCGTCCCATGAGAACTATTTTGCGAATTCACGGGGGGAATAATGGAGCCCAGAAGGGTAAAAGCCTGCCGAGACTACGGGATTCTTCGAAAGAGTTACCGCGACCCTTTTACATAAGGAGGATAAGAAGGAACATGGTGGGTTTTTATTAGGGACCCTATTCTTTTCGCTCCTCTGTCCGTCCGTCTGTCACCAGGCTGTATCTTAAGATCCGTGATAGAGAGCTGAAATTTTCACAGATGATATATTTTCGTTGCTGCTATAACAACAAATACTGAAAACTAGAATTAAAAAAATATTTTGGGGGGCTCCCATACAACAAACGTGATTTTTTATCCGTTTTATAACAGTACGGAACCCTTCGTGCGCGAGTCCGACTCGCACTTGGCCGGTTTTCTTATAAGATTTCCCATAAAAACACTATGACATAGATACCAGGAAATACAGATCTCATAATGCCTTCATCCCAGTTCTAAGAACTGTAATAAAACTCAATGAAACAGTAGTAAATACTGTCATTTTGGCACCCCGTCACTATTCATTTAACTAGACAGCGTGTAGGTGTACCCTACACCCACAGGCTATGACGTACTTGCCAAATTATAGTGGGCGAGTTTCCGCAAATTTTATGTATGTATAACTTAGAGCAGGGAACCAACTGGAACCGCTGGGAGCAGGAAAATTTATAAGGAAGTCTGCTAATTAACGCGTCCCCGGAGTGAGGCAAGATTCAACTCAAAAGAAAATTAACAACACAGGACATCACAACACTCAAAGAAGAGTACAAATGGCGGTCTTATCGCTAATCATTAATATTGAAATATTGATAGCTAACTCATTTTCGATCACATCTTTGTAAATTTCACATGTGAAAATGGACAAATACAATCATGAACTTAACACATGTACTATTGTAAGACCAGTGGTCTCGTATCTTTACAAGAAAGGAAGGCATGATAGTGGCGTTTCCTGTTGGTTAAATGATCAAAGACACACAACGACAGTTCCCCAATTTTTCGTTTGGGCAATTTTCGCAATTTTTCGCATCACTATTTTCTTTTGACACTGAAAATAATGCGTAGCATAATGGGTGGTACGTTCACAGTGTAGGTAAATGCAGAAGATCAATCTAATTTAGTACGAGAGGAAGACATCCAATAATACAGAAAGAACCTGTAACGAGATCTAATAGACGTTTCGGATTAAATTATTTTCAGACAATCGAGAAAAGCGAAGTCTGCCAAATAAAAACGCATTATTAAAAATAACTCAAAAAACATTGAGAGTTTAATTAAAGTTTCTTAAAACTAAAGTACCTATATTTATATAAAAATAATACCAATACCACTACAATGTCAAAATTATTTATTTATAATATTTTATAACAATCAAAACCTTCGTAGTCTCGCACATATGAAGTTTTTCATTTGATTTTCTTTCATTTCTACTTTTTTTCCGGTTTCATAAGAGGTACTATACGGATGAAAATATCCTGATAGTAAATATTCAATTGAACCTACTGATCTCACCTGTATCACGGGGCGGTTATTGCAAAACCTTGTCTGAGCCAGTTACACGATAAAGCAATATGCAAATACCCGGGGAGCGAATCTTACCAATATAATCTAACCGTTGTTTTTCTATGCTTTAGATCAAGATTAATGGCCTTAGAGACCTAGGAAAAGCACACTGCAGATTAAACTGTCGGCTGATAGTTGGTCGACAGATTATTTTAAACGTAGGAAAAATCGGGATTTAAATCAAGCTATTTTAACCCTCGACGTAAATGGGATGTAATAAGTTTGGCCGCTATGTGTGTCTGTCTATAATTTATACCACCGTAGCTCTCAAACGGCTGGACCGATTTGTATAAGTTATTGTTTTAGATGGAATCTGGTATATAGTCGGTCTGATACACGTCGGACACCTAATCGCTTTAATTTGCTTAGTACGATTCATCTCTGTACTGAATTTTGAGCAAGATTAAACTTTCGGCCGACTAAAAGTTTGCAGTGTGCAGTTGCAGTCTTGATTAAAAATAAGTTTTGTAGTAATGTGTGCAATAGATATTCATATAGCATGTGACACTAGTGTGCCCTCAGAGACAAAGGGCATTCACAGTGAATGGTCACCATGGTCACCCATCCTTTAATTGACCTCAACGTGAGTTGCTTAACTTTGCATTCATAAAGTAAAAAGGTTAGAAAATATTTTATTAATGAAATATATATTATTATAATATATTAAAATATATTATTTAAAAGTAACTCGTTTAAGCGGTAATTAGCGTGGGAGTATTTTTGTTAATGGAACCTTTTTTTTACGGGAGAGACGAACGGATGTAAACCGGACTTACGTCCGATCATTAGTTATTTATGAAATATGTACCAACTTTTCCTCTGTTGGTTCCACTCGCGTCCTAAAGGCTACTTCTCACTCTCGGATAATAAATATTCTTGGTCCTTTCTCATGTTTTAGTTAGACTATCTGTGTAAGTAATTTTCGTTTAAAAGTAAATCAATGCAGTAGTTTTGGCGAGAAAATCTGGAAATATTTCTTCTATAATGCAAATAATTTGTGAGTTTTATGTTTAAACGGCCAATTTTGATAAAAGTCCTCGCGATTGAAACTTTAGATAGATTTTATAGATTGACAGAGTCATCATCATCAGCCTATCGCAGTCCACTGCTGGACATAGGCCTCTCCAAGTGCACGCCACTGAGATCGATTTTCGGCTACTCGCATCCAGCTCCTGCCAGCCGTCTTGCGCAAGTCATCACTCCACCGTGCCTGAGGACGTCCTACACTACGCTTGCCGAGTCGTGGTCTCCACTCTAGAACTCGTTTACCCCAACGGTTATCGGTTCTTCGGCTAATATGGCCAGCCCACTGCCACTTCAGCTTGCTGATTCGGTGGGCTATGTCGATGACCTTGGTTCTCTGACGGATTACCTCATTTCTGATGCGATCCCTCAGAGAAATGCCAAGCATAGCCCTTTCCATAGCCCGCTGAGCGACTTTAAACTTGTGGACCAGCCGTACCGTCAGTGTCCACGTTTCGGCTCCGTAAGTCATGACAGGTAGGACGCACTGATTGAAGACTTTCGTCTTTAGGCACTGTGGGATCGACGATGTTAGGACTCGACGTAGCTTCCCAAATGCAGCCCAACCCAACTGAATTCTCCTATTCACCTCGTCCTCAAAGTTGTTTCTACCTAACTGCAATGTCTGCCCGAGGTATACATATTTCCGAACAACTTCGAGAACGGCGCCGTGTATCGCAATCGGTTCCGGTAGAACATGTTCATTGAACATGACCTTGGTTTTGTCCAAGTTCATCCGTAGGCCGATGCGTAGAGAAGATTCAGCCAGGTCGTTCAGCATTTGTTGTAGGTCCTGCAGCGTTTCTGCCATGATGACGATATCGTCAGCAAATCGCAAGTGAGAGATGTGTTCGCCATTGATGTTGATGCCACGTCCTTTCCAGTTCAGCGTCTTGAACATATCCTCCATTGCATTAGTGAACAGTTTCGGGGAAATAACATCCCCTTGTCTCACTCCTCGATGCAACGGTATGGGCCTAGTTTGCTGATTTTGTACTTGGACGGACATTGTAGCGGCTTCGTAGAGACATCTCATCACTTGGATGTATCGCCAATCTACTTGACAACGCTGCAGGGACTCCAGAACAGACCAGATTTCAACCGAGTCAAAGGCCTTCTCATAGTCCACAAATGCTAGACACAGGGGCTGATTATACTCTTCGGTCTTCTGTATAATCTGCCGCACTGTGTGGATGTGGTCTATGGTGCCGTATCCGCTCCGAAACCCAGCCTGCTCCGGTGGTTGGAATTCGTCGAGTCTTCGCGCAAGTCGGTTCGTGATCACTCTTGAGAACAGCTTATATACGTGGCTTAGGAGCGAAATGGGTCGATAGTTCTTCAACTGGGTTTTGTCTCCCTTTTTGAAGAACAGGACGACAACACTCCTACTCCACGCCTCTGGAGTTCTCCTTCAAACAGGACGGCATTAAAAGCTTCTGGAGCTCCCCAGTACGGGCTTTCCTCCTGCTTTTAATAGCTCTGTTGTAATGCCATCCTCGCCAGGGGCTTTTCCATTTTTGAGCTGTCTCAGAGCGATCTCGATTTCGCCACTGCTGACTTCTGGCAGGTCTTCGGTGAAATGGCGCGTTAATGTGGCTCTAGAATCCTCATTTCCGGGATCAGGTCGAGATGCATGCGATGCGTATAACCGGCCATAGAAATTTTCCACTTCCGAAAGGACTGCCGGCACCGAAGAAACGACTTCTCCACTTGTTGTGGTCAGCTTCGTCAAGTGGCTTCTTCCAAGAGATTGTACGAACACCTTTGACCCCGATTCAGCTCAATTGCTCTTTCAATGTCAAGAGTATTGGAGCACCGGAGGTCGCGTCGTACGTGCTTGTTGATCTCTTGGTTTAGAGCCCGCTTAGCTGACGAAGTGACAGGTGGGTTTTCACGTCGTCTCTTCATAAGCCCTAATGTCTCTTCCGAAAGCTTTGATTTCTTGCCCTTACGCTGCATGTTACAGAATCTCGAACCTTCCTCCTGAGGATCCGAACCACATTTTCGTGGTTCTGGTTAACGTCTGTTGTGGTTTCCACGGCGGCAAATCGGTTCTCCAAATTTGACTGGAGCGTTTCAGATCCTGTCATGGTTTGGAGCAGTGTTGGTCGGAGCCTGGCCTTCATCAGACGGAAACGTTCAGCCTTGAAGTTGATATTCAGAGAGCCTCGGACAAGTCGGTGATCGCTACCGGTATTAAACCTATTGATCACGGAGACGTCTCTGAATATGTGCTTCTTGTTCGTCATGATGAAGTCAATCTCATTTTTAGTCATAGTGTCGGGGCTTTGCCACGTCCACTTCCTTTGGGGCTGCTTTTGAAAAAGAGTTCATCAAAAGAGCCCCTCACGTTCGAGGAAGTTGACGAGCATTTGCCCCCTATGATTCCTGCTTCCAAATCCATGGGATCCTACTGCCGATTCGCCGCAAATCTGTACTCCCACTTTAGCGTTAAAGTCCCCCATGACAACGGTGTAATGGGTCTTTGTAGTGAAGTGGAGGGCCCTTGATATATCATCAAACATATCCTCCACTTCATCGTCTGAATGTGTCGAGGTCGGTGCGTACACTTGCACTACCTTGAGGCTATACCTGTCGGTGAGCTTTAAGATAAGGTACGCTACCCTGTTCGACACACTAGACACCTCCACAACGTTATCAGCTAGGGACTTATTAACCAGAAACCCAACGCCACCTTGGGATTGTTGGTCTCCCTCTCGGAAGTACATTAGGTGACCTGATTCGAGGGTTATGGTGTCCTCCCCCTCTCTTCGAACTTCACATAACCCTAATATGTGCCACCTAATCTTCCCAAGTTCCACCTCGAGTTGCGCCAGATGCGAGTCAAGCCGTAGCGTGCGGCCGTTGTACGTCGCCAGAGTCAGTTTTGTTTGGTGGCCTCCCGTAACCCGGAGATTCTTCGCACCCCCTGCCCCGCCGTAACCACGGTCGCCACCATGACCGGGAATAGCGGGACTGCCGGGAACTAGGGGCCGTGGCTTTTTTGTGCTGCTCATAGAGGTATTTAGCCTACTGCTATCACGCTGGCCAGACGGGTTGATAGAGGGTTTTTTCCGAGTTTTCCTTCTCTTGCACTGGTGTTTAGTGCATTTTATACTCCATTAGTCGACTTTTACGACACCCACTGGAAGAAGGGGTAGCGACATATGTATTCTTAAGCCGTCGCTACACGGCATATTGACAGAGTACTATATGTATAGTTTCCAAGGGAAAGACCACGGGAAAAAGCCAGTATTAGTATAAATCCATATTTAATTAACCACTTCCTGGTCCTTCAATAATGTCCGAAGAAAAAAAAACTGCCTTTACCTACTAGTAATTTAATTTGCGTTACATTTTCTCTGCGAACCGATACCTATTAATCTATGCTAATAATGATAGAAAGGAAACATTTTTTGTTTGTTTGTTTGTACCCTAACTCAAGGTTCCGAAACTACTGAACCGATTTGAAAAATTCTTTCATTGTTGGAAAGCTACACTTTTCTTGAGTAACATCCTTACTTCCTTACTATTATCCTTACTAATATTATAAATGGGAAAGTGAGTTTGTTTGTTTGTTTGTTTGTTTGTTCCGCTTTCACGCCGTAACTACTGAACCGATTGCTTTGAAATTTTGCAGACGTAAAGTTAGAAGTCCGGATTAAATAATAGGGTACTTTTTATCCCGAAAAAAATAGATATTCCCGAGGGAAAACAAAAATATTGTTTGCTTGATGGATGGATTGTAGATGGCGCTGTGTGTCCAATATAACCGAATTCCACGCGGGCGAAGCCGCGGGCGGAAAGCTAGTAATATTATAAATCGGAAAGTGAGTTTGTTTGTTTGTTTGTTTGTTTGTTCCGCTTTCACGCCGTAACTACTGAACCGATTGCTTTGAAATTTTGCAGACGTAAAGTTAGAAGTCCGGATTAAATAATAGGGTACTTTTTATCCCGAAAAAAAAATAGATTTTCCCGAGGGAAAACAAAAATATTGTTTGCTTGATGGATGGATTGTAGATGTGTCGTTTAAAACAAGGTAATATATTGCAAATAATTGCTCCACAAGGGAAAACGTATAATATAGTGTACCATTCAGTTTTGGTTTAACAACTAATCGTATCCAGCGTTACATCGCGCTTCTTAGATTTTTCCGTGGGAATGAGAAGTTTTCTTATAGTTGTGATTTATACCGCAATATAACCGAATTCCACGCGGGCGAAGCCGCGGGCGGAAAGCTAGTAGTCTATATTTTATTCCGACACGTACAGTAGTTCACATGGGATGTGGGTGAAACCGCGGGCAAACGGCTAGTTTATTATAATATTTCATTTCTTAGTAAATATGTATTAAGAGTATTCTTTGGTTGTGTTCACAAGTAATTGAATTATTTTTATAACTAGTAGCTCGCTGCGGTTTTGATCTTCTGAGAAATACTTAATAATAAGACTGTTTATATTTATATTTCTTTAGCTCGTAATAAAGTTTTATCATGTTTGGTTTATTGGAATAATTTTCATCCCTTGGACTGTTAATACTGTCTACTTACTGTTAACTGTAGAAACCACTCCGCGCACCCGGATAAAAAGTAGTCTTATTCGATTAGTTGGCTATCTAACACTTGACTATCTACGCTTATCTCAGGAATTACTGGACTGATTTGGAAAAACCTTCCTGTGTTCATTAACACATTTATCGAAGAAGGCTATAGGTTACTTTAAATCTGGATAAGCGGGTGTGATCGCTGGCGAAAACGAATTGTTTATACAATTAAAGATATTCAATATCAAACAAAGCTACACAAATGATACCTATTTTCGAAAGTATCAAACAAAAAAAAAATTGCAAATGATTTGCGGTTGTACGCTAAACGCGTGACTTTTGCGGTTTGAAAAATGTCAGTGAATGAAATATTTTTATGTCATAATGTCAGTATTACTCTTGGAGAATATAACAAACTGGATGGCCAATTCTGAGTACTGAGCATAAATGTATGAGACCACTGTTCATTCTTATACTGTTACTAGCTTTTGCCCGCGACTTCGTTCGCATGATATAGTGACTTTCGGCATATTTTTGGTTTGACCAATAGATGGCGCTATATGTCCGGACTAATTTTTTTTTTTTTTTTTTTAATAAAATCTATCCTATGTCTCTTCTCCAGTTCCAAACTATGTCTGTACCAAATTTCACACAAATCGGTTCAGTAGTTTAGGCGTGAAGAAAAGACAGACAGACAGACAGAGTTACTTTCACATTTATAATATTAGTTAGGATATATATATGGGTGAAGTTTATTTACTAACTTCGTTTGGTTAACTATCTACTAATTGGTTAGGTACACAGTACGATTACAATTTAGTTAAAATATCAATTGTAAGTGCAACAATTACTCAAAAGTTTGCACTTCGGTTGTTCTTTAGCAAAACATTGTTGCTCATGCATGACCAAAATAAAAAAAAATGATCGACAATGTCAATTTATAACATAAATCAAAAGTTTGGGCTAGCGTTGGAAATTTTTTCGCGTTGCCTCGCCGCAACTAAATTGGTAGACTTTTTCACAAAGAGATTTGTGCCCGCGGCGCCTCCAAAGCTATTACTGCATGTCGATTCTATAAAATATCACAACTCACTTCGACATCACTCTCACTTCGACTTCGATCTAAAGGTAGAATTCCGTGGACGCGACAATAGTCAACCTATGAAAATGTATGGCACCGTTGCCGAGGCCCGTGACAGTCGCGCGCGGCCGACGAATTTCGTAAGCTGCTCGCGGCATTGTCAACAATTTAATTCTGGTTTTACTAAAATTCTATAGATGTTATTAAGCGCTAGACCATGTTGAGAAGCGTACGGCCGCGAGCGGCTCACGAAATTCGTCGTCCGCGCGCGACTGTCGCGGCCCTCGGCAGCGGTGCCATACATTTTCATAGGTTGACTTTTGTCGCGCGCGGCTGCGACAATCGCGACCCACGGAATTCTACCTTAAAGTTTTGTGATTGACATTGTCAAACTACACTAGCGCTTCACTATCGAGCGTGTTGACAAGTTGAACTAAATTAAAGTCGAGATTTTGACAGATCTGCCAAAATCTGTCTATCTATAGGGGAGGTAGGGGACAGATGGGCAGTTGGGAGACATGATGAAATCAGAATAAAAGGGGGGTCCTTTTATTCTGATTTGATCATAGTTTTTTTTTTTTATTGGCTAGTTTACGTTACTGACTGGTAACGGTGTTCATCCATAGACTATCTGTCATTTCTGTGAGTTGTCAAGAACAAACACTCGTAAAAGTACTTAAATATTTTGTTGCGGTTTCGGATCGTTATAAAGAGAAAACTAATGAAAGGTATGTGTATTTTCTATTATTAATGATTGATTGTCAAAATCTCCAGTTACGATTATAGTAAGTCGATGCAATCCACACCTATTATACCTCTAGAAGAGGTACTACAGCAATAGTTTATGGGCCCCACGTTTTTATTTTAGTCTAATATGACCGGGACCACCGTAGGTTGACAGGTAAGTAACTATTTTTTATTTTCTAGTTTTCAGTGCACATAAGATAAAACCGTTTTAGTTAAGTTTTTTTACCGATTTTTTTTTATAAACTAAGTCAAAAGTGTCCAATGCGGGAGCATTGGACACTTTTGGTAGGGAGGCTTGGACATACCATGTAATGTATAATTTGTAAATTTTTGTTCTTCTTCTTCAGTGAAAATTTGTGAGGTTATAAATCTGCGCTAAAAATCCTTTATAGAATCTTGTTTCAGGTACCGTTGCCAACTTGATCTAGGGACTCCATATTTATCAGCTATTAATTCTATTTTTTAACCTTTTGATACCTCTTGTATTGCTCGTTATATTAAATCTTTAAGAATTTCCCGTCGCAAACCATTCTTTTTAACCCCCGACGCAAAAACGACGGGGTGTTATAAGTTTGACGTGTCTGTGTGTGTGTGTGTGTATGTGGCATCGTAGCTCCCAAACGGATGATCCGATTGTAATGCGGTTTTTGTTTTAAAGGAATGTCATTCGGGAGTGTTCTTAGCTATGTTTGGTGGAAATCGGTTCAGGTCTTCAAGGTCATCAGCTCGTTTGTTAGGTGTGATAGGAATGTTACACGCTCAGTTTACTTGCAAGCATATGTGGGATCTAAAATTTGAAATACTAATGTCTTCTGGAACCACTGAGCTGGTCTGCTGTTAGGACACGAAGATAGGAGACGTAACCCTGAACTGCCTTTTAGTAAACCCATCGAGTTTGGGCTCGTTTAATTTGTCTTGACTAGTTTTCTTCATGTTTCTAATTGACGAGAACCTAATGCTGGAAATGGGATGTGGCGGATGAAACCCTAGAATGATATATAACCCTGGATCAACAAAGGTCCATCTTTATTGTTTCTCAATCTGTGCAATTCTCCCAGAGCCAGTTTGTCATGAGGATTGTTAAACAGCTTCCTTTGGCTGAGATCGCATATAGCGAACCCATCATAAAAAGAAGGAAAAATTAAGGAGCTCCTTTAAAAAACCATGAAATAAAATAAAATTATAAATTTAAAAAAACCCCCGACCCAAAAAAGTACGCAATTATTATGACAAAATGTTATAAACGATAAACCCTATAAAAAGCAAAAAGTAACTTTAAACACTACCAACTAAAGCATGTCAGACTAAACAAAATTTTGACGTGTCGACGGTTTTATTGAAACCGTTTAAATATCTCGTAATGTTGAAACTGATTGTAATTTTTAGGATAGCTCTTTGATTTTATCTAGCCAAACATAAGAAATGGCAATAAAAGTTGATTATCTGTAAAATCTGAATTTTTTATGCAATAAATGTGAAAAAGTGCCCATCCCTCCCCTACCTCCCCTAAAGTATGAAATGACATTACGAATCGAAGTGAAATGCGAGTTGTTGATCGAATTTTATAGAATTGCAGGACTGTATTACTTCACCCTGAACGAGAGTTAGGCGTTACGTCATAGTCGGCTGGGCAGATGCTATTTAAGAACAACCTTTTTAAAAGTGAACGTTTTGATAAGGTCAAAATTATATGCAATCGTGCACCTGCGTTTAATTAGATTTTTGGAGTTTAAAATAAATAAATCAATGGCTATTTTTAGGCCTCCAAATGTGCTGTATGAAAGGCCACATCTAATAATAGGTAGGTTCTAATAGTCTTTAAAAATAAGACTAAAAGATTTTCTCAAAAATTATGAATTAAGTAGTGCTAGGGTTGATTTTCTCCTTATTATTTAACAGGAGGTCAGTTAGGATTCCGGAAGTGGCTCACTAATACAATGCATCTGTTAATACTGGAAGCCGTTAAAACATATTTGGGTAAAAACTGGGCAGATAAAATTAGTTTCAAGTTTTATTAAAATTACTCTTACTAGTAACAAAGTAATACACGTACATACCATACCATCGATTGAATCTTAAGCTAATGGTATTTGACAAATGCCGTTCTACGAAATATCAATATATTTTCGGAACTTCACAGCGCATTGGGCGTAGCGTGTCGTAGCAAATCAAATTCGTAGCATTGACGCGTTGAACTCTTTTATTCTTAGTCTGTTTTATTGAGATGAATCAATTAAATATTTTTAACCAGTGGTTAACTTAACTGTAAACTATAATGTTTATCAGAAATATTATAAGAATACTTTTAGCTCGATTTTCAGGATAAAGAAAGGATGCTTATTTAATCGTCTCTCCATTGTATTGGCATACAAATGGTACCTATTCGTTTAAGATTTCCTCAATTCAATAACGAGAACTTATAGATGACAATATTATTTTTTTGGAAACTTAACAATCAGTCCTTCTTAGTTTGGGAGGAGACCTGTGCCCAACAGTGGAATGATAAAAAGATGACGATGACAAATTCTTGAACAAAAAATTTTATGTACCCTCTACAAAGAATGATATTGCGATTCAATACATTCAATTGAAATTTTATACATCGTAATATCAATTAACATATAGAATAAATAAATAATATTTATAGATGCAACATCATTAGTACTGAAATAAATTTTATAAGTACTTAATGTCATAAGCACTTAGTATAAGAAGAAAAACTCGTGATCGCCCCTGGCTTTGCTTGCAGGCAGATGTATCAACCAGTCTATGAAACTGGTGCAAACTGGTTTCAGTATAAACGGATTTTGTAATCTGTATTACAGATAGTATTTAATAAGAGTAAATATGTAATAAATATTATAGAGGCTTGGAGGTTAAGTGTATTTTCATTTGTTTTGCGTGAAAAAAGAAGAAATAGCTTCTTGGGTTTAGATACTTTAGCTATTTTTGTATATAGTCTTGAATGTACCTAAAATTATATTCACACATTACTTTTTGACAGAATTTTACGCTGTGATCTCTCCTAAAGTCAATATTTAAAACTCATGTCACCAGCACTCAGTTGCAATAAGAAAGATAATAGCTCCGATCTTACTTATATTCGAAAGTTTGTATGTAAGTATGGATGTTTCTTCCTGATGCAAAAACTACTTGACGGATTTTGATGAAACTGGAAACTTATGTCACAATTATCTACAAGATATCTTTTCCCTATATGTGGGAAGTAATTCCCCGGGACGCGGGTGAAACTGCGAGTTTTAAGGTAATATTACAACCAATTACGTTAATTGAACGTTTGATAAGTGCAATAAAAACTTATGGGATCAAAGGTTTCTTATAACATGTGTTAAGCTACGCAAATGATGGGTGAACACACGTCGTGTTGGTAATCGGTCAACGGTTTAACATGCAAATTGGGTTCCTTGATGAGATGAAGAAAGGCTGGGCTTGGTACCTTCTGGGTGAAGCTAATGTGTGACCGAATACTACAACATTATCGTCGTCATTTGAGTCTATTACCTACCACTGCTATTTAGACAATATAGGCCATCCAATGTGTCACCTAAACTTTTAAATATTTAGTGCTGCTTTTTATAATTTTACTTGGTGAACATACATGGTATATACCTACCTACCTACCTACATAATAAAGAATAAATCCATCTATCTATCTTTCTATAGGCCGGACCTTTCTTTCCTACGTAGGCCTATTTCAACAAATGAGTACCATCTCGATGTTAAGGGTTCTTTTATGACCTCGTCTGCAAAGAAATCACATAAAACACCTAGTTTTTGACTTGACTATCGACTTATTTGTGAATATCGTGTCCAAGAGTAAATTATGCCATATCTCTCGGGTTCTTTTCCAAGATAACCCAACTTTTTTTAAAGATTTTAGAAGGTCATATACTGTTACTGAAGATTATCCAAAACATTTGTCCCTATTTCCAGTCGATAAACAAGGGACCTAGGTAACACATTCCACATAAATAACATAGATCCAGCTAACAAATCTTTTTTAAATCTTCTGCTAAGAACACATTAATCGAAATGCCTTAAGACCACGTAATGAGCGTTTAATGAATACCAACCTTGATACAGGCGTGACAACTACACAGCTCGATGTATACCATAGAACATTGAACCATCAGGAACCGCTAGAAGCACGAATCTCTAAACTAAATAGTCTGCCAATTTATGTGCGGGGCTCGAGACAATGTGTCACTTCTGTAATATCACTTATTTCGCTCACACAGGATGACAGGACCAATAATTATATGATCAAAGCTTTGGTGCAGAAAAATGGACAAGGCTCGGGCCAACTGGTGGTGGTATAGCCACCGTATGCCTTGCTCGGAGATAAGCAGCAACATCGCCAAAAATATCTCGTAATGTGCTGTGCACTGTGCTGCAAACCTAAACACATAAAAAGGGCGGTAAGTAGGTGCAAATCTCCTCAGCTCAAGGGAGACCTTTATCCAACAGACGATTTTTCGGCTGTAACGATGACGACGCACCTATGGCTAGTTAGAAGACAGACTAATGGTTTCTCCAGATAGTTAAACGCTCTAAGCCGTAGACACAAATACGTGTGTATCGGATCGCAGGAGTCATCGGCCGACTCTCGTGATTGAAAGTAAAAGTGACAGTTCCACGCAGGTATGTGCATAGTGCATCTTGTTTTGCGCAAACCAGATGGGAATATTACTCACAATGATATGGTTATTTGTTTATTTCGACTTTTATGGAAGGTTAATACTGTTTTGTTGACTTTCGATGGAGTAGTGTATTGAAGGAGATTTTCTTTGGAGAAAATACCATCTAAGATTTTTCTAATCCATCTTTTTTTTTTCAGCAAGAACTGCTTTGAGCTTGCGTTCTGATAGCTGTCTTTTGTTGCTATTTTATTTGTGTTATATGTAATTTTCCACCAAATTTTATGATTTACCGAAATTAAATTATTGATTGATACAAAACATGCGTTGCTTATACACACTGATTCGGTGGTATACTACGAGTTCCAATAGAATTCACAAATAAACATCTTTGCATATGGATTTGAGCAATTCAGACTATTTAAAAAGGATGTTTTTGTTCTATATCAAAAACAAAATAGGTAAACTTAATCTTTAATAGCAAAGTACGTTATAATTCTTATAGCAAGCTTTCAATCATTTTAACGAGTTGATATTATCCTGGATAGTACAAACCCAGCTGTCCGGATACAGACCATAAATTAAAAGTTGCTACCACAGACAATATTCCAGAAAAAAATAATTCAACCTTTTTAAAGTCCAGAACTAAAAATAACTGGACTTGCCAAACTGGTATACTTAGTCTGCACCTCTGTACACAGTTTTGTGTATGTATGTAAGTATGTTTGTGTGTCTGTGTGTGTGAATGGCATGTCGGTTATTCTTGAACTAGTTTTGTCTTTGTTAGCTCTATTTATAAGCGAATGGTATATTTTTTTCGTTATATAATAAATAGTTAATTATTAGGTCTAGGTGGCCTTGTTTTAACCGTTGGTTACTGTAAAAGTTAACGGACTTGATACATAAATGTGTTCGAAATACCAACAGTTTATTGCTATCTTGGACGCTAATTGGAACTTAATTAACTGACGTTTATTTTTATTTTAATACCACCCCTATGTAATTTTCCCTTAATGAGTTTTGAAGCGTTGGTATATATTGGAAGCCAGCCCCTACATAATTGGGAAAAGACTAGGCAGATGATGATGATGATTAGTTTTGAAGTCCTGTCATCAATCGGATATCAAATCCCTACAGATACTTACAAACACAAGTAAAGCTCACCCGCTTTTATGTTATCCAATTTCTATACCATGAAAGACCTGACCACAACAAACTGATAAGAAAATTCCCCCGTTCCTACCAGTTGCCCTAGAAATAATTTCGCTGAATGGAAACGCCAAGAATGTTGCGTGCGATAAGAATTATTGAGGAAAACGCATTGTTTCACAAAAAATGCAGGCATGCAGGTGTTGCATAACTGGTTTTGAGTTGCCATAGCAAATGTTTACTGATTAAGTTGATAATAAATAATATAACGGAATAATATGTAACAGGGCCCAAGGTTATCAAAAGAACTGTGAAATAGTACAGAGGAACTCGTAGCTAAGTAACAGAACTCCGAATGGGTTACCTTCTTGTTATGACGAGTTTTGGAAGGCACGTTCAATTAGATGGTCTTGACTGTCATTTGAAAATCTTTGGCAGTTGTTGTGGATGCCTAGTCGGAAGCCAAAGTGTATGTCTTGTCTTCTCAAATAACTATTCAGACATGAAGACAGCCATGGATGATAAATAAATATAAAGGAATATGTCAACGACTCTTCCCTTTGATACAAAATTTAATAATATTTATATCACTCGATCAAAGTGGCTGGTCGTTATTTTTTTACTGCACACGTACCAATAAATAACTGTCATTAACGATGATACCTATTATTGAGAAATTATATTTGTAAATACCTGTTAAATTAATACGCATTTTATGTGTTTATTATTAATTTATACGTTGTTATTTTATTGGTCTCCACTTGTGGCTTGAGCAATAAAAACAATAAAAACTTGATGCTGGTAAAAGTGAAAATTCTTTAGGTACTGAATTGACGTAACACAAAAGAAAAAAGCTCATTATGTTAAATAAAAGTAGGCACCGTAGAGTTTGCAAAATAAAATGATTTAAAACAAGACTAGGTGGTTCTCGTGGCATCGCTCAAGTTCGCAGAAGTAATTTTTATAAAAGGAAAAAGTAGGTTATGCTTTTGTTCCAGTTCCTTCTGCCTCCATGGTCAAGCTAGGTCTAGAGCTATAAAACTCCTGTCGAAAATAGACAATAATCAAAGTATAGGTTTTTATCTATACTTTGATTATTGTTTTTGCAACAATACAAACATGCACTACATAACATCTTTATTAACATTTCTGTAGATGAAACATTAAATGATAATGTTCACAATCTTATTAAGCTCGATTACAAAAATGGTCGTAACATAAACTTGAATCGATTCTCATAAAATTAAGTCGACGATTTTGCAAAACAAATAATTTACGAAACATGCAACAGTAATTGCGGTTAAATATTTTAATTTTATTATACTTAGTTAATGTTTTATGGTCGCATGGGTTACAGGTGGTAACAGGTTTTATTAAGTATTTTACTGCATGTGCTACAGCACAAAGTGGGAATTAATTACAATTATAACTCGTATAAAAATAAGCAGGCTGCCGAAAGCCGATGGGGTGGCACTATTATTGGCTTCTTTTTTGACCTCATACTCTACAAGATAGGATCGTTATTATTTACCTACTACTTCAAAATATCAACTTTGAAATGAACAATTACAGCGAAATTGTGATTTTGTGATTGTTTAGAACTGGAATAATTTCTGAACGACAAACAACTATGTCAAATAAAAAGACAGTAATGACAGCAACTGTCAAAAACTTTTGATAGGTTATGTTTTAGAGTTGATCGCAACAAAACAACTTAATTTTCAATGATTTCTATACTTTATCAGAAACAAACAAAGTTTAAAATCGAAGGAAATATGAGTAGGAAAAATATTATCACCGACCACCAACGTCAAGTTGTAATGAAAACAAGACTGTTGCCGCGTTCGTCATTCGACCCCTTATCAACGAATTTTAATCAAAGCGAAACTAATTACAATTGTAGATAAGATGTATTACCTAATTTATTAATCGCTTACGCTGGGGGCATAGCGCACGTCGCCATTACTGTAAAAATGGCTGGTTTAGTGACGAAAAACAGCGGCTTGCTCGTGAAGTTAATTAAAAATGTGAATGATTGCACAAAACGGTTGTCTTCTCACTTTATTTACTACCCTGACAATGAGAAACCCGTGGAAGGTAAGAAAGTAATCTTAAAAGCATGACATTACAATAATATGGAGTAAATATCATCACATAGTAGGCTGACATGCAATAACAGACAATAATTTCACTGTTTTTGTATCACATGATGTAGTAATACTTACTAAATTGTAACATTATCATCATATATATTATTATAGCCAGAATTTGAATGATTTTAACTCTCTAGGGAACGCTCACGTTATTTCCTACAAAATTGTAGGTTTTAAACTACTCAATACTTATATTTGGAATTAAAACAGTGAATATTGAATTTTAACTCTTAGTTACAGCACTTATTTTTATTATTGTGTAGCAACAAGATAAAAGTAGATAAAAACAGTGATTTGCAATCAATATCAGCAATTATGTTTATTATTTTTATTGGGTTATAAAATAACAAGCCTGTGAAATCTCAACAATGCTATATTGTCCAAGTTATACTTAGAATGTACATCATCATCATCAAAGTCGTTCCCCCATAGATTGGGAATTGTGACCATCATTAGTCTCTGTCAGCAATGAGGTTGGCCCGGGATACTTTCCTCCAGGTGCTCCTATGTATGAATGTACATACAAAGTTAGAAAAGTTGCATTAGTACTTGACAGGTTGGTTCTTTTTCTTTACCTACAAGGCCACCACTTTGTTTTATTTATTTATCTACCACTTTTCACCTCATAAAACTAAAAAGCATTATAACAAAGATATTATCAATGCTATTTCAGGCGAGACCGCCAAGATGAATATGATGCAAGCCATCAACAATGCTATGGACATCACGTTGAAGAATGATCCGACCGCCGTGCTGTTCGGTGAAGATGTGGCTTTCGGAGGAGTCTTCAGATGTGCACTTGGGTTACAAGTATGTGTGTTGTTTACTTATTGTCGTCTTGTCTTTTAATATTTTCTGAGGGCGGACTCAACTCTCCAAAAAGGTTGTTGAGTCATCAATCTGATATGGTTTAGAATTTACATACATTGACTGAAATTCATTATATTCAAGTTAATGAGAGAGTATAGAGGGAGGGTATATAAAGGAGTACATAGGGATTCCCCCTATTAACTACTCTATATTTCAATAATCTTTTGTAGGTACTACCCCTATCTTATATCTATGTATTGCACAAGGAAAGGTAGAATCTAAGAAATGAAGAAAGAACATAAGGGGAGTATATAAGGGGATGAAATAGTTGGCCCCAATCACCAAATACATTATTGGCTCTCCAACCAAAATGAGCTCCATTTAACTCTTTCTAAACATCAAACTAAAGCCCCAAAACTACATCTAAAATAAAATCTAACATAAAACTAAATATTTCCAGGAGAAATACGGCAAAGACCGAGTGTTCAACACGCCGCTCTGCGAGCAGGGTATCGCAGGGTTCGGCATCGGGCTGGCCACGGCCGGAGCGACGGCCATCGCGGAGATACAGTTCGCTGATTATATATTCCCTGCTTTTGATCAGGTTGGTTTCAAATATAAACACTTTAATGAAGTTTGATAGGCCTTACCTATAGTAAAAACAAAGAATAATATTCAAATGTATTTGCAACTAAGATATCACATTGTATAGACATAAAGATCTTGAGAGCCAGTGGTTTCACCCGTGTGCCATGGAAATAACTCCAAGCACCCAGATAAACATTAGCTGATTGCATGCATCGATAAATTACATACAGAAAATGGCTATGAAACATTGACAGAATGTTTCAAATCGGTTGTCCAAAGATTAGCGCGTTCAAACAAATAAATTCTTCAGTTTAATAATGTTGTGTACCTACATAGAAGTGTTATGCTATTTCCTCACATACCTAATTCTAGTTTCTAACGACAACAATTTACACACAAACAACATGTGCTGTCGTGTATAGTCCAACAGCACATGTCCAACAATTGTTGAACACGAGTGTATTCTGTTGTTGTTTTTGTTGCATGTAGTGGCGTCACACTTTACTGATAGTAAACAATCATATCGTGATTGATAACACTATATTATGTGTTTAAATGAAAATAACTAGTAATTTATTCTATCTATCTAATAACTATCTGCTATTATCTGTACAATAGTGTATTGAGAGCTATTTGTAACAACATTAGTGTAATGTTGCTTACTAATGTTACAAATACGAATGTTACTATGTATGTCAAGTTTTTACGTCTGAACTACTGGAAGGTTTTAAAGGTAATTGAGTGTGCAGATAGTTTATCGCCTAAGAAAGGGTATGGGCTACTTTTTCTCCGGTTGCGAGAAGTACTACAAAAAAATATTATAGGCATTGTAAACATTTAAAATACGGTACCGTATACAGTATACCTACACTACACATATTATTTATATACGTTTAATTCTCTATTTCTCGTTTTTTTAAACTACATAAGAAAACATGCTGCGCCGACCCCAAATAAAATTGGGATAAGGGCAGGAGGATGATGATGATATAAAATATAATATTTTTACCCCACAGATAGTAAACGAAGCAGCAAAAGCCCGGTATCGTTCAGGCGGTCAGTTCGACTGCGGCGCCCTCACTATACGCACTCCGTGCAGCGCGGTGGGGCACGGCGGCCTGTACCACTCACAGAGCCCTGAGGCATTCTTCGCACATGTTCCTGGACTTAGGGTAATGTACTCTATATTCTATTTTTTTTACTAACATTCCATATGTCCTGTGTTCCAGAAGGCACGTTAAATTAGTGTTTCCCGACTGTCATTAGAACATCTTTAGCAATCGTTACAGGTAGTCAGAAACCAGAAAGTCTGACAACCAGTCTTACCTAGGAGTATCGGGTGTGAAAGTCAGATAACAGTAGCTGCATGCAAAACACTAAAGCTCAGCTCCATCCCGTGAGACTGAAAGCTGACATCAACATAGTTGAGAAAAGACTATGCAGATGGTATAGCATCACTGCTAAGTTTCATCAAAATCCATTCGGCATTTTTCCATACATATGTAAGTACGAACTTTCGCGTCTAAAATATAATCACGCTTTCCAGGTGGTAGTTCCTCGAGGTCCCATAACAGCCAAGGGTCTGTTGCTGTCCTGCATCAAATCGCGTGACCCTTGCCTGTTCCTCGAGCCCAAGATATTGTACCGGTCAGCTAGCGAGGAGGTGCCGGTGGAAGATTATACCCTGCCTCTTGGGAAGGCACAGGTTTTGAGGGAAGGTGGGTAGGCTTCTGATCATTTCTTCTTACCGGGTTTTTGGGGACTGTCTTTTGTAAAATTTGGCCTTCAAAAAGTGCTGATTTTCAACCTGGTTTCACTAAATTGCTTTTTTTTCTATCAGCAAGCAAGAATTTGAGAATTACATTACATTAACTTGCTTCTGCCGGCGTTTTCACCTGCTTTCCATGGGAACTACTCCGTGCACTCAGTTAAAGCTGAGTTGCCCATTCTACCACTGGGAGTTTTCCAAATTAGTCTAGTACATCCAACAATTAGCGCGTGCAAACAGACAAACTCTTCAGCATTATATTACTACACATATATTTTATTCATGTACTATTGCAAACTTTTTTATATTTATGTGTTTATTTTACTATTTCAGGTGATGCAGCCACACTAATAGGTTGGGGCACACAGATACACGTGCTGCTAGAAGTGGCGCAACTCGCTGAAGAAAAGTTGGGAGTCAAATGTGACGTCATCGACCTACAGTCTATCCTGCCCTGGGATGAAGAGACTGTTTGTAATGTGAGTTAACATTTACCTTATTTTAGAATTAAATAGAATAAACTATATTGTACAAATGTACACCATTGGGACAAAACAAATGCGTTTGAGTTTAGTAAGGCCAGTATCAATCGCTAAAACAAGTTCTTCCAGAACTTTTGGATGGAAATAAACTGTAGACTTACATTGGATTTGAAAATTTATTATGCTAGGTGCCTCACCCGCGTTCCGTAGGAACTACTTCCCGTATCCGTATAGCCTATGTCACTCGGGGACAGTGTAGCTTCCCAACAGCGAATATTTGAACTTTTTACTTTTCTTTACAGCACCCTATACCTCTATATATTGTTGGAGTTTACTTTCTATATACTTAAAATTGTTGTATTATTGGTTTCAGTCCGTTAAGAAGACAGGTCGTTGTCTGATCTCTCACGAAGCGCCTCTCACGTCAGGATTTGGAGCTGAACTTGCCGCTACTATACAGGTTATTGTTGTTATACATTTAATCTTACAACTTCTTTAGAAAAATAAGAAAAAATAATGATGGAGCGAAAAGGGAATTTCTTGCTGATTCTTCTCAATAGGATTGTCTTATGGCATGGAGCAAGTGTCTTTTTCTGTGTCTCTCACAAATATAGGTATTAAGTATTGAGTACCTACACTAGAATTTAGAACAGCTAAATTAGTATGTAATGTTACATTTAACTATGTAATTTTATATTTCAGGAGGAATGTTTCCTACACCTGGAGGCGCCGATCTCCCGCGTGGCGGGCTGGGACGCTCCCTTCCCGCACGTGTTCGAGCCATTCTACCTGCCCGACAAGTGGCGATGCTACGAAGCACTCACACAGATGCTCAAATACTAACCTCTACAGTGGATACGGAAGATAATCATCAGTGTTAATCAATAAATTTTACTTTAATATTTGATTTTTGTTGTTTAATTTGATAAAATACATTGTGCAAAGGCTCCAACGTAAACTAACAAGACCTGTCTAACTTGATACAGAGGCTGATTTCATATTAAAAAAACTTCTAACGCAATAAGGTACTAAATTGGTTGCATAATACACAGAGGCAAATCCGAGCCGAGAGGGATAGTTCGAACGGAGGCTGTTTGTCTCTTTCTAACACCTTGCCAGCATAAAAAATGTTGTGATCAAATGTTTTGTCTTCCCAAAAAACAATTGAATCACTTATATTTTTATCTTATTTTAACAATTGTTAGTCAACAAATTAATAACAATCGCATATTATTCGTATTTATTATTAAAACATAAACAACATAAATTTTTATTTTGCTTTTTTTTATTTTCTAGCGGTAACCCTGAACATTCTTGGCGCGTAATCAGCATTTAAAATTTTGTTTATATTTTTTTGTATTAAATCATGTTAAATCAATTTAAACTATTAAAATGATGAAAAAGTGTTGCGTTTCTACTTGCAAAAGTGAATCCTATGGTGGTTGCAATATATCGTTCCACAGGTTAGCTAATAATAACATTTTCGTAAACCAAACAACTAGGGTGCCCATGAATTCTTGTAACGAGTCAAAATATGGGTGATGGATTTTAAAACTGTTGTACTATTGTTATAGCTTCCTAAAAAATGAAGAAAGGCGACATAAATGGCTCAGCAGTCTATATATGAAGTAGAAATACAAAAAATACAGTCTTCACTTCGAATCTTCCTGCTTTTATACTGCTAATTTCCGCTAATTATTAAAAGCCTCTATAAGTATCTTAAGGTCACAAACTGCGTAAGTTAAAACTTCAATACTAATCTGTGTTTAATAATCTTAGCAAATTCGGATTTGTCTCACATAGCTTAATCTCATAGTCACCCTATTAGAAAGGGACAGACAGCCTCCGTACTAACTGTTTCACTCGGCTCGTTTTTTGGGTTTATATGCGCAGTCCTGTTTACTAATATTATGTCTATGGAATAGCCTCACCGGGAAAAAAAATAAGGGCGCGGGAATTTAAAAATCGAATGCGGAGGAATCAAAATGGCGGTGAACACAAGTCGCATTTTAAAAACTCTATTGATGAGATTCTATCAGACACCAATACCCATTTAGGTACAACTATCTATATGCAGCAATAAAGCCCACGTACCTTGTGAATCCAGGGACCCCACTCATAACCAGGGAGATGGGAAGATGCCTCGTCCCAGGGTGCGTGGTCACTGTAAGGTCTGCCGGCCGGCGAGCTAAATCTTCATTTATCCACCGGTGGACTGGCTAAAACTCGTGAAATCAACAATGCACTAGAAGTTCTCAATGTCACACAGCAGCACGGCCACTTATTTCACGAGAATCCTCAGATTCTCAACATTTAGGCAATTATAATCGCGGAGCGGTGTATATTCGACGCAGTGCGAATGGCGGCGGGAAGTTTTTTATATGTCCGTCATCAATACCCTCAATTGTGTTACCTTTTTTATGTAAATAAGCGAAATAATGTTTTAAAATGCGGGAAAAATAAGTTATTTATTTTATTCATTATTTTAAAAATATCTGACTTTTAACAGGCATCGACGCTTTACCACTCATTGGTTTTTACAATATTATTTTGGCACATTCGGTGTGGAGAAAATTGGCAAAAGAAAACAAATAATTACTTATTCAATTTATTAAAAAATGAAAATCAATCCATAAAAATAACTAGACATTAAGAACAGTGAAGTTAGTAGAAATACTTAAGAACAAAATGTCAATTTTATACGAAATTAAACACGCCTAGGTCTCTTCGTTTGTGCTGTCGCATCGAAAACTTAAAAATTATAAGAAAAATAAATCAAATGTGTGTATGCGTCGGATATACCCTATGAAACTTATCCTACTTAAGACGACCATTTTTAAACAATTTGTTCCAAAACATCAGTAAAATTCAGTAACAAATATAAGCCCTTGAAACTTTGTAACTTAAATCAAACAGTAAAATTACATCTGAATGTTGTGATGTCCAATATTTACAATTGAAGTAGCAGATTTAATTTCACGTTCTAAAACTATTGAAAAACAATATTTTCCCTCAAAATCTAAGGCATTTTATGACCAGCACCTTAATAGGAAAATAATCAGATCAGTGACTACACAAAGTCGTACAAAATTTAATTGACAAGTACAAAGGTTTTAAGCTTAACACAGGCTATGGGACACAGCCCACTTGGGATATATTTTTATATAATAATAAAATATAACACAGGTACAATATAATTATTACAATCATTGACGTATTCAGGCAAGACTTTGTACAAACCAAGCATTTTATGACTCTATTTTATCAAAAACATTATTTTGAAGTACCAATGCATTACAACCTAAGATGAAGTTAATGGAAACAACATACAAATGAACATATATTATGCAGAACATTTATTATGAATAAAAAATGTTAGAAAATGAAAGCTGATCAATTTATAGTCAATCTGCACATATTCTTTACAATTAAATCCTACCTACCTATCGTCAAATCAATCCATCAGTTTGTAGACCAGATAAAAATGCAACGAAATCAACTCGAGCTGCAAGACAACTTCCAAAGTTATTTGCAATAAATAAATGAAGCTTACAAGTAAGTCGCGAGACTCGTGTACAGTCAGCCAAGAAGTGTCTATCAGTTTTGATAAAAAATTCTGTGAGATCTAATATTGCTCAGATTCACTTTTCTAACTGAGCATAATGGGAAATCGAGCTTGTTTTCAACAACATTGTTCGGCGACTGTAGCACGCAAGTATAACTCTGTCCGGCGTGGGTGTCGGCTAGTCGTCGCGGCGCGAGTGGCGCTTGGGCGCGAGGAAGGGGCCGGCGCTGGGCGAGGCGGGGAAGCGCTGCATGTAGCGCTCGAGGCGCAGGTACTTGACGGTGATGAGGCGGCCCTCGTACCACCAGCCGTGCAGGCTGCGGTACACCACGCCCGCGTCCGTCGGCGACGCGCACTTCACGTACACGCAGCCCGACGTGCGGTCGATGTCGATGTGCAGGATGTTGCAGTGGCTGTCGCACTTCTCCAGGATGGCGTCCTGTATCTTCACTCGCAGTAATGAATTGTTGTCGTTCTTGTCAAACATGTGTCGTATTTTTAAGCAGGGAGTCGGGGAGACCACCAGGTTGTTGACTGAGCCTTCTTGAGTTTCAAAAGCCTGGCCTTGCCATGATGCACTGCGTTTGGGGCTGCTGTGAGGAGATATCCACCTCCACACGCGGCAATCCTCTCCGTCGACTGACTGCACCTCCATGCGAACCCTGCTCTCGTTCCTCTGTATGAACTTGACGGCGGCGTCCCAGACGGACGCCATTTTCTCCCTGTTTTGTGGCAGGATCAGTGTATCTCTCACATGGTCCACAGATATGTATGGTTCTCCACTATCCTCAGTCTCTTGAGATATCACATCGATAATTTGCTCCACCATAGAATAGATCTCTTCACTTTTCCTTTTCTGATACAGTACATAGTATTTGTAAGCTCTTTGTAGCCCTAAGCCTAGTAAAGTTAGGAGGGCAATTATAATTAGACTGGACCCAGCTGAGTACAATGTGTTGATGAATAAGCATGAGAGGGGTGTTGATGGGTCTGTGAGGGAGATAGCAACAGTGCCCTTGGCTCGTTGTTGGACAATCAAGTCTGTGGCGCTGATGGTAGTGAACTCTGCATCCTTGGTGTACAAGTTGCTCAGTTGAACAACTTTGAGTCCCCAGCGGGGGTTGTTTATCAGCAGCACTTGCAAGTTGTTCAGGTCAGTGCGACACTGGCTGACATCAGATGTCTCAGCCTTAGCACTGGCTATGTCAATAATTTCTCTCTCAGTGAGATAGGGCAGAGAGCCAGGCTGGCCACATTTGTATGCTGCTATTCTAGCTGTCAATTCCGGATGTATGAGTTTTAGTAGACTTTTAGCATAACTGACTTGTTCCTTAGGCACACAGTTAATCCCTGGTCTATTGCCAGGTATGTGCAATTGACAGATTGGTATGACACTGTTCTGATCATCCACCACTGACGTGATGTCGTTTTTCTTAACTATATACATGAAAAATAAGCAAAAAAAAAAAAGTGCAACTAACACAACCAGAGCAAGAGACACAAGATTGTTCTTTAAAAACTTCTTATCAGTAGCAGACTTGTAGTCGCCTATATCAGAACGATTGATTCCAGTTACAAAAGACCTGCGCGGTAACACTGTGCTACCATTGTTTGTGTCTCTGTCTAGGAAAGATGTGCTTCTTGGTGGATCTGACTTGAGTGCAGACAGACGTCTTGTGAAGTTACTTAAGTATGGAGATTCTACCTCATCAATAGTAGAAGTAGACGGCTGATAAGTATTTGTAGAGTAGTTTGAAGTATAGCTAGATGATGGTATAATGGTCGGCCTGTCAGCCAGTGAAGATGTCAAACCTAACCGTGAGCGTATTGAATTGAGATTATCAGAGGAAGACAAAGTGGATGAGTATGAAGATGAGTAGTTGGTAGGTATGATAGATGCTCGAGAGAACACTGATGTCTTGGGGGGACTGATGCCAACACCCACATCCACAGAGGGTAATGTGCTGGAGATGTAGTCGCTCGACCTTGAGTTGCTTCGGAAGGGGCTGGACGTCTTCTTGTCGGCGTCTACATCGCTGTCGGAGCCGGTCTCGTAATCGTCCTGGTCGTTAGCCGCGTACGTGCGCTTGATAGTGCGAGTAGTCACTGTCTCTACCTCTTCGTGTGTTCTCATTGCAGGTTTTTCCTCGTCCGACTCGGAGCCCTTATCAGAGTCTCGTTTCGCGGGAGAACCCTTCTTAGGGGGCGGGCGACGCGTCTTGTTGGCGGCGGGCGGCAACATAGCCCCGCCGGTCGTCGCTCGGCGGCCACGTTTCTCTTTAGCATTCGTAGTTGTGTCTAAATCGGACTCCTCGCCGCTTGAGTAGCGTGCGAGCGACCGCCTTGTGTCAGCTTTGTTATCGACGCTAGTTCGAGGTTTGGTTTTGTTGTCTAATACTAATTTCAACTTTTTCACCAACAACTTTCTTGTGGATGCCGTTATAGGCATTATGGGGAACCCATGCTCGGCTAGTTTCGTCCGCAGCTCCGCATCTGACATTGAGTCGACTTGATCGGCCATTGTGAAGTCTGCAAGCACAATATTACAGGTTATTTACACATGCACTCACTAGAACACTGTTTATGTAACGATATTAGTAATAGTTCACCTTATTTACGAGATATGCACTGAAGAATTACGTCAAATTTATAATAAAATTCACCGGCGCGTCATGTCGCACGCACCGCGAAAGAACGTCGTTATTTAGTGTTGCCACTTAATAATTTTATTTACCCCTTATTTATTTACATTGCGCTACACGTTTCACAATGTTGTGTTATATTATGATGTCATATATCTATTAATAGAACACTACGTCACTGATTGCATCATATTTATATTTGTGGATATAAATATAGGTGATTTTATACGCCCTTCATTAATGCATGAGCATACTCAGGTGGGGAAATGAAACGCTCAATTTTGATCATTTATCTTGATACACAGATTTCTAAATTGTTTTCATAGTTGATCGGATTATTCCTGATCAAATATTATATCGAAGCAACAAAAACCGATTAATTTATTAAAGTTTAAAGTGATTATTAAAGTAGTATGGCAAGTCTAATGTATTGTATTTTCTGAAACTGATTGCGAGAATATCAGCACATACATGATCGGTACATGATTTTCAATACTACAACTTTTAATTACTTAATTAAAATGCACTTATTTCGGTCATTATTTATTTATTCCTTGTAATTTAATAAAATGACTAATCTTCTAAACCACCCGCGAAATTTAAATCTATTACAAACATTTTGCTCTCCTCTCCGAGCCGGTCTGTCTGAACGGACCCTAAACATTCTTTATTATTTGCAACTTCCTTTTCTATGCAAGCAGTTCTGGTATCTAGACCTGCGTTCAGGGGTAAATCTGAATAAACATAATTTTTAATTTATTTACCAATCTTTCAAAGAAGTATCTAGGTAGGCTTGCCCGGGTTAGGCCGCGGCCCCATGGCCAGGACGCGGCGCCGGCCGCCGTGTGACGTAGCACGGTGCCGCCAACGGTGCATCATTCACTACCCATTCAGTCGATATTTCGCTGTTGATGCGCTCTCACGCGCTGGCTGAGTGGGCAATGGATGGCGAACCGTTGGCGGCGCCGTGCTGCGTCACACGGCGGCCGGCGCCGCGCCGTGGACATGGGGCCGCGGCCTAACTGGTTCGAGGAGGTCAGAGGCAGTCGCTCCTCCAAGTAATGCACTGATACCCAGCTGATTCTGTTTAGACTGGAAACCGACCCCAATATAGTAACTATACCAACTGTTGGGAAAAGGCTATTCATGATGTTATTTGTCGAAACGCCAGATAGTTACGTATTTCTTTTGGCGATTTCACTTCGTCTTTACAAGATGAGTGGTTTTTATATATTAATTAATTATTGTCGGTATTTCAACATATCGCCAGTCCACAATTTTCTAGATATTAGTTAACTCATGGAAAAAATAAAATAACGACCCTTCGCACCACTTTATTTATTTGTTTCGCTATAACCAATTAGAATTACAATTGAAAGGGAGTGCGAACCACAACTTATAAATCTACACGAATAATGTACCTAATATTTAGTTCACAACTAAATATTACATTCACAGCGCTTCTAAACAATTATTTAATTTGGAATGCTAATTTATGGTAACGAAATAATTTAAAGCACCCATCACAAATAAATTTTAAACATCCATTACCTCGTATATCCTTGGTAATAAGGCTTAAAACATCTATAATTATCATTTATCAGCATACAAACTGTACAATACTTTATTATAAATAAATTATGAAGTAATTATATTACGTTCCTATACAATTTGACCAATAACAATAATTCAAAAGGTTTGAGTTTTAAACAATCAAATATTGAAATACTGTTAGATTCGGAATCCAGACAAATAAAGATTGGATTTAGATAAATAAAAAACTATACGTTAAACAAATAGTTACACGCAAGTAACCATATTTTAATCATTAATTAATAATTTATTACATTGCAAAGTCTACACAAATTGGGTGCTCGACTATTTTATATCTCTAACAAAAAACAACTCGGCGAGCAACAAAACAATAAATACTCATTGAAGACTTTCTTACAAATAGGGTTATATAAATACCGTTTAACGGGAAAAGGATAGAAAATTTCAATAATCGATTTTACATCAGGTATGTATAACGATTTCAAAAATAGTCAAGTACCCGATTATACATGATCAATTTAATAGTTTACTATCACATACATTTACGTACAAAATAGAATAAAGTAATATGAAAATTTCTATTAAAATCCTATATTATTTTGTTCTGGTATAAAAGTTAAACCACGCCATACATGTGGTTTGCTTAGCTTATCAAAGTATTTGGTATGTTTTACTTAGGTATAACGTTACTGCGGCGGTTTCCATCCACCGAAGCCGATCTCCAGTTGTTTGGCTACTGCTAAACACAGTCTGTCTTGATTTGGAGCTGCTATTACCTGTAACCGTAAAATAATAAATGATAAAATGAGACTCAGTCAATACCCCATTCAGTAGATATTGAACCAACAAAAATGAATAATGAGTAAAAAGTTTTATGAATAAAATTGATGAAGCAACTCGGAAATTAACAGCTAAAATCAAATGGTGACTATGACATGTAAAATCTTTCATCTAAATTATTTCCTTGTGCTGCAAATAAGTGGCCAATTGGACCCTGGTTTCCATTTCATATTTTTTTCAATCAAGTGGAATTTCCATTTTGTAAGTTGGTAATCAGTTAATACTACTAGTTTTATTGGAAGCTACCATGGTACCTAACATGGTAAAACTATGCCTACCTGCACCCCAACAGGCAGTCCTTTATACAGCCCCATGGGTACCGTGGTGGCCGGCATGCCGAGGATGTTGAAGGCCATGGTGTACATGACGCCGGAAGCCTTGAGGAACACCTGGTTGTGGTGATGTGCCTGGCTGATGAATACAGGGTAGATGAACACGCCGTTGTCGCCTAGAACTTTCTGGAAAAAAATCGATATAAAATAAATAATTAACTGTAACTGTTATGGAGAGTAATTATGATAAAACTCTGGTATATATCTCGCTTAACTGAAATACTAGTAACTAATTTCCGAGCCAAGATCTTAACTCGCACGAGCTGCCAAAATTTTGGCAAGAACTATAGTATGTAAACGCAAGTTAGGGTAAGATTAACTTGATGCATGTTTTTACTTAAAAGGTGTATTTTTGTAAAATCTCAATATATTTTATTTCATTTATTGGTAAGTAAATATTGTTATAAGTTATAATTTACCTGCATATGCTCACGTAGTTTATTCGCTTTGCCGTTATAGTAACCTCTTCGAGAATCCGGTATGAACAAGTGACTTCTATTTATAACAGAGAAACTCAGTCCTTGTAATGATCGTGATCCCCCACCGAACATATATTTTATAAGTTCAACGATTAAACTTTTATCACGCTGAAAAGAAAAAAAAACAATAAAAAATCACGCAACACTTGTATTTAAAAAAATACATTTTCCCCGGAAAATGGGAAAAATATTCATTAATTTACTAGCAACATTGTGAAAAAATTTTAATTCCGTTCCGTTTCACATCACTTACTTTCGGATTGGCGGGGTCTTGCAACAGATTGGGAATGTCCTTCATTGAAAAGAATACCGACACCGATATTTCGACTGAGTCTTCTAAATCTTTGAATTTTTCCTGTAAGCAGTAAAATTAGATTGTACATAACATATTTTTATGACACGTATTGATCTTTCTTATTTGTGGTGGTGTTGGTGGAATTATTTATTTGGGGTTCATCACAAATAAATAAGGAAATAAGATAACACATTAGCGATTATAAAATAATCTAAAAATCTGTATTCAGATTTTTAGATATTTATTATATTTTTTTTTGTGTTTGTTTGAACGCGCTAATCTCAGTATCTACAGGTGCGATTTGAAAATTTCGGTCAGTGGGTAGTCTTAATTCTTTCACTATAAGATAAACCATTTATAGATGCCTGAGTGAGCAAAATATTTCCCTCAGGAAGCGGATGAAACGTGAAACTACTACCTGATTACTAGACTAGGCACACCGGATTACATATTATTCATATAATTCTTACCTCACTAACAGTACATCCACAATCTTTCTCGAGGTAAGCGACGGCGTTACGGATGGCGTCGTTGATGCAGCTCTCCACCTTCAGTAGTGCTACCGAGTCCGTCGCCTCGAACATGTAGTGCACCTGGAAGACGAAAGAGGTTGCTTATAAGTGAAAATATACTTAAGCTATAGAATTTAATGTTTGTGGAATACAACAGGATTCATCATCTGTCTAGCTTTTCCCAAATATGTTGGGGTCACTCACATGGAGCTACTGTCTGTCTCCTCTACCCAGTTTAAGACCTTGGTAAGACTGGTTGTCAGACTTTCAGTATTCTAGCTAGAAGTAACATCGGCGAAAGATATTCCCACAGGTTTTATTATGCCTTCCGAAACATGGAAGAACTTGTCATGACAAGATGGTCACCCACGCCAAGCGCTGCTTAACTTTATGATCGATCGATCCGCGCGGCTTTGACTTAGCCACAAGCCTCCCTCTCTATTTAAAAACCTTACATAAAGTCTAATAGTAACAATAAATGAAACTATACCTTAACATCCTTCATATCGACAGGCACATCCAGGTTCAGTTGATTATGTTCTCCCGCCATAATGTTCATCAACAGCTTGAGATCATCAGCTCGCCTGGTCATGGGTCCGACGGTGAGGAACTTGGGGAAGTTCTCGTCGCTGAGGGTCGGGATGTGGCCTTCTATTGAGATTATGCCTGGAAGAGAGTTTGGATATAGTAAGTTTTTTCATGTCGATGTTTTTATGTTATGTGGTTAGGGGCATTATTTTTAAATTATGTGGTTAATGTTTTATTGTGGTCGTAAAACAGCAATTGGTGTTATCTTTTCAGGCTCAAAGAGTTTGGAATTGTTTCGTGGGTAGATACGTAAAAGATTGGAACGATTATTTTGGAGGGCCATTTATGCCAGTGGTGGCATGTATTTCTTAGGTTTTATATATTTTCCAGCACAATTCCCAATTTCTACTTTCTACTTTTAAAGTCAATATTATTTTGGCAGTCGTCATTCATTATGGTCCCTTCTTATTACGGTGTCAAATCGATTAAGTCCGAAACAGCTGGACCGATTTGAAAAATTCGTTGACTGTTAAGAAGCTACACTATTCCCTCATCCGACAGTACATGGAAGAAACCACGAGAAGACGCTAGTAAGTTATAACCCAGCCAGCACAAACCTTTTGAGTAATGTTTGTTTAACAGCAGTCATAGAAGCTAATTGCAGAAAAAAACTACTGTAAATAGCTGATATGGCGCTTACTCAGACGTTATTCAAGCAATTTGGGCACAAAATATACTGCTATTAGCTGTGTAATAGCAACGTAAAATATAAATAATTTTTGAATAATTGTACGACAAGCTGAATATCTTCTACATAAAAAGATTTTGTTCTTTAACACAAGTATTACAGCTCTTTTAGCCAGATGATAAGTGAATGATGAATGAACATATTATAATTGACTGAGTCCTTCAAAGCTCAGATATTCAGATCATACACAGCGTTTAGCTTATTTCAGGTATATTTAGCAAGAAGTTGATCAAATTAAATATTGACAAATCCGAACAGAGTTATACATATTCGTAGTATAATATTTTACCTATCGTAAATTTTACCCTTATTTAGGCTTGATGAAAGAAATTGTAGGTGCGCATGCAACTTTACCGTGTATATATATATATATTTCGTGTAAATTTTTCACGCGCTTCCTGATAAGCCGGGTTTTGAAGAAATAAACAACATTTCTTCTAGTTATGTTTTTTACGTGTAAAATATTTTTTTAGTTTATTTCAATGTAAGGGTTCAAAAATAACCATGTAAAACTTTTTTAAGAATATTATATTTATTTCGTTATTAAACTTGAGTATTTGAGTATAAAATTCCACATCATTATATTTAGGTTATGTTGTTCGATAATGGCGACGCACATTCTGAATAAAATCTGATTGCACAGTGGCTTACCGTCTAATGAATGCATAACAGACCATAAGTGTCCACTTATTAAGTTGTGCTCTGGTTAAAAGTGGACTGCATTAAACATTTTTCGACAACTGTTCTATAATAACACACATGCGTACTGTAAATCAAACAATTAGGATTCAGTCATATAATAATAAAAACCCGATGAATTGAAAACCTCATTCTTTTAGAACTCGGTTAAAATATATTACGATACGAAAAATTACATACTTAATTATAACTTATCATTGTAGTACAGAATTCATAATAGTACGATACAAATAAATAAGCATAGTAGGTACTATATACCTACTACAAACGTGCGATGCATTTTCACATAGTAACCCTACAAAACAATTAGCACTGTCAGCCGGTTAAATGCTGACTAACTTTCCAGAACAGCTCTTCTAGCTTAAAAATGTCTAAGTACTTCTCATGAATACGCAGCAAACTTCTGCATTAGAATCTGTTAATATTGCTTTAACTACAGTTAGCTGCACATGACGGTAATTTCGTACTCAAAGCGTCATAAAGTAGTTACAACAGCCATCTTTATTTCTGTTAAGTTACTATATGCTTTATAACAGAAACAACGCCTATTTTATACAGCAGCTGAATAACTGTCAAGGTGTAGTGTGTAATACAACTAAAAGAAAACAGAATACAGCTTATCCAGTATCATGCTTGATAATGGAATTTTATACCAATGTTATACAAAAGATTACACGAACTCTTGAGTAGCAGGTCTTTTTATGATGATTATTCAGTTTGAAGAAATAAAATCCGCAAATTACTAAACTAGAAAGAAATAACTTTAATACATAATTTGGTAATACACTCAGCTTATATTCATATATAATAAAGCTTAACCCTGCATAGAGTTAAATTCTTGGCCAGTTATCTGACTTGTGTGCTGCCTGGGAATTAACGCTTACCGGGCGTGGGTTTGTGTCCGAAGACCCCGCAGAAGGCGGCGGGGAGGCGGATGGAGCCCGCGATGTCCGACGACACGCTCAGCGCTGACGCAGCACTCGACAACAACGCGGCCTGAAGGAACAAACATATTGGATTTAAAATATATGCTTACTAATATAAAAGTTGAAAAGCAGTTGCGAAGCTGCTGAAAAGAAATAACGTCGTTGAGAGACGTGTGATTGAAAAGTATTTGCGAAGCTGTTGCAAAGAAATAAGAGTAAACATAAGAAACCATTCTCTCAAAGAACGGTACCTACACAACATTTTAACTTTCAAAATCAAAATCAAAAGTCATTTATTGAAACTTGGCTGCAAAACAGCACTTTTCGAACGTCAAAAAAATAAATTTACAAAAGACAGCCCCCAAAACGCCCACCCTCCACCACTTCCTATGTGTTTTTGCTGGGAAGAAGAAGTGGCGCAACAAACTCCCCAGCAACACATGTCTGTCTGTTCGGTTAGAAGAACCTTAAACATTGTTTGATATGTACATTTGTTTACTATTTAATTTCATAATCTTTATTTCATAAACCATTTTCAAGAAAAAGAAATACCGAATCCATATTGATTCATCAGCTTAAGTGTTACGGTGCCACAAACGGCCAGACACACAGCGGTCAAACTTATAACACCCCTTTGTTATTATACATATATTTTATTTCTCACCTGCATTCATTGCACTCAATAATACTAAGAGTAGGTACCTACATCTACACGGTGCAAGTAGCTTGGCCATGTTGAGGCACATGCGCAGGTTACATGCATTTTAAAAAAGTCCAGCGACTGGCGCATGTACCAAAGCAAAATACCCACCCATGTCCTCTTGTCACTTGCGCATGTGAACTTGCTAAAGCTACATGCAACGTGTAGACGCACCCTTAAATAAACTCCTAAATGACCACATATCAAAGGACCTTAACCCATCGTACTCCACAAAGACGTAACGTACAAACATGAAGTCATTATTGACGACAATCGCTTGCGCAACACAAACAAACTCGCCACTCAGCGTGTGCTTAATAATACTCATGTAAAGTATACGTTTGTGAAGTGACTTTGAGAAGGGCTGGCAGTTGTGAAGATGAGTCTGCGAGAATTTTTGGAGAATTGATTTATCATCGTTGAACTTTCGCTTTACACACCACTATCCTATACATATAAATACAATTTTAGCAATTTGAGTCGCAGACTGCGTAATGTAATGTAAAACAACAAAAAAATATGAAACTGATTTCAATAATATACCTAAAACTTTCTCCTAACATTTACTTTTTAAAAATGGTTATGTTGATTCCTAATTATTTTTACACACGCCAAGGTTTTTATTTTTAATTTGGAGACATCCAAAATTATGCTAGTTTTCACATATCCTACCGCTCAGATTCTACAGTGTAGAATCTACAGCTACACCATGCTAGTCTAATCTCAGTCTACGTTACTCTCTACTGACTTCGACAAAATCGTAAACTATCATTTAGCCAAATATTATGGGAGTATCACGTCATTGCTAAAAGTATAAGCACCATAACTTTATAATCACGACAAACATTAGCCGGCCGGTTATGAAGGTATTAATTACCCATGATGTTATTGTGCCTGTATAAGTTTTGCTATGTGATAAAAGTAAAACCTTTATTAAAGTAAGTAATATTTTATGTCCTGTTATAAAATCCTAGTTCTTAGAAGTAATAGGTACTTAATGTTCTGTTATATTATCCGGATAAAGTGTCTGGTCTTCAGGACAGTGTTCAACTAATTAATAAGATGGTGCACGTCAAAATTGTAAGACATTGTAAATCATTTATTTTTCCTAACTTTATCAAATGAGGCAAAAGCTATTTAAACATAATATTTAAAAAAATCAGAAAACCTCAAAAATATGCAAAAGGTGAACATGCTAATCGTTTCTTAATTCGGAATCGACTTCCAAAAGAAATGGTATCTACACCAAAAATTTCCATATCACAAAAATTCCTCACCTCGCCCCCCGAAGATCCTCCAGGCGTCCTATTCAAGCAATACGGATTATTCGTCGTCCCCCGCAGCAAGTTAGTGGTCTCCCATCCAAGACACAACTCGGGGGTGTTGGAGACCAGCAGTGGGATGGCTCCGGCTTTCTTCACGAGGCTCACGACACCCCCGTCCGTGGTCGCTCGACGGCCCGCATTTTCTAGGCAGCCTACTGAGTTTGATAGCCCTGAAATAGAAGGTGTAGAATGGTAAGTGTTATTTTTGGTAGTTTTAGAGCTATTTAATGTTGATTGAACTAATATGAATTGATTGAGAAATTGAAAACAGCCGAAGTATATAGCTAAGTACGTTGTAACGATTTGGTGTAATAAAATGTTTTGTTTAAGAAAGACTTCGTAATCATTTTGATTTTTCATCAAATAAGTTATTTTTGGGAGCTTTTCTATTTTTAAATTATGTACGGAAAGCCATATAGATAAATACTGAAGACAGTAGCATCATCAAACAGCTAAAATCCTGCTATAGCCGACCGCCAAAAATACTCAATACCGCACTGCAATACTCACCAGCAAGAGAACAGCTCTCCTTAACCGTAAACGGTACTCCAAGCAACGGCTTATCCTTCACCAGGTCTTCAAAGGTGCCATTCTTCTTCGCTTCCTCGATCTGTCGGTCAACAGCCTTAGCATCTTCTGTGGCAGCCCGGTACCTTTCATCGACGACCGCATTGATGTAAGGGTTCACTTCTTTGACGCGTTCTATGTAGATCGTCACTAGTTTCTCGCTCGTTATCTGTGGGAAAGTGTACAATGGTCAGCAGAATTCGTCAAGCAGAAATCGGATGTGACAGTGTGGCGGTATTATACCTATGTTACGTTAAGGGTTGCCTGTCCACGGAAGTATAGCGAAACCTGTCGTATTGCATAAAATCTGAAAAGATCCCTGGAAAATCAATCCTATTTCTTAAATTCTACGCTTGGCAGCTACGCTCCGCTTCTGTGGACAGGCAGCCTAATAGGTGTGGAACAGGGATTCTGATATACGAGTGCATAGAATTGGCATAGGTAATTGAAGAGATTAGAGATAGACTTAGGATCTTTTTCTGCCAAATTAAATGCCACAATAAAATGTTTCCAATTTTAACATCAGTGTTAAGAAACAGTTACAACAAACAAACTCTTTTTCTAATAAAGTGGAGTAAATGAAGCTTGATTGCATCCATTACGCTTTGTGTGACTGCAGCTTTAAACAACCCCCGGGAATAAAGGTGTACCTTGCCAATTAACGTTTACAGCAATATTTGTTCAAAGTTATTCCAACGTGCGGTCCAATGGTTCTCATTTTATTTGCAATATAAGCATCAAATAAAAGCAATTAACTTGGCAAATAAACACTGGTATCATTGGCTGGGGACAGACTAGCAGATTTTTATATATATAAAGCTAGTAGATATTGCGCATCAAGACCCTTCTGTGTCTCTGTAGCCGTTGTATACATTAAATTGTCTTACTTATGTAGTAGTGGAAATATGTAAGACAGTAGTCGTTACGAGTACACAGGGGATAGAGAAATTTCTGATAACTCTTTCATTCTAAAGGAAGAGATTGCTGACCAAACTTTTGACTGGATTTAGTTTCAACTGGGCGATAACTCAACTTCAGGCGTTTTTTTTTTTGTTTTGTCGTTCTTTTTTCAAGTAGATTGGTAATAGTGTGTTAATGATCGGACGTCATTATCCATTCCCTCATCATAGAGGCGTATCCAGTGACATCACGGCTCGCTGACTGCCCATATAGCACAACTATGTCAAACAACTGATAATTGACAACTGCCACTGCAATTACACGGAATTGCAAAAATAGTGTTGCCATTTTATTTGCGTTTGTCAGGATGTGGCTAGTGTGTCAATTGTCGAGTGGCAATAAAATAGAACGGCTGAATGGCTTTTAATTATACATATAGTGCATTCGTGTTGTAACAAGTTAAAGCTTTACTCTAGGAAAACCTAGTTTGCTAGACTTGAAAACATCTTACCGTGTGGTCAAGACGTGTGGCCTTGCGAAAAACTTAATATTCTGAGTAGCTCTGTGGAATACTTTGATAGTATTTGCATTTGTGTAACTATGAAGCTTTATACTGTGGGATATTACGCTAATATTATAAAGAGGAAAGATTGTTTGACATGAAAAGGCTCCGAAACTACTAGACTAATTAGAAAAATTCTTTCACTGTTGTCAATCTACATTATCTACGGTGAAGAAAGGGGATATTTCTGGGATTTTTATTTGATCCGGGAACGGGAAGAAGTTTCCGCGAGGGTGAAACAGCGGGAAAACAGCTAGCCTCCTATAAGTCTGCTGAAAGCTGAACATAATCACGACTGAATGTTTTTTTCCCCAAAATAACAGCCGGGATTAGCCTTGATAAACTTTGCCTAAAGAAAACATATGTCCTGCGAAATAGAGGGGAACTTGTACGTACTTCGCCATTCCTGATAGCCTCAGCTAACTCGGCAGCGCTCTTCAGCAGCACCGGGTTGGTGACGGGCGGCAGTCGGCGGTGATCCCTGGCGCGGAACCAGAACAGAGGCGCCAGCAGGAAGTTCAGGAGGCGCAGGATTATACCCACGATCTGGACTCCTACCTCCATCCTGAGAAAACAATGTGGTCATTAATCACTTGTGACATATACAGTCGAGTGTTAGTCACAGCCTCCTCTCAAACAGAGAAGGATTGAGCGTTAATACTTAACCACGCTTGCTCAATGCGGGTTAGTGATTTTTATTAGTGTCTTAGTCGCGATGTATATTAATTTAAAGGTACGATACCTTTTTACCTGAGGTTTAGGACGAATTGCACCGACCGTGGTCACGGTTGGACTGTCCACCGTCTTGGACCTTTATATTAATATATCGCTAAAATTTAGTTTTTTTTGGACGTGATTAAAGATGTGGAAACGTCTTATGACGGGGCAACAAAATTAAAAAATATGATGAACCTTATAATATGATGATGATGATGATGTCCTCCTAGCCGATTATCGGCTACGGCGGCTGTTCTCATGTAAGGAGATTAGCCAACTACGCAGGACATATTATAGTGCACGAGCATTTGCGCAGACACAGGTGCACTCCCTATTCCTTCACTCTCATAGCCCGATGGGACGGCAATCCGACACGATCGGAGAGAGATCAGGCGCAGGACCGACATTTACGTGCTCTCCGATGCACGGGTGTATCAATCACCAGCTTCCAGGCTCCGGGCTGCTTTGTGAAAGTCTTCTAAAACCCACAAAGCGATTTCGGCCCGACTCGGGAATCGAACCCGAGACCTCGTGCTCAGCAGCCGCACTTGCGACAGCTAGACCAACGAGGCAGTTAAACCTTATAATATAAAGAATAAAGGACGAAAACAAGGACTCTAATCATTTTGTCTTGCTCAAGTTAGTTGAATTGAAAACCTTTAAAACTCTTTGTCAAGGGGCCAATATACTCAAAAGGTTCAATCTCTATCCTAGAACTTCCTTATTCCTTTTAAGTTGTGATCGGTCATGAACCCACGACATTGTTACAATGCTACTTCTGCTAATAAATAGTGAGCAGTTTATCCTGTCACGCATTGAGGATGTTTCTTCTAAGCACATCTTACTCATGCGTCCATATAAGAAGAACAAATATGTCATTAGCTTATGCATACTTGCAATTTTAATAGCGTAACTTATTGATTGTCATTTTAAGTGTCTGTCCATTTCATTGAGAAGGGTTTTTATTGGAAACAGGGGTAGAAAGATGTCTATAGGTGGATTTAATGGGGAGGTGAGGTAACAAGTGATATTTAATTACAGCATTCCTTGAGGATGACCGGGAAGGCCTCGTTTTTTTTGGGAGAGTCCTACATTCAGCAATTTGGCGATATGAGGGATGATTCCTTGTTGTCAAGTCTAGCCTTCTTTGGCAGATTTTTTTTTTGCTTTAAGTCTTACCTTTAAGAGGTCCTATCATCCTATCAGTTGCTAATTGAAAATATTGTACTTTGGCTTGACTAATATTGATTTTACAACCATTAAAATAATTACGTATGCATGAACATCACAAGTTATTTTCGTAAGCAAATACACTCTTTTGCAAAAAAAGCGGGCACCTATGCGAAATCCTAGTTTTAAGGACTTTACGTGTATTTCAAAGGGTTTTAATGATTATAGTATATTTCTAGCATCAAAAGGGTTAGCCAAGCATGCGTGAGAGTGTATTCTAAATTTGAATTTTGTACAATTGCTAAGAAAATGGTTAAAACCCTGTTTTGGACTAATTGCTGGCAGAAAGTTCGTCGGTGTTTTGAAAAGTTTTTGAAGTGATTTTCAGAAAAATGATAATGCAGTTTTAATTAATGATTAATGTACCTTTTTGTTAGATCAAAACATTTTTGAAAAACTATGCGTATTTGATAAAATTTTCACCTGCTCTAAATGGGCTATACTGATGATTGATGGCAATGTTAAGAGTTTCGGTATTTTAGTGTAAAGCGTTCTATTGTTTAGATATTGTACCCACGTGTTTTAAAATATCGTTTTTTCGTAAATAAACACTATTAAGAGGAGTATCAGTACCTTGAGCTGCGACAAAACCAATTTAAAGTAGGCAGTGCCGGTGACAACTCGTCTCCTACCGGACTTTGACATTTAAAAAATACCAAATTTTCTGATAAATGTTCAAATTAACCACTTGAAAAATGACGAAGAGGTATAAAGCTATCTAAAAAGTCAAATTATTGCCGCGTTGAAGCTCTCGATAACTCCATAGGTATCGGGAAACTAAACGCTGATTTAGCTGAAAGGGAGTCAAGAATTCAAAATTATTGGCCAAACGTATGTCTCTTAAGAAATGAGCAGATAGCCAATTATTGTAATGATTTAAGCAGGAAAGTGCTGTAGATGCCAGGAAATCTCGATGCAGGCAAGTTTATTTAATAAAATGTCCCTGGGATGAAAACACGCTATTTGAACGCTCAGACTCGTAGATCTTCAGAGGTCTACGGAGTTTCCCAAGAGACGAGGTTGGTTAAAAATCAGTGATTACGAGACCTTAAGACCTCGTGCTCACAGTCCATGCGCTATTTTATGTATTTTGTAGAATTTCAAGACTTTAAAAAATGTCAAAGTCTGATAGCAGACGAGTTGTGACCAGTACTGCTTACTTTAAATTGGTTTTGTCGCAGCCCAAAATACTGATACTCCTCTAAATAGTGCTTATTTATAAAAAAGCGATATTTTAAAACACGTGGGTACAATATCTAAACAATAGAACGCTTTACACTAAAATACCGACACTCTTAACATTGCCATCAATCATCAGTATAGCCCATTTAGAGCAGGTGAAAATTTTATCAAATACGCATAGTTTTTCAAAAATGTTTTGATCTAACAAAAAGGTACATTAATCATTAATTAAAACTGCATTATCATTTTTCTGAAAATCACTTCAAAATCTTTTCAAAACACCGACGAACTTTCTGCCAGCAATTAGTCCAAAACAGGGTTTAAAAATTTTCTTAGCAATTGTACAAAATTCAAATTTAGAATACACTCTCACGCATGCTGGAATAACCCTTTTGATGCTAGAAACATACTACAATCATTAAAACCCTTTGAAATACACATAAAGTTCTTAAAACTAGGATTTCGCATAGGTGCCCGCTTTTTTTGCAAAAGAGTTTATTATTCTTAACTCATCTTAGAAGCAATTAGAACTTGTACCTTCAAAAGGTCTAAAACCATTTCTGGCTAATACAATCCTTGTAACAATTCCATAGTGTGATGATGATGAAACTTATAATTTATACGATGCTCCGAATAGATAGCAATTCCCAGTGCGATGCGAATTGTGAATTCGAAATGCAATGTTTGTTTACGTACGAGTTCTCTTCTACAATTTTATTTGTTGTTAACGTTCTTCCATTGTTGACGGATAATGTTTTGACGTTTTTGACATATTTAGCAGTCTTGTCACGGTAGCAGATGATTGTTGAGCAATGTGCGGTGCTACCAAAGAGGTGGGGATCGAAGGCCGAATTTTACGAGTTGAATTGATTGTAATTTTTTGGGAGTGGACAGATTAGATTATTATTCCTTTGATATATTTATAACACAAAAAACAGACGATAGAAAATTGATTTTCCGTCCCAAGATTTGATATAGGATAGTAAAAGGCTTAAATCCGTTCAACGTTGACAAATAGACGAAGGTAAATTGGCAAAACAATATGTAGATAACACCTAATCATGTTTTGTTGATAGGAATGAGTGTGAGAAAATAAGCAAATCTTGTAGCTGTAGGATCTTTAAGCATTGTAACAGATGCTATTCAAATAGGTACACATTACAAGGTACTTTATATTCGTATTCCAATATGTGACTAACATACTGCAGTTCTGAATGCCCAACATAAGGATAAGCTCAGTGACACTCATAAATCAGTACACACTGCTTCAATGGAAGGACATTTCCCGCTTTGTCGAGAGATTATTTACGAAGTGTAACGTACAGTTTGCCAAGAGAGTATCCATATTCATCATTTGTTGCATATCGTACGTTCAATGTTTGGGAAGCAAACGCTCGTACAGTTTCTGCTAAGAGTCGTGTTGTAAAAACAATCTGTTCTCTATGTGTTTAAGATAATTCCTAGATGTAGTTTTAGTCTTTGCTGAAATTATCAAAAGCTATTATTAGGTCTTTTCTTTAATGGTTCCTGGCTGCGGTTTTTCTGCTTCCCATGGGAGCTACTTCACGCACCAGGATAAAAAGTAACCTGAGATTAGAACGTTCCAGCACTACAACTCTTTAGCTTTATAACTGTAGATTTTGTCTAGACAAAATAAACTCCATAAAAGAGACCACTCCTCCAATCGTTCTAAAGAGCACAATAGCAATAAAACTCAATACAGTTGCCAACAATTGATGTGCAACTGATATAGCCTTGACAATAACAAATATTGGCCAAGTCAAGTTCACAGTCGAACCAACAGTTACATCACGAGACATTCGTTGCTTATTACCTGAAGGTGTGTTTATCTTTACAATTTGGATGTTCTGCTAATTTTAGTTCGAATAAGAAGATCCTTCGATTATTTTTATGTAGAAGTTATTTATAAATTGATATTATTATCTTTTGGAATTCGACGTCCTATGAAAATAAGGTCGTTTTCGAATAACACCGGATCTTTATTTATCAATTTTGTAAACAAGCTATAATTAGTATCTAAAGACATATCTTCCCCATTTTTTGTGGTCATGTCGTGATTAATTTCAAAATGTATCCTTTACAAAAGTAAGTTAAGAGTTTCACGTGAAAACTACTAGACCTCGAACATGACAACCAGACGAAGGCTATTTTATGTCCAATTTGTAGTAATGTCTGAACTATTCCTGGCCCAAACCACCTCACCTCGCCATAATCTTCATGTTATTGAATGAAGTCACGGAAGGCTTTTGTGTAGACTTTATGAATGGTAAGATGTGTATCTACTAAATTATTGCGACACGTTTCCATTAGTACATAGATCATTTCTTAGTACTCTCTTATTATGCATAAGTATGTTTTAGTAAGAATTTTGATGATGAAGTCGAATGACTCGAGCCATCCTCGATTTTATTTCATCACTCACACCATCAAAAAGAGAGAACTAAAGTACACGACTGAAAGCTTGACTAGCCCTCAAAGATTTGGAAGCAGTTTGGCTGTGGCCAGTATTTGCTGACTCAGTCTAGAGTAGGTAGCTAGACTTTGCTCAGTTTTCAATCTCACGGGAGTGGTTTAAATACGGGGGTTAAACTACCCAGGACTATGGACCAGGACTTTCTACAACAAAATGTATACGAAAACATTTCGATTCCACTAACTTATATTATGAAAATTCAAGTCAAATTCAAACTTGGCTGCAAATCTATGGACGTACATTTTTTATCAAAGACAGCCCTTAAAAAGGCCCACCCTTCACCGCTTACTATGTGCTTTTGTTGGAAAGAAGTAGTGGCACAACAAACTCCCCAGCAACTAGTGAAATGAACCTCCACTTCAAAGCACAACTGAACTAAATATTCGACGACACAACTGACATAATTAATGCAACAACATAACAGCCGCAATGGCTGAACAATGCGGCACGTAGAAGCCTTGTGTACAAACACCATACTGGACATGGGACCGCTATAGAAGCCGGTGAAGTCAATACCCAGGGAGCTATTGTGCGTGTGGCAGGTACACGACCGAATTGCACATCTATCATGGATGTTAGGCAAGCTAGATATGAAGTCAGTAGTTAAAAAATCATTAATGTTATCATCGCCTTGGATCTTCTAGAAATGGAAAATTTATTTATAATTGACGTAAGCGTTAGATTAATACCTACATTTAAAAAATCTCACGACCAGACAGTACATGCGTACTTATCTCAGAGAATAGTTTTAATTTTATTCGCTACATGTTATTGATTTAAGTAATAATGTTATTCGCCTTTATTATAATAATGATGACACTCTGATTTTAATTCAAATATATTCTACTATATTTAGTAAATGTACATAGATTACCTTAGGAATGAATTAGGTATAAATAGTCAAATAATTGAGGAAGTGACTTTTATTTTGATCAATATTTATGACTTTTATCGATATGGCGACGATGCAAAACAGTGTTCTTTAAAATTATTCATCTATAAAACCAGAATTTCTGCAGAAACGTTAAGGGTCCACAGAATCGAAGATGAAAATCAAGCTTTAGAAATGATTTTAGTAGTAACTTACAAAGTGGAAAATAATAATAACTTAAGCAGAAGCTGCCTCGACAGAAATAGACAGGTAATAACTTCCAATAAGAACTTCAATAATTGAGAAAATATCACAGTGGAAACTAAAAACAAGATATTGCTACTATTTATAAAACGTCTCACGAAGGAAATATCTCTCGCAATAAACTGGAGCTGTAAAGAACAAATTAGCTAGAAGATTAAACCTTACCTTACACCTTTTTATTGTGTCACTGATTAGACGAACAAGCAACGTACTCAGAGAAAGGACGACCATTGATCACCCACACGCTTGGTCGTAGGTAGTGATCATAGATTTAGGTGGAATGTCACACATTACCGATTGATACCCATCTATGTCCTTTCACCTACTCTTTGTGTTCCAATATCACGGTACTTCCGACCAATAAGTTCGGCAACCCTAAATGTTAAACATCGAATTGCAAATCCAAGGTTGTCGGCGACCTCACTAGCACAAGTAACGTACGTGATGCTTACCTATAATGGCGTTATTACCCTAGATTGAATAGTTTACGGCAGTAGTTCCAACGCTTTGGCACTGGGTGATAGAATCTTGAGGGAGACAAGAGAGCATTGTGTGACTGAAATGCGGGTCGGAACTGGCGTTTTGGACGAAGTAGATAGAGAGAGCAAAATAAGGGTGCTTACAAAAATCATTCTCGTTGCTATGCCACATTAGGTCTCTTTAAATGGTTAGTAAGCTATTTTGAATTCAGTGATAATAAAAGACAAGACGTTTTGATTCAAGACGTGTTATGAATTAACAATGTAGTCTTATCGATTGTCAATCTTTCATGTGCTAGTTTTATTGATATTTGTTGTAAGGCATTCTACCAAAATCAGGTTGCAGTCTGACAACAACCGACTTCATTTGTAATCTGCGATCTCGTTTGATAGGCCTGCAACAGTGAGATATCCCTTTGGTTTGGAGCTGAGCGTCAATTACTTTGCAAAGTGTCTCCGGTCCTAATAGAAAGATTGGCAAAGGCTAACAATAGGTTCTATATTGTGTGAGAAATGTTCAGAGCATTATAAAGATATGGTAAGCGAAGAGTAACCTACAATGGATACTAATAATATGAGAGGATATAACATTTTCTTTTCATGAGGAGATTCAATTTATGTGGTCGTTAAAAAGTTTTTGTTGCAGATAATTTAATTTATGTAAGCTAATTTAAGTCAAGATATTAGAATTTTAAAACCTCATCGTTATTTCCTATTTAAAAAAAAAAACAAAATTCTTTAAACATGCAGCTTAAAAAAAAACTGCGTGCGGAACGTGAATAAAGTCAAAATTTTGGCAATCTATTGCGTTGGCCTCTCTAAACCAGATTGGGATCGGTTTCCAGTCTGACTAGATAAGCGGAATATCAATGCTTTTCCTTATTTTTCGAAAAAGTCACGCGACTTTAGTACACGTGAGGATCTAATTAACACGTGCGTCCTTGAATTTGCTGTTGTTCATAGAGACATCCCATTTTTTGAAGATTTTACCGTCTATAAGCCAATGATGCCTATTTAATAACGTACGGGGCGCAAAGCGTGGTGAAATGAGAGGCGCGGTTTGTGTGTGCCCTGAAATGTTTTTAATACACTATGATTAAGGGCTTTACTACAAAATGCATTTTGGCCATAATACTGGCGTTTCTCTAGATTTTTTTTTTAACTTTGTGGCCCCCATTAAAAAGGTTTGCCTACCACTGGTCTAGGCGTTATTTTTTCGACTTCAGGTCCAGTAAAGCAACAAGTGTGATCGATACGATGTCGTCAACCCTCCGTGTGGCAGACAGCCATGTTTACTTCGCAGGGCATTCGCCTCTCAAGTTGTTTGATGAAAAATGGAGCCAGAAGTGTATTAAAACTGTCAAAGGCCGCGCCGTGTTGGGCTTTCAGGGGTTTTCTGCCAAAACACGTTTTTCGAGTTTGATTTAGAGGGCTGTGAGGGAAGAGACAAAAATGTTTCGTTTCGGATACGGTTTGCTATTTCTATATTGGACCTCTCAAGTTTTGGGCAAAGTATTTTGTTTGCTTTGGTTTCGAAATTCTGATTTGATTTCTGAACCCATTTAAATGAGATGCATCGACAGTGTATATAGCTTGAGAAATTGGTTCCTTTTTATCCGAGTGCGCGAATAAGACCACACAGGCAGGGCGTAGAGAAAACTGCAACGGAAGATAGTTCTTTACAAAACATGGCCAACATTTTATCCCCAAAGATGTTTACAGATGTTTAAAGATGTGTATTCAAATAAATGTAAACGACGTTAATTAAGTGAATGATAAAGCCAGTCTAACTGTCGTAGGTAGCATTAAGCTCCTAAAGCTGGAATACGGCCAAAGAATATAATCTGTGTCCATCAGGGAAAGGTCATCGCGGATGTTTCAGGTCACTGACGGACGGCTTGAGCGAAAGGCATTACTGTCGACGCCTGTAACGAACCCTCGGATATCGAAGAATAATTGGATTTAGAAACTTTTTTCAACAAGCCTATGTTCGTGGAAGCGGGTTTGTGTAAGCGGAATAGTTTTTGTAAAATTTTTGTATTGGGAATTTGTTTTTATATGAAACAAAACTCTCAACGCTTGAGCTAGATGCAGTCATTTTGTGTAAACTATTCGATAGTGCTCAACGTTTTTATCGATGCTCGATTATATAGCAATACATATCATGTTTGTTTTGCCAAACTCATCTGAAATATTAGTGAATTCACGATAAAGTGCTGGATTGAGCGACTTAATCGGTTTAATTTTATTAAAGCTCAGTCACAGATATTCATTACAATATAGTCTAGTAACACGAACGTGAACATCATGATTATACTTTCCACTCCAAACATAAATTAACTCAAAAAGAAAACCAAGCCTTTTCCAACTGGTTCTGCAAAATCTAGACTGGGCTGATGAAATGGAAACAAACAAGCCACTATCAGCAAAATAACTGCATCAAGAAACTGTAAATCAACTGCTTATTGTCCCAACTAAAATGCAACACTTTCACCATGTAAATAAGGTTGAAAATTGCTTGTGGCGTATGATAGAATAACTTCTATCTGGAATAATTAGGGGAGCGGCAGACCGTGTTATCTTAAAAACGTTAACGATGTGTATTTAGCAGGAAACCTACCCTTTAGAAAGGTGTGATACGTAGGTGTACTCTTTAGAAGAATTAACTTTGATCACGATATGACTGGTTTTTCAGTTTGGTAAGCAATGAAAGCGGATTACGTTACGCACTTACTTTGTTTAAATATTAATTAGTACTTGATTTTATTGAAATCAATTCAGTTAGTGTTCTATCGCACAAAGAGAACTTTATACACTACTTAATAACAATTAAATATGTAAATAACCTGAATTGCTAAATAACAAAAATAAATCTTTAAATAGGTACAGAAATTGCACGAAGAACATTATAAGAACTTAACAGACCTTTTGTTGGAGATAGGAAATCAGAATGGCCTAATTATGATTATATGGGGAGTCTGTTGTGTTCCAAAGTCGCGGTTACTAATCTAAGCTATATTACTTATTCTGTTATATATTGAAGCACATATATTCCTACTAGATCGTGTAACGCCTAAAACCTGTCAAGCTTTAGAGGGAATCTGAAAACTGCAGGTAAGCCCGATATTGATTCACTTTGGAGCCGTAGCCACGTCAAACATGTTGCTGACAGGCCTTCAGATTCAATTTCTTTGGTACAGGTGCCGCGAAAAATGCCTGAAAATGTCTATTTTCCGGCCTAAATTATCGTATAACTTAGGGCCAGCTTCTGAACACCTTTTTTGACGTTTATGTATTTAATTTCGATGAGAAGTAAAAATAGGACCCCATGAAAAATAAAACATGGTTTTAAAACATGGTCTGTTAAAACACGCAGGTTCCCAAGACGGCCAAAAATCTAATTTTATGTATGGAAGACCCCTAAAATATTCAAGTTATTCGAGTTTTCTTCAATGATTGTTTTAGTGGCAACCGAAATACATAATTATGAAAATTTTGTCGCGCTATCACGGTTCATGAGATACAGCCTGGTGGAGTCTTAGTATTAGGGTCCCGCGTTCTACCCTTTGAGTACGGAACCCTAAAAATGAGGTAGGTAAGTATATTCTGTCCTCGAAATATATTGATTTCATTAACATTAGCAAAAGTAAATTATAGATTAATGTAGGTGACTTTCCTCACCGCAATCTAAATACTTAATGGAAATCGATTCAGCAAAGTGAAGGGTGCAAAATGCTTTGACAAGGAAATGGCAGGTTGATAAGTTTGCATGACTGAAATAATTATTAAACTTACTTTTAAGAATATCAACAAAATATTGACAGATCAGGGCAGAACCAAATATTGTTAATATTTCAGTTTTTGCGTTTAGATAACTTTTGTGATAGGCAAATTGTGAAATATGTATGATTATTTTTCCGACCCAAATATCGACCAATAGAATTGCACCATTCGACGTCACGTGGTACAACCTACATGGTATTATACTGAAAATTTTTTGAATATTTTCTCTGGTCGTTGCTACGTCAAACTGACAGGTTGTGGCCGACATTTGGGACGGAAAAATAATCTCCCGAATACCACACGAGCTTCATAATTATCTGGCATTTCCCTCAAGGTTCCCTGCAAACAAATAAAGTCGTCAAGTTTTCAGGAAAATCACTCGCGCTTCGCGCTCGTTATTTTTTAACCTGAAAAACTTGACTCCTTCATTTGTTTGCAACGAACCTATCGGAAAATACCCGATAATTTTGAAGCTCTTGTGGTATTATAAGTGATTAATAGACTGTTTACTTGGGGTAGTGTTTCTGCTGAAAGCTGGACACACTATCACTCACTCTCACTTCATTTATTTATGCCATTGTTATATAAACAGCTACAAGAATGCATTCCAGGGTCTGACACATTCGTTTAGAATGGCGGACGGGGGCAAAGAAAAGTTCTTATACATATTTTGTTCCAAGATTCACTGTCTTCTAAAATCTAAAATAACAATTCATCACCATTCTTCCTAATTTAATCCAGAAAGATATTATTTCTGTGTATTTTATTTTTTATTCTTAAAATAATAAACCATGACGGATTTGGGGCCACAAACTAAGAAAATTGCGTTTTTGGTGATAAAAAGTGTCTTCTGCCCTGATTTTGGTACCTACTAAAAGATAAATATGTACAAATAAAATCCGAGTATTATGTTAGGTATAATTTTCTTTTCAATAGGTACCTAGAATTGTTGTACTAAAAACACCCATCAAAAATAAAATGAAACATAAATTCACTACAAAGTCCTGAAGTTATTATTATTCAGTGTCCAAACCATACATTTGAATGCGTGATACAAAAATCTCGTTAAAATAGCAACGAACTCATAAAAATAATTAAACAACATATGAAATATTTTCGCCAAATGAATCCTAAAAATGTGACGTCACAGTTAGCATGCTAAATTGCGTGTGTAAGTTAGGGAAAAGAATATGTAATTAATTACCTAATTCAATTAAAGATTGTTTGAATTCCAGGCACAATCGAAATTATTCGCATTTTTAATGTGTATTCGATAATAATAGTCTACATATTTTAATTAATGTAATCGGTCAGAAAAGGTGCTCGTGGCTAAGTATGTTGTCCACGCGGTTAGAGTTAGACCGATAATAAAGTTAAGCATCGCTTGGCGCAGTCGGTCCGGGGATGGGTGTGCATCTATGTGATTTAGTCTATGGGTCCCGGTTGTCGTTTGAACATCTTTCACAATCGTAAGGGGAAGTCAGTCTGACTAGCTGTCTTACCGCAAGAGTATCGGCTTGCTCGGGTAACTGTGTTGAGGTACTTTTGTGTAAAATACTGGTACTTTCTCTACTGCATCTAGTTAAACTGGAACCGACACCAACATAGGCTTAAAAGTATCTTATAGATATCTACAGCAACCGCGCAGGTTTATATTCAGTTTTTTTTTCAATACATAATAGTTTTTGAATCAATATTGCCAAAATACTGGTAGTGATTAATAAAAAAAAAACCGGCCAAGTGCGAGTCGGACTCGTGCACGAAGGGTTCCGTAAATTACAGTTAAATCAACCTATCTCAAAAACTATAAGAGATACTTTGATCAAACCAAAAATCGTTGAAAGAGTTAATTAGCATGCATCACCTCTATTTTTTTTAGAATTTTATACCCCGTAGTTATAAAAATAGAGGGGGGGGGACATACTTTTTACGACTTTGAGAGCTGATATCTCAAAAACCGTTCACTTTAAGAAAAATGTTTTTTAGAAAACTTTATATCATTTTAAAAGACCTTTCCATTGATACCCTATGTACATCGAAAAAAAATTTCATCCCTCAGTTACATGTATGGGGGGCCCCACCCCCAATTCTTTTTTTTACTATTTAGTGTCATATTTTTGTAGCGGTTCATACAACACATATTCCCATCAAATTTCATCACTGTAGTACTTATAGTTTCCGAGTAAATCGGCTGTGACAGACGGACAGACGGACAGACGGACAGACGGACAGACGGACATGACGAAACTATAAGGGTTCCGTTTTTGCCATTTTGGCTACGGAACCCTAAAAAACGAAAACCCACAGTTTGACATTCCTATTAAGTATATTTTGTAGTCTTTTTCCTCTTCTAAAATCCGATAAAAATTTTGAATAATAATAAGTTGTCATAACGAGTTCTTCCGTCTTTCGGAAGGCACGATAAATTGTAGATCCTGGCCGTCATTTGAACATCTCTGGTAGTCGTTGGTTAGTTAGAAGCCAGTAAATCTGACAACCAGTCTTACCTAGGGGTTAGGTTACCCAGGTAACTGGGTTGAGGAGGTCAGATAGATGTAAAACTTTGGTGCTCAGCTGATAATAATGATGAATAATAATAACTAAAAACTCAATCTTAATAATAAGGTTTGTCTTGCAACTACATAGCTATACCAACTTTATATCATTTGAATCTAAATATGATGAAAAAAATAACAAAAAATCTAACGTTAATTCCCCATGGGGATAAAGGGGACATTTGTAACACAACTGTCCAATTTGTGAAAAAGTTGAAATGGACAAATGTTTTGCTTATGTGAAAGTTATCAAAGCCAAGTATAATAACCTTTTATTATACACGTTATTCAATTAACATTGATAAAAATAAGGGTCATATTGTTGTACCCTTTTAATCAGCAGGTATGCATTTTTTTATAAAATGTTATTACTTAGTAAAAGTAAACAAAAGAGAAGATAAATAAGTAAATTGAGAATATTCTAGCTAGAGCAAACATTATACATATAGACAATATTATATAAAAATAGAAGATATACTTAACTACTTGATCGCCAGATTGCGTTAATGAGAAACTCTGATTTAAGATTTTACCAAGACAGTGGTTGGTTGCAAATGCCAAAATAATTGGTATACCTAAGTTAATTATTTTTGAAATTGATATAACTTTTAGGTAAATACGTAGGTATATTTAAGTGCTTAGATTCACGGTAACGTTCGACTATGCAACATTTCGGTTTGAATTAATTACATAAATTGATTATAAAATTAGCTTGAACACTGAATAAAATACATAACAATATCCACCGCGTATAGGTTTCCACAATTTCGTGTTAGGTTACTCTTTATTCATACGCACAAGCATAAATTCACAGTAGCAAAATTCAAAAAACAAAAACTCAATACAATGAATAAAATCCTGTGCCAACGTAGCTTTTTATTTTCATTTTGTCGAACTCGGTATGAAATATATTGCAAATTGGAATTGCAATTGAACCTAACTATAGATGCAATGTCCGGTAGGTACATGGACATAGACCTTTACGTTATCAGTCAATTGATAAAGCTTTGCTCATAATAAACGTCTGTCTCATACGTATTTTAAGCGAATGTAAACAAAATTTAAATGCTGCTCACATACTTTAATTGACTATGAATAAAATTATAATATCGATTCATGCAGACAATACAGGAAAACATAGGTCAAAATGTCTCTAATGTCTTGTAAAACGTGATATATTTTGTTATCATTTTTTTTTTTTTTCGAGTCTTATAAATCGCGATGAGGATAAAGCAAATCTTCAAAGATTTATTACACTCTTATAAGTGGCAAATATTTTGTCATAAAATAATCTAAATACAATCGAATAAATGGCATAAGAATCAATAGAATTGGAATGTCTTTGTAGGTACAGACTTATGAATGCTTAGAAGAATATTTTCGTAATTCGGCGTCAGTATTTCCATCATCCTGTATTGTCGTACAGGGGCAAAGAAATAATTTCATTGTTCCCAGACCTTTGTAATCTGTGAATATTGATGATGATAATAAAGGGAATAAATTCCTTATTAATAAACACGAATGGGTATTACGGAAAAAGTAAACGTAACACGAGGAAATAATAACTTCCACACTTGGTGAAACTAGTGGAATAATTACTGCTCTCTTTATAGGCTGGGTTTAATATTTTTAATTAACAAAATCAATAAATTAACCAGATAATATTTATATAGCCTAGCAATAAAAAAATTAGTAATCAAATTTAAATCTTAACAAAATGTTAAAAAGAATGTAGCATTTTATACTGCCAAGTAGACACACCAATCCATACTTGATGATAATTATTAATTAAAAGTATTATTTAATCTTAAATGCATACAGGCTAGCTTCGCCATTTTGGACGGAAGAAATATGAATATGTCATCTAAATAATAATCAGGCAATCTAATTTACCTAGTAAGATAACATTTTGTAAATGTCATATATTAATCTCGGTAACTGATTTGATTATTACATAAAATCATGATAAACAAATCATTTTATCAACTTAATCAATTTTATTAGTGCATTGTATTTAAGTGCAGACACGTTTCTGCAAAAAAAATATAGCCATATCATTCTGAGAGGAGTTCGGATCAAAAAGTTTATTTTGCCGACTTCACTCAAACCACTAACAATAAGTTACATATTGACAACTTCTGCAGATCACTTCACACAATTGGACACTAGGACTATGTAGCAATATCCATTGAGCCCGGTTATTCCTCTCATATCAGACATTATACCCGGATGCATTCTAGGATACCTACTGCCCGGATCTCGGAAGCAGCAAATCTCATTGATTTATTAACCGAAACCACAGAGATATCCTGAACTGGGTATACCGGGAATATACCATACAGATATTGGATAAAATGGTATCTATAAGCTTTTAATCACCTGTGTAGGGAATTCAACCTTCTCGTTCAGGGTTTAAGATATATTTCAGATACTTATTGGAGTAGTGCTTAATCAATTAATTAACACGCCTGTCGTCAGTGTTCCGTTAAAGTACAAATAATGGAAGAGAAATACAATTAAAATTAAAATTAAGGGTGAACCTGGGAAAAGTGACATACACATAATATATTGTAATTGTATTAATAGGTATTTGTTTTTATAAATAAAAAAAATGTTTCGAACTTACTTGATTAAAAAAAAACTTAAATCACCTCACAAAAAATTCAAAATGCGAACACCACAATTTCAATTACAGTACAGGAGTGAAAGTCCAATAAATATTGTTTACGTGGTTATAAATCCTGGGAAAGCGCGGGAATGCGCACGCAGGCAGTCGCGGGCTACCGGCGCGCTCGCTCGACCACGACTAACGCAGCGTCAGAAACAAATTGAAACTGATTGGAAAACTCGGGGGAAATGCTCGCCTGCCAGCAACAAGATTGAAAACTATTATATTTCTTATTGCAGTAAACTTTTTTTTTTATATAGAACAATCTAATTATTTATTCACAAAATATTTACATTAATTGAAAATAAAATAAACTTATATATATATACAACTTAAAACTAATACAGGGCATCAAAAAATTGCTCCTCATCGCTGTCACTGGGTAATGTACCAGTAAACTATTTTGATTGAGTTGTTTGGTATTTCAGTCATTGTTTGTTCTGTTCAGCTATTATCATGGTCACTCATCTACATGAGTGGTATAAAGTAGTTTGTTCTTCTGTCAAATGTAGGGATAACTGATTCATGGAATGTCTTTTTTTACGAGTAGGTTGAGAAAGAATAATAATTGTTGATTTGAAAATGTCCAAACAAAAAAGAATCTAAGGTGTACACTGTACAGGTTCTAGGGGCCATATTCCTTATGCACAAAAAATATTTTCAGCTTCAAAACACCACCATCACTTCAAGATATTACGATTTAACTTTTGAAAGCATTTTCATAACACCACAAGCAAAAATGTAACCCAACCTGGCTCAGTCATTTTTCTTCAAAACTCAAGAGGATCAATATTGACTTGATCTCATACGCAGTTATGACACAATAACTAACAGTTTGACTACAATTTTATTATTTGCTCGTTTCATTAACTGGCTAATGTTCGTAATACGGATACACTCGTAAAGTTTCCGCGAAACCTTTGCTTGTTTATCGTCGAAGGCGTTTTAGTACTTTCGAGCCTTTTATTTTCTTCCACATTTATGAAAGAAAGTAGTATTGCCTCGTGTAGTATGATAAAACAGATACATAATCTCTTATGTTAATCTATCTTTAGGACACTTCAGTTTTGACGATTATCAAGGTAAAGATTTATTCGGAAAGTCTGACTTTGTCATTGTAATGAGTTGATAGGAGCTACATTTTTGAGTCAGGTACCGAGTACTCATCATTATACTTCAGCATAGAAAGGTACACTAATCACCCTCTGAGCTAACAAGTTTACGCCAGCTAGTGATCTTCTTTAGAATACATTAAATCTCACACCTTAATACCTCCTCGCAGCTTGATGAGCTCAAGAACTATTTCCAAGCTAAGAATGTCATTATTAAGACCCTATATGGGGACCTTAACTAGATCAAGAACTACGTTTAAACATCATTACGGAAATACCAGATTTTTGGAATTCAATATACTATTAGAAATGAAATGTTTGCCCGTAAAGGATGATGTGCGCAATTTAGTATCAACTAGCTTTTCGCCCGCGGCTTCGCCCGCGTGGAATTCGGTTATATTGCGGTATAAATCACAACTATAAGAAAACTTCTCATTCCCACGGAAAAATCTAAGAAGCGCGATGTAACGCTGGATACGATTAGTTGTTAAACCAAAACTGAATGGTACACTATATTATACGTTTTCCCTTGCATTGCAAGTAAATGACATGGTCCCACAATTGTTACCCGAGCAAAAAACTGTAGCAGCGGTGAGGGAGTGTCAGACTCTTACTGACTAAAATCGTCGTGTTCCGTCCTAGGCCTTTTATATATATACCAGGGCCGCGGTATCTCTTTCGAACAACCCGCAGCCCCGGCTGGCAGTGGCCCTACTGGGCCCCACTGATTTCAAAACACCTTAAGACTAATTCGCGGCGAACCTTAACACCGCGATACAGAAAAGCACAACGCCATCTATCGAGCTATCGGGAAGCTCGCGATTGAACAATGAGCTACAGGTTAAAGCGCGAGATATCATTGCACTTCTTACGTATCTTAAAAAAACAACGTCACCACGTTTTAAAAAGCTATCATTCCACTTCTTACGTATTTTAAAAACACATCGTTACCACGTTTTAAAAACACCCAGCGCCATCTATCGCATACCTCAAGAACTAAATAACTTAACTAATACTTATACCAATTAGTAATTCGTTGAATTATAGTTATTTCAGGATAAGTAGATGTAAAAAAAACAGTTAAGACGATAAAACAAATTGAACGCATCCCTCGGGAATTCCTCATTTTCGAGGATTCATTATCGTATCATTTAGCTTCTAAATTTATATGTTCATATTCGTTTGCAATATATAAGTAGATGTAAAAAAAAACAGTTTAGACGACTAAACAAATTGTACATCATCCCTCGGGAATTCCTCATTTTCGGGGATTCATTATCGTATCATTTAGCTTCTAAATTTACATGTTTATATTCGTTTGCAATATATTACCTTGTTTTAAACGACACACAGCGCCATCTACAATCCATCCATAAAGCTAACAATATTTTTGTTTTCCCTCGGGAATATCTATTTTTTTCGGGATAAAAAGTACCCTATTATTTAATCCGGACTTCTAACTATACGTCTGCAAAATTTCAAAGCAATCGGGTCAGTAGTTACGGCGTGAAAGCGGAACAAACAAACAAACAAACTCACTTTCCGATATATAATATTAGTAAGGATTAGTAAGGATTTTATGGACAATCTCGAATTTTCCATGACGGAAATAGAATTGTAATTTAGCAATAAAGAAGCGACAGGCAGTTTAACATTTATAGCTGCCTCAATTGCAATGACGATCAATTGTAATGATGGGACTTACTAGAACAATTTCATGAAGTTAGAAACGTTGATAATATCAATATGTCGAACTTTTTCATTCTTCAGATATACAAGGGAGTTCCAATATTGGAATTAAATCAACTGTAGCTGGGTTTGGTAACCAAAAAAGCATATTTACACAAGAAAATCTTGCAACGATCGCGGTAGCGGGAAAAAATTCAATTCTCGCAGAAAAAAATGTATTGGATCGGCACACCCAAACATTTTTTCTATTGAACCATCGAACATGTTCGAAATTTTTGTTTGAACAGCAAAATTTTCTACATAGAGAAGTGAATGGGTGTATACTTAACATTTACTTATCAAAAAGGAATGAGGTACCCCATTATTTGTCTCCAAAAATTGTCTTTCCAACCAATATAATAAAGAACTGGATATTTCCCCAAATTGAACAGCAATACCTACATCTTGGGACAAGTTTTAGAAGCGTATGCATTTTAGATGCACTTCGCTCGAGTTTGCCAAATTGTGCAACAACTCGGTCTGGGCAATTGAGTAATGCTTTGCGAAGAAAATTATAGATATTTGCTTTGAAAACTAGAAATATGGTGTAGTAATGACAATTAAAGTGGTGTTTTTGCACCAGCTGGTAGCATGTTATTAAAATAGTTATGTTTAATGAGAAATCTGCGGTTGGTTGCGACAAAGATATCCTAGCTACTAAACATATATAGGTAGTAAAAACTTAAAAGTAGCCTAAGTATTTTACTCTTTGAAAATATATCTACGTTTTACCTCCAGAATCACATTATGAGAATACACGTTCACCAATAAACATAAGACACTAGCAATAAAAGAAACCAATTTTCCGACCAAAACCTAAAGGTCACAGACCGCTTGTCCCATCTCTCCCCTAACTGCACAGTGATAAGATTTAATCCGTCTACGGCCTTTATGAGTGCAATGTACCACGACAGGGGAATGTCCTAGCACCTGGAACCCAGACATCTAAGAGTAAGAAGGTAGGGGAGAATAGGGGTGCAAGATACAAACACAAACATCTGTTTTAATGGTTCTTTTGACATTTACTTGACATTTTTGGACTGGGGGATTCTTGGTTTTGGTATGTTTGTTTGGTAAAGTAAATGAGAGGGCTGCTTTGTGGCTGAAAAGCAAATGGATACTGGAATAATTTAGAAGAGGTTCATACCTATAAGTACTGTGTAAGTTCATGAAACGCAGGAAAACTGAGGCATATAATGACTCAGTAAGACTTCCCAATAACCCTGTTCATTTACGATTACTCGAATCGTAAGTTAACTGTGTTCAGCAACATTAAGAAAACACGTACTAAAACCACCTACAAATCATAACATTCAGAGAAATACCGAAATTGTTACATCTACATCTACATTGCATTTTGCCCTACATTTTGCTCTCAATTCGGTTTGCTCTGTTCTAAATGTAAATGTCAAAGTTTACCGTGACTGATCGGAACTGACGTCAGCAGAAATAAGGGTTGCTACAAACAAGTACATACTCCATTTGTTCTCGAATTTCGACTGCAAGCTGATGGATGGCAGTTTGGGGATAGCCTAAGGTGCATATAGGGATGAAGATAATTTGTTTTTTGACTGCACATATTTGGTAGTGATTAGTAACATCGTCTGATGTGCTACGTGTCGCAGATTCAATGCCCGCGACGAACGAACCGAACCAGGAAAACCCCTCTTAAAAATAAATATATCTACAGATGCAATTAAGTAATCTGTGATAAGGAACCCAAATGAAGTCATCATTATCTGCTTGTATTTTTAACACTAGGTATTGTAGGTACAGCAATCATGAAATATCAGTACAAAGGTAAATGCGTTGCAATATCTTGGCTTAAAATAAACATGAGCGAATCTGTGTGTATTGTTTTTTACATCCGGGTCTATTATCTAGACAGTATTAATATTCCCGCTCTTCACAAAATAATCTGGATTAAGTTAATCTTTGCTAGCGGTTGAAATTGTATAAGTTTAAGTTTTAATTTATTTAAAGTTGCATCCTTCCGTAGAGCTAACAGATTCTTTAAAATTTAAAAGGCTAGTCGGTAAACTGGGTAGTGCAAGATGTACGTTACAATGCTGGAGAAGAGATGAGCCTGTGTGGTGAATTTTAACCGATTTAGAGTTTCCAAATTCAAGATGTTTTTTCTATGGATGAACACAAGATCTACATGTAGATCTCCTGACACATATTATTATCCTGTAAAGTGCTAATGAAAGAGGAAAAGCGGGGAAACCTGTACTACCTACATCAAAACCAGGTCGAATGTTTTTAACAAAAACAAGGCACGCTTTTGGACCATACCTACTAGTGTTTTAACCATAAATACCACCAAAATTGTTATAACAGACTGCACACAAAAATTAGCATACAAATTATAAAACGTACGCGCACAATTTCCGAGATAATAGACAATAACGGGTCATCATCGCAGCTTACCTAGGTTTACGGGTCGCCGCTGAAATTGGTAATTAACGTCATGTTACACGCTGTCTAGAGCACTAGGTAATATCTAGGTAAGTGGGGAGATAGAATTATATATGAGCTGGAAGATTATATGGAATTTGATTAGTTATGCTTAATGGAATTGAGTAAATTAGAGTAGATAGTGATTTTGGTAGGTTGTTATATGCCCTTAGGCATTTAAAGGTGAAATTATAAATCTTGATACGACTTTCATATAAAAAAATAAATGTAGGTACCTCGCAAAAAATCTATGTGAAAACAAAAATAATGCACTTGTTAATGTCTATGTATTTGTGTTTTTAAAGATTCACCTGAATTTTTTCACTTTTGGTTAAATATTTGAACATATGTATAGGTCTGTTAAAAAATTACTGTGTGAAATGACACTACGAAAAAGAGATTTTTCTACATTTAAAAAGTGAAAAAGTAATCTTAATTGTATTGATTTTTTTTCAATCATAGGTATAACTACCGAGTGTAATTACCTATGACTTTTTTGGGGACATATTTTTTTATTAATGAAAAATTAATAACAAAAGAAGATTGTGGCAGTATTTTGAACAATAAATAAAAGTATAGATAAAAATATTTATCAACCGACCAAACTTCAAGCAAAACAACTTCTTCTACAGTGAACATATGAAACTAACTTCCTACAACAGAAATATGAGATACAAAGTTTGAAGTTAAAATTCAACTTTGTTTCATAGTGCAACTCTCAAAGCCAGTTGGCACAACAGGTAACACTGTTAGCCACTAACTTACTATATACGGGGAAGAGTTTCAGATGCTAGGAAGGTAGTTTAATATTATTTAGCTAGACGTGGTACTTGTTTTGTAGGTGAATGAAAATATAGTGGTGAAGGGTCCATGTTGAAATTCAACAACTAACATGAACCCTTATTTTTCTCCACTATATTTTCATGTGGTTATCCCGAGTTGTAAAATCCTACTATAGTAAAGAATGAAAACATTTATCTGTTTATCATATTCATCTTTACAAAATATTTTAGAGTCAGCTACCATTCTCACTGAATGCAGCAAGGAATCAATATTTTACATGGAGCAACTCATCCTCCGAGCCTTTTTCCCAAAGTATGTTGGGGTCGGCTTCCAGTCTAACCGGATGTAGCTGAGTACCAGTGCTTTACAAGGAGCGACTGCCCTGTCTGACCTCCTCAACCCAGTTACCCGGGCAACCCAATACCCCTTGGTTAGACTGGTGTCAGACTTACTGGCTTCTGACTACCCGTAACGACTGCCAAAGATGTTCAATGACAGCCGGGACCTACAGTTTAACGTGCCATCCGAAACACAGTCATTGGTGTCTAAGATATACTTAGAAAGTACATACAAACTTAGAAAAGTTGCATTGGTACTTGCCTGACCTGGAATCGAACCTGCGCCCTCATACTCGAGAGGTTGGTTCTTTGCCCACTAGGCCACCACGACTTTACATGAGCAACTGAGCTCCACAAATCTCTTGACACTGATTGTCAAACTTTCAGGCTTCCAACTCAACTACCCATAATGATTATTAAAGATGATCCAATGACAGCCAAGATTTATCCAATTATCAAGCCTTCCAAGGGTTATGCATGTTTTTTTGTTCTCTTACTTGCTAAAGCTACTGGATGGATTGAGAGGGAATTGGAGATATGAATAGTCTGAATTATGTGACATAAATATAATACCATAAGTATTAAAATAAAATATTGTTAATTCATTTGCAAGGTGCTGTAAAAATTATTAGAAAATTGAGATGATTTCATTGAATATTTGCATCATGTCTTGACTTTTGTTATTTACTTTCACAAACATATGGTGAACACACATTATTTATACTTAGTACCCTATTTATAGTTTATTATTAAAAAAATAAATAAAAATAAACTTACAAAAACGGAAAATTGCTTCTCTGCCATTTTCTCCTACTTGTAAATAATTGTCTGAATCCCCTGTGAGTGTAAAAATAAAGAAGGTAAACAAAAACAATAACAAAAAAACAAACGTAAGTAAGTACGATAGAAATATAGACCCACCTTATTTTTATATAAAAAAGAGAGTATTAGACGAATTCAACGTTTTGGTACTTACCTTACAGATTTTACAGGATATTATTGCACTTCGAGTTCCTGTAAAATACACACAGTTTTGAAAAATGATAAAACAATAACTACTTGTAAATTCGAGGTAGGTAATTATTGCGTTTTCTTACTTTGTCCTTCAATAACATTGCTAATTAGCTACCGTAACACTCGTCTTTTAATTGAGCACATTTTTAACTCATAATACAAACTCAACACCATATTTTTCAGCTACAAAATTGCCGCAGAAAATATTAAAATCCAAAATCGCGAAAAACATCAATCAATCACACAATAACGTTTCGTTATAACGTCTTCATTATTTTTATTATGCGTTCGAAACGATTTCAAAACATCCCAGCCAGCACAAACCTTTTGAGTAATTTTTGTTTAACAGCAGTCATAGAAGCTAATTGCAGAAAAAAACTACTGTAAATAGCTGATATGGCGCTTACTCAGACGTTATTCAAGCAATTTGGGCACAAAATATACTGCTATTAGCTGTGTAATAGCAACGTAAAAGATGATTAATTTTTGAATAATTGTACGACAAGCTGAATATCTTCTAAATAAAAAGATTTTGTTCTTTAACACAAGTATTACAGCTCTTTTAGCCAGATGATGAGTGAATGATGAATGAACATATTATAATTGACTGAGTCCTTCAAAGCTCAGATATTCAGATCATACACAGCGTTTAGCTTATTTCAGGTATATTTTAGCAAGAAGTTGATCAAATTAAATATTGACAAATCCGAACAGAGTTATACATATGCGTAGTATATTTTACCTATCGTAAATTTTACCCTTATTTAGGCTTGATGAAAGAAATTGTAGGTGCGCATGCAACTTTACCGTGTATATATATATATATTTCGTGTAAATTTTTCACGCTTCCTGATAAGCCGGTTTTGAAGAAATAAACAACATTTTTCTGGTTATGTTTTTTACGTGTAAAATATTTTTTTAGTTTATTTCAATGTAAGGGTTCAAAAATAACCATGTAAAGCTTTTTTAAGAATATTATATTTATTTCGTTATTAAACTTGAGTATTTGAGTATAAAATTCCACATCATTATAATTAGGTTATGTTGTTCGATAATGGCGACGCACATTCTGAATAAAATCTGATTGCACAGTGGCTTACCGTCTAATGTATGCATAACAGACCATAAGTGTCCACTTATTAAGTTGTGCTCTGGTTAAAAGTGGACTGCATTAAACATTTTTCGACAACTGTTCTATAATAACACACATTCGTACTGTAAATCAAACAATTAGGATTCAGTCATATAATAATAAAAACCCACATTATAGGAAAGCTATATTATTTTTTATTTTTAGTTCTTATCAAATTCAGATAATTATAGAAGATTCCGATGAATTGAGAACCTCATTCTTTTAGAAGTCGGTTAAAAAATATAACGATACGAAAAATTACATACTTAATTATAACTAATCATTGTAGTACAGAATTCATAAATAGTAACAAACGTGCGATGCATTTTCACGTAGTAACCCTACAAAACTGTCAGCCGGTTAAATTCTGACTAACTTTCCAGAACAGCTCTTCTAGCATAAAAATGTCTAAGTACTTCTCATGAATACGCAGCAAACTTCTGCATCAGAATCTGTTAATATTGCTTTAACTACAGTTAGCTGCACATGACGGTAATTTCGTACTCAAAGCGTCATAAAGTAGTTACAACAGCTATCTTTATTTCTGTTAAGTTACTATATGCTTCATAACAGAAACAACGCCTATTTTATACAGCAGCTGAATAACTGTCAAGGTGTAGTGTGTAATACAACTAAAAGAAAACAGAATACAGCTTATCCAGTATCATGCTTGATAATGGAATTTTATACCAATGTTATACAAAAGATTACACGAACTCTTGAGTAGCAGGTCTTTTTATGATGATTATTCAGTTTGAAGAAATAAAATCCGCAAATTACTAAACTAATTCAGCTGATAGCATTATTATAGCAAGAAATAACTTTAATACATAATTTGGTAATACACTCAGCTTATATTCATATATAATAAAGCTTAACCCTGCATAGAGTTAAATTCTTGGCCAGTTATCTGACTTGTGTGCTGCCTGGGATGCTATCGATTTTCATAGAACTGTCAACTGTCATGTTGCGTGAAACGTATCGTGCGTGTTACAATTGTTCGTTCGGAAATACAGCTCATAATGTGACACCACAAAAGATAGAAACCTCAGATAGAACCTTTACAATGTTGCCATCTTTAGAGTAAATAGTACCAATAAAATACTGGAAGCCTGACGATGCGATCGATGGTATCAGCTGCTGCATACGTTAGGTGTTGACCATATTAATGTGCCCCAACACCTGCACAGTGAAAGACTTACTTGCCGCCACTGATAATGTAGTGTGCGTGGCGAAATAATCGACTCGCCAAGAAGACTCTCCCTCTTATTATAAAACGCGGTATCAAATAAGTATCGGCTTTTGTACTACCTTTAATCCAGCTGTAAGTACGACCTTGAAAAAACGTTATTACAAAACGCAGTTTCTCGCAAGTCCTATTACTATCTGTAGTACAAAAGATAAACCATCGAGCCCCCTAGTTTAACTGCAGTACTTAGTCGACAAACGTCAAATTCCGTCATTATTTACTTTTGAGGTTATTTGTTTTGTGATGAAAAAAACGAAAGTGGATATAAATATGTGTAATTTGGAATACTTGGATGTGTTAGAATACTATTGGGAGTGTCCGGGGACCCAACAGTGTGCGTCATCGACAAAATCTCTTCAAATTACCTGACGACAATTTTCGATATAAATATAGATTTATGTTTTTCGAAATAATAGTCAATTGAATGCATGATGATAATCCATGATGATCCTATGATGCTCAACTGGGCTCGCCATAAGGTACGTAGCCTTTACAGGGCAAGTAAGTTGCCAAAACATCCTATTAATTATATATAAGAGTCGAAGTTTTTATTATGGAAGTTTGTTTATGTTCCACGCATAAACTACCACATGGATTTTGATGAAACTTCGAAAATATATCAGATTATCATACAGTTTACTGTTTATTTACAGATTCAAGACTATTTTGGCGTTTTGCACGCCGTATCTTTGCCAGTAATATGCAATGTTTGTAAAAGACTGGAAGCTTGCTAAAATGTAGGTACAAAAATGCCAAGATGAGCAAGGGAACAAGATTGTGTGATGAAGAACAGTGTCCAACATGTATCAGTGCGTTTGACTGTATAAATAGACATCGGAATAAAATATAATTTTGTACTTTTATGTTGTTTCATTTTCTTTTCGTAAATTAATGCACACGATATTCTGTGTGTAAGTTATTGTGCACTTAATTTTGAAGAGGTTCTAATTAGATGCACAACGTCTTATTTAATCATTTAAATCGGGATGAAAATAATCCAAGTTATTTCTAACCTAAAAACAAAACATAACTCGGATACGCGCGCTGACGTTCCGTTATACGCGCAAACTCGATAGATGTTTAAAAGAGAATAATTGGATCATGTATATCGTTAAAAGATACTAGAAATATAAAATTACCTTTAAATAATAAAAAGTAATATTTTCAACTGCAGAGATATTTTTTTTTATTATCATAGTTATTAATTTTTCATCAAAATAGACTTAACAAAATAATGTAAAAAGGAACGGCGCACAGAATTCGGAACGATTGAAGGAATGATTTAAATATTTGTTGCTTATAATCTGTGGATATTATTTGAACCACACACACACACAGACAAATCGAAGTACCAAACAGTCTTCTCTTAGTCTACGTTTTGTAATAAGGATGTAAAGACTATCGTAAGTACCGTAACAAACCAAGACGTCTTCAGTCTGGTTTAAACCACTACTTGCGGCAGTTTTTATAATAAGAGGGTCTGTGTTTTGTTTTAACACTGGTCCAGGGTACTAATTCGCTGATACTATTTTAGTTGGCAAAGATGTTTGTGGGGCAATTAAAATAAAAGTCAGAACTTTTTCGAAATATTTTATTTTCCACTTGTAAAAACTGTACAAGTCCTAACAAACTTATAAATTAACATTACATATGGACATTGCATGGCACTGACGATAAAGCCACAACTTTCAACATGTCGGATTGTACTCCTACACAATATCGCAACATCAACTGCTTACAAAAAACTTCAGTCGTTTGTTAAAATTGATATTAAAATTTCATAAGGTCTTTCAAAAATTTGTATAAAAGTTGATTGTTCTAACGATTGATAAAAGGCGGAGCTCCGTTTTTTGAGCAGCTATAGCTGGCAATATGTTTAAGTGGCCCGTCATTATAAGAACATTGTAACATAAACCTAGTTTACATATTTTTTCATAATTCCACACGCAAGGAGCACGACTTATCGGGTTTCCTTTCTCACAAAGTTAAATGATAAAAATATTGAATCGTCAGTGTTGCCTTACTATTTTCAATAATGTTGGCAACAGGAAATATTTTGGGAAAATGATTTTCAAAATGGAACACAATTCAAACCGTCTTATTCTAAAAATATGGGATTAAAATGTAAAATATATAAATTATGTACACTTTCAAAGCACCTCATTTGACACTGGCGTTAATATCAATGTTTGTTCTGGGCACATAAAGTCTGGTATTGTTTTCTATAGAATTTGATATCTGAAGATATTTACAAATCAATATATTATGATGTTGTTTTCGAGACATTTCTTGAAACAAATTTGAGCGTTATCATTACGACATAAATATTTTCTCAAACATTCAAATTAGTTTAGCAGTTATAAATACCTTCAGATAGAAACCTTTCATTCTGCTGTTATTCATAAGCACTATTTTATAGTTAGTATCTGGTTCTAATACAGTTAAATTTAACAAAAAATATAAACCTACTTAAACAGAAAAATGTTTATTCAAAAGCTATAATATTCGATTTAGTCCCTATGTTATATTAACAATATGATAATATGGGTTCAACAAAAAAGTCTAAAAACAATTTTATATACATTAAAACTTAACCTTTTTAATGATTATGTGTTAAGACCTCGCTTTGAAAATGCAATCAAGAAATTGAAATGAAATGCGTCGTCGGAAATGTAATAATATTTGGAAGGCGAATTGATGGTATATAAAGCAGCTTACGATCGCTGCAAAGGCTTACAAGTACAAATATAATCTCATATGATTTGACAGAAATCGTAAAGCAGATGTAGCGCTTTAGCGTATTCCAAGGAAGCGTTATTTTTTATATTACTAACAAAATACAGGAAGAAATTGTTATAATAAAGTCAAATGACCATCAAAACCAGTAACTCAGTATTGAAATAAAAATTGATACATAATAAATAATACTGAATACCTATGTTGATAATAAAAAATTAAATACTTATTCGAATTGTTCGTCAATAATTTTCATTTATTTAATAAAATTTAAGGTCACTTTAAATGTAAAATATATTTTTTATTTGTTACACATGAGCAATTTCGATTTTTAATATTATACAATATAATAATAATCGTTCAAGATTATTGTCATAAAATTGGTGAAGAATTGAAGAGTAGGAAACACACTATACTCATGCGACACACTGTAAAAATATATAATTTGACCACAATCGAGTTTATGTCACTAGAGCCTTTACATAAGGTTCAAATTCAAACAAATCATGCGTTTGATACTTTCTTAATAAGATGATATGATTTCCAGTGTTTCCTACAATGACATGGAATAATAAGTTAAACAATATGTTAACCCTACACCGCTGACTATGTTGATACGAAGTTACTCATACACTGTATATACAAACGCTGATACGGTTACGATTTATCATAATTCGTTGTAATACAACACAAATATAAAATAATAATAAATAATATATAATCTATTAACATTCAACAACTAGACTAAGTTATAAACATAGTTTTTTTTGAATCGTTAACGAAAAAAAAAACTGATTAATGATTATATTGAAATCAAAATCATATTGTAGAAGATAGTTCGTAGTGAATCGGTTGTTAGCTAGTATTGTATGAGTCTGGTCACGTGACACTCATAGGCTGGTTGGCTGTGAAGGGGACACTTCATATTGGTCGCGTGAAGTTCGCGGGGAACATGCCTTTCTCATTGGTTGATTCTTTGATGCCCATCAGCCAGCCTTCCTCCTGAAAATTTTACAGACATTGTTTGAGAGAAGAAGCTTGTGGGTAAATGCTAGTTCCATCGATCACAAAGTAAGGTACGTCTACACTTGGAGCGATCGGTCCACGGTTGGGTTATCCATATTATCACGAATTATGTCGTATTTCTTAGGGCGCGACATTATATTGTGACCCCGACTGTCATAGTATGTGTTCATACATCTTCGGTAGTCGTAACGGATAGTACAGTAGCCAGAAAGTCTGAAAAGCAATCTTTTTAAGTAGCTGAACTTTGTAATCACTGGTGTTTATTCGCATTCAGTGACACTGGAAGTCTATCCCAACAACTTAAGGAGGTAAAATCAATATAGCTTAGGATTCATGGAAACTCGAACTCGACCCCAAAAACATTCCTTAGTTACGATGAAAAGTTTTATTTAGTACCTGTTCGTCAGGATCAGTGTACTCGACGACGCGGATGACCTCGCCGACGTCGAAGGAGAGCTCGTCGGAGTCCTCGCGCGTGTAGCGGTACGTCGCGCGCACGCGGTACAGCGTGCCCGGCGGCAGACCCGCCAGCGTCGCTCCTAGGGGGGGATGGGTTATTGATCGCACTGTATAGTTATCGGCACGAATCTTGAGCTCTGACCTTCACCGTGCCGATAACTATACTGTGTACGGTGCAGATGGCTGTCGCGACTCGGTTGTCAGCGTATGGTAATGAATGAGCGAACAGACGTCTGTGTCAGGAGGTAAGCTTTCTGGGACTGTGGGATTGTTCGAAAGAGCCCTGGTATAGGTATCCCTCATACCGCACCCACAGCGGAAAGGTCATTTGACGTTTTTTTTTTATTGAGTCTCGTATTGTGATCAGTGATGATGCAGTCAACCTAATATGGCCAATATACGCCTGTGTCGGAAGATTAGATTTTATGACTCTTGGGCTGTGAGCAGTAAGTATTAGTCAATTCAAGTTGGTAGCAAAGCGACGAGCAATTTCAAAGTAAACTTTATCTTTATCACAATAAAACATAGTATGATTTAAAAAACGGAAAAATCAAAGGAAAAATAAAAAGAATTAAATGGATAAATAAAGGACTAGTGTTGCGCTTGGTTATCTGAATACCGATATCGATAATAAAGTTAAAAATTATATGACACTGACACTGTTCGCCGCTTCACTGTCATATGTAAATGTCAATGTTATTTGACCCATATTGTAAATTTTGTACTGTCGGTTAACTTATCATCTTATGGTACACTTATGATCACTATAAAAGTAATAATTGAGTTTAAAGTTATGAACAACTTAAAAGCTTGGTATCAAATTATGTTTATCATGGGATGAGTATAAATTTCCAATAAATCCATGCAAAACAATGCAGTAGGTATATGTTTACTGAAATGACTTGTTCAAAACTTGGACAGAGTTTCCCATCATAAACATAACATGCGTAAATATTTAAATAATATAGAAAGCTATATTAATGGTTAACAAATACACGCGAAAACCAACTAACAAGCGAAATTGTTTGCACACACAAACTCAAAAGTAAAAGCCAATGCATATACATACATACATAGATATTTACATACGTTTGTCAGCTGGTCAACCTAGAGTGAATGTAGACACAATGCAATATTATACATAGTAAATATACATAAGTATTAAGAAATGAGATAGAAATAAAATGTCGATAAAATATACAACCTTAACCCATTTATCGATATCGATAAATATATACATGCCTACATGTTTAAATTAAATTATGAAGTAAATTTTCTGTAGTTTTATTTTTGTTTTTATGCCACAAAATTGCAGAAATAATTAGTGACAATCTACTGAAGAAAGACTGTTTTAATTATGACGTTGAAATTATCGACTTTTGTTATTAATGTAACTTACGATATAAGCGTTGAGCTGTTAAGTCCCCCACCGGTGGTTATTCACTAAGATTAGGTAGACCTATTCACACTACTGTTTTCCAGACATGTATAAAATTGACGTATCAGATAACTAAAGAACTTTACAAGCCAATGAGCATGCGGAAAATAAATAAAGATAAAAATATAAGTACCTACGGAAATGTAAGCATTTCAGTATGTACATGGTTCAGTTTTTGTCTGTTGAACAAAGTTTGATAAAACATTTTCATTAAAAAAAAAGTAGATGCCTGTTTCTGCTATAGTGTGAACAGGCCTAATTTCAATGGTCTGTCAAATTAAAAATAAATAAACAAAAAAAATATGGCGGATTATTTTTCCCAAACCATATTTTCCGTTTACTATTTTTATCCAGACCAAAACTTACCAATAGGTATGTCGTATACATCGTCGGTCTTGTTTTCAGTGTCATTCTTCTCTTTTTCGTCCTTTTTTTCTGAATCTATCTGTTTGTTTTCTTCCGAGATATTATTTGACTTCTCCGGCGGTACTGGCGACCCTGAGAGAATTGTCACTTGCTATTTGTTCTACGGGAACTGTGTTTGTACAAATGTACATTTGCGGTAAACTAAGTGGAGTTGGACTACTGAATTTGATTGCACTGTGGCTTAGTGAGTGAAACCAACCAAATGTGTGGTTCGTGAAATATTTTACAAAAATTGTGGGGAGTTTTGTTCCAATATAGGTGTTTAGGTATTGCAAATGAAAATTAATGTTTAATTTTGAAATAGCTGTAGCCATGCTTTCTATCTACCACGACATCAAATTAGTACCATCTATGATTGATACTCATACCGCTAACTCACCATTTTTACCCAATGCTTTACAAAGTACCAGGAGTCCATACGCTTTTGGAGATGGAATAATAGGGATCTTGACTATGAAAAAGGAAAAGTCAGTTTTTCTTTTAACTGACCAAAAACTAATAGAAGAGCAAATTTTTTTTTAGTTATAAGTCATACTGTGATATTAGGGGTTGAATTTATGATTTTTTTTTTCAATAAGAAAAAACTGTCAATAATCTTAACTAATGTACAAGACTGACTTTATTTACTTTTTCATAGTCAAAAAAAATCCCAAAAAACCGGTCATCTATACTGAAACTTGCTTAAATCTCCGCGACCAAAAGTACTAGGGCGGCATACTCACCAACAGGTATATCATACAGCTGTTCGACGTTCTTGTCGTCCTGTTCTATATTATTGTTAGTCGCAGGGGGCGTGGCCGGCTTGTCTTTCTCCTTCCTTTCCACAGTAGTGGGCGTGTCTGTGTCGGCTTCAGGTTTAACGTCAGTTTCGGGTTTTGCTTGCAGTGGTGTGTCGGCTCGTGGTATGTCGGGAGCGTTGGCGCGGGGCGTGCCGGGCGGCGGCGCGGGGGAGCCGTTGAGCGCGGGGGAGGGGGGCGCTACACACACATACATACACTCACACATGCCGACACATGGTTAGTGTTATTATGGGAGGTGGTGAAGTGTCTTTATACATATACTTTGAGCAAATAGGCACATAACAACACATAAAGGTATCAGTACTTAAAAAAAATTGTGCCGTAGTGCCAAAAAAGTATACGAAAATAAACTTCACCATTTCCCAAACAAGATTAGATTTTAAAGCTAACAGCTAATATTATTTCAAAGAATTATTATTTTCAGTAAGCTCACTCAAAACATTTCAATCAAATTATTTACTTGAAGAACACAACACACAAAAAAAACATTTAAAGTTAATCTGAGCCTTTTTTCGTTTCCAAATTAATTTCGATGTATGTTTTCTAAAAAAACCTTATAGGTAAATCTTGAACTATACCTACACTTAATATAACAATTTAGTATGATTTAATAATTTGTCTCCCATCCCACCCCAAAAAAATCGTCTAAATCACCCCACTTTAACATTTTTTTCCAAAATTCAGAAAGAATTTAACGCTTCTTCTGTTATTTAATTCCCCAAATTTATAAGCAAATAAAATTGGCATCAAAATCTCCCCATAAAACTTTATCCAAGACAACTTTTTCCCGAAATCCCCCATCTAGCCCAGCATTCCCCCAACTCACTCTGCACAGTATCGGTGGGTGAAGCCGGCTTGCCGTTGTGCGAGTTGAGCGTGGCGTGGGGCGAGGCGGCGGGCGAGATGTTGTTCATGTTGATGCTGAGGTTGTTCGCCTTCTTGCTGTACGATCCACGTTGGCAGTCAGTCGCTAGCTTGTCCGTTATCATTTCCAGTTCGCCAAATACCTGGAATGGGGGATTGCGGGATAAGATTAAGAAAATAGTTTGGTGATCCTTAGATTTAAGACGGTTTTTAGTCTATAGGAGAAGGGGCAAGAACGAAATTCTGAACAGTCGAACACTCGGTACTGAAATGCAGAGAGACATAGGATAGTATATTTTGCACCCGGTTGAACGATCACTTAAAAGCATTCGATTGTTTGTTTCTAAACAGTATTTTAGCTGTCCTTGCATTTTGCTTCTATATTTATAAAATTACTTAATATTCCTCTATATTTCTTTCGACAAAATTACTATCAAACATTTTGCAAGACAAAAATCCTAAATATACTCCAATAACTCATCATCATATCAGGCGTTCTTCAGGGCACAACTCTCAGCCCAACTCAAAAAAAATGCTTCATACAAATTATGTGGGCCTGACAGGGTCCATAATTGTGACATAAATTACCTTACTAACAACTGTAAACATTAAAGTATTGAGTATGTTACAAACTAACCTTATGACTTTCAGAATGGAAGAGTTGTTCAGCCGAGAAGAGTGTTTGCAGATTGTTGACGTAGAAGAGGACGCGGGAGTCGTACAGTGCGGGCAGTTCGTCGTGAAGTTCGGAGTTCAGCACTTCGTATGTGCGCTTCGCTTCTTCTAGCTGCTCCCTGCCTTTGGTTACCTAGAAGAAGATGGTTCAAGTTTGTTAAGGGCCTTCTTGAATACTATCTGAGAGTAATATTGTGCTTAGGTTTTTAGAAATGTGTCAAGCATTCCGTCGCAAATTTCGGTGGGTAAAGTTGCTGGAATTTCGGCAGTCTATAAGAATAGTCCAGACTAGCAAGCGCAGCGTAGGACGTCCACCAACAAGGTGGACAGACGGCCTCATAAAGGTCGCCGGAAGATGCTGGATGCAGGTCGCCTCCAACAGGTATCTGTGGAGATCTAAGGGGGAGGCCTATGTTCAGCAGTGGACGTCCTATGGCTGAGATGATGATGATTAGAATAAACTCTAATGGGAATTGATATTTTGACTTTTAAAATTAATCACTGTATTGCATTAAAATCTTCGTTAAATTCGACTTTCCCAGGAGCCAACTCTAAGCATTTGCAAATTGTAGATTACTAAATAAATCGTTAAACATCTTTACTGAGAGTCACGTTTAAACAGTCTTTTAACGATAACAGCGAAGGCCAAGGTACAGAATCTAGAACCAATTTACTGCGACAGGTAATTAACTATACCTACAGAGTTGTTTATAAACAGACATAAGAGCCTACCTTGACATCGTCCCTTCTCTTCGTGGCGTTCGATTGAAGATTCTGGAAGCTGTGCCTTTGACTGTCGTAGTCTACCAACTTGCGGCCGCGTTTCTCGATCTTTTTCTGTAAAATAAATGGAAAAAATATTAATGCTGGCTGTTCACCCGTTTTTCGGGGGAACTAATTCATCCACCCGAATAAAAACTAGATGCCCTTGGTTAAGCTCTGGATTACTGTATACTAGTTCAGTAGTTTCGGCATGAAATCCTGACAGAAATAAATAATCATATTCGCATTTATAACATAAAGATCAGGTACCACTAATAATTTTGAAATATCTTTATCGATTTTGATATCGCATCCAGGTAAAAGAATGACAGAAATTTTAGGTAGAATATTATGTCCTATTAAAACTGTCGAGCGTAATTCGAGGACTCTCAAAAGTATAACGAGTAATTAAGCTGGTTTAGTACCAATTATGAGGTTAATAACAACATTAACGTGATTCCACCAAACCATTAAACCGTTGCGTAATCGCGAAGGACTGTAATTATTAAGTCATTATCCTTTTAGTTTTGATTTTTTAATTGGTCATCATTGGTAATTGGTGGATTTTGCACCAATCGCTGTTACTTTCAAACATTTGGCGACGATTAGACATAATGAAATAGTTTTGACGATCACTTATAAAGATCAAGAAATTACAAAGTTCAAGATCCTATTTCATCAACGTTCCTTTAAGATTCCTTAACTTTAGAAAACTTAGTGGTAAACGTACAAAAAAGACTTGCCACCTTCACTTAACGAACTCCTAAATATTATTTCCTTGCAACTTAGATCACTAGCTCTAATAAACCTCTTCTGATTCAACTTACCCTGACTTCAGGGAACTGGTTGGTGTACGTATTGAGCGGGATGAGGACCTGATCTCCCAGCTTGTGGGAGAAGTCCTGCCACAACATCTCCAAGTTCTGCGCTTGTACGTACAGCAGGTCGTGGCCTGACCAGCCACTCTCGTAGACTTCCGTGATGGCTTCCATCAGGGTTTTGGAGGCTGTTTGTACCGCTGTGGAAGGTAGAATAAGATAAATAAGTAACCTGTTGTAATTGTGAGCTGTGTGGTATATTTAGGTCGATTGAATTCTTGAAATTATTAGGATTTAGAATAGGAGTCAAGTCATTCAGGTATCGTTTTTCTAGAAATGGCTACAAATGGGTCAAGCTTATGCAGTAAAATAAGACTTTTATAAGTATAGATAAATAAATGTAGGTACATGTTGACAGGATGTAAATAAGACATTATTTAATATTGAAGTCTAGGATTGGCCACCAGGAGAGGAGATCTAGACAAAAGATAGCTACTCGTAGAAAATGTAGATCATCAACCTCTCCACAGCAAACTCGTTGAATTTTTTTGCAATACACAAGACCTCATTAATAGCCGCGGACTATTTGTCGTAGCACTATGTGCACACATTTGGCACGCACCCAGATCGAGTTCAAGAATCTCTGCACATCCGACTCTTTCGTCATTCCTTGGTCCGAATACTCGCAGTTACTTCGAATTTAGCGAAAGTTTATAAGTGGAACGTGGAAGACTAGTTTGCTGAATGCTGGTTCTTTGTGTTCGTACAATGGTGCAAAGGATGTGAAGATGAAATGATCAGCTACGTCCTGGTTGGTCTAACAAGGCTTTAAGTACTATGAGAAAACTGGTACGCAGGTTACGCATGTGACGGCAATTTTAAATTCTTAACTGAATCACCCTTTTGAGACCAGCTCGAGTAAATTGCAAAGATACGAAATATAGATAGTGATCAGTCCTATATTTTTTATAGGTAAGAACTCTTACCTCGTATACATCTTATGTAGTTGTTGAACTCCTTCTGAAGCCTGGTGGCCTGCTGATGTTGCCTGTTGAAGTTCTGCAGATGTTCTTCGAATATGTCGTCGAGGGTCCGGTCTACCTTGCCCAGGTTTTGAAGGAGCTGTGGACAAAGATAGAAACTTATTAGTTACAAGGACATGTATCATCATCATTTAACTAAAAACAGAACCGCACTCTTATACACTATTAGAAGAACATCAACATCCTTATGATCCATCACCAATTCATAAGCAAAGCCATCGGTAAAATAACTTCGTGCGAACATTCAAAAGGTCCCAAAATCTACTGTAATTTAAACTAAGGGACGTCAGACGTATTCAGGTCTACTATCAGATATTCAGCACATCACAAATATATTTCACCTGATTTCAAAACGTAACCCTACCAGCTAGCACAAGGATATCTAGGTTTAGTACGCCACAGGAATGAGTGCAGCAATTATTATTTAATCTATTGCCATTCCAACTTTATTGCTTTGTTCCTGTTGCACCAAACGGTACGTCGTGTTTAATGGTTTGTTTTATTTTATGGACCTGTGCTGAGAATTGTCTCTTGGGATTGATAGATGATTCTTGATCATTGGTAAATTCGCTCGCAGTCTTGCCATTTTAGAATATAATTGGAAGATCAAAATTTATTATTGAAGTGGGCAGTTGTTTCCTGATTCTATGGTGTAGGCACAACCTGAAGTGCCTATGGCATTTTAACTGCTTAAAATCTCACTGATGTTTGTGTGATGTGTGAAAAGGAATTGGAGACATGAATATGCAATATTGCATTTCGTATATCTGACCGTAAAACATTCTGACTAGACACCTACACAAGCTTGAACTTGAATAAAAACACATCAATGACAAAAGCAAAAAAGGTGATGTCAACAAGTCTACTATTTATTACTCAAGAGGTAACTTAATACTATGTGTTACCTAGTAGTAGTTACCTAATTAAAACGCTCTAATGCGACATATAGACATAGACAGCATTGAGCGATAGTTGTCACACCCACAACAACAGGCTTATCATTCACTAATTAAATATTAGTTCTAACAATTCGTCGTCATGTTTAAGGACCGTGAAACAAGCTGCAAATATTATAGTCTGTTTCATTTCAATATTTACTTGGGATGACGTCATGCGTATGTCAATTGCGGGCGAATTAGGTAACGAGGCTTGCAGCTGGATAGGGTACTACAAAAAAACATAACAATTTGGAATCTAGGGATTGTTATTAATTTTTTTTTTCATTCCAATGAGCTATCTAACCCAGTATAGACCTATCTAACAATCCCAATTACATTGGAATGAAAAGAATTTTAGATCTTGTTCAGATAAAAATAAGCGGTATCTGGTGGTCTGGTGCAGAGTCATTATTATCAAAGTAATTAGTCCAAAGTTCAGTCTCAAGATGACGGTCACACGTTTAACACCTTAAACTCCGTTTCATAAGATCACACATCCTATCATTTATTCAGTGACCTTGCATACACACATCGGCGGCATTGTTTGCAAAACATGCATACTTCACACCTGTGCACACTACAAGCAACTGAACTGCTTCAATATGCAACGATCAGATGATCAGACTTTACAAATGCATATTGCGAAGATTCGCAATACTAATTATTGCAGAACAGTTGTGAAGAGATTAGTGGTATTGCATTTGTGATTTAAGATAGCATTTCGAAACTGGTTGCTTTTACTGGTAATGTGGAAGATGTTATTAAGAGTGAACTTAATAGGAATATCAGTGGGATTCCATATGATGATGTTAAAATGAAGGAGCTAATTTGAACACTGCAGTCTCAGTTACGCTTTCATCAGATACTAGACTAGGTAAACCCCCTAAAGCAATTTTAGGATACTGTATCCAAGAAGAAGTAAAACTATAAAATCATGTGAAAGAAGCCTAATTCCCAACCCTGACCAACCTAACACCGGAACACGAAATCGCCAAACAAGCAATAAAGAGCTGCCACACGTCAGTAACCGCGACACATAACACAAGTGATAATCCATTGGCTATACCAAACGTATATGTAATATGTAATGTCATCGACCGGCCACTACTCCCATTGTTCCCGAGTAATGGCATGCACCACCATGGAATAGGTGAAGTTAATTATATTGATGTTTTGGCTGTAATATGCTTCGCGTGTTAGATTTTGTTTGTTGATGATTCGGTATAAAATCTAGAACTTCAATAATGATTTACATGAATCACAGAAATTGATAGAGATCAAAACGTTGTATTTGGAGAACCTTGCACACATGACAATCAATCATAAAAGCCAATATAAAAGGTTTCAATCATTGTACTTGAAGTTCTATAGAATTTAGGAGACCCAGTATAATGACACAAACTTTCTTCTAGTTCACTTGCTTCCTTTATAATATCTCAACAAACATTTTCGGAAGTGACAATCAGAGGTAAGCAGTTACCTCGGTTACGTCCGTCGTTCGTCGTGACTCTTGTGACGTCACATCCGCGGCCGTTTCCTTTCGATTTCGATTGTCTTTGACCGAGGCCTCCAATTACGATCATTGTGCGTAAGCGACGAATATTAAGACTTTAGCACTTACGGAAACCTCTTCGCAATTAGTACTAAAATCAATACAATTAATTCCTTTATCTACTGAATTTATTGATTTATGTCCAAGACAGTTTGGTTAATTATTTCCTATTGTCTTTCTTTAATACGCTTCTATCGTTGTTAGTTTTAATTGAATTGCAATTTCAATAGGACATGCCGCCTAGAAGGCTGTTAAGAAGCATTCTTTATTAATTACACGCAATAAATTATCGCAATCGATCATCACATAATCACATTACAGATCTTAATCTCTTCGGATTTCATAATTATTGCAAGTGGCTGATATGCAGCAATACACGAATTATTTTTATTTATGATTTCTTCAAAAAGGAACTGAATGCACTTGATCATGGGTGAAGACATCTAATAATTTAATTAAGAAACTATAGTTTCAGAATCACATACATACATGAATAACGGAGAACGGAGTGTAAAAGTAGGAGACTTGACTTATGCCAAAAGCTTGAAAACAAAAAAAAAATATAGTCATGCTGAATCTGATGAAAAGCAAAACGCAGAATGACACAGCATCTACTTTCTTCTTACTATCATCTATTTAAAAGAATAGGTTACTACTAAACGGTAGGTCATCAGCCAATCAAAACGATTGTAATACTAAACCCGTTACAAACGTTATGTTAGTTATTTTTTTGTTTGAGTAGAGAATAAAAGAACCGTGTGACGACACACTGATCTACAAATTGTTATAGACACAAGTAACGATGTAGGCGTAAATTATGATTTGTATGATTTACAAGACATTTGTCTGTGTGTGTGTTTATGCATTTGCCATCTGTGTCCGCACACAGATAGGTATTCATAAAATGAGAATCGTATTGTTAAAACTATAATGCACCGGAATAAGGAAGACGAAAGAATTAAGATGTTGATAAACAAAGTTGGTAAGATCAATTCGTTTTAGTTTTACAATGAAGATTAAGGATTTCCGATACATGCCAATGTGACGCGTCATGCAATCATTTAAATGGAAATGAGTTATTGTTCTATTGAGAATAATTGTGATTTATACGCAATGTACGATACCATGCACTGCACATCGAGTCAAGCATGAATTACTTTTTGTTACTGAATTAAAAGACTCAGTGCTGCAACTACCTAATGAATATAATGAGCACAAAGATCTTAATAATAAAATTACAATCAAAAATTACACTTTTGTGGTAAATCATAATGAAAATTGCATCAGCTTCAAGATTAGCACCTTCCAGGAAACTGGTACGATTTCCGAAACGTTACGCATCGTGAACTGTATATTTTTTTGCATCCTAAACTAGGACTTGTATTGTGAAAATTGTAGATATGTGTAAAATTGCAGGTTTTTATAAGTCTTATTTCCGTGCTATGATATACCACATCTTAAGCTGTCAATTGTTTTAAGAGGTTATTGAAATGGCCATTAAGTTCTTGATCTTTATATATATCTTTTGGAACGATCCTAAACTAATGAATATCAAAACGATTACAGTATCATCTCTCGAGTTTACTCAAAGCTGTCTGGATCTATATAACGAAAACTACAAAGTGGAAGAAGCCCTTTGATATAAATTCAATTTGGATTATTATCTGAAGCGTCGGCTTCTCTAAGCGTATAAGCAAACAAGTTGTAAATAAGGATTTCAAACGCATTAGATTGTTAATCAAATGTGTTGAGTATTTCTCTGCTTTTTGCTGACCCTAATACATGATTTAGAATTTTCATAATTATTAATAACTTTTGTAAGAGATTTACAGATTTTTTCTTCTCTTGATCCATGTAATTTGAGATCGACGCAATATTTGCTACAGAAAATTCATCTGCTTCTAATATCGGCGTGTACGATTAAGATGTCGAAATAGAAGCAACGAAGGCAAAACATGAATCTTATGCAAATACAGTAAAATATTTAACAGACACTACAACAACTAAAGCATTATTTAGTTAGAATAATAAGGTTAATAAACTACTGACGAATGAATCTTTGCTAGACGGCCGGACGACAGTATGAATATGCATTGCACTCGGCCCGTAACATGTGCGTCTAAATATAGTCTTCGATAACTCGCTTTGTTTGCTTGCCTAACTTATTCCAACGTTTTTCATTGGAAACTATTTTGTTGGTGTAGTAAACATTATTTCTTGTTTCGTAACTCTCTATACAGTTTCCTATAGATCTATGTACGATCAGTTGCTATTTACTTTTGGTTTTACTGAGGGAAATCCGGCGCTGTTCACACTTTTATTTGGGTTTCTTGTTTTATATGTTTTTCTATTTATTTTTGGAGTTGGCTCTGAGTTTAGATGTCATAAAGTCAAATTTTAACAGTTGTGTCTATGAAGAAAAGGAACTTTATAAAAATTAATATAGTTCTGATTATTGCACCACGTGCATTCCTATGCTCTATTCCTAACAGTGGCGATGCGTGGGTCTCAAAAGCATCTATTGACTGCTCTTTTTGATTTTACGAATTCATTAAGTATGGTAATATCTTTATGTGATAGAGATAAAACACGTTTGACTAGCCGATAATCATCTACTTTTATCTTCATATTATGGTGATCCGTAAAAGCGGATACTTTAATTATACCCACAATTATGAGGTTCATTCATCTTTAGAGAATAAGCCTTGCTTTATTTGGTATGCGTTTATAATCCTTATCGTTTATGTTTCTGCTTTCTCTTCGTCGTTTTGTTGGACTTGAGACACGTCTGTAGGACTAGTTTCCATTTTAGCACTAAGTATCTAATCTCCATTTTAACCGTAGCATGTTTAGCAGCAGGTACGGAGAAATTCGCAATTTTTTCTATTGATTTATGCGAGCAAACGATTCTCAATTCTCACCGATAGTAAATAAAGCTTAAAACCAATAAACACCACTTGATGCGAGATTCACTTGCATCGACTGTAAATCTTGTTGAGTTTAAAATAGTATGCGAACTAATGCTGCTTCAGATGGACTTCAAAATCTAGACAAAAGCATTAGATAGATAGTTGCTCATATTTCACTCTATTCGATATCGTATCATACGCTAATTTGTTCCACGAGGGATTTCTGGCTCGCCTTCAAACGCACGCTAACGCAACTAAACAAATTAAACATAAATGATATATAATAATAAATAAATGCTGAAACACATAAACAAACATAAACTAAATACGTACGTGCGTAGTTTCAATGCAGTATTGAACTAGGTCGATTATGAGAATAAAATAATAGATGATACTTAAGCATGAGGCCATATTTTATTGCAAAATCAATGGATGCAATTTACATAGCAAGTGCAAAATTGCTTCAGGAAGGTTAACTAGGAGTTTCCTTCTATGAATTTCACGGTATTAAGTGTGAAATCGGCAGATAAGGCTATTTATTTTCCTTAATTAACGTTTCCGATCTTTAAATGCCCTCTAGTTTTCTGCTAGTTACCGGTCATATTATTTTAGAATCCAATTGAATGATTTACCTGTGACATTTTGAGCAATAATCTTTTGCAAAATTCAAAGTTTTAACGTCTTGAGAGATTGAACATCTTAGTCCCATGTTCCGCATTCCTGCTTAGTTTTCTATGCAGAGTTATTCGCGACAACGAGGCTGTTAACTGAGCAAAGGTTAACTGAATACGCCACGGTCTAGGCAACATTGTAATTGGTGTTCCCAAGATGACAGTCGACGACAATCATGCAATAAAAACCTGTGATGAACGGGGCGGCCTAGGTACGACGTACCTCTACATGAATGAGACTATTTGCTGTCGGAAACCGATCGACGGATTCTTTCTTAGAAATCTTTATAAACCATCACGACTCTTGCATATTTTCCATTGCGATAAAAAGCTAAATATTTCCTGATATCTAATCTGCTGTGAATGTTAATTAATCTTGTCACTAGTTTGACATTTGCAATTCAAATTAAAACGCTTGTTTAACTGAAATTGCAGTTTATGATATAAAATTTTAGGCCGGTCCCACGTTACCACTAATTAAGTTAAACGTGTGCGGTACCGCTGCACATAAAATTCACCGCATTAATTTCCGTATTTCTGCTAAATTGAAGCACTCAGTCATGATTATTCATCTAATGAATATTTAACATCGAATATTTTAAGCGTAATCTATGAGCGCATACCATTGACCTCAAAATCTTAAAGTTAATGACTTTGCATATTCATTGCATTCACATCTGTGTTGTCAACAGTATCGAGCTCATTGATGACAATGGTAAAATCACTGCCATTTTTTAAAGTATCACAAATAAAAGGTGTTGAATTGCTAACAGATAAGGCATGTCAGATTAGCCTTTTTGTTTTAAAATACGAGGAAGCTTATCATCAACTGATTTCGTTACAATGGCTTCAACGGTCAAACTATCTCAAAGATCCTTCAAGTCTTGACTGATGGCTGTATTGTCAGGCTAACAATGGACAGGTCGTTCGTTCCACAACCAGATATACGAAACATCATTGCTTTGTTTGATTCACCTGCATGTTTTTCAAGTACTACTGCGAAACATGAAGAACCTTTTAGATAAACCTACTTTTGTTTTGAACTTTCACTAGGCTTTACATGGTTTAGTTTTTACATATTCTGAGCTAGACTTTCTCTCTTACAGTTTATAGAATTTAAACAAACGAGAATTTGGATATTTTACTGTGTATTTTGGGTTTGGTTTTAAAGGATGATGGGCAATTTTGTATGAACCCTGGCCTGATAACCAATAAAGTTCTAATGTGAATTAGATTATTGCTTATACCCTACAGTTACTGAAATAATACAGTTCATGTCAAGAATCGACCGGAAATAAGTACAGTCGGGCACAAAAGAGTTATACTTTTTGCACCATTTTTTTTTATTAAAATAATATCCATAGTAGAAAAATCCATTGCATGATGTATTTTCGTCAACTTATCACTTATTTAAATAAGCCTAGGGTAGATTATCAATTAAAATCGGTCTTAACTAGGCATAATTGTTTTAATAGTAAAACAAAACATAAAAACTTTTACTTCTACCACCGTATTTCCATTATTGGAGATAGCATTTCCTCGTGTGATATGTCCTGACTAATATGGACAATAATATAATGCACTTAAACATCGCTCCCATACAAAATGAAGTGGTTCAAGTCCATAGGCTGTCCTATGCTATCAAGTGTCATATCTTCGTTCTCCGGTGGTTTACAAGGTTTTGGCCATAACAAAAAATGAAGCTTAGGGTATAAGCTATCATTTGATATGCGAATGGTTTTTATTGGATATACCGGTTAGACTCACCAGAACGGCGGAATACGTACATCATACGTTGTAAATACTACCTGCTAAATAATCTTTTTTTTTTTAATAAACTTGGAAAATATGGGCACAGATACCTTCTGTGACTCGTTCTGACAATTATTGACAATAATAATGCACTTAAACATCCCTCCCATACGCACTGAGGTGGTTCAAGTCCATGGGCTATCCTATGCTATCAGGTGTTATATCTTCGTTCTCCGGTGGTTTACAAGGTTGTGCCCATAACAAAAAATGAAGCTTAGGGTATAAGCTATCATTTGATATGCGAATGGTTTTTATTGGATTTACCGGTTAGACTCACCAGAACGGCGGAATACGTACACCATACGTTGTAAATACTACCTGCTAAATAATCTTTTTTTTTTCAATAAACTTGGAAAATATGGGCACAGATACCTTCTGTGACTCGTTCTGACAATTATTGACAATAATAATGCACTTAAACATCCCTCCCATACGCACTGAGGTGGTTCAAGTCCATGGGCTGTCCTATGCTATCAGGTGTTATATCTTCGTTCTCCGGTGGTTTACAAGGTTGTGCCCATAACAAAAAATGAAGCTTAGGGTATAAGCTATCATTTGATATGCGAATGGTTTTTATTGGATTTACCGGTAAGACTCACCAGAACGGCGGAATACGTACATCATACGTTGTAAATACTACCTGCTAAATAATCTTTTTTTTTCAATAAACTTGGAAAATATGGGCACAGATACCTTCTGTGACTCGTTCTGACAATTATTGACAATAATAATGCACTTAAACATCCCTCCCATACGCACTGAGGTGGTTCAAGTCCATGGGCTATCCTATGCTATCAGGTGTTATATCTTCGTTCTCCGGTGGTTTACAAGGTTGTGCCCATAACAAAAAATGAAGCTTAGGGTATAAGCTATCATTTGATATGCGAATGGTTTTCATTGGATATACCGGCCAATTTTACCCATCATCCTTTTCTTTTACCCCCTTCCGCAGCTAGTTGTATACAAACATCCTCGTTATTTATTAAATCACTATTTAAACTTACCAATTCATCGTTGTACTTCTAAGCAAGTTGTGTATCAACAAATATCAAAGCACCATTAGTGTCTTCAATTCATTCGCTTTTAACATCAAGGCTTCGCAACTGTTTGCGGTTTACCGTTCGTACACTTGTATCCTATGATCTAGAAATATCTAGCCCTTGTTATGAAACCTAGCCGGCCGCTGGTCACGTTTGCTGCTAGCTATTTATTTTAGACCGTTGTTTGTGTAACGGGCATACATACAGTCGAAGTAATTACATCGGAAATCTTTGAAACTGTTACACGTGGAAAACCAATAATTTTACTGTGACAATGAAACGTTTTTCCACATGAACGGGTTTTGAATTTAACTGTTATAACAACGGTGCATATTATTCATATATTGGTTTATTTTATTTATTCGTGTGATATGTTGAATAGATATTTTATTGATTTAGTATTCATACATTCTCTAAATTATGTAGATGATATTCACGCTCGGATAAAGATCATAAAACACAAAAATGCAGGTCAGGAAAGAATGTGGCGCCGAGAATCAAAACAGATCGAAGATTCGATTACTTAATGTGAGTTTAATAATAGATTTGCAACAGTGTGTTGTGAACAGGCGAAAGTTTTGCATCGACGCCAAATTGTCATCAACATAATGACATTTATAGCCTGATCAAAATAAAGTGGTAAATAGAGAGTGATACATACTAAAGCAAGTGTTGTGGTTTGTGACCGCGATTTACGTACATGTTTTAATAAATAACTAGAAACATTTTATCAATGGACTAATGAAGACAATTTTGTTATTCAACAAACTAAAAACTTCTTGTGAGCTTCAAACGTATACTAAAAGATCAAATATTTAAATTAGACGATGAAAGGCGCTTACGAGAAGATTAAATAATCACCACAGATATCATTTTTGTCTTTGTACCTAATATCAGTGACAGTGCATACAAAACCCTTCTCGATCCTAATAAATACGAAGGCACAAACCAATGTTCAATGTACAAAAAAATGTACATTGGCAATGTTCCGAGTTTTTGGTACTCGTAACGCACTAGACTGTCTGTCAAGTTTTCCCGTTTAATATTTGGAACATGGATTAAACATTTTGTAGAAGCACTGTAGAAAGACCGTGTTACTTGCGAGTAGATGAAGAGAAAGATCTCAAAGGCTTTAATAGAAAGAAGTAGTGCTGTAGAATATGACACGTTGAATGACATGGATTCCGTATTTACAATTCAGAGAGTTAAATGGAAGCGTCAGTACTAATTGACCATTCAATTAGAGAGGTGTTACTGTTAGAAGCTCGTGTCGCAGGCGCCTAATTACATTTGTAGGTACAGGTTCAAAATCTGAATTGCTAACCAAGGAACCATTATTAGAACACTCTAGTGTGCTAGGTTAAAGAAACCCATGTTCATCATCCTCCGAGCCTTTTTCCCAATCATGTTGGGGTCGGCTTCCAGTCTAACCGGATTCAGCTGAGTACCAGTGCTTTACAAGAAGCGACTGCCTATCTGACCTCCTCAACCCAGTAACCCGGGCAACCCGATACCCCTTGGTTAGACTGGTGTCAGACTTACTGGCTTCTGACTACCCGTAACGACTGCCAAGGATGTTCAATGACAGCCGGGACCTACAGTTTAACGTGCCATCCGAAACACAGCCAATGGTGTCTAAGATATACTTAGAAAGTACATACAAACTTAGAAAAGTTGCATTGGTACTTTGCCTGACCTGGGATCGAACCCGCGCCCTCGTACTTGAGGTTGGTCCTTTACCCACTAGGCCACCACGACTTTTTGACGAAAGAAACCCATGTTCTTAATTCATATTTTACCACTAATGGGATCATTGACCAGCAAATGAGTCAAACGTCATAATACCCGTAATCTGTTCATGAAACAACTAAATTAGAGTGAAATATTGTACTCGTTAAACTACTGCTCGCTTGTAGAGTTGTAAATAATATTAATTATAGTTGACGAAATTTTGTCGGAACACGACGTTAAACAGAACAATTAAAATTTAAATGCCGTGAGGGAAGTACTTAATGAATTAATTCGCAGTGGTTGACGCCAAAATATTATATAAGTCAGATTTAAATCTGTTAAAACTGGGAAGCTGGTAACAGCCAGTTGTAATATAGTCGCTGATGGCAATTGTTCATTCAATTAGTCACACTCTAAAATCGATGTAGATCTATTCGTAGAGCTTACACGACAATCGTGACCTACTTCTCAGTCTCTTCTGTTGTTCAGATTAACATAGAAACCAATCCAATATTCCCGAAATATTTGTAACTGGTAGCGCCACACTAATGCACATTACACACTCATACATAGAAGCTAACAATGTCATTGGCTCACACGCACAGGTGGACGTAACACAACGGTGCGTAGCAACAAGCAATTGGGTCGCTGGCTCTCGCACACAAGTAATTATGGTTATGTATGCGCTAATGCTGTAAGTGCATCTGATTTGGTTGTTTTCTGTCACCGTGATTCGTCTATTTTTGTTTACTATATCGGTTGAAGATAGAACGTAAGCAATGATTCATCACGGATAAGATTAGTGTTTAGATTTTATTTTTGTGTGATGTCATGCCGCCATCAAAGCATACTCGCATTTGTAATGTGCAGCAAGATATATCCCACCCAAAACAAAAATGTGAAAGACTGCCAAGTTCGATGAAATGGGAATACTTCGCCTATAAAAGAAGTGAGATCTGAATAAGTACCAAGTTCCATACACATACCTCAGTTAAAAATAGTTACTTTTTAATGATGTTACTTGGCAAGTTTTCACACACCTTGTTATAAACCTACTAAACGCAATGAATCAAGTATTTAATTTTCTATTAAAACTTGCCAAGTAACATCATTAAAAAGTAACTATTTTTAACTAAGGTATGTGTATGGAACTTGGTACTTATTCAGATCTCACTTCTTTTATAGGCGAAGTATTCCCATTTCATCGAACTTGGCAGTCTTTCACATTTTTGTTTTGGGTGGGATTTCATTTATTTTTGTAAGGTTGTTTATTTTATTGTTTTCTTATTATTATGTTTTGAATATGCACTATGCTTCTTACAAAGAAATAAACTAGATTAACTAAATGGCCTAGATTTACCAACTGACTGACATGACATGTTATCATATATATTATGTTCGTGGATCAAAGTTACACATTCGTTATTTTCGAAAGTGACTCACACTTGGCCGTTTTCAGATTTTTACTTTGCTTTGACTAAATACAAACCTTTGTAACGAATTTCAGATCGGTACGACCATTCGAAGATATATTATATAAATATAGATAAATTTAGTTCGTTTTAGTTCCTTAGGAGTATAAATACCTTCATTATTTTGAAACTGACTCACACTTGGCCATTTTCAGATTTTTTCCTTTACCTTGACATAAAAACCTACCTCCATGCCAAATTTCAAGTCAATACGACCATTGGAAGTGGTCTAGGTTTTTGATGAGTGAGTCAGTCAGTCAGTCAGTGAGTGTATAGTAAAAATAGCGATTTTCTGACGTCAATATCTCAATACCTACAATAGGTATATTAATGAAATTTTGTATTTTAGATAAGTGAGGGGGTCTCAACAGATACTAGAAATTTGATATGCGTAAATAAAATAGATTTTGAGTTATAGGGGGGTCGAATTTGGCCCGAAATGGTTCGTGTAATATAACCCACGGCCGGTGTGTCGCTTTTTTTGCTCGAACTTGGCGGACACACTGCCGTGTGTCTAGATAATACATGAGACGGAAAATGCATCATCCTCTACCTACCTAAGTTACATATCATTACCTGATTCACAAAGATTTTGTCTCATTCAGTTGCATCCACATCTAAACGATGCATAAACCGGTCGACCTTGCGGACTATGGGTGTGTTAATTGTATGTAATTTAGTACACAATGAAGTTGTATGCTGTACCAGCCCAAACGACCTTTTAATTCTGCCATATCACTTTCCACTTTAGTTAGATGTATTGTTTGTTGTTGTAATGGATGTTGGAGCGGGTCATCAGATAATGAAGTAGATGACGTTGAAATAGCAGAAAGACAATGTACCTGACTGTCAGCGTAATTCCAAGCAGTTTTTATATCTAGTCGAAGTAGAATAAATTCGAACCTTGTTGCCATAAGCGAAGTGTGGAATGCTACAAGCGAAAAACTCTACTGATTATCTGAACATAAATTGACCACATGGTGTTGTAGAACCAAGTTTCTTCTAGCAATTAATTACAAACTGTTTGTTGGATGTTCCATAATGCAGTCTGCTGTATCATTTAACGTATATTTAATTCAATAGCGCAAAACCTGTCCCATCATGATGGGATTACACTCCCAAGACATTTTATGGCTAACAGGATTGATATATCGATTATAAATCTTTGTGTATTGATATTATAGGGTACTGTGCTACAATTCATTCAACTAACGGATTAGACGTTTACGATGAAGCGAAATGACTGGTCGGACGTATGTTTTGCATAGATATGGCGGGTTAAGGGTTAATACTATTGCATAATGAGTTTGCAGTGAGAACTCGCTAGTGTTTAGATTTGATTTAGAAGTGACTGGGTCTCTTTACAAACAAAATTATAGACATAAACTTCCTTGCTTGCTTGCATATAAATTATGCTTAATTTCAAACATTTCGATGTGTTTTCAACTTGCCTTACGCCTTTTCTACTAGACTTGCAAATGCTGTGGGTGGGACGATGAGATAGAGATCTGATTATTCTCAAGCGCAAATATTTTCGCATCAACAGAAGTGCGAAACTATGGATCCTATCAGATCAAATCAAACAGCAGCAACCATTTCTGGATATAGATATTGTAGCGACTCCTGCGCAGCCGGTCATTCACCTGCAGTACGATGCCGTAAGCAAGTCGGGTGACCTTCATACCGATGCAGTTTCATTCAAATTCCTATTGAATCTTGTACTTTTGTCGCATACTTATCTGAGAATGCGAGGATATTTAGGATTATTGGCAAATGGCAAGTGTAAATAAAGATGGTGGATGACAATTTGGGATTTGCAAATAATTCTTTTTTTGAAGTTTTAAGTAATGTTTTAAAAAGGTAGAATGGCTTTTGGTCCAGAATGATCATCATTTTAAATAAGGACACCTACTTTTTCTGAGCTGAGACATTTCAATATGTGCATAGATCGTTTATTTCAATCAGCCAAACCAACAGATACATAAACAAAAATCCTTCTAATCCATACCAACACCCATCGCGAGCTCTATACATAACTTCTTACTAATGTAATCGCTATTAATATGCGAGATAATAATAATTGTGATTGTAAACAGTAGCACGGTAACGAAATCAGTTTACTTGATAGGAACAGCACCAAGGACGATGGCGAAGCAGCTGGTAATGCCAATAAATAGAAGGAATATAATAATTTCATTTTGTTTAGTAAACCAAATTTTAGATCCATTATTTGTTGCAATAGTGATAGTTAGGGCATGGAATGAGAATAGTATCATAAGAGTATCGTATCGTAAATAATAAGAGAGGTTCTGAGTGCGACTTTAGGACAAGACTAGAAAGAGCCTAAATAGTTTAATAACAGCAAATACCAAACCATGGCTAAGGGAAACTGGCTACTTGCTCCTCAGGGTATATCTATAAACAAAATACAATAAGAAAATCCATATGGAAAGATCCATTGATGTGGGTGTACTTTAGTCATATTTACTACATTTGCAATCAGATGGACAATTGCTTGTTAAACATAATACGAGAAGTATTGAAGGAAATAAATATGGAAGTTCATACCGACATTCTAGTCAATACACTAGACTCCGATAACAATACAACATTAAGCTAAACAGCCTATTATTTGGTAGAATATGAAACCCGTACAGCCCACGCAATGCAATGTAAATGTGGAAACACTGATTAATTTTATGAACCGAATCATTATCAGACAATACAAAACTATTTGAGCTAATGAACATAATAGCAGGAGGAACGAGTTTAATCGGTTGATTAGTGAGCGTAAAATTTGTTTAAATACATTATCCTGGTATTGTAGTAGGCATGTTAATATCCTCAAAAAATATTACATTACAATAAAACACGTCATCATAGAAAACCTCACTGGTCTAACCACGAAATTATAAAGAACATCCATATAAAGATTAATTATGATTTGGAATTATAATAAATACAGTACATGTAACATTTTATCCCACCCAAAACAATAATGTGAAAGACTGCCAAGTTCGATAATATGGAAATGCTTCGCCTATAAAATAAAAAAATAGTTACTTTTTAATGATGCTACTTGGCAAGTTTTCACACACCTTGTTATAAACCTACTAAACGCAATGAATCAAGTATTTAATTTTCTATTAAAACTTGCCAAGTAACATCATTAAAAAGTAACTATTTTGAACTGAGGTATATGTAACTATGGAACTTGGTACTTATTCAGATCTCACTTATTTTATAGGCGAAGCATTTCCATATTATCGAACTTGGCAGTCTTTCACATTATTGTTTTGGGTGGGATTTCATTTATTTTTGTAAGGTTGATTATTGTATTTTTTTCTTATGATTAAATTAGTAAAGGAAATGTCTCATTTATACTATCTTTCAGATTTATGCTTCTTACAAAGAAATGAACTAGATTAACTAAATGGACTAGATTTACCAACTGACTGACATGACATGTTATCATATATTATGTTCGTGGATCAAAGTTACACATTCGTTATTTTCGAAACTGATGCACACTTGGTCGTTTTCAGATCAGATTTTTACTTTACTTTGACTTAATACAAACCTTTGTAGCGAATTTCAGATCGGTACGACCATTCGAAGATATATTATATAAATATAGATAAATTTATTTCGTTTTAGTTCCTTAGGGGTATAAATTTACACCGGGTATAAAACACCTTCATTATTTTGAAACCGACTCACACTTGGCCATTTTCAGATTTTTCCCTTTACCTTGACATAAAGACCTACCTTCATGCCAAATTTCAAGTCAATACGACCACTGGAAGTGGTCTAGGTTTTTGATGAGTGAGTCAGTCAGTCAGTCAGTGAGTGTATAGTAAAAATAGCGATTTTCTGACGTCAATATCTCAAGACCTACAATAGGTATATTAATGAAATTTTGTATTTTAGATAAGTGAGGGGGTCTCAACAGATACTAGGAATTTGGTATGCGTAAATAAAATAGATTTTGAGTTATAGGGGGGTCGAATTTGGCCCGAAATGGTTCGTGTAATATAACCAACGGCCGGTGTGTCGCTTTTTTTGCTCGAACTTGGCGGACACACTGCCGTGTGTCTAGATTGTACTGTTTACATGGATCCCACTGAATGGGACTTTTACTACCTACTGACTACATAAGATCTTCTAGACTATACGAATCACCAAGTCTTACAATCACAATGGAATTACTAGATGCAACTATAGTATTTACAACTCTAGCCTTTAGTGTAATGTTATTAGTGCCTGGCCGGATCTTACCACTTCAGCTTCTGATATAATCCCATACTTAGTCAAGTGTTACGATAGGAAATAGCGTATTATGTTTATGGCTGAAACATTTCATAGAATACATTTTATAGTGTTCCATATGACGAACATCTATCAATCTAAGTTACCAGCCTACAACTTCCAATTATTAAAACAAGAGAACTCCATTGACCTGATAATAAAATCTATTAAACTCTGCACACTTCTGAGTAGATAAATTTAACACCAGTGAAACAATACTCTATAAATAAACCCTTGCTTTAATGCAGAATAAGCAAAAGCCAATGAAAAGAACACTACAACAGTAAATAGTAATACGTTCATTGCAACAGGGGCAAGGTGCAACAAGATACCAGACGGCTCATGTTAACGCATCCCTACAAATGCAATATCCGACACACACATTACATAGTCTAGGATAGATACTCTATCAACTGTTGTAACCTTCAAAAAAGATGTTACATCACTACATAGTATAAAACAAAGTCGCTTTCTCTGTCCCTATATCCCTATTATGCTTAAATCTGTAATACTCCGCATCGGATTTTGATACGGTATATTTTAATAGATAGAATGTTTGAAGATAAAGGTTTATATGCATTGAGTATCAGCATTGAACCTGTGCGAAGCTGGGGCAGGTCGCTAGTAATAAATAAGGGCTTGTGCAAGTTTGGAGTCTGTTTCAGGAGCTGACAAGACTAAGTTTCGTGACGGCATAAATACTGAATACCTCTGTGAAAGTAGCACGTTTTATTAATCAACAACCGCCGTCACCGTGGTATTCCATTTCCATTCATTTTTGTTTTTCGCAGTCTTCGTTTTAATAGGACGTTAGCATGACTGGTCTTTTTAACGAGAGATCCTGTTGATTTAGGAAGGACACTAAATTGCTCGCAATTTTCTTCCTTTTAGCGGTCCCCGGTTTAAACTGCGAATGACCTGTTTACTGTGACTTTTGACACAGTTTTGCTGAGATGTTTTAGTCAAAACCTGTAGTCAGGCATTGTCTTTCTATAAACGTGAACCAGACACTATCTCCTATACAACATGTTTTACGTCGACCTAAAACCCAGTGCCTAAGAAAAGGATAAGTGGCACTTTGGCACTTAAATTAACATGCTACTTTGTAGAATACTCGAGACCTAGATACGAAAGTGGTAGGTACGGCTCAAATGCTGATCAGCCAACGCACTTATTACGTTCTTGACTTTCACAGTCAAGTTCAACGTGTTCATTTAAAAACTGTTGACCACTGCAAAAACCTGTCGGCGTTATGCAATATTTGCGATCGGCAATTTTTTCATTCAGCGATTTCTCTTCCATAAAAGCAAGTACATAATTTGATGTTTGGCAGCCAATATTATTACGGTAAAGGTGTAACGAGAATCGAAAGCGAGTTCGATGTTTTTAATTTTCCCGAGACTGATATCAAATACGTCCACTCAAATATCTTTTAAGACTACTTGCCAAAACGCTACCTGAAACTTAGGTTTACATCCATATTTTTAGACAAAGAGCATAGAACACTAGGTCCAATTCTAAAACGATGTTTAGCTGTCACGTCAAGAATACACGAGTCGTTTTAGTAAACTAGATCGACATGTCCAGTGACGGCTATTTCGAGCTCATTGTTGAGGCTGAATGCTATTGAGGACTGACGGATCACGAGCTGTGCATTTACAAACGTTCGGTCTATATTGTCATCTTTGTATCCTTAATATTATGGTCAGTGGGCTTTGCCATCTTATGTGAGGGACTTGTATTAGTTTCTCTATTTATTAAAATTATTTTTGCGAAATCCAGACTATAATCAGCTAACATCCTCACTATACGCACTATGGTGCCTAATAGGCAATCCAGGTTCATTTTTAACACACTTCCCAAAAAGGAGGCTCTCATACTTCAATCGGTTCAACAGATTTACCATGAAAGAGTAGCAAAACATTCACACAGCATTTTTTAAGACTTGTAGTTAAGATTTTAACGAAAACGGAAAGTCCGTTTTTATAATTCAGAGCACGATTCTGGAGCCGCAAATGAACATTTTATGCTATTCATTCTAAATAAAGTTGCGACGGATTTAATTACGCCGGGAAAGGCATCTAGGGAGTAGAGGAAGCTCAATTTGTTTGAACGGGACGCTGCAACGAGTAAGCAGATTATACATATTTTTATTTTTAGACTATTATATGTACTTCTATTTTCATCAGTCGTTTTTCTGTCATCTCTTATGTGTTAAGGTTTATGTAAGACATTTTTAAATGGCTTTTGAGACAAACTCGTTAACGAAGAATATTTAGGTCACTAAGGCGATTATCACACTGCCCCGCATGATGCAGCGTAGTGCGTGGATGCGTTTTTTTCCGTTGTATGGAAATATCTCCGTTTGTATGGAAAACACGCATAGTCCAACACACCTAAAAATGCATCCACGCGCGTTCATGCGGATCACGCACATACATGCGGAGAAACACGCACCCCCGCGCGTAGGTGCGGGGCGAGACGCATGGTATGGCACACTGATCCCGCAGTGACGCGCGTGATTTTGAATGGGCGTGACGTGTATATTTGAAAATGGAACTTCGCTGTGCGTGAATTTACAAAACGCACCTACGCGCGTGAGTGCGTGAAAAACCCGCACGATGATGCAGATCTGCACTCCCGCAAGAACGCGCGTAGGTGCGTCGACACGCAAGATGCAGCGTGATGCGGGGCAGTGTGAAGATCACCTAAAGGGTTTCTTCAAAACACTTCATTCTTTGGTGGCGATCCCCTGTTGAATGGAGTTTTATGGCTTAAATAATCTCTAAATCACGAAATAGCCTACAGAGTACAATAACCTATAGGCACAAATAGTGCAATTTCGAGGAAATATGAATATTAATGTAATAGCGTAACATTACAGGAAACCTATTTCCCAACACAATACTGCGCTGTACGAAATAAACGATCAAATAATATGTAATGACTTCGAACACGTACAGTGGCGTGAATTCACGAATTTAACTCAAAATCGACGTCAAAATTTTGCAATGTCACAAGGAGAGCAAATGTGGCAAGTATAGAAAAGTATTCCAAGCAAGTAGAGCACTAGTGGAAGTAGTTCTTGAAACCAATAAAGGTGAAATTGAGGTTTAATTGACGATCAAGTAGGAAGACAAACAAGGAAGTGTATAATCTACAGGTAAACAGACTTGTGTTCTTATCTTAGATATCTTAAACGTAAATCCTTTGAAGGGCAATTTAATGAAGCTACTTTAAGTGATAAAATTTGATATACTGCACCAGAACATTTGATAGATGATATGTAAATAAACCAACAGTCTCACAACCTAGTTAGGAGTTTCAATTCCAAAGCCCAAAAAGCAAGACACCCATGACGACAATAAAATAAAAGTACATATTGAAACTATTCACATGAAAATGCGCTCCAATAAACATGTAATAAACCTTTATTTCGAACGACCTGAATGCCTATTCACCTGTGAAGTACAAGCAAAGTTTGTCAATAAGCGCTCAGTACAATGACGCTCTCGAATTAATTCAGCACTAAACTGTTTCTCATGTATGAATAGATCAGCTACTGGATATTACCGGCGTGGACGAGGAGGATAATAAGATACAATTAGGTTACTGTTGTACCTGAATGGGCCTCGCCAATGACCTACTGATGAGAATGTAGATAATCGCTTCTTGGGAAAAAATATTTTCTCTTAGCAAAGTGTACATGTCAACGGGAGGTTATCATAATTATAGATGAAGGAACTGGTCATCCGCTTAGATACTAGTCAAGAACAAACTACATCCTGATCAGAGGCTGAGAAAACACTGTGATGAACGGGAGGAAGTGCAGTCTTGGGGCTCTTAGAAGATTGGCTACCTGATGCCTCCTTGCACTGTTATCATCTTCAATTTAGCAATTACCTATAACTGCGGTCAAGGCTGCTATCATAAACAGAATTCTCTTGTAATGCGTGGAATTTCCATCCAAGTGTAGCGAAAAGAAGTTTATGGTTCAAAAATTAGCGATAATCAATCTCCGATAAGCATCAACAAAACATTTCTGATAATTTGAACAAAATTTGATAAGCTCCTGCAAGATAAAGAACAATGCATTGTTAATTTATCAATCATTCAATCAATAGGCTATGTTAGCAGTACACATAAAGTGTCATCAATGATTAGGCGAAAGGTGCGATAAACGACTGTGGGCATACAAAATTAAAATACAAAGAATGAGAAACACACAAACGATGTAATTAAAAATAATCTCGTAGGTATAAGATTCACATATACTAAAAACAAATCGAGTGGGACAGGCGAAAATAGAAAGCAATGGACGGAAGATGTGTGTCGCGACTCCGGCGCAGGTGGACGCGAGGGTGGGGGCACGCTAGACAGAGACGACAATATACACGGAACTAATTTTACGCAAAAAGAAAAGGGACAGGGCGGACCGGCCAGTTTAACAACATCCACACATAGCAACATCTGGCTTTCGAAGCAACTAGAGAAATGTAATATTGATGGTTCGAGCAATTAGGAACGCGATAACTTTGGACTTGAAACAACATTCTTAGGAATAGTATGAAAATAAAGACTATGGAAGTAAAAAATACGACAGCACATACGGGCTACGCGCGGTATCAGCTAAACATACATCGCAAGGACGCAACATTGATTATAAAATAAAGCTAATGGCTTACAAGCTGCAAATATTATCTCAGCTGACGCTCGTGTAAATTAAACAATTGGAAGCGAAATGTACGCATGTTGTGTGAAAACTGAATTAAACAACGCAGTTTCGTCATCGCCGTAGGCGGGTTATCACGCTTTTGCCTTCGTGACATTTGGCGCATAGCTCTGCGAGGCAAAGGCAACGCTCCGGGGATGCCTCGGGCTCGACTCTTTGGACGTTCACTCGCCGCATTCCAACTAAACAGACAACGTGTTGCGAAAATTTGAAACAATCTTGAGTAAACAATGTTATTTTCTCGACATGAGAATGAAAGTAGGAATAATGTTTGGTTTTATTGATGTCAGCTCAGAAAAAAATGTAGTGAGCGATAAAATATTGCATCTGAATGTAACAACATTTAGAACACGCACTGCGATGAGTGTTGACAAACTGAAGGATAGAAGTAAAATCACACTAAAGAACTTTTTACATACTACATTTAATGACAATAAAATTGTAACTGATAAAATTAACAAAGGCCGATTGTGTCTCTTCAATAAGTCAACGACACGGCTGATAAAATTCCAACAAAACAACACTGACAATCATTCATAAATTATACGAACAATCGTAATAGCCCTGTGGAAGAACCGAAGGCTGTTACATAAAAAGAATCTATGGCAGACTCTAATCTTGACCTCATTTCTCATTTAAAATAACTATGGAATACGTCAGTCGAAATGTGCCGTCTTTATAAGACTATTAAAATTGTATGTTATGGTCCCGATTTGAATTTTACGAGGATGAATGCCAAGCATAATAACTTTGAGCTGTTACTTACAATCTTATAACAAAGCATCATAATAATGTTAAAGAAGCTGACATTGAAACGAAAAATTATACGTATGCAATCTCCGCATAAATCTGAGGATTTTACGGAAATCATATTTCTGCCGGAATAATGTGTTTAGATTCCAGTATTTGTTGTTGATGATGTTATTCCTACTGCAAGAAGTTTCGTAAGATATTGTTCGCAGTACGTAATGCACATTGGCTTTCTCTAGTAGCGATAGGATGTGATATCTATTCGTAGACATACGCTTTTCCTAACAAGTAAGGGACACGACCATCGAAAAACACATACAAACAAAGCTTTAAATTAATCTGTCAGACAAAACACGAATTTCCACGAGCCACTCTCACAACGTGCTCATGAAAATGCAATTACATATTTATAGGAAATATTCTCGCTTTAATATGGAAATATGATATGATTCGAGGACAAGTGTTCAGATCACTGCAATTAGAGCAAAGATAGCCCAAATATTCAGTGTCTGTGACGACCTTGTTTTCATTTTCGTTCACCATCGCTTTGAAGTCATGCTCATTGGATTCGATACTAATGATATTTGTAACAAATGACATAATAAAGTTTGAGACGGCCAAATATGAATATACTGCTTAATTTTCGCGAAGACGTGCTTCAGATGAAGTAGTTACGATAGCACTTAATTTGGGAGATGTTACAAAATATTTCCAAATGATTCACTTGAAATCTTACGAGTTGATTTCAATTGCATGTATTTATAAAACGTTCTGAATGTTAATCCAAAGATTAACATCATCATGTTTTTCATAATTCAAAACTTTACTGTTAGCGAAATGTAACGACATGACGAAACTAGAGCGCGGTTTTAAGAGTTATATTGCGATGCTGATGTTTCAAATTAACATGAAATAGGCGAGGGACGTCATAAAATCTTCGACATTGCACGTCTAGAATCAGCACTGGTATAAGAAAACCAAGTTGAAGGCGTAAAACATACAATTTATAATAAACCCTCTACTACATTTGATTTTCGGAGCACGACAAAGAAGACACCAAACTTAAATTGAGCATGTAATTCATAAGGCGTGCAGCTATCGAGACCGGATTCCACCGATCGGATCGTACAGAATGCATTGGAAAACGCATTATGTATGTAAGTGTACACAAATGGTACAAAACTTGTTCGGTTAGACCAAGCGCCGTGTTGACTTTAACATAGACAGGTTCCAAGCCGCGCTTTTTGTCCAACAAGGTATAGCAATATCAATAAACTCGTTTATCTCGTGAAAGATAGCCCTCCTTTAATGGTTTAAGACCCATTAGAAAGGTATATTGATTCGATTGTAGCGCATTAAAAGAAGCATCACAGCTTGAAATACGATTATACGATTACAAAGTTGGTCTTCAACAAAAAATACTGCATGATGTCACCAATCAGTATTATAGATTGTGCATAATATAAATCATTATTTATTATTGACAACAAGACAAGGAGCCAAAAATGCGCATGCCCATATAAATCGCGACCAAATATTAATGGGCCGTGCTTTAGCGCCAAAATACAATTCAATTAATGACGCATAACGATCGTGTTACACTTGCACTGCACGTGCAATACTCCTCGACACGGTGAGCAATTCTGCTCAATCAATATTTTAATACAAAAAGGTTCACGACTTTTAAAGGTCCAGCTACAATGGTAGACAATAAAACGGCGCCAGAATTGAATGACACGTGCCAAAAAGAAGTTCGCATGCCATCGGACACAGAATCCAGCTTACTAGACGGGAATAGTCACACCGCCGCCTGGCCTGGCGGCCGTCCATACGAGAAACCGCTCTAAAATGTCCTAACTCAATCGTCGCCTTATCGCAATTTTCAATCTTACACGTAAGTATTTAGGTGCCTTTTACTCTGAACTGTTTGTGGATGTAGGTCGGGACGCTGATCATAGGACGGATATAAGTTGCGTCTGCGCCGATCCTTACGTAATTTTTGGTTGACGATGAACTCAATGCGTCACAACAGTGCTTCCGGAAGACGGATAGCCGAATCTTGTGTCCCTTTTGTAAATCAATGTACAAAAGGTAGAATTAGCCAGTATCGAAACGACCTTGCGTGCACGCGCTCGTGGTATGGTGTTTATATTTAGACAAAGCCATTGGACGGACTCCATTAAGTTGATGTATGGGTTGTTTTGACGGCACTTGAACTTCATGGGGAGTGTTTGATTAAAGAAAGCGATATGACCTTACGGATTCAAGGAGCTTAGAAAACATTGGAAGCATTTGGAATTCCATCGTTCAGTTTGTTGGTTCTGCACGCGGAATATATTTTCGGTGAAAACACATCTAGATTTAATACTGACCGCCAACGCTGCCGTGACATACCTATTTCTCGGGAAATCATATTTTACTGTTGACTCTTCAGTTTGGGTTAATGTGTAAAAAATAAAAATGTGACTAACACACACAAAAAATAAATGTATCAGTGAAACTAATGAGTTTAGACAAGTTATAAATCTGTGTCACACTAGAGATGTTTTTAAAATCTTTGCTAATTGTTTTGATGGCGTAGGTCTTAATTAGGGATATGATTTATTATAGAAACATCCTGGCTACTAATGCGTTAAACGGATAATTAAATCAACCAACGAAAGTGTGGCGAACTAATAAAGTCCATGAAATGATGAGATAGATATAGAACGAACAGCGAGCGATACGTATAAAAGGTTTTATTTAAATAATTCAGAAGCAAGGTTTCGTAACAAATTAGCACATGGTAGCTAAGAGTTACCTGATACTATGGCCTTTTTAGTTAGTGGAACTATCGTGATCGCTTTATTAGGAAGTGAGGACAAGCGTGAACATGACATGGGCATTTGGCAAGTTACGGCAAATATGATGAAACATTACATCTTTACTTAGTTGTTGATTGTTATTGGGACATTGAAAGTGGTGTATGTCGGTCGGGTGTTAAAAGGTTAAAAGGATTTTCAAACAGTTCTCTTATTGAAAGAATGTCTGGCAGACACAAAACAAAATATTTGCATGATCAAAATGAAACAGCTCCTGACGTAATATAATCAGGGACAAAAAAGGACTCAACCCAATAAAGAGCTGAACAAAAAGAGACAGAACTTACTAGGGTATGCTACACATGTCGCGATTAAATTATTTACGTCAAGGCATTTACACCATCGATGGAGCTACGATGTAAAAAGTAGAAAATGTTGTTATGGAGAATTCAGAATCGAGTCACGTAGGTATATCGACACGTAGGGACCTTGATCCTGAGCCAGTCTTCGTAATAATGTCATTTAAGTTAGTGTTTAGTGTCATTTTGGCAATGCGTGGGAATTCAGGCCGTTCACCCGTGGACCCTGACTAACACGAACGTTTTTGGACCTTCTCCAAAAATAGTAACTTGGTTTCGCAGTATGGAGACATACCGATCGATCAACAGTGCGACGGAAATATGAAATCATTGGATGTTTTCTTTTCTTGGATTTTTCCACAAGACGTCGATAAAGCAAGAATGATCGACACCCAACGTTGAAATAAAAAGCAATAAACGCCAGAAAAATAAACTGGACGCTGAGGAATGAAATATTAATAACTACCCGTGTTTCCTGTGCTCATTGAACAGAAATATAACGAAACAGTTATGAACGTTTAGACCTACATAGCTATGCAAAACAAAGAAAACCGCGAGGTAAATGAATGTGCCAATAATAAATACGAACAAAGCGGTACAGTCGAACATAATATTGAAAAAGGTAAAACAGACACAGATCAACAATTGGTGCGATAACAAGAGATAGTGATATCGGTACCAACAGCAATGTGCAAATACATGATGTAGGTAAACATTTAGCTGATCGCACACGCAACGCTCTGCTCTGCTTGCTTTTTGTGATACTCAACGGTATAAATTATTTGTGAAAGATCGAAAAGGAAAGCAGTATTGATCGAACGATAAAAATTGCAAAAGATTTTTTGCCTTCATCGATGGTCTTCGCATATTCATTACTTTTCAGCAATGAATGTGTGTTGTTTTCTAAACTAAGTAGAACTGTACGTTTGCATCATAATAATTTAAACACTGTACATACAAACACAATTGTTCTGATATTTTGGGAAAGGCCTAACAAAGAACGATTAATTTAAACAAAAACTGTTTTCACTTTTACACTAGCAGTAGATATAACTAACATAAACCAACCGACGAGGCGATGGGAAAACACCTACGTCTATAATGAAATCCCATGAGGCAGGATGTATTACCTACAAGACGGTTTCTTTACAATGAACGTATCGTTTAAACTTTCTTTGATAATCATAAAAGTAGCACAATTCGAGCAATTTGTTAGGATATGAGAGCAGACGCTAGCGGCTAATCTTCTGTCTGAGGTCAGAGGTCACAACATTAAGAGCTGTCATTTGTTAAGCGATCTAACTTGTAGATCCCCGCAGTCTAGATAACGTACAAACGGTATTTTCTTATTTGAATTCATCAACTTAATCGTATTCTATTCGATATTTAGATGATTCACGTATTACACCATTTTTAGTGAACCTGACATTGCCGAAACCATCTTAGACGTATTTAAATTTATCATCTTACTGGTTTAAACATTTATCTATGTTACACATTTTTCTGATACAGACTGATAAAAACAAATTCTTATTGATATAAGCTGATTACAGATTGACATATGTATATTTTTGTAACTGATACATGGGAATTTTTGAGAAAGGTTTTAAGTTTAAGATGTGTTTCGATAACTTTAAATTTTATAATGTGGTAGATAAATCAACCTAACTTGTATTTAACGCCAACTAGGAATGTATTAATGATGTTTGCCGTAGGTGTGACCACTATATTGCAAAACGCGTAGGAATCAATATATTCACTGCGCACTTTTATAGGCAACAATTTTATATAAGAATAACTATAATTATCGAAATGAACAAGGAAATCTGGTCACGAGTGAGCGAAAATCTAAGGTAAGATTGCAGTAGTCTAATGAGTACGTACAACCTTGGGATGGAAAAGAACGTCTCATTGAGATGTCACTGTTATCTGATTAAAAGACAAGGAAAACGTATGTGCTCTAAGATATAACGATACGTCAAACAAGTAAACACATGTAAAAAGGCAATCTTAAAAGTGTTTTGTTCTATTCACAATATTTATTCTGAGATTCTCGGAAAAGTATGGAGGTTTATTGTTACGTGACGTAATGGTCACGTTCACGATCATAGAAGTGAATTGCATTAACTTACATACGATGTATATTGACAGTATCAACTAAAGCTATGACGAAGGAGATGAACTTCGTTTGTCGAAAATCTTCAATGCTTCGCAACAAGAATATGGCGATGTACTCACATCTTATCAAGATGACGATAATTTTGAGGCCATACCTGAAAACAAGGAGGAATATTTTTAGAAGTTATGCAATTTTAGAAACAATTTGATTTATTTGGAAAATTTTGTAACAAACACTTTAGATTCTAGATGCGTAAGTATTTTACTGAGCACACTGAAGTCGCTTGAGTTAATGATTTATCATCATCTGCATAACACAAACGCTGTAGAAATACACAGACCACTGATTAACTAAAGGTCAGCCATGCAAAATCACGCGGTTATTTTATCACTATTAGATTCTTGTCATATGCCTCTCGTCTTGTAATGTTGCAGTTTAAGTCAACATGCAATTGCATCACATCGATTAATGACTTTTGCAAAAGCAGAAACTAAATACAATCGTATCTATAAATAAATTCGATAACGATATATTGCAATGACATGCTTTGTAGTTATTCTATGTTCAAGACTGGTACTAAATAGAGACAGACAGGACACAAAACAACAGTAGCTGATGTGACTGGCGATCAACATCCAAAGGTTCATAAGAATCCAACTAAGGAAGATAAAACACCGACCGCTCCAGCCTCAGTAGGTCGTCTCGTTGGAAATGTCCGCGCAAATGCCGCGTCGCGAATTCAGTGTTACCACAAACACGCACCTGAGGCTACGTGCCGACTCGAGAAAGTACAAGTAAGAGAAGAAAGTGCGTGGACGCAAAAACAACCGTCCTACTGTACAATCGGAATTCAGCACGGACCACCGTGTGAACATAATAAAGGGATTGTTGAGAATGATATATGGGAGATATGAGATTATGAATGAGATGTAGATTACCTTCGTTTAAATCAGTGGTTCTTAACCTTTTTGACATGAGGGACCACTTTGACCAAAGTTGTCTTGCCGGGGACCACCTCGTCGGTTTACCTAAATTAGTACTCATTTCTTTATTATTTACCAAAAAAAAAAACTGATTTTTTGGGTCAGTTCTCCTCAAAGTTAAACGCATGTCGGCAGTTGTGTAGGTAAGCAAATGCAAATAAAGAAAAACTTGCCTATGCAGTTTCCAAATGCGCGAGCGAAGCGAGCGCGAAATTTTTATCGGACTTAAACCAAATATTACGTAAAATGTAGCCCGAACGTAGATACTTAACTTTTTGTTTGTTGACAAATTCAAAAATAAGGGCATATAGTTTCTGAATACGCGAGCGAAGCGAGCGCGAAATTTTTATCGGACTTAAACCAAAAAATACGTAAAATGTAGCCCAAACGTACTTAACTTTTTGTTTGTTGACAAATCCCAAAATAAGGGCATACAGTTTCTGAAAACGCGAGCGGAGCGAGCGCGAAATTTTAATTATTTTTTAAGACTCAAAACCAAAATTACGTAAAATGTAGCCCAAACATACATTTTCATGAATGGGGGGGGACTAAGTACGACACACCCGATATACGCCCATGCGAAAACCCCCGCTCGCAATTATAAGTCGATAAAAATTAAGTTAGATAACGTATAGCAACGTCGCGAAGCTAAGCTTCGCGGACCACTTGGAATGCCTCCAGGGACCACCAGTGGTCCGCGGACCACCGGTTAAGAACCACTGGTTTAAATGATGCAAGCGCTTGTGAGGCTTAATGATTATCAGAAAACTATATTACGAGAATTCCTAGAACGGGACCTCTCTCGATTACATTCCAGATAACAAGCAAAGAGGACTCGGGAAAGATAAAATCGAAAACTAATTTCAGGATAGGACGAAGTAGATTGGTATTGGATATGTGTTTATGGCTTAGAAGGGTCACGAGTCCCGGTTTAATTAAGCGTCTGCAGGCCTGCTATTTCCTTTGTTCCTTATATCATTGTTTTCACATTGGTTTCTATCTGGTAAAAGTCTGCGGCTGCAAATATTTTCAAAGCTATTATCAGGGTATAAACACTGACTTATTGTTTATTTTCCTAAAATTGCAATGACCGTGGAATCTCGGATATATTGTGCCTATTCAATTTGTTTTTTTTACTGTTTCCATATAATAACACTCTGATATTACAGGAATTGATTTTGAGAGAAACTCCGCTTAGAATCCCAACAAATCTTGAAGATGGTCATTAATCATTTTGATCTAACGTTATTATATTAACCTTCGGAAGAAATACTGTGGTAGGAATGCAGTATGCTGAATAGTAGGTGTCAAGATCAAATAAAAGGAATGTTCTCTTGAAGGTAAGCTAGGTGACTTTATGGGCACATTCGCTCTCGCATATGCGGAAGAGAGTGTGCTCTTGTTTGCAGAGAACCATATTGGCCAACCACATCTTACTGTTTCGTCATTGCTGTTCAAAAGATGCAAGACATTTTCCCTGTAGAAAATAACCTTAACAATTATGACGCAAATCAGAGGATAGGATATAAACCTACATACAAATAAAACTAATTTCCTGAAGCAATAAAACATTGTGACTATTTCCAGGTCATTTGAATCTTCAATGTTTTAAATCTAAACATGTTTTATGTGACGATGAGTCACAGAATTCTCTGACATTGACGGTTATCACTGTGGCAACGGAATTTATTTTTGGCATTTTTTAGCCTTTCCTATTACTACGAAACACGTTCTCGTATAACAGTCCGTCAGTGTAGATAATCAATATTTTTTACGTATTATTTCCTGGTACTTGAATTTCTTTCAGTATTTTTGGAGATTTTAGATAGAAATTGTGATTTTACACTTTTTTTTCTGTTGCCTCTTTATGTTCATAAGCTGTTCTTCTCGACCTCATTAGTTCACTTCCAAATACAACTCCAACAGGTTCGTTATTTCTAGTGCGACAAACCTTTTAGAGCGCCATAGCCTTGGGCCTAAGCATTAATTCGATTATGCAAACTGATCTTCTAGTGCCCCAGTTTCAGTACGAACTACAACTGTTAGAAGTCACACATTTGAGTTTAACGATAATTGTTACGTTCCATGTTTAAGAATCGATTCATTTCAGCATTGTTTTGCTTGTGTCATTGTTATATTACGACATTAGCATTGAGTCAGTTCTATGTACGTATTTTAGCGAAAAAGTAATTTATAGGATAACTACTTTCTATAATCCATAACGAATATTTTGATTGATCTCGAAATATGGGTTAAAGTCTGTCTGAAAAATTAATGAAGCCACTTTAAATCCTTTATGTCATGAACAGGGCACTCCAATGTGCTAACTTTATATGCTTTATTATTAGCTCACAAAACATTCATTTCTATATCGATACTAGTGTAACAATTGGCAACAGTCACAGGAAGTGGGCGATGGTGGTGTAATACATGCCATAGTTTTTAACACGGCATTTTGGAGTAGTGGCTAAACCGATTGCGGTGTTTCTGTATTTTGTAATCGCATATTGGCTTTTATTGGAATGTTACCAATGACATGGCAAATTAAAGTTATGGATTTTATTGCAATGAAATAATTTGCTTAAGACTGCAACTTTTTGGGCATACTGCTACACACAGAGCGCCATAGGATTAAATATTCTTGGCAGCCTTTTCCAACCATGCTCGCATACTTTTGCAACAATGAATCTAAATATCGCGATAAAGCCAAAGTGCGGCGCCTCATTAGCTCATTCGTTGAGTCACAGTTACAAACAGAATAGACATAAATTCCTTCAGTCAAGTCACAAGTTAAGGGCTAATGTAAACACATGATAAGCCACGTCACGTATTCTTTTACTTGCAAATCAAGAAAACCCGAACACTCTTGAAACAAATAGTATTGAACTAACTGATAAAACAGAACAAGATTTAACTGAAGAGTTAAGATAACCTTGGATTTAAGATAAAATTGACTGTGAATGATATGGTACTGAGATTACAGGTACAGACCTAGAATAAGAAGACAATATCCTGATTCTCGCTTTCCCAAGCGATAGCACAAAGGTAGAAATGTTAGATGAATTTATGGCAAACATTTTCCCCACATAAATCTGAGTATTAAGCAATGTGATTAAACGAAAGTGGTTGCTGTAGGTAGGCGGGGCGTGGGATAGGCGCAGTTTCTATGTGGGTGCAGTGGTATCAAGGAGAACACCCACAGTTTGGTGACGGACTATTATGCTAATGTAAAAACTCGGCGAAATCGCTTTTATAGTGATGTCACCAAACACTTGGAATGCTGTCTTCCAAGTTATTGTTTGAGTTAACAAGTATTTGTTGTTATCGTCAATGTGCTGTAAACTTTAAATTGCACACATTTTAAGTCTAATAGGCTTTTCTATCATTCAAGTCTGGAAATCAAATTGCATTTAATATACGTTTCCCTGTCGCATTTCCTGACTATCGACCCTGAAGCTAACTAAGAATACAAATGACTCACACTATGTGAAAATTGAAAAATACTGTAAAGTTAAAATATTCATCTTTTTATTTTTTGCAATCTATGAAGGTCAATCTTGTACCAGAAATAAGTAGGTGTATCACAAATAAAAGATGCCAGTGTAACAATTTAAGTGAACGTTATCTGTGTAAACTGGGTCATCTAAATATAGTCACACACTATATATTGTTTCCCAAACACCTGTTCATGGCATAACAGCATCGTAATATAACATTGTTTGGCCTTGATTTACATCTCACAATCCGCGCGTAATGACTGCCGACAAGTTTGTTGACCAAACAAAAAATGACCCGAGCAATCACGACAGGTCACGAGATGCAAGACAACGGGCGGAGGACAAATTAGAAAATTCTATTGTTTACTAACTGCAACTTGAAGCGGTCAAATTACCATATGAGAGGTATTTGTTGAACGATTGACAGTCGCGTCTCGTCTGCATCGAGGGCATAGAAAGTTCTTTCATCTTGACAAGGCTGAAATTGACCATACACAAGTTGTTTAGGCGTGTATTTGCATAACAAATATTAGAATCAACCATTGGAATGGTCACTTTCGACATGACATTATTTGGTAACCGTCCAAACGTATCAGACGCTATTCTGGTTGCGGTTGAAAACGAAATTGAATATTTGAAATGTTTGTGTCAAGATATCTGTGGTTTTAGGGATCATTTTAACTATAGCACTGGCACAATCTAGCAGGCTCAAATTCTGAATTTTCTTTAGAATTTAAATTAGAACTTATCTGGTGACATAGAGTACTTAAATTAAAAGTAACAAATAATAACATTTTAGATCTGCCATCTTTGTGGTCTAATTGATGTTATCTCAAAACTCTCACTCATTTAAATTCTAACTACAAACAGAAATGTCTGTAGCAGACAATAAACACGATGAGTGGTGGGCGTCGGCTGGCGTTCCCATGACGACTGCACAGTTCACAGTTAACCCAACTGTTAGCATTAAGCATTGTCACGTATCGACCTTTGCAAAACATGGAATTGTCCATGAATTTAGGTCTTATGCTAACGCAATAAAGAATATGAGGAAGTAAAGATCATTTTGCATGATATGTCTCTAGTTATTGGAATAGAAAAGGGCTTGTGACTTCCTACTGATGTTTGCAAGCGGAATGCGTGAATAGATGATGATGATAGCAAAGTTCTCAAGATATGAAGACGTATGAAGATAATGGCTTCACTGGTAATAAAAAAAACGTTGCAGATTGAGTAATGAGTAATAGGCCCGGTACCAATGATTTAATTTCCTTAAAAACATGAGGAAATAAATCTAAACAATATAATCTTGGTAATTTGGCAGAAATAATACAACTTCAAATTTTATAGTCATACAAGTAAATTAGTCACTGTTGAAGGAGATTCTCTAAAGCTACAGCCTATTCTAACTTCGGGTATTTAAGATTGAGAACAATCTAATATTCCCAAACGTGTTTCTAAGGCACTGACAGACGATTAATTAGATGAAATCATACCCAAAGCTACTCAGTTCTCACCAGGGGTCACAGACGTGAAGTTCACGTGATTGATCACTCTGGTAATAAATTGCGAATATCCCAGAGCCACCCAATCTATTGCCGCTAACCACATTTCTGTATAACGGTCTGGCATAACATGAAGATTGACGATTTCGAATCCATTGTGTCCGTGATAGAGTGCCTAGTTTCCTTTTTGCTCTCTTTCGTTTGGACGACAAAAAGTTTGTAGACTGATGTGTATAGGAGTGTATCCGTAATAGTAAACGTGCCTAGATCGATATTGGTCTTTAGAAGCATTTGCGAATGTTCTAGTATATTTTATGTCATTAAAAGTTCACGCAGTTCTTTACCCTTTTCTGTAAATGTGACAGATTTATAAACCATTAGTTACAGCCTATTTATCGTCCCACTGCTGGGCACAGGCCTCCTCTCACACGGAGAAGGATTGAGCATTAATCACCACGCTTGCTCAATGCGGGTTGGTGATTTCAAACTATATAGTCCAGGTTTCCTCAAGATGTTTTCCTTCACCTTTTTATCAGCCATTGGTGTCTAAGATATACTTAGAAAGTACATACAAACTTAGAAAAGTTGCATTGGTACTTGCCTGACCCTGGATTCGAACCCGCGCCCTCATACTCGAGAGGTTGGTTCTTTGCCCACTAGGCCACCACCACTTATATACCATTAAAATAGTAATATTTGATTTAGCATTTTTATCCTTATTTAACTTTGAAACATCAAAATAAAACAGGACCTGTCTTCCTTATTGTTGATCCAATGAAATCGACTTCAATTGCTATTGAAATTCTGTAATTGTTGTTCGGAAGCCAGTACAATGTCTTTATTTAGCTTACATTTAGGGCCCTACCTTTAGCATGCTCAGATTGGTAACCATCGGAGATCAGGTTTATTTTTACCAGTGAGTTGGAAATTCCCGCTACATTACATAAATCTGACATAATATTAGCTGTTATCTCCGTAGCGTGCGTAACGTGATAGATAGGTTTAATTACTGTAGCATTTATTAAAACGGGAAGTGTTAAGATAAATCGCGTTTTATCATGGCAGGTGATTTACTCAATATAGCGCAGATCTTGGACACTTGTGTGGTCAGATTTTTGTTTTCGAAAAAGAGAAAGCTGGGGGAAATATTTGAGGCCGGTTATTTACAGGTTACCTACATGGATTTTGGGTACAAGTAGAACTGATGATCCAACGACTACAGGATCACGACGATCAGGTTGTCAATTAGAATATGCGTGCTGATCGGGTGAATAGCAGAGTTAATCACAAGAGTTAATGACATAATACCATTCAAATGATTGACACCTCGTTCCACCTTTTATCTATTTCCTTAGATTTATCTATGTGTGTATGTAATATCTATGCGTGTGCTTAATAGTGTTATCTCAATTATTCACTGTACAATTTCATCAAGTATGCTAATTTAGACGGACCACATGCAATCTCAATATTGGAATTCTTTGAAAAGGGTGGTCTTGAAAAGAAAGCTTGGGAACAAAAAATGGAGCCCGCATGAACGCACGTTGATATTTCCGACGCCAAGAATGTATTAAAGGGCAGAACAAAACCGGTTGATAGTAAAACGTCCAGATTGCCGAATGCCTTTGGGTCACGTTTTATGTGGCTGTTCCGCCGTTAATTTGTAAATTAGCGTTTATATTATCAGGAATATATAGTCGTAATGGCTAATAAAGCGGTTAAGTGGTTAACGCAGGCGTGCAATATTTAGGACGAAAATAATGGATAAATCGAAGGGCGAAGTTTGAATGGTCACTGAATATTTCGGGAACGTTACGGATTAATTGAATTCTTTACGATTCTTTGAAATGGGTCGTCCAAGACCAGAATCTCAATTAAATTGAAAGGACGACTATCTTCGGTTGGCGCAACTTTGGAACAATATTTTTGGATTTCCCTAGAGTATTCTTTGCTGGTTTAGAGACTTCTACGACACCAGACAAACATTACAGCTTTGGAATCTGGTTCTACATGACCACTCGAAGTATTGCGTATTATAGCCTGCTCAAGCCTCAAGTATGCTCATCTGAAGAACATTCAGTTGTCTACTTGATACCTTCCTCTTTATGGGCACCGGTGACTTGAGCGCACTTGAACATCGTCGTCAGATCCAAGTGCACTTTGTGCAAGTTCTGTTTAAGGACGCTTGCTCGGTTTCTCGCAAATATCAATGTTTTTTAGGTACCATTTTGACACATAAGCAGTTACAATTTTGACAATATTATGGTATTAAATGAAAGGTAATTTATCCATCTCCACGTTAAATGCATTAGAATTACACAGTCCCATACTTTTTTTTACACAATTTCGTTTTCACCGCCGGAAGAATCATAAAAAAGTACAAAAAAAGGGGTCTGAATAAGTACGTGTAACCCAAATGTGGAGTTGATTTATAACTCCCAATAATAAAAAAATCACAGCTAATGTATTTTACTACACGTTCAGCTATTTTTTTTGGACATACGTAAACCACTTTATAATTTACAATAAATTATAAAATCACTCTCAAATTTCTTCATACATTTTTTCGCTATGCGCACGTCTCGGACCGTCATTCCGCGCTCAGACGCGCTCGTGGAAGCACGGGTGTATCGCTTTGTCCGAAAAAATAAATACGTAAAATCTATGATAAAGAGTGTAACGATTTGTGTACTGGGACTGAAATACGTTGATACTTTTTCGGATCAAAACAAAAGTAAGTACGGCCATCAAGTTGTATGATGGCCGTACTTACGTACGTAATTATTTTTAGAATTGTATAATATATACCTATAATAGATACCTATTAAAATGACAGTAATATTTTTTAATTCAAAATGGCGGGCACATATCGGGCAGTAATCAATTAAAAGATTTTTGGGGGTTGTGATTTTGAAAATGTGTATTTATTTCATGACGGCGAACTTTTTTTTTATGAAATAGTAAATTTTTTTACAGATGCCACGGCCTAAAAAATTTGGATATAGACCAAAAAAAATGTTGGAGTTAAGAAATAAAATAATGACACATTTTAGGTATTTACCCAACTACGGTAAAGCTAAAGAAGAGTTATGATTTTGACAGGCTATGTATGTATGTATGAGTGTGTGTATGTTCATAATTAATGTTTTTTAATTTATGTTATTAAAATTCATAATTAATGATGGAAACACGACAAATGAGACACGACAACCGTTTTTAATAGTCTGCATCAAGACTGCCGTCACAAATCACCGATACTCTCGAAATACATATAGAGAGTTGCTACCTAATTGCTACCAGCTACCATTAGTTGCTACCAATTGCTACCCTCGTGGGTTTAAAGATATTCAGCATCCTAAGGTGACAGCCATTCTGATATTTTTTGACTTTTGGATTGACTTTTGGAAATGCACCTCAGAGGGTTTTATAATAAACAAAAAAAGCAAATGGTATTACCAAATTCAGGACCAGTTACGAGTAACTGGTCAAAACCAATGCGTAATTGCCGTATGGACTGGCAATGATAAAATATGCATTTGTGGAACGGGACGACCAGTTCTGGAAGGAAAACATGGAAGGAAATTTAGTTAAATTCTACAACACCTGTTTACTTCCAGGACTGGTTGACCCACGATACACTAGGTGTATGAGCCTTAGGGACCATAGTTCACATTCAAGAAAAATATTGACCGTTAAAAATAATTCTTAAAAATATGTTAATTTTGTCATTTTGTTTTTATATTTTTTTGGTTGTTTACTTTATTTTTATTTTATTACATTTTAATTTCTCACAACTGCATTTATTTTCTTCCAAAATACTTATGTATAGAGGGGTTACTTAGTGCTGAATACCCCAGTACTCATTTAATCCGATGACAAACACATCACACAAAATTTAAAGATCATCATATCAATAAGCGTGAAACCCTTTACAAACACTAAGTTACAACTAGTTATAGTCGAAAAAAAATAATATAATATAAAAAATCTTGCAAGTATCAAATTTTGTTGAGTGATGTACAAAATCTGGCCAACAATGGCTTGTATGTGTGTGTGAGCGCAATGTCGTTGTGTTGCCGCTAGTTTACCTAAAATTGAGCGAGTGAGAAATGTAAAAGCGTCCTTAAAGCTAAATATTGGGTTTAAGGCCAGCTAAATGAAGATCTGGTTTGAATGGCTGATGTACTAGGACAGAGTGGTGGATTACATAAGAAATATCGCAGTATTTACATTGCCTGGAAATTCTGCTGGATCGTTTAGGTTTACGAGATAATTAATATTCATCTAAGCAATGCACTACAAGAAATATTTTGTCCATTCTGTAAGCTTGTTTACTAGTGCAGATTTATAAACTAATAGGGCTTGTATTATCAAGATTATTAATGGCCAGTTAGACACCAACACAACAGTCAGATGAGGCATCATTTACAAAAAAAATACATCTTACAATTGGGTGTCTTTACGGGGACAAAATGCTATGACAGTTTCACCCTCTAAGTATTCAAATGACGTCATTAGGGGTTTCCATTAGTCACGCTCATTATAGGCGTAGTATATTTATGTTCAAAGGTAGAAAATGAGAGTGCAACGAACTCGTAAGTTAGCTACGGCGCCTATGACTAATTAACAATTACCCTGATTGAGCTTGTTTATTGACATTCAAATTGTAATTAATATCGTACAAAGAGTTATCAGGTTTTGTGTCTGCTGTGGTAAGCCTGTGACCTACATATGTAGAATGCGAACATCAGATAAGAGTGGTACATAATATTATGTCCTTATACATATATTTCTGTTTTACGATTGTGACCTTGTCTGAGCTTTAAAAATGGCTGTTTTTCCAGAGCCTAGCAGATAAATTGCAGTGTGTGAATTTTGCTAAATACAAAAAAAATAAGTGAATGCACCTGGAAAAATATTTGATATTGTTATTCAAGCACTACTGAACTTGACATTGAATATCAGGTTTTTAATCTTCATTCAAAATATGCCAAATTAATGCAATATTCATTAGGATTTCTCTTATACTATGCATAATTTAGTTGCACATCTTGATACTTAACTGTGTGACAATGCTAAGAAAATATTGTAAAGTCTGGAGTATTAAAAACAAGGAGGATTGGTGTTATGATAAAATGTAGTCTAGTAAATACTCCTGGCAATAATGTCATAGATAGTTGATGATGCTGCTGGGCCATTTGCCAGACTGGGTCAATAACCGACTCTGTATGTCTATGGTATATGCTAATCAGGTCATCATTTTTATTTTGGTAAAGAATCGAAAATGTTCATAATTTTTATTACAATTAAGATTTAAGTAATATAATAGAATATTTATAAAAAACAATATATCTACATGGTCAAATACACATCTGGGTCAAATGTTAAGCCATTAGAAACTAATTTAACAACTAATACTGTGTCTAGGCAATGGTTACAATTATAATTCAGAGAACCACAGTCACAGCGAGACAGACCACATAAAAATAGATGAGTTGAAATATCCACATTATTTTTGCGAAAGCAGCCCGACAGATCGGCTGTCTCTATCCGCTCCCAAGCCACCGTGTTATTTTTAAAACGGTCCCAATTCCCTAGAACTGTCTTGTGTAATAAATGGGCTTATTAAATTAATGTGCACCAATCGACTGCCACGCTAGTTCAAACTGAACTTGTCGTATCCTATTCAACTAACTGTTCCAATCCAAAATTATCACAACTGCTCAGGACTATAAATAGAAAATTAAATGCCCTGGAAATGATAAAACTGCAGCTCGGCGACGATACCGTCTGCTTTTAAGCGATACGAGTATGCACTTACAACGTACGTAAACAAATATAGGGAAAAACACAGGTGTTTCTTAGATCGCATATCAGACAAGCAACAGGTGAAATTCGATGCACAAGGAAGTTGTCTTACGGCCTAGTCACAAGAAACCTGCCCCGTCGTGCCGCCGATCATCTCAAAAACATACTTTCACATCACATCAGCGACTAAATACATAAAAAATTCACCATCACCTACTAACATCACTCTTTACACGTAAGGTGAATAAAACAATAAATACCTTTTCCTTCGCCCGTCCGGCATGTTTTTGCACTGTTTTCGCGATCAACGCACCTTTACTTTCAGCCATTTCAATCACTGTTTCATTACAAAACGTCTTTATTTCGATACACTATCAACCTGCAACCGAATCTGGCTGCAGCTGTTTGCTGTCACACGTCAAAATCCAAATGCGTGCTGTCGCTGTATTGTACTGCCGCGAATGAGAGAAAATTGTCACCCTAGCGCCTCGTCGTAAATCATTTGCATTAACACTTTCTGTTGATAGTTCAGAAAAAGAACACGAGATAGCGCTAGCTACGGCTTATATAAAATTTCAGAACCTTATATATTATTAACCATGAAGAGTAACTGTTGCAGGCAGACAACATCTGTTTGCAATAGTCTGAAAATTTTATGAAATGCTAAAACGCTAATAATATTCGCTTTTTTTGTGAAAATCATTCCTACTAACAATCTGTTATACTGCCATCTTGTGGATTCAAAAGATCTTTTTGCGAAATGATACGGTCTGAATCTAAAGAGAATCATTTTGAAGCGATAGATGGCAGGCAAGTATAATATTAAATAGAAGACTAGGAGAAATTCTGGTTATTTATTTCGGATCAAAATTAAAATAATTAAATTCATGCTATCGTTTTATTCAAATTAATAAAACCTTTGCGATGATATTATTTCTTTTTTGAAAGATAATATTTTCGAATTGACGGATGTCAAACAAAGACATTTAAATTTGACATTTTGATTTCAACTTCGCTTCGAAAAGTTCGAAATTTGAACTGTTGAAAGTTGAACTTGAATCAGAATGGTATTTTTTACCTAATATACCTATTTCTTTTATGTGATTATTGTATTTTCTACTATTAAATCATGGTAGTTGTAAAACTTCCTTTTTCGCATTTATATTTTACGCATGACTGGTTTTAACTAAATTGTGGTTTCAGGAACCGAAAACAGAACTCCAGAGAAATGCGGTTGTTGAGGCTCGTCAAAAGGAGCTGGATGTTTACCAGCGCGCTTTGGACATCCAATGGCTCAACAGCCGGATGGAAGATGGCCGAATGGGCCGCTGCCTCGCCCTTATACAGCGGGAGGCCGAGATGGAAAAGGATTTTCAGGAGGTAGGTTTTAGTCCTTTTCTTTGTATTGAAAAGAGTCTTTTAGTCGAATACATACCTATATTTGTACTTGTATGTTGCGGCAAAAGCGTGAGGTGCGGCTATACCCTGGTTCAGGCGGATAAAGGTATAGCCGGCCATATGTGGCTAAACTTTGTTTTAAATTTTCTTTTAGAACTAGATGTAGCCCAAAATTTTGTAAAACATTCTCATTTCATAAAAAATCTTCATTTCTAGAGAACAGATCATGCAGCCATAGTCAATGCAAGAGCAGAGAGAGAAACCAAACTAGGCATAGAGATAGCCAAGGTCCGGCGCGAAGAGGTCTGTCAGCTGCTCCGCAGACATTATCTGAGGGAACGGGACCCTAGTCTGAAGGAGCTGGCGAAAAAACTACAAGCTGGTTATGTTTGTAGGGACATACAACAGCAAATCCTTCATAATGAGTACAGGAGGCTGCAGGAAAAGGTATAACGGTTTTATTCATTTCCAGTAATAGGGTCTTATAAGTATGAAAATAAAAGCACTGAGGTTCTAGGTTGGTTAAAACATAGAAGGAAATCTAAATGAGAATCAGTTGTGATTGAGACAAAACTTAAAATCTTTGATTTATAAAGGAAACCAACACTCATAGATAGTTACTTCAATATAAGAACAAATGAATGGGTTAATCAGTAGCTCACCTAATATCAGATTTCTCACACTGGCTTTATAGCCTCTGTCATTGCAAAAGATAAATGTTACAATTAATATAAATAGTCCCCCCATATCATAAACCCACTATTTTGCTTTTCCACTTTGGATAAAAAAACCGTTAGCAACAAAATTCATGTCATATTTCAGGCAGAAGATGTGCGCTCCAACAACATACTCCTGAACGCACTATCAGATGACAAAGACGCTGAATATCAAGAGGCTAAAGAGAAGATGCAACGTACGACACAATACTGCAAGGACTTGCAGCAACAGTTGGTCAACAGGCAACGGCAGAAACAGTGCCAGTACGAAGACTCGTTGATTGAGAAGAAAATGTTAGAGGATATTGTTAGGACGATGTCTGATGAGGATAAACGGTGAGTGTATAAGGTTGATGGTTAGAGTCAAAGTCAGAAATGTTTATTGAAACTGGGCTGGTTTTTCACCCCCACAACCACTTCATAGTGCTTTAGATGGTTGCTTTAGGCATGAAAATAGTTCAAAAGGAAGGTTAGACTGGAACCCCATCTGGTTGGGAAAAAGACTAGGCACCCATTTAACTGCTATTTATGAATTAGTAGATTAATTGCATTCATACCTTAACTTAAATGAGCATGTGGTTGAAATGGTTTTCTCTCTTTAAAATCATTGAAGAAAGAATGATTTCCTCCTATTTTGCTACCTGATTTATTTATCTTTTAAAGTCTTTATATGCAATGTTACCACTACCCATGTTCTAGCTACTTTTTAGCTACTCAATACTCAATTCTTTATAAGCATCCCTTATGTTATACAGATGATACATATTACAGTCTGGAATCAATATCTATAACTAGCTAGAATGTTAGTTCTTATATATGATCCAAGATTTTATTTACTCCATGGTTCTTGATTTTCAGAGAGATTCAACAAAAACGCGACCTTACCGTGCAGATGCGTCATGAAATGAAAACGTTCATGCAAGCACGAGAGGCTTGGAAACAGAAACAGAAGGAGATGGTCATCAATGAGGAACGGAAGATTGAGGAGCAGAACAAAATGATGTCTGATAGGAGCCTTGCTATGTGAGTCACGTTTTATTTATGGGAAATAGAATACATCTCTACTAGCTGATCCCGTGAACTTCGTAGCTTTTAATATCGTTTTATAATTTGGGTGGCATAGAATTTAATTGAGTTCTTCTTAGGAGCTTCCAAACGATAAGTTTTATGCCTATAGAAGTACCTTTGGATTTGCTGTCTACTAATGAGCTATAAGAGGTTTTCATTGTGGTTTATTGTAATAAATATTATTAATATATTTTCAGAGTGCAGGAGAGAGAGCGCAAAATGAAGCTTAAGGAGGAAATTAATGAAAAGATGTCAGCTAAAATATTAGCAGATGAGGTAATCAATATTTTATATTTTAGGTGCATCTTTACAAGATTTTATACAAGTTACTGCACATACATTTATTTTTGTGACTGTTGATCACAACGGGAAATATCGTTAATGTACATAGAAAAAAAAAACGTGCGAATTATATACTCAAACCTTCTCTGAGAACCAAGATATTGAGTGTAAAAACCGCTTAAAAGTTAGTGCAGTCTATTTTTAATTTATCGCGATCAGACAGATATTATGGGGGATTCGGGATTAAAGGACAATTGAGGCTGCGGAATGCCGCTATCATCTTAATATTTAATTTATTTTCCCCATTTCTTTCAGGCTGCCCGCCAAGAACGCACAAACATAATCAAGCTCCTTCAAGAACAAGAGTACTTGGAGAAGAACTTACAAGACGATGTCGCGGAGAAGATGAAGCTCGAACACATGCGACGCAGCACCAAGGAGGCGCTGACCGAACAGATCGAGGAGAGGAAACAAGCGGTTATTGATCGAAGGAGGGTAGAAGCACAGTTTAGAAAAGAGGTATGTACATATTTAGCTTGTATTACGGTGATTCATATAAATAGGCGTGACGACAGGGTAAAAAATGGAGATTCTAATTAGTCTGCATTCTAGAATGGCAAATTATTTTAACGAAACATTTTATATTAACTAGGATATACCGTAGGTAACAAAGATTGAGGGTGGGGGTTGGTGACGTTATGTCTATGTAAATTTTTTATTTAAAAGTGACTTAACACAAAGTTGTACCATGTCGTATCTTCGTTTTTACTTGTTTATGAGAAAAAATATAAAATACGTGTCCATTATTTTAGGGTTATAAACGGACTTAAGTATTAGTTTTTTTCATTCACCCTTGCATAATGAATTATTTCCTACATTTTCAGACAGAAGACAAAATAGCAGCGGACCTAGCTAAAGAACGCGAGGAACATCAGAAACGAAGAGAGAAAGGGAAACTATACTCACAGGAGCTGCTGCGACAGATACAAGACAACGACAAGCGCAGGAAACAGGACAAGCAGATGGAAGAGAGGCGGGCTCTCTACGTGTTCGAGTATGATCATAAGTGGTATGTACTATTAAATACTTTTTTAACATTAACACACTGCCTAGAAATTACTAAAAGGGGTAAGAAAGACCCTCGCTAGAAATACCGAAATAGCTAAAGCCAGCCCTACGAAATCATCATCTCCCGAATCTTTTGTAAGGCTCAACTGCCTATCTGACCTCCTCAACACAATTATCCAGGCAATCCAATATAAAAAATTTTAAGACTGTTTGTCAGACTTACTGGAATGCCAAGGATATTTGATGACAGCCAGCTAGCTCTACGAAATAATGTTACAATTAATGCCATGTAGTTCCCTACATAGAGGGGGGAAAAAGACTAAAAAAATTGCAGGAGCAGCATAAAACCTCCCTACTACGCCTATCTAACGTCTTACAGTCATTACCAACAGTTTGTCTACCTGCTGATATGATTACTAGATATAGAATTTTGACATTAGCCCCATACAAGGAAATTCAAATTCCTATCTCTAATAAAACTACCGCTAGATACAATATTGGAAACATCCCTTAATCTACAACACATATTCACCCAAACTTGCAGGCGCGAGGAAGTATCGAAAGAACGCGAGAAGATGATCGAAGAGCATGCTCCTCAACTCCTCGGCTACCTTCAGGCAGGAGTACTCCAGCATGGGGACCTGCCTGCAGTACGGGCTGGTGCTGACAAACGACCTGACTTGAAGACCCTGGATATTGAAGGCATGGCTACGTCTAATAGGGCACATCGGTTTGCCAAGTGTAATGCTATGTGTAGGGTACTGAGGGAGTATTGAAACTGTATTATTTTATATTTATTATGTCATCTTTCATGTTGTATGTCATTATTATTTTAACATGATAAATTGCCCCAACCGTCATCATAGTATGACCACTTTATAAAATTAATTACTGTTGGCGTAATACAATACATTAAATATACCAAAGGAGATGTTTCGAAATCTATGGAGACCACCAGATTTTTCGAGGTACTTTACGTATCATACATATCTCATTTATTTCTTAAAATTAAATGATTTGACAACTGGCCATGAATCATGGCTCATGAATTTTAAATTGACTAAAACTTTCAGTCAACTAGGGTATTGTTAAATTGTAAAAAAGAACCTTATTGAAATGCTTGCTTGCATCTGGTCATGTCAAGAAATCTGAAATATTCCGTTGCAAATGCAAAAGTAACTCCGCCTGTCTCGCTTTCACGCCAATACTACTGAATCAATTTAAATGAAATTTGGTAGATAGATAGTCTAGAACCTGAGAAAAGATATAGCCTGTTTTTTAGCCGGTTGCGGGAGATTCCCTCGGGACGATGTGGGTCAAACCGCGGGAAATAGCTAGTAGCAGAATAATTATGATTAAAAACAAAACATTTGCATGTGTGTATGAAATGAAAATGTTAAGCATACTTACAATATTTGAGCGTCAAGATAAAATAGACTGTAACTGATATACTTTCAAGTATAGAAAATACAGTAGGTACTGACAAAAATGTCGATCGCTTAAATATGTTGAAATAATGATAATATGTTTCAGAATAGTATGCAAGTGTTTTGTTATTTTTTGAGATTTTAAATGAAGCATATATATTAAACTATCAATATCACTTAACTTAATTTGTCTTATAGTAACTTTCGCCTTTGGTATCACCCACAGCCCGAGGAGCTATTTCTGTAGCCTATGTTTTTCACCAGAGTACCACTATTTCTGTACTAAATTGATTCTTAATTGGTTCAGTCGTTTTAACGTGAGTGCGTAACACAGAATGAGTTAGTTAATTAGGATAAATCTAGTTGTAACATTAAATACATTATTTACTTCATAAGATAAGCACATCCATTTCCATCTCCCGAGCCTTTTCCAGGTTGGGGTCGGTTTCAGTTACCCGGGCAACCCAATACCCCCTTGGTTAGACTGGTGTCAGACTTATTGGCTTCTGCTTACCCATAACGTTGTCAAAGATGTTCAATGTAAGCCGGGACCTACAGTTTAACGGGCCAACCGAAATACAGTCATTGGTGTCCAAGATATATTTAGAAAGTACATACAAACTTAGAAAAGTTGCAATAGCACTGAATCGAACCCGCACTCATACTTGAGAGGTTGGTTCTGTACCCGCTAGGCCACCACGACAGAAGATAAGCACATATCAAACAGTAATATATCTACAACAGCTTGTAAGCTGCAGGTACCACATTTCGCGTACCGCATTGTATCGCGGCTAATCGTAGCTTGAAGGCGCGATGACATTTAGTCTACTACACTAGCAGAGGAGGAGAAGCGACTTCACGCTGCGTTCAACCGCGACACGATATGATACCCAAAATATGTATTTCTGTGTATTTGTATGTGATGTGAACTGACTTTAAATGCCTGCCCACCGTTGCAAATATCCCAATATTTCCCCTTATTTATCAATAGGACTGTTCTAACAGGTACAATAGGTCTCCGCAGTCCATAGCTTCACTATTTCTACTTCTTAAAAGAATATCCAAGGCCTTGGCAGCCTTTTCATCAAGCGTGAATATCTTGACTGGTTTTACTAACTCTTCAATGTTGAAGAAACCTGCTGAAACATAAAAATGCAATTTTTATTAATTTTAATGCATTTTCATAACGTATTTAATGTATTTTGTATCTTTGATAACTTTTTGTTAGTGGCATTATTTATTACATTTTAACTAAACTCTTTTGCAAAAAAAGCGGGCACCTATGCGAAATCTTAGTTTTAAGGACTTTACGTGTACTTCAAAGGGTTTTAATGATTTTAGTATGTTTTTAGCATCAAAAGAGTTAGCCGAGCATGCGTGAGAGTGTATTCTAAATTTGAATTTTGTACAATTGCTAAGACATTGGTTAAACCTTGTTTTGGACTAATTGCTAGCAGAAAGTTCGTCGGTGTTTTGAAAAGTTTTTGAAGTGATTTTCAGAAAAATGATAATGCAGTTTTAATTAATGATTCATGTACTTTTTTGTTAGATCAAAACATTTTTGAAAAACTATGCGTATTTGATAAAATGTTCACCTGCTCTAAATGGGCTATATTAATGATTGATGGCAATGTTAAGAGTTTCGGTATTTTAGTGTAAAGCGTTATATTGTTTAGATATTGTACCCACGTGTTTTAAAATATCGCTTTTTCATAAATAAACACTATTTAGAAGAGTATCAGTACTTTGAGCTGCGACAAAACCAATTTAAAGTAAGCAGTGCCGATCACAACTCGTCTCCTATCAGGCTTTGACATTTTTAAAAGTCTTGAAATTCTACAAAATACAGAAAATAGCGCATAGACTATGAGCACGAGGTCTTAAGGTCTCGTAATCACTGATTTTTAAACAACCTCGTCTCTTGGGAAACTCCGTAGACCTCTGAAGATCTATGAGTCTGAGCGTTCAAATAGCGTGTTTTCATCTGACGGACATTTTATTAAATAAACTTGCCTGCACCGAGATTTTCTGGCATCTACAGCACTTTCTTGCTTAAATCATAACAATAACTGGCTATCTGCTCATTTCTTAACAACCATGCGTTTGGCCAATAATTTATTCCTGACTCCCTTTCAGCTAAATCGTCGTTTGGTAACCCGATACCTATGGAGTTATCGAGAGCTTCAACGCGGCAATAATTTGACTTTTTAGATAGCTTTAACCCTCCTCATCATTTTTCATGTGGTTAATTTTTACATTTATCACAAAATTTGGTATTTTTTTAATGTCAAAGTCCGATAAGAGACGAGTTGTGATGGGCACTGCTTACTTTAAAATGGTTTTGTCGCAGCTCAAAGTACTGATACTCTTCTAAATAGTGTTTATTTATGAAAAAGCGATATTTTAACACACGTGGGTACAATATCTAAACAATAAAACGCTTTACAATAAAATACCGAAACTCTTAACATTGCCATCAATCATCAGTATAGCCCATTTAGAGCAGGTGAAAATTTTATCAAATACGCATAGTTTTTCAAAAATGTTTTGATCTAACAAAAAAGTACATTAAACATTAATTAAAAATGCATTATCATTTTTCTGAAAATCACTTCAAAAACTTTTCAAAACACCGACGAACTTTCGACGACTTTCTGCGAGCAATTAGTCCAAAACAAGATTTGACCAATTTCTTAGCAATTGTACAAAATTCAAATTTAGAATACACTCTCACGCATGCTTGGCTAACCCTTTTGATGCTAGAAACATACTACAATCATTAAAACCCTTTGAAATACACGTTAAGTCCTTAAAACTAAGATTTCGCATAGGTGCCCGTTTTTTTTGCAAAAGAGTGTATTATGTACCAGTATTATTAATTATAACATGCCTAGTTATAAAACTGACTGATTAATATAAATTGTTTAAGCATTTAAATATTTGCCTAATGAAATCTAAAAGACTGACTTCACTGTTTTCATTTATGTGTTCCATGACTTAATAAATATTTTATTAACATTATTAAGTTGTATTATTGTTTACTAGTACACATAAACACCTCATACCCCAATTTATACTGAACTTGAACATACTCTACAATCTACGTAACTAAAAGCCTTTGTTCTCATATTATTACATTCGCAAAATATTATATTCGCAAAATATTATATTCTCGAAATATTACATTCTCAAAATATTAGAAGTACAATCAAACACAGTGAAAAACAAAAATTAATTTATTTAAATCAAAATCTCTTTAGGTATTCCAATACCTAGGCATCACGGAACGTAATACAATATTAAAACAAAAATTATTTGCAGTATCATTCAGTACCTATTGAAAAATTATTTGCATTTATCATTAATAAAATCCTACTAATATTATAAACGCGAAAGTTTGTATGTATGGATGTATGGATGTTTGTTACTCTTTCACGCAAAAACTACTGAATGGATTTTAATGAAACTTTACAATAATATAGCTTATACATCAGAATAACACATAGGCTACAATTTGTAAACATATTGTTCGAAATACTAAACCTGCGCAGACGAAGTCGCGGGCACCAGCTAGTATTAAATAATAACTGAAACTAAAATTAAAGTTAAATGTTTTCTATTTTTTAATTAATATTCAAAAATGTAACTTATATGTTTAAAAATAAATGAATGAAAGATAATACTGAAACTAAACAAATCCCAAGTGATCAAGTGCATACAAGTTTTCACAAGTGGCATCTGTTTCAAAGCACGACGATTGGTACAGCCGCTCAACAATAAAAATTGTAAAAGTTTACACATCAGGGAAAATTTATGGGAGCTTATTCAACGCCGCTAACATGGTTAAGCATTCTATTGGTTGAATTTTGTTGGATAAACAGTCTGTGATAATGCAATTAATTTTTCTATCATTTTCAATGTATCTTAAAGATCTTTTTTTATCAGGGCAGTGGAAAGCACTTTTTAGCAATCTTTTATTTTGAATTTGAGCTTCTAGTTTTAATGCTACTAAAAATTGGAAAATGGTTGGTCGAGATGGAATTCGAGAGTTAATTCTTCTGTGCCATCCTTCCACTGCATTCGTAGTGCGGTTCTTTTCACCATAACAGCTAAAAATATCTTTGGTAATGGTTTGTATCCACTGGTTATTAAAATAGTCTAGAAATTTTTGTGAAACTTCCGTCTCTGGTGCGATTTCATTTATAGCAAGATATGCTTCTGGAATTAGATTGGGTGGTAACAGAGCCAAACTTGTGCACAACTGTGTGATTTTGCGACCTAAGTGAGTTTCGTTGAAATTCAATTTTTTACTCATTCTAAAAACAGCATTTAAAAAATGGTAATAACAGCCTTTTAGTTTTATTTCTGGATATACCTCACGTATAGCATTAATTGCAGCAATTTCGTAATCGCATTTGTATGAACTAATATTCATACGAAATTGATTTCTAAGTACAGAAAAGAACCTTTTGTATGTATTTGTGTTCTTATTTGGTAATAAGCCATAGACAATAGGTACAAAACTAATTGTGTTTTGGTCTCGTGCGATATCAATATGTAAGGTGTACAATTGGTAAAAAGGCGACGGTGCCACCTTGAATGTACCATCTCCGTATACAATATCAATTGTCTGGAATAATTCTCGTAGCTTTTGAGCAGGTAACATCGAAAATATTATAATTCTATCATCCGTTTCACCATCATAATCATCAAATAAAAAAAAGTCTTGCACAATGTGGTGTGGCAATCTCACATTACTTGTTGTCTTTGAAGCACCAACATTCAAAAATTTTTTTCGTGCCCTGTACAGCGTATCCTTTTTGGACGTAAATGTTGGGATCTGATATTCTTTATTTTGAAAAATGTGCTTTCCCAGGAAGTGCTTCTCAAATATTTTTTGGATAGGTTCAAAATTTTCGCACACTTCCTTTTTGCACTCCTCCATTGCCATATCAATTGTATTTCTTTCAAAATCAACGCTGCAACTATGTTTAGGCTGTCTAACGACTTTCTTATCCACACTTAATGTAATCGAAGTCTTGCACTCCCTTTGGTTGCAACATCTCCAGTTGGTTGTACCACTTTTATTTTTCATGAAAAAGTTATATACATATTTGTAACCGTTATATAAAAAAACAGACTTGCCTTTTTGACTCGTTATAAACTTGGCTTCACTATCTTCAGACATTTTTATTTTAATATTTATTTATCAGAATGCAAAATTTATTCCCAATAACTATTTTTCACAATGTCACATTATACATTAAAAACAATTGATAAATAAATACTGACACTAGTACAAATATAGGTTTTTCATTGTAATCTGACAGGAACTACTAGCAAAGAGTTTATCTATTAAAACTTCAATATCATCATCATCTCAGCCAAAGGACGTCCACTGCTGAATAGGACTGAGGCTGAGGCATAGGCCTCCCCCTTAGATCTCCACAGATACCTGTTGGAGGCGACCTGCATCTTACTTACTTACGACCTCACCAAACTTCAATATAAATGCACATAATATTATATGAATGCATATCTTCAGGATTACCTACTACTGACTGAGTGATATAAAATCATTAGTTAGATTTATTTCACAAAAGGTAGGTAAACCTTAAACAAAGGGGTTGTAGATTTGATTCCCATCCAAGACAAATATATGTGATGAATAACCTATGTGATGATGTCAAATATTTATTATTGTTTCCCTCAAATTAAAAACATTTTTCGCTGTGATTGTTCTTTGTGTAATATTTTGAGAATATAATATTTCGAGAATATAATATTTTGCGAATATAATATTTTGCGAATGTAATAATATGAGAACAAAGGACTAAAAGGTACATTTTACTTAGCAAAATGTTAACTTGCATAGGTACAATAAAATTGTGCAATTTTACAATTGAAATGTAGGTGCCAAAAATAATTGCGTATTTTTTTTATTAACCCTACATACAGTTATTTACACACAGTACAGTTCGTACAATTCGTGTATAGGTCTAGGGGTCGTCCAAGAAATATTGAATTTGCAAAAAATAATGTTTTAATGTGCCTTTATCTTGCACGCTCTATTAATCTATTTTCGAGCTATTTTAAGTAACCTAGCTAGAAGCTAATTTCGATAGAAAACCAGTATGGGTTTGCAAAAATATCAAAGTAAACACTGGCTAACTAGAAGTGATGTTCAAACAATAATTACTGGCCACAGAGCGGTCGCAGAAAATATTTAAACGACTGAAATTAATTCCAAATACACCGCCTGAATATTAAAAGGGTGGAGAGTAAGGTGACCAGGATTTCTTGAGTTTTTAAGGACAGTGTACAGACAGTATTAGAATTAAATTACTTATAGCAAGGTTCTGGCAAAGGTGGTACCATTGAGCCACGATCCACAATCATCAATCAGAAAAAAACGAACAAATTCATTAGTAAATTAAAATGCATCTCATACCAATGAAGCACACAGCTGCAGGATCATTTATTGAATGTGTAGAGATTTAAACAGATACATTAATCACATTTTTAAAAAGGGACTAAATATGGTCAGTTGATATCCTTGGGGGCACACCATCTGCTTCACAAGCGGCGAGCATTTTATTTTTCTTAAACACAAAAAACAAATCCCACAAAACCCCTTCACCACAGCCACCCTAACCTCACAGTGAAAGTTAGCATTTTTGTGCAATAAAGAAATAAAATCCGCTTCGTCAGCGTTCGCCAACACGTTATGTCGAGATAAACATCAGCCCTCTATATCGACACCAGCCCCTTTATTTGCAATTCCCTCTTATCTTTGCAACGCAGAATAAAAATCGTGTTTATTTTACGGCAAATTGCAAGCTTAGTGATGTTTTTAATTTGGCGTTATGTCATCAATGCTGTGTATGGGTTTTTATGGTGTTTTGAATGCATATTTGGGGTTTGGAAGGTATCTATTGAGGAAGATAATATCTTTGGTAAGTACTCATATTTTTATCAACAGCCTATCTTCTATCGGTTTTATTGCTGGGTGTATGCCTACATATGAATAATAAGTGTTCCATATAAAAAATATGGCATAAATAAAATAGGTATTAAGGAAAGTACGGCCGCTCAAACAATACCTGCCATAAAAAAATCTGTGTAACCAAATTCGTAGCATATTGGCGGAGTGCTACGACATTTTATCAAGGCGTAGCCGTAGGCGCAAGACAAGCTACGGCGTAGCATGTTTCTTTTTTCATCATCATAGGCGAACTATTTTTTAATTCAATTCTACAACAAAATGCATTGCAAGAATTCAAATTGTGTTTAATTTATTTAAAGGCCGGTGAAACTAGGAGTAGCACTGCTGGGAGCTGATTTAGCCTTCTTCTTTTTCTGCTTCTTGGTTACATATTTCTCGAAGGCAGCATTGAACTCTCTCTGGTCTTCCAAATATTTCACCTCTTTTATACCCTGAGCTGTTTTCTCGTTGTACCAGCTCAGGTATTTGTCGTACTCCTGTCGAAATAAACAAGCTCATAGTCGAAGTTTACTTTGATCTACGACCATTGATTGATGGAAAGTGCACGTGTAATACTTACAACTGTGGTCTGCGTTGTATCTTCCAAAAAATAATCGTACACTTCCATTGGGCTAAGCCCATAAGTAGCTATTCTGTAAAACAGAATCAATTCATTCATAATTAAAATATCAAATACACATTTCACAAAAGCGGCTATTATCCTAGCTAGAGAATGCTTGCAACTTCCTTCGCGTTTAGGGGACAATATGACATCGGCGCCCAGTTAAAATTGCGATCTTTCTCTTCAGTACTTCTCTTTTTTCACTAAGGATAATAGATACTAACTTGACGATCCTGTCAGCCGACATGAATTTATCCAGAGCATCTTGCAAGTATCCGAAGCTGTACCCTTGTAGGGCGCGCGCTAAGTTAGACACGTTTAAATCTGCAGGAATCACTTTGTTCCTGTAATGAATCGAAGCGAATCGAGGTTGAATTGATATTAAGACCTTTTCTAATATATATAGGAACGTTTTGGGATATTTTTGGGATATAAACTAGGTACTACAGGCCCTGGACCGTTTCTCACTACAGATACAAAAACTTATATTTTCTAGAAGACCCTTCGGGTAATTTTGTAGGTACCATTTAAATATATACCTTGGGAAACTGACCTGTAAACCCATTCCTTCAGCACCTGCACAACTAAAGAGTATCCACTGTTAGGCAAGAGCAATACTTCTGGAAACTGCTTCAAAAGCGCGCTGGCTGTCGCTAACCACGGTTCTGTACAAGTTGCTGTGGAAAATAGTATACATATCCTAGCTTTAGGCCCAAACTTCACCAAAGCGGAGCAGGGGAGTTTTTAAGCAACCAATGGAATTTCGTTATTCATACATCCATACCTACTCTTTTGATTGCTTAAATACCTCTCCGCTATACTCTGCTTTGGTTTGGGCTTTAGTTAGTCAGGATAAAAAAGTTCACTAATCAGCAAAGGCTGTCTATCTTTTGACTTAGGTCCGTATTACAGAAGGCTACTCAAGTCCTGATCTCTGTTTAAAACTAGATTTGAGTTGAGATTTAATTTTAGAACGCTGCTCAAGCATAGATTCGGTGATCATAGTTCAACCGAGTGTAGATCATTACTCAGTTGTAGATTACAGTTTAAGTAGAGATTTGAACTATAATCACGCAAGTGTGGTCGACACCACGCTTGAGCAGAGATTTCCTTGTCAGTTTAGCAAATAATTTGCTGTCGAATAGGAAGTTAAAATTAAAATGCGAACAAAAAATTGATATTTTTGAAGAAATTGATTAATATGATATCTAATATATTTTCTATCGAACATTATATGATTCGAACAGAAGGTTGAACTTCAGTTCGTCTCAGATATCTCAGAGATGTATAGGTATATATAGGTACTATTATAAATGATAAAACACACTTGTTTTTCTATCAATAAAATACTATGTAAAAATAATCATCTTTTTTTAAGACATTTCTCTCTAATAAACTATTTTTTCTTTCTTTCTTGAAGTCATTTTAAATAACTAAAATATTTAATTATAACTGTAACTGTCAAGTGTCAACTCCACCACCACAGATACGATACACTCGGAAAACATTCCATTCTACGAACAAGCTCGTATTTGTAATTTTAGATATTACAACCAACTGCTATTGGTATCATTGGCGTATAAATAATGGCGTATAAGGCGTAAAAATGCCATTTTTAAATAAAACCTACAATTAAAAAGCCTATATTATCTTTAAATCATGATTTCATTAATAATTAGATGTTAAACTAAATTCTTATTTTGCGTAAGTTGTAACAGAGTTGGCGAAAAAAATAAAATGTAAACGAAAACAGGCTGATGCATAGACAAGCCATATTCTCTGCTTGAGGCGCGATTTGAATCTCGATTCAGCTGAGTGCAGTTTAAGTACTGTTCTGAAATAAGAACAACCCTCAAGTACAGATTCCATAGTTAAACTATGATCAGGTGATTGGAGATCAAACTTGACTTGAGTAGCCTTCTGTAATACGGATCTTAGAATAAATTGAAAAACGCGCTTGTTGACCTATGCTACTCTTATTAAAAATTCTACAATAATGGCTAAGAAAAGGTAAATGACGAAAACCTTACCAATAACAGTAATGTTGTCAGCCTTATTGATAGTTTTGAATAACTTTGTAACAAAGTAGGATCTTATGATTTTCAAGTTCATTTCTGCTTCCTCTGGTGGTATCTAAAAACAAAATAAACATCATCAGTTTCTTTCAGAGATCACTAACTAATATTAACTTAAGTTGGAACTATCAATGAACCTTAGAATAAAACAGTTTCTCCACATGTTTGATACGTATTACCGAAGGCTGCAACGCTCTGGCACAAGTAACCACCATCTTCACTAAACGTTTCAGAAATTGAGCCGATTCTAAGGCTCCTTGCACATTGTATGGGTCTAGCTCAAACAGCACTGCGTCTGCGAAAGAATATATTAGTTTTCCTTTGACTTTGACTATGACTAACTAGCTAACTATGTTCCACAGCTTTCCTGGAGAAATAGCAAGCCATTAAACCATGTCTATCAACGAGTAAGCGCTCGTGGAAAGGGCACTCTCAAAGTTGGTATTTTGCTTTGACATAAACTGTTTTTGAAGCGTTGACTTCAACTTTGACTATGACTTTATTCATACTTTGCCTTTGACTACATACCATTTACAGAAGCAAGAGCATAGATCAAGTTAGTTCTTCCGCTGCAGTCAGGTCCAACTAGCAACATCCTGCGAAAGCCACAAGACACATCGCGACATCTCTCCCACCAGTACTGCCGTATTTCAAAGTGGAATGGTGATGCAGGTCTGGAATATAGACGTGTTCCATTATATGTTTTGATTATCAGTATAGAGCACAGGCATCCTGTCAGTCCATCACGCTTTTTAGGTGTCAATCCACCTTTTTAGGTGTAAGCCTCGTTTCTATTATTCTCATACATAAAACTATCTTCCTATAACATATCTTTCACAATTCTAAACGGTTTACTACTCACAAAGTTTGTGCACGTAGATCCTCTCCTCCAAAGTTGGGGTCTCCTATAAAATCTTCCAGTTTCTGTTTAGGGTATTCTAGTATGAAACCTTGTTCTATGAGATTCTGTAGGACATAAGCGTTATGAATTTTATCAAATTCATCAAATATGTAACATTGTTCCCAATATTTATTTCATTAATTTCGTTTTTTACCGTTAGCAAGAACACTTTTTAAATAATTTATATAAACTGCTAACCTCAATCATGTCGACTACTTTGTCATCAAATTTTGATTTAGGTGCTTTCTTTACTCTTTTTCTTTTAGGACGCTTCGTTAAATTAACCGGCATTTCCTCTTCATTCGTTTTGTAGTCATTTTTCAAAGCCTGTTTTAGTTTGCGAAGCTCTTGCCTAAAATTGTTATTAAACTTTTATTCTGTTGCATTAACCTGTTTCAAATATTGTTTTGCATTTATTACCTCATTTCCTCGTCAACTTCAGGCAATACCTCAAGCTGTACTTGCATTATTGCATCATTTAAATTGATTTTGTCAACATGTTTTTCTTTTACGTCCATAGTTTCATATACGTCAAACTTATCCCAGGATTTGTGATAGTAGTCTATAGCCTGAAATAAGATGATTTTCATATTTTTCAATTTTTATCATAGTCTAAAATGTATGTATTTCTTTCCCAGGTTTACTGTGGTCAAAGAAATGGCGAACATTTTTATATATAGTATTGTACCTTTACGATGTCACCAGTATATTTCGAAGGCGGGTATGTATAGCCTGGATGCATTGTCGGGTTTTTCATCATTTTCTTCAGTAATAGCGCTTCTGCTTTCATGTTCATTTGTTCTTCCCTTTTCTGTAGCATTGCCAGTTTCTTTGCTTCCAGTTTTTGAAATTTTAGCTGTAGATAGTAATACCAAATAGTAATATAGTAATGTCTAGACTGGATATGTTATCGTCATTTCGATATAGGTAGACACACAACCTTTTGATACCATAGTGGTTATAAGATGGTGGTTGAATGGTTAAGCGACTGAATAGTTTTGTTAGGATCGTGTGTAACTTACATCCTGAGGACTTTTCTTTTTGTCAGCTTCTTTTTTTAGTGCAAGAGCTGTGTTTTCTTTAAGCCAGTCGAGAGGATCGGGAATTTCACCTTTGAAGATAGCAACAGATCCTTCTTTAGGTATGTCGTAGAAGAACTGAACAGATTCAAACCTAAAAAGTAAATATCTGTTCAAATATCTGTCAAGTTTAGAAAACCAAAAAATATGGTCCAAATTATCAATTTTAAATTAATTTCTACAATTACCATTCTATAAACCATTCTCTGATTTGATCACGAAGTTCTTCGCATACAACAGCTTTTTTATTTTTCATATATTCATCTTTTAGTTTATTTCGATGTTCTAGATGTTTCTTTTCATGCTTTTCATACAACTTCGAGCGATTTTTTAACATCTGGTTAATAAAGGCAAAGCAAGTCCCTGTTAGTAATTCTAGATTTATATTTGTACCAACATTTGTATAATTTACTATAGTGTTATTTTAATATAAAGTAAAGTTATTTACCACTTCTGCTTGTTCTTGTTGGACACCAAAAATAGGAGCATCACATAAATTCAATCCAAGTAATTCATCCCGTTTGCATCTCTCAATGCGTTCCCTTTTCAATTTGAAATACACTCTGAAAAATCGTAAATATCAATTATTAATCCTTATATTCTTTGCTTTATAATAATGTCTGTTACTTTTAAGATTTTAATTCCATTACCTGAATACTGTGTGGATGAGATTAGCACTTCTCTTTCTGATTTCGGGTCTAGCTTTTGGTTTCAGTTCTCCCATTAGGTCTTTTTCCCACATTTCTCTTGTTAGCTTTCGATGTTTATCCCATGTTATTACTTGTCTATGAGAAATCAGAATCTAAGTCAGATGCATGAGTGTTAATTTTATAAGCGCTCTATAACTCGATTGGTTACTGAAGCAGTGTGGTGCAATAGATAAACCATGATGATACAGAAATATCATCTCTACCTCTATCTACATCTACTGTTACTACTTGATTCAATTTAACAAATCAAATACACAATCAACTACAAATCTTCAAACCTAGTTTTCTCATGTGCCATTATCAAAGCTACATATTTTCTCGTCATCTGTAGTGCCTCTGGTATGTTATCTTTTTTGCTTGATTCTTTATTGCTTGTGGTTTCCCCATTTGCTTCTGCGTCCCACCACTCTACTGGTTTCTCTGTTTCTGCAGTCTCCGCCGCTTCTTCCTCTGAATCAATATAGAATAATCAGTTACCTTTGCTATAACTGCAAATTCTGTTTCTGCAAATTGTGTTCTCTATCTTACCTATTTGTGCCATCATCCTTTTTTCTTTTACTGCTGCGAATATATCTTCAAGTTTAGCCTGTATGTGTGCTGGTCTTGTTAACCGTTTTGGTATTTTAGTCATTCCTATATCATAAACTGTGTGATGTACTTCGATCAAGCCGTAACCAAGAAATTGGAAGCGACTGCCTTCTAACTTCTCTAAGTGCTTTTTCAGTTCTATTATTCTGTAAAGCAAGATTTTTATACTTGACCCGCGAACAGTCCGTATATGTCCTTATATTCTTCCCATAGAGATAGTTATTTTAGCATTTATAACACTAGTAATGGAAGGAAGTAAGAATTATGCTCTGAAAGTACTGTTTTTTTAACCTTAAAATTACAGCGTTCAAAATGCTATCCAACCACGCTGTCTTTTGTACTTGTAGGTTCTGCTGACAGCATTCAATCATTTGATTGTACATCATGATGTACTGTCCCAGGAAAGAAGACGACCTGTGCACTGCTTGAGGCAACTTCTGATCATGAACTTTTGATTCCTGAAATGTAATTATTATCATTGAAACCTAAGTTTCTGATACCCAGCTGCATCTGATAGGACTAGAAGTCGACCTCAAACTGTTTTAGAAAAGGACAGGCAGATGATAATGATAAAGCAAGTTTCTGAATGATAGTGTTTGTGTTCACCTGAGTTACCTACTTGATAAAAAACATCTTTTTCTACTAGCTCTTCCAGGTCTCTCAAAGTGTCTTTCCATTTATGAAAGTAAAAATTGCTGGACATTTTCAATTTTGAGAAATAAATTCAAAATAAATCAATCAATCCAAGTGAATTGAAACCGTTAGTTTATTAATCTGTAGTTTTATTAAGATCCAGTTGGTCGTGATATTTTTGGAAAGTATCTTTAAAACTACAATTATATGTATTGTAGGTTCAATATTTTATTTCAAGTTATTGTGTCTATATTCTAACCACCTCTAATAAAATTGGACCTTCTTCCAATATAGAACAGTTATGCTCGTATTTGCCTACACAATTCTAGAATATTTTTTCTCCAAACGAAGGTTACATTCAAAAGGTTTTATGTAGATATTCAAGTGTTACCAGCCAGTAACCATGAAGTGACAAAGCCTGCCCTATGAAAGGGCGAACGATACCATTACACGTTATCGCTGCTCCGGAAAACTTACATCATATTCAATGCGGGAAATAAGCGATCGCACTTGACGGGAACGCGCTTACTTATTGCTTTCCTTTCTCCATTTTGAAGAACGAACGTCCCATCACTGCTCATTGTAAACCCAACCTTAGCTTCAGTACACTAAGGTTCATTTTTGAATGGTGTTGTGATGGTGGTAAGGCCGTTTCGTAAGGGTAGTTTTATCATGTTTTTGGGCTCTCCCGCCACAGTTTCCGGCTGCTGTGAACTCGGCCATCTTGTCAGAGGAAGTAGTAAAGTCTTCCGCAGCGTCTGTCCGACGGGAGGGAGGGGGGGGGTGATGTTTTTTTTTTGTTGTTGGGCAAAGGTATTGTGGTTTTTCACCCTTTAATGAGGTTGATGATCGTTTGTAACGTGGACTGTGTATTGTGGGGTTGACGAGGTGGTTTTGTAGGGTAAATGTGTCAAGAGCTTTTTTGGTTGTGTTAGAAGTGGGATAATAGTTCAAGCTTAATGAAATAGGGAACTTGATGTAAACGAAATGATCCTTGAAGAAATGATACTTGCACTCCAATTGACTTGACAGTTACAATTAAAATCTCTTGGTATCTCATAAAATGTATAACTGGTAACAATATACAGCGTGGTCTATGTAATTACCACTGTATAATAATTATGTCAAATGGAGACAAAACTTCACACATAACCAAACAAAAAAAAAAACTTTTCAGGCACCAAATACTTCCAACCTTCAAGCTGTAAACTACCTCAGTATTCCCAAACCGTAGGCTGCATTCGACACTGCCTTCATATTTTTTCGGCAATATCGCGTTATAAGAGCCCTAGGGACAGGCACTGGTATCTGATACTACGACGCTGGGCTCTTAATGTGTCATACTAGTAGGACTTGGTAGCTAACTCATGTGACATTTATTGGTGGGAAGGTAATGCTTAGATGGTAGGAGCTGATTACAGAATTTTCCAAAGAATTTTCTAAAATATTTTGAACATAAGTTACCTGATCATTTTAAAAACAAAGAATTTAAGATCCGATTTAGAATTCTTTAAAAAAAATAGGCCAGGATTAGTTGTCTATGTAAAAACTCTTACCTTAATGGTAATATCAGCAGCAGATAAAAGTTAATGGGACATAGAAGAAATTGATTTCGCATATAAAAATAACGCTGCGGTTTTCATATAATTTATTTGAAAGAGTAAATCTCTTTTAAATAACTTTTCAATCGCATAATCTACTTGTTACATTTATGTCAATGTTCACTTAGGTATATATTATTTGATCTAGCTTTTACCTAAAACCATCGAGCTTAGAATTATATGTCAATGCCTAAAACAGACAGGCCTTCAAGTAAATATGCCATATTCACTTAAATCCATGACTACGCCAATATGTTATCACAAAACCTTGACATATTGAATTCTTTTAACAACAAACAGCCTGTCAAAGGCTGGAGGTAATAAATTCAAATCAAATTCAATCATGTATCATCTTCAATATTCTTTGTGACTGCGAAATATCACTTACGATTTACACTTACATCAATATTCCATGACTTCTATGATCTAAGTAATAGAGCTGAAAATGGCTTGGCAAAGAGTTGTTGAAGCGTTTTATAAAAGGTGTATTGTAACTTAAATATGTCACTTCATCATACGTCTATGCTTTTAGAATGTTTGATGTACAAAATAGTTTATTTTTTCGTTCATCCCTGTTGTTCCTTTGTGGGGTATCAAATTTTTATGTAAGTTCGAAGGGGCTGCCTCCATTATATTGTCACTTATCGGCCCCAAAGGGAATATAATGTGAATTTAAATATTTTTTCATAATTTCTAGACGATTATTTTTAAAGGTCGGCGTAACAAAAGCCTGACGCGATAGTGACATTGAAATATTAAGTGGTGTGAAGAAACAGTTTTTTGAAGTCACATGAAAAAAAATGAAATTTCATTCTGAAAGTGGCTATGCTCTGTAGCGTCTTTACATGACTACATGACATCATTATTATGATCAATCCTTGTCATTGAATATTAAATATCATGTGATTGTTAACTATTGTTTTTATCACTAAACAACAGAAACAAACATCGGTAACTGATTTCACCAAAGAGATCTCAAAAAATATTGTCAGTCAAAAAAAAACCCTAGAACAATAATCGCTCGCGCAGTTACAATGATATACGCTCACGTTGCTACAATACGTCACGAATAACAACGTAATTTAGGAAATGTAAGCGACAATTTATTGGCGACGCAAACAAGTTGCAAATTGGTCCGTTGGAACGACGTTTTCGCTAAATACCTATAAAAATGTCCGTTTGCTGTGAAATATTGTAACTAGCTGTGTGGTTAGAGTTGTACGCTGAAGCGGTTATAAAAATCTGCATTGCTGAAAGATGTAAATAATAAATCAGAAGGAACTAAGGTGTTTTATTTTAGTAAAGGTTTAACCCCTTCCGCTGCACCCACAGCGGGAGGGTCATTTGATGATTTCTTCACTCATAAAAAGGTGCTGCAACATCTTTGAATTTGTCTTGCATATGTCATCATCCTCCGAGCCTTTTTTCCCAACTATGTTGGGGTCGGCTTCCAGTCTAACCGGATGTAGCTGAGTACCAGTGCTTTACAAGAAGCGACTGCCCTGCCTGACCTCCTCAACCCAGTTACCTAGGCAACCCAATACCCCTTGGTTAGACTGGTGTCAGACTTACTGGCTTCTGACTACCCGTAACGACTGCCAAGGATGTTCAATGACAGCCGGGACCTACAGTTTAACGTGCCATCCGAAACACAGTCATTGGTGTCTAAGATATACTTAGAAAGTACATACAAACTTAGAAAAGTTGCATTGGCACTTGCCTGACCTGGAATCGAACCCGCGCCCCCATACTCGAGAGGTTGGTTCTTTGCCCACTAGGCCACCACGACTTTTTTTCTTGCATATGTAAAATAGCACAATTATAATTATTTTCTATTTCTCGTCAGCAGTTTTTCAGGAAATTAGGAAAATGAGATAGAAGTATAGGACATTTCACAACAACCAGAAATCAATGTATTCCTTAATTACATGAAGGCAACTTTCCTACGGAACGGGCCTATATTGGCTGTCATACCTATGTAATCACATTAGATTCTATCACGTATAGGTACTTTAAGATATTCTATAACGAAATAAAAAAAATACCAAATCCATTTAGCCACAGGAATTATTTTCGTACCTATATTAACCGGTATATAACGTATTTAATTTAATGTGATTAGGTATGATACCCTGTCTAGGTGGTACCTATTATGAATGAAGTATGAAACATTAGTTCACCTTTGAATCTTGCTGGGACTGTCTCAAAAACAAAACACAACCCGCTGAATCTCGTGCTTTGGACCACATAAAAAGAACTCTAAATTGTAGCACTCGCCGCGTCTGGATGGCTCATTTCGGGTGGTTGTAGCAAAGATACTTTATCGTGGAAATGTAAATTATCTCCCTCTTATCTGTTTTATTAGCTGCGAACGACCGCAGGAGCGCTGTCCTCTCCTAAGTCATATTTTGTTTATCTTCGCGGTTCCAGCTATGGCTGAGGACAGCATCATGGAGAATTTTATGCATTAAAAGAAAAGTCCATCTCGGTTTTTCTCACTTTTCTTTCTGTAGCTTTAAAAGAAGTACCAATGCGAAAGGCTTTTTGGGAAGTCTGAGTACTTTGGTGACCACAGAGTTGATGCTTTGACAAACACAGCACTTTTGCTTACTGCACACCTAAACACCTTGACCTCAAGCTTGTTGTAAAATCCCCTTGGAGTTAGTTCTTCAGTATTTTATAATCCTGCCCTTTTCAGTCTATCTATCTTCATCTATAAGTTATCTGTTCATCCTTTTATCCTTCCTCTAGACTAGAAAGCCAAAAACAACTGCACGAACCTCAGTAACCACGGAACAATCAACTTTAATAAACCATCTACCACCGCTTGCAAAATGCTATCCATCATCGTACATCACTTGCAGGGTCGGGAACCGTCGGCAAACCGTCGGCTAATCTGCTCTCCTGCTCAGAGCCCATATATCAGAGTAGGACGACGTTTTTACGATCTCTTAATCAAGAAATATAGGATTGTGCGCGATTAAGAGCTCGGCTTAGCTGTTCGTAATGCAGTGGTGATGTATTAGCGGGAATATGATGGTTGGTACATATTTTGATGGTTATAGTGTTATTGACGCTTGTTTTCTTAATGCTGCTAATTAAGAGGTAGGTACATCCTAGTTCCTAAGATATTTTTTAGAAATTCGAATACCTAATATGAAAATATGACAATAATACAAAATAGCAAGCTAAATTGAGAAACTCTTTTACGTCACTTTATAACAAGAACACTGCTAGAAAAAACTGTTACAATAGAACCAACTGCATGACCATACCTCATCGTTAAAAGCTACTCTATAAAGATGGTTATTTTGCATTATTTTAATTTCCGCACGATTTTACAAAATTGATAATACGCAAACCAAAGTCAACGATGATCTAAAGCAAAAGCTATCACATTTCCTTACCACAGCTATACAGACACTACTCAAGTACTTCCCAGACATAGACCGTAAGATAGTTATCTTAAGACATAGACTACAAAGCTAAGCTCACCATGTTATCCACTTACCAATTTACTAAGCCGGTTAGTCAAACGTCTTGTCCGATGGAAACTAGGTGCTATTTCGCAGCTTCGTAGAACAATTTGTAGGTTAGTACTATGAAATAGGTGATTGTAAGAATTTGATTCTTGGTTTAATAATTGATGTGGGTATTGGACATGTGATTTAGAGATAACTAGCTGTTGGAAGGTTTTATCAGAATTTCAAGATTACTGCCTCCTCTATTTAGGATAAAAGCCTGTGACATGACACTCTCAACTAATGTGGCTTTCTTTTGAATGTTCGGCTACCGATACTAGAATTTTCAAAATCGTTAAGTAAATCCTACAACCTCACAAACTATTAAAAGTTCTTTATAATATTAGAATCTATTAATTACACAGGCAAAGATTGCTTGTAACTTTCTTACATTCTGTTTAGCACAGTAGCTGTAAAACATAAGACACGACCCCATTAATCCAAAAATCCTCTTACTAATAAATTCATCTCACTTGAGAACAGTTCCTTTCGCATTGTTTAACGCTGTAAAGTCACTAAAAGTAATTCGTACTAACAAGTATTTGTCGTGAAGGTAATTCACTAGTGACGGATCGCTGCCCCGCCCGACATATTTTAACCCCCACCCGCCGAGCCGGTCCTTTTCACCGCTGTCGGAAGATTTACGAGCCCTCTGACGGAAAAAATGTGGACTCTCCAAAGATTTCACTGGTTTTTATTCGTACCATATATTTTGAGAGAAATGACGCGATGTAAGCTCGATGAGTCGCGATTTATCCGGACGATTTCCTGATAGTTTTTATTAGTACGTTTGACGTGAGTGTTGGTTTATTTTTTTAAGGATAGTAAAAAAAATTGGCTTCTGACGGCATTTAATTGGCATGGGTAAAATTTCAACTTTTATGCAGGACGAGTATCTACCTAATTGTTTTGCTAATCCAAATTATTGCAGTAAACATGCTTTACCGCGACAATATTCTGTATGTGCTCCCAAATAATAATTAGTGTATAAATGAATGCTGTTCATACGAAACTGAAGCACTTTTATTACAAGAGTTTGTCTTGCGAACCACGGGAGAGGTAAATAAGAAAAAGTAATTAAAAATACTTTTTTATTGCGTACCTAAAACTTTTATGGTTTTACTTTTTTATTATGACAAATGGCTACAATTTCCCTCTTTACTTTAGGTAAATTTTCAGGTGGATAATGTAAATGAGGCGTTTTTCATTTTATTCTAGGCTGAGGTCAAAGAGTGCTGAATTTCTGGCTTTTGCCAAATATTACAGTGCTTATCAGGTCATGAAGAACTTGGCTATTTTTTATTATTAAGGGCAAAGCATCATTTTCACATCAATCAACGTCAGTCGAACTGGAATTACAAACAGCATAGTAACAAGATGTCTTCGACAATAGATCCACATGATAAATAATTTATCATCATCAGTCTACCAGCGACAACTCCTCATTTCACGGGAAAATTGCTAGAATAAATAAAAATAAGTTTTCAGTAGAAAAACAAGGGTGTACGCGAAGTGTCAGCGGGCTGGCCGTATTTTATGAAGGAAGTTGTTCATCGCACTATAAATCAGACGGACGCCTCGGGAAGATGGGGCACAGGATCGTGGGACACCGGGAAACAGCGGGTACATTTGTACCCGGGTAACTTTTTGTTGGTAATTAATTTCACAGTGGCATTAAAAGGGTTAATCTTATGTACATTTAGTTTTAAGAAAAGTTTGTAAATTTTGTATTTATGAGAGTATTTTTTTTGGTTTTTATAAAACTAGGTCACTTGAGATTGTGCGGAGCTATTTTAAACAATTCACCAGCCAAAATCAGTCCACTAAATATTCACAAAACCCTCTTGAATGAAGACATCCACCGAACAGAACGAGGCAACAAAAACACAAATCAAAACAGACCTTTCTAAATATTAAATCGCATGTATTATTAAGGGTGCTCGCACATTGTGCCGAGTTCGGGTGATATATTGTCGGGAGGGCCTCTAGGAATCACACGCTGACAAATTCATTCTCCACTTGACACGTAGCTATATATTCCTCCCCCCTACAAGTGGGGGTTTGTCTTGCTAATCTCTGTAACAGCATGAATTTTTCATGCGTAATGTGCGTCTCAGCTTTTTGTGACGAATCGTAGTTTGGCCGTTCGTTTTTTGTTTTTTTTTTTTGTCTGGTGTCGACGTTTTGAACGTAATTGGCTGGTTTTAGGCTTGTATTATAAAAGAATCAACTGTTTTATACAGTAATGGTAGAGCTAGGTAGTTATAGATTTACCTACATATTTACTACCTAGGGAAATTGTTTAAGTATATGCTTTCAGCCAATAACAATAGGAAAGTGAATTATTATAATATACCTTAGGCTAGATTTATTCTCATGATAATATTTTGATTTATAATTCATCTTTTATGTATAGTATGATGGCTCTAAGTTAATACAAATTTAACTCATAATAGGTACTATCTTACCTTTAGTAGTGTCGAAATAAAATGAAACAGTGTTTTCCAAAACAGTTCCAGTTTATTCAGATAAACTTTCAGCGCCAAACAGATTTACTTAAAAAAAGAACTATAACGTAAAAATAGGACAGTATTCCAGCTAAACAAGTTTCTTTATCATTCGTTCTCGGTCCCAGTCTTTATCATTCGTTCCCGGTCTTTATGATCGCATAAATTCACTTTTATCTTTATGAATATTCAGTCTGAATGTTAACTGCGACGGTTTTTGTTGTTTTTCTTTTATATTAATTTTATCTGCGGAATATGCTGATGGAGTAGCAGGTTAGGGGTTGTGGTACTCAGTATATTATCTTGTTCAACTGCTAATTTAACGCATCATCAGTGCTTAACATTATGAAATATTGTCAGTTTTGTCGTGGAAGAAAATGGCTCGGGCATTAATTACCACAGTGCAAGGCAAACAAAATCTAAGAATAATAAAATAGAATTATCTTGATATAATTCTTCCTCATGATCGGGATTTTCCGGTATAAAAAGTAAGCAGGGAAAATTCCTCGGATAATGCCGTTTTTGAGTACCACAAAATATTTATAATAAATACTGCAGACCATTTGAGACATAATTAATATTCCCAAAAATATTTTTGTTATTTCATATTTAGATTAAAAACATGCCAAAGTTAATCAACCAAACTAGCAACATCAACAAAAAAAATCAAACTTTCAAACTTCGAACACAAAAAAGGCATCCGCAAAAAAAAGTACCACCAAAAATCACGCAAAGGAAAACTTTAGCGGGCATTAACAAGCCAAAGTCTATGTTGGAGTAATCCTTGTTCCAACCCCGGGTGATGTATGGCAACCCCCACCCCGCCCCGTCGACCTAACCCCATAACTCAGGCTGAAAAGTAACCTCTGAGAGTGTTTTATTACCTGATGAAATGGCCCGCCTTTGAGAGCTGGCCTTTGTGAATTGGACTGTTTTCGACGGTTGGACTGTTTGTAGGTTGTAGTGTCTGTGGTGTTGTTTTTTGAAATTATTGTTCTTGGAAATAATTGGGTGGCTCGATAAGTAGCGCTTAGAATTTGTGCTCTTCATTTGAAGAAGGTACCAGATAGTTACTTGAAACCTTCTTCGCTAGATAGATCTAGGGATTTCCATTATACCTACCTAAGGTCATTAAATATAATACTTATCAACCACAGAGGTACCTACAAGATATTAAAATTAGATAAGATACACTTAGTTGTAAGTTTTTTGGTTGCGAGTTTGTGTATCGATGAGTCTCTGTTTTTTGTCTTCAAATAGCTTTTATTACTATAAAAATATTAAAACAGGTACTTCAAACACACCAAAAAATAATATAATGTTATACATAAGACGTAACTTCCATAATAAATTACAAACGCATAAAACAGGAGCATGATAACGCCTTTTAAATTTCACTTAGCAATATTTTAAGCGCCTACCAAAAAAGAACTGGCAGTAACCCGACGTTTATCGCCTTGCTATCACTTTAACGCGAGTGTACTTTATTATTATGGTTTTTAAGTACATTTAGGTAACGTGGGGACTGGGAGATTAGGGGGTCTCGGCCTCGTTTTATGAAAATAATTAGGTTGCTTTGCTTTCTACGTATAAGATATTGTTTGACTATCTGCTAGAGGTAGTGTGTTACCTGGGGTTACCAAGTAATCAGATCCCGGTGACTGGGTAGCACTGTCTAAGTAAGAAATCTCTTGAATCTGACTCCTTGACTGATGATGGTCCCATCGGACTATGAGAGTGAAGGAATAGTGAGTGCACCTGTGTCTGCGCAAATGCTTGTGCACTATAATAATGTCCTGCGCATCTGGCTAGTCTTCTTACATGAAAACAGCCGCAGTAGCCGATGATCGGCTAGGACGTTATCATATGGCCTAGGCGTGTTTGTATTTTTTTTATCCAAGATCTACAATTAATGATAGTGAAGTATCTAACCTTCGTTGGACAGCTGTAAATTAACCACAACCTCTTCAAACTAAATACTTATTTATTCCAATTCAAGTCTACGACAGCATTAATAAAATATTTAATGAATGACGACAGGTACACTGTAAAACATCATGGCTCTCACCTTTGATTATATCTAATTGAGACATAATAACAAGAAAATTACTTTTAACAACTGCTAATTAGTAGTTGTCGTTCGGTCGAACGATCCGCCATATTGTTCTGTAGAATTTGAATTGATTTCTAATTGGTTTCGCAATTAAATTATTTATTTATTATGCTAGTTAGCTATGCTGTCTGTTTCAAGTAAAATTATTTATTGTGGTTAGTATTTCAAGGTGGGTTAACTGCGGTTTTAATGCAGTTTTGTATTCAGATTACAGAATTTTAGGTGAAAAGAGTGAAAGTTGTCTTTGAAATTATTACCTCAGTTAAGAAAACAGGCAATGACATTGTAGACAAGAGGCCTCTTCTCATACAGAGAAGAAAAGAGAGTTAATCACAACGCGAACTCAAGGCGGTTGAAGATTTCGGACCTAAAGTCCAAGTATCCTAAAGATATTTTCCTTCACCTTTACTCAGTCATTGGTGTTTAAGCATCATAAGCCTAAGATATCAATATCAGCATTGTCTACTACTGAACATAGATTTATTCACTTGAAAATTTCCTAAAATCTTGCTTCTATCTATCTTCCTAAAAGGGACCATAATAATATCTATCTTAGGACAACTAATCCTAGGACACATAACCTCTTGTACATCAGACACAGTATCGACAATACAATTAAAACTGATAATTGTTCCTTAATTAATAACAAAAGGAATTATTTGCTTTCCATCGGTATAATAGCGGTAGTTTTGACGAACGTGTCATGTTTGTAATTGAGTTTTAATGGTAAGGCAAGCGGGCTGTCATTATACGTGTCGGCCATTTTATGAAATTAGTTGTGTCTGTGTTGTAGCGTTTGTGTTTTAGATGTAATTTTTGGTAGTTTTGGTTTATTAGAAATCTGACTTGCACCAATAGTTTCATTCGCTTTTTGAAGAATTTTCTCCTTGCTGCACCTGGATTTGAAGAATTCCAAATGTTATTTAGCAATGTTCTTGACAAAATTCATTAAAATCCGTTTGGCAGTTTGCCTGAGATGTGACCAGCCACACTCACAAAAAATTTCGCCTTTATATACAGTGAAAAGCCAACGGTTGCTTGTCTATATCCCCTCAAATTCTCGATAAAAGGAATAAATAATTGTGACGTTCCTTTCTTAAAACTATTGACAAGATACATTTAAGGCCTTTTTGATAAAGACGATGACAATGAATATTTTTGTAAAAAACGTATGACACAAGACCACACTGTGAGCAAGGAAAATGCATCATATCCGCAACCTGTAATATCGACAACATTAATGACGAATGGAATAAAATGAACATAAAATAAATAAAAACAACAATATCTCAAGTTGATGGAGAACAAACGATACAACAGTGTTATGGATAATGGCTATCCTTACTAATCCTTCTAACCTAACTGGGTGCATACATATAAAGGTAAATGATAAGCCTGTTTGTTTGTTTAACTACATAGTTTGATACCTAGGTAAGTTTGATGATATTTATGAAGATAATGTAACACAATAACGTTTGCCTTATCAATTTTTATGTTATGGAAACTTAATAACCAATAGAAGGCAAAGTTTTAGACACGACAACTTTTCTTAATCAGAACATCCATGGTACTCCAAAGACAATTTTATTTACCGTACCGTACCTTCTTTAATTTAGCAGGCAAAATCACTAGCATAGTAATTGATAGGTTGCAACCAGATTTTTAGTTTATTTAACTACTGATATAATGACGAATATTTAAAACAGACAAAACCAAAGCAAAACCAAGCAATAAATAATGGTAATTATACATAATTTATAGCTAATATATACCATCAGTCTGCACGTCTGTCACTAAAGATAGATGATGTTTGTCGTACCATATTACCATATGGTTGTTGGTACTTTGCATGCACGGAGGAACCTAATTGGTACTTTATAGTGCTTTAGTTGCAAGGCTGTTTTTGTGGGACAATGCATAGAATCACGTTGATAGCTTCTGCCGTGGTTGCCAAATTGCTTATTAAGGTTGGATGGAGCTTATTTAGGACTGGATTAAGGCAGACCAGCAGCAGTTGTATCCACATTTTACACAATTTTCTAAAGTCTTGGACTTCCACCTTTTCTTTCTGACACCTTTTTTCAAAGAACCATTGAATCGGCATTACCAAACTGACAGATGGTCACCACAATCCTGCTTAAGGTATTTTGTGATTAGGTAATCAGGGGCCCGATTCTGTAAAGTTAATAATGTCAAAATTGAATCGCAATAGCAGTTTTAACCTTAGCGGGCGTTCTGCTACTAATATAAGGCCAATCGTTTTCCAATGACATTCGATTGGTTTGCGATTGGTCTGCAATTTGGTCTATACGGCAGTTTGCTATGCAATCATATTACAATCGTAAAAAATTTGCAGACAATATGATTCATTATTGAATTACAGAAACGGATAAAAACGTTTATACAAAATAAAAAAAAATAGCGGAACGCCACATACGCTTCAATCGTAATTGAGTCGTGATTGAATCTCAGTCGGATGTGAATCGTATCATCGTCGCTTAAGCAAAATTAGTAGAATCTCGCCCTAGTTTGATTGAGGCATGTCGTGGGCAATGGTGATGAATTTTATGATGTTTTCTAAAATTGTGTTTGTAATACTAATGGTGTTATTAGTTGCTTCGTATTAGTTTCTAGGTACATATTAGGTATTCTTACAGCGTGATATAGATTTGGTAATTTGGCAAAGACTAATTTGAATGTGATTGATTTATCCACGAATAAAAGAGCAAGTCTCTACAAATCTTGAATTGCTTAAGTAAAAATTGTTACATATACGCTGCTCGATCTGAAATCGGGATCGATCTCGTTTTAACCCTGCAAAATGTTACCAAGCCCCTTTTAAAATACAAAATAAGCTACAACGTACAATAAAAATAATCTTACACTTATTTTCCCCAACACAAATAATAATGTCTTTGTCAGAATTCTATTTCACGCATCAGCCGTTCCACGGAGCGTTTGATAGCAAATTAGGTTTCATTATTTTACAACTGTGACGATCACAATAGTGCTGTGAAGCGAGGATTTCAGTGTGGGGCTCTTAAAAAAGCGATGAAGAATCAATTTGATCCAGTTAAAAAAAACCTGTCAATCCTTAAATACTTGCTGATAATTTTTAATGTGAAAGTAATTCGTCTTCTCACGCCAAAAATGTTGCACTGATTCAGTGCCACAGCTTGATATGTTTGATAAATGGATATTATATTCTTGGTAGAGCCTAGCTTGCTAATATTCGGTTTCCGTATTCTATAAAGTTTGTAAGTAATCATGTTGGATGGAGCTTATTTAGGACTGGATTAAGGCAGACCAGCAGCAGTTGTATCCACATTTTACACAATTTTCTAAAGTCTTGGACTTCCACCTTTTCTTTCTGACACCTTTTTTCAAAGAACCATTGAATCGGCATTACCAAACTGACAGATGGTCACCACAATCCTGCTTAAGGTATTTTGTGATTAGGTAATCAGGGGCCCGATTCTGTAAAGTTAATAATGTCAAAATTGAATCGCAATAGCAGTTTTAACCTTAGCGGGCGTTCTGCTACTAATATAAGGCCAATCGTTTTCCAATGACATTCGATTGGTTTGCGATTGGTCTGCAATTTGGTCTATACGGCAGTTTGCTATGCAATCATATTACAATCGTAAAAAATTTGCAGACAATATGATTCATTATTGAATTACAGAAACGGATAAAAACGTTTATACAAAATAAAAAAAAATAGCGGAACGCCACATACGCTTCAATCGTAATTGAGTCGTGATTGAATCTCAGTCGGATGTGAATCGTATCATCGTCGCTTAAGCAAAATTAGTAGAATCTCGCCCTAGTTTGATTGAGGCATGTCGTGGGCAATGGTGATGAATTTTATGATGTTTTCTAAAATTGTGTTTGTAATACTAATGGTGTTATTAGTTGCTTCGTATTAGTTTCTAGGTACATATTAGGTATTCTTACAGCGTGATATAGGTTTGGTAATTTGGCAAAGACTAATTTGAATGTGATTGATTTATCCACGAATAAAAGAGCAAGTCTCTACAAATCTTGAATTGCTTAAGTAAAAATTGTTACATATACGCTGCTCGATCTGAAATCGGGATCGATCTCGTTTTAACCCTGCAAAATGTTACCAAGCCCCTTTTAAAATACAAAATAAGCTACAACGTACAATAAAAATAATCTTACACTTATTTTCCCCAACACAAATAATAATGTCTTTGTCAGAATTCTATTTCACGCATCAGCCGTTCCACGGAGCGTTTGATAGCAAATTAGGTTTCATTATTTTACAACTGTGACGATCACAATAGTGCTGTGAAGCGAGGATTTCAGTGTGGGGCTCTTAAAAAAGCGATGAAGAATCAATTTGATCCAGTTAAAAAAAACCTGTCAATCCTTAAATACTTGCTGATAATTTTTAATGTGAAAGTAATTCGTCTTCTCACGCCAAAAATGTTGCACTGATTCAGTGCCACAGCTTGATATGTTTGATAAATGGATATTATATTCTTGGTAGAGCCTAGCTTGCTAATATTCGGTTTCCGTATTCTATAAAGTTTGTAAGTAATCATGTTGGATGGAGCTTATTTAGGACTGGATTAAGGCAGACCAGCAGCAGTTGTATCCACATTTTACACAATTTTCTAAAGTCTTGGACTTCCACCTTTTCTTTCTGACACCTTTTTTCAAAGAACCATTGAATCGGCATTACCAAACTGACAGATGGTCACCACAATCCTGCTTAAATTTAATCTTTATCCGTCAATAATTCCTTCTTTGAATACCACAACGTCTTTTCTGTACTTTCAAGTAGGACCAGAGTTTTTTCTGCCTGTTTCAAGCCGCTTGAAGTCACCTACGTAGTTTTTTTCTACTTGAACCACGCTCACTTGAAGCCGCTTGAAGTCTTCCGCGTATTCTATGGCCCCATAATCAGTGTATTGTAAATTCAGTACTTAGTAAGTGGAAACTTTGCTTTTGTATAGTTTGATAAGATCTGGGCGCTTCAAACATGTTTTGTGAAAGGGCAGGAAATGTCGTATTATAGTGGTATTAGGGGTTGTAGCAGTATTAAATATTGTGTAATCGGGATGTTAGTTGGGTGAGGAGTTTTTGTAAGAATCTCTTGGTATTCATCTTTTTAATGATGTAAAGGTATGTTGGTTGATGTGATAGTAAGACTGGATAGTTTGAAATGAATGCAAAGAAAAGTCGCTTATAGCCTGAAAGTGATTGTTTGATGTCACTTTCAGTTTTCGATTATGAATTTGGTGAAGCTTTTTAGGATAATTTTATTTTTATTAGGATTTTTAGCCTAGCAAGTTTGCCATTGAAAAGATATTAATAAAAGTATGGGATCAAAAGGTGTGTGTGTATCTGAAGATGGACCATACAAGAAAGTGTCATTTTTAAAAATGCCTAAATCAATCACCGTTCAAATCAGTAACTAGATAACATCATACAAACTTAACACAACATTATTGTTACCGGATTTATTTTCAACAAAAATTGAACTCAACAGTTGCGTATAAACAGAACACCCTTTGCACAGGGGATTAGGGTTGCCAACGTCACGTATTGTCAAAGAAATCTTTTGACTGTTGACGAGTAATAATTACACGACTCAATGCTACTTGACAAGCTTGTGACGTTAACCAGACTCGTTATTGTTACTTAGTTGACAACCCTGATTTTGCGTACCAGTCACAGGATTATAGACCTTATTGTGTGAGAGGTTAGGTTGAAAATTGAATGTGAGATTTTTGAAGGATTGCTCGAATCGTTTTTGGAGCTAAGAAAATATGAATTGAATCTTATAGCTTAGAGAATAAGATTAAAATTTGAATGTTATTTTGTTGAAGGATTGTTACAATAGGGTTGTACATAAAAAATACGCTTGTTTGGTTATCGGTTCCGATCTTAACCCGCAACTGATGTAATCGCACTAATTTATAAACGTGATATATTTTTTTTATTGACTCGCTTTTGTTTTTTTCTTTTATGTGCTAGTTAGGGTTATGTTATTAGGGCTGTATGGAAGCGATATGGAGCTACGCGATGCTATATTTTGTACTTAGCTTTATGTAAGTACATTAATTGGTTTTTTACCAATAATTAGAATAAGAATATACTCTAAAATTATATTATGGGTAATTCACTGACTGTTGACGCCAAAGAAACAATTATTTTTGGTATTAACACTATATTTCTTTTTTGTCAAAAACCCAGTCATGTGATGGAACATGATAATTTTTCAACCTATCAAGTTTTTTTCTAACTACAATATCTTTATTTTATAATTCGGTAGCTAACCATATCCTCGCTTTCACTGCGTTCAAAACATGTTGCTTGCATGTCAAAAACATAGCATTAAAACCCATGAAAGGAATATAAATGTTGTAATTAATAAAACGACGTAACTCACGAACCTTTTTATGTACTCTGTTAGAAAATAAATTTTCATATAATTCGTATGAAAACTTAATGTTATTTTAAACAATAAATTGTCGAGCTTTTTATGATGTGAAATGTGAAATCCTCGTGTTATTAAAAGTTATATTTTAGAAACTAAATTTAATATTTCTAAGACTATAAAATATTTTACGATGCATGAATATAATTCATAAAGAGTAGAAGTAGAGTTATACTGTTTTAAGGCAGTTTTTGCCGTCACTGTAAACTTACAATTATTTTCTGAGAACCTATTTAAATCTCTTTTTTTATAACATTTCAAATTCTCAGATAACACACATCCCAGCAGAACACATCCCAGCCAATTTCACGAAAAAAAAAACATTGTACAAACATCGAAATCCAGAAAAAAAAACGTAAATCGACCCCTATTATTACTAGGCTTATTAGAAACAGGAAAATCCTATTTGTAAACACGAAATCTGAGCGTATCAGCTCAAATGACCATCACGGGCTGTCCACGGCTTAAGACATTACCAACTTACATCTACCACCCAAAAAAAACAAAAGAAAAAAATTTACTTGTAGCTCTTACGAAGTAATAAGGTCGAGATTGCTGTAGCATGCAGTTTTGCAACTATCATCATAAGTTGGCTCACGGCTTAAGACATTACCAACTTACATCTACCACCTTTAAAATCCAAAAAATATGAACTTGTACCTTCTGGGAAGTAATAAGGTCGGGGATCGTGTAGCATGTAGTTTTGCAAGTGTCATGGTAAGTTGGTTTTTAAAGAATAAACGTCATGTCAAGTATTGGTTGATGAGTGACAATGGTGGAGTCGTGTGACGACATTGTATCAATGGGGGTGACAATATAATAGGGTATTTAGTAGCCAATATGAAGTATGCTTATTGTATGGGTGTTAGAAAATATGAACTTCTGGGTATTGTTAAGCTTGTGGTGTTTTGAAAGCTGCAACTATGCTTTTAGTTTGAGATTGGGGCATTCATTGTAAAATTATTTTAGCATGAGAAACGTAAATAAAACAATAATATTGAGTAGATTAATCAAAGCTTGTTTTATATCAAGAAACTTACCATTTGACTAATATTCGTAATTAGAAAAAAATCATGTTGAATTTTGAAATTATATACCGCTTAATCTTTTGAATCCCTTGGTTAAGCTGCTGCAACGATAACTACAATAATTTAAGTCTCGATAATTCCTTAAAGACATCCATTGATGCAATTCCTAGAACCACCATCCGGGAACCTAGTTATCATGAGTTTCCTAGTAAAACATCATCACGCATGATTATTACGATCATGATACCATTAATTTAAACAACATAACTTTTAGGGGCTCTTGTCAAATTATACCATTTTCTAGTGTAGTTTTAACGTTAAGAGTAACACACTAGAAACTTTTAGTCGGCCGATAGTTTGGGCTCATAAATCAGTATGAAGATGAATGGAAGTATACACACGTAACAACGATCGGGTATTTGTCCGGTACCAGACCGACTAAAAACTGATTGAATTTGCAATTTTCAAAAAGATTTTTTTTCCAACTAGGGTAAATACGCCAAATGTCGGCCCCCTTAGCGATTTTCTGATTGCGATTCGCTATAGCACCGGCAGTTTCCAACGAAAGATAGTTTCTGATGCGGTTTTGGATAGTTTGATTAATCTATGTCATGTTTATAGGCATAAGATTGATATTTCTACGAAAAGAAAAAAGTAATAAGGCTTAGATGCGTCGAGAACAGAAAAACCCTAAAGTCGGCCATTCACGGCCCAAGGTCGGTCGCGTTTTTTCCAAATGTCGGCCGGGTATAGGCTGTTTTAAATTAAGGCAGTGACAAATAGTATTAACATGATTTATTTTAGCAGTATTATAATATAATACTAAGAATACATTTGTAATTGTATTTGTTTAATTTATAGTAAAATATTTTTTGTTTCCCCTAAACAAACCAACCATTTATATTTTTTAAGCTAATAAGAACGGTTTAATAGATAGCAAGTCCCAAACTATAAAGCTACCATAAACATGCCAACAAAACTGTCAACTCCTACATTTAAACTTAACTCCTTTACGATATAATGAATTATATTAAATAAATTATTTCACTTTGAGAAAATGAAAAAATGTTAAAGTATTTTTTCATCAGCCTGTATAGTGGCGCTTGAGTTTGAGGCTGGTCGACATTACGATTATTTACGATTCCAATGTCGGCCCCTATTTCTTGTACCTTATTTCTCGAGATTCAACTAATATCACCCCGGCCGTTATTTGGCTATTAAACGTAAAATAGATCTATTTTCCTATAAGCTTTGCAAATTCTCTTGTTAAGCCAACGGAATTAGTACAATAGGAATTTATAAAATAGACTGCATTTGCTTTAAGTCGGCCACGGCCGAGACTCCGGTTTTAAGTCAAAACTGTTGTCCTAATGGCGGCCTCCTATTTTTCCTTGAAAAATATACGCAAAACGCTGAAAAAACTATCTTAAAATATAGTAAAAATAACCCATTAGTGATAATCAAGCTTAAAACAAAAATAAATAAATGTTTTATCGTTCTAATATCAATCCCCAAAATGTGAGTATTCACTTCGAGTAAGCTACTTTACGTGCGAATTTGATGTTTCAACGGCGCAATCGCTACTGACGCTCAGTATGAGAAGAGTAAGTGACAGAATCGGATAGTAACGATTTGTACGTATAGAGTATAAACCAAAGTTTCAATTCGAGGAGCAAAACTAACACTTAATTACCTTTTGAATGAATGCAAGCTGAAAATGTACAGACGGCCGAAGTTTGGGGGGAGGCCGACATTTGGCATATTTACCCTACCTGGCTTGATTAATGCTCAATCCGTCTCCGTGTGAGAGGAGGCCTGTGCCCAGCAGTGGGACGATAAAAAGGCTGTAACAACTTGGCCAACAACTTGGTTGGGCGACTGTTAAGTCTGTAGTGTGTGTAGGTTTAAAAGGTAGCCTTAATCATATTTATTATAGTCACGCGATGTGTAAATCAACAGAAATGAATGACCTTCCGTCCTGTTTAAAACCTTTTTTACCTAAATTAACTTGTGTTTTTGACGATTGCTAGTTTTTGGGCTTTTTATTATATTTTATGTGAATGAATACATTAGGATAAACAACTTTGAATGTTTGTGGACGACCATTTCAGGTAAAAATGTATTTGTAACTGGCTGATCCCGCGAAAAAACATTTCAAACATTTTAAAACCAAAATGAGCCAAATCGGTTCAGCCATTCTCGAGTTTTAGTGAGACTAACGAACAACAATTCATTTTTATATATAAGACTAGCTGGTCCCGCGAACTTCGTATCATTTAAACATTGCCCAAATATTAGCTTCCGATTGCTTTTGTTCAGCAGTCTACAATAATATTTAGTTGTCTTTTATTGGCAGTAGGTCTTTACTTAGTTAAGGTAACAAAATGAATGAAAACTTATCTGTAACTTAACTTGTCTGATAACTATGTAAAAAATAGCGAAATTATTTAAGGCAAATATCTGTATCTATGTTAACCGTATATGACTGTAAATCTATCAAAACCATTTGTCTACATGTTTTCTTAACTACATATTTGTTCGAGGTAATCTCCGGAAGAGCTAAACAATTAAGGTAGGACCTAAAAGAAATATCCATGAATGTCAGAATTACAAGGAACTTTCGCTTTAAGAAAGCTAATAAAACCATTGCTTATAAAACCCATTGTCAGGAAATGAACATTATTTATCTATCAACTGGTCTACTTTTACATTACAGTCATTTACACAAAACCGCACAATACGCACCGTGCATCAGCTAGTTTGTAACCCAACACTTATATTTGGAGGCGTTATTCAACGTTATTACAATATATTGTATTCAATAGAAATACGAGTATTCTTTCAAGTGGGGTGACATGACGTTAAATTGGCTTTGTGATATCAGCAGATGTTTCAATGCTGTACCACAATAATATTGTTGAGTGACATCTATTTTGTGGGTGGAATTTTCTTGCGTGGAGTGTAAATTATTTTAGAAAGTTTTTGCTCAAAAAATGATATACTGTATTTTGTAGTTTTATTTTAAATTACTGTCAAAAATATACCTAACTGATGTAAGGTGTCTTTTCTGAAGCATTGAATAGGAAGACCAGACTAGACCTTACTTTAATACTGTACATAAAGATACTCAAGGAAAAATTGCTCTCAAGTATCTCTCAAATTTTTATTAGAAATCATAAATATTAATTTTTATTATTCCCAAAAAAACTCAACTACCCTATAAAACATGAAACGTCAATCAAATGACTATAATTCAATACAACAAAATTTCTATAAACATTAAAATACAAAAGCCGACAAACCCCCATGATGAATAGTTACGACCAATGATTGGCCGCAATCATTCAAAATATTAAAAAACGAAACATAAAGGAATCGATCAAAAAATTACTTTAACAAGCTTAGAGCATTAAATCGATTGGAACCACCACGCACTAACCTCTACTCCTAAATAACGCGCGGCAACAATGCTACATATAAAGACAACTCACTCATGCATTTTCGATTACATCGCTACACACATACACGACAAAGTGAAACACAAGTATAACACTAGACGCACACATATATTACGAGTAGGTATGGTCAGCCATGGCGCTCTCATTCCTTCAACAAAGGGGAAAGGCATGGTAATATCGTCTCCGGTTGTTTACTTGCTCTAAGATAACAAGCCGTTTTATCGTCCTAGTACAAATTAGGAGTATAACCAACGTTTAGCGGTTGCTGGCATGTTATTTAGTCCCATTTTAATTACGTTTAATGTACACCGTTTAGAAATAACTGCCGTAGTTAGGCGTCGAGGAAAAAACCAGGAAATTATAGGTTGTATGTAGGTTATAGGTGCAATGGTCCGTGGCGCCGATTTTGATGGATAGGTTCTATAAAATATAGGTATTATTAAATTACTTTTTGCATGCTCATAAAATTATGCTATTCGTATAAAAGTGCCCAAAAATAAGCTTCTGTTTTTGGTCATGTTGCAATTTGAAGATCGTCATCATCATCTCCCGAGCCTTTTCCCAACTATGTTGGGGTCGGCTTCCAATCTCACCGGATGCAGCTAAGTACCACTGTACCAGTTTTTTACAAGGAGTGACTGATTATCTCTCCTCTACCCAGTTACTTGGGCAACAAAGTACCCTTAGAAAGACTGGTGTCAGACTTACTGGCTTCTTAAACGACAAATTTGAAGATTATTATTACCGTGACTTAGTTAATTAAGTTGATATGATTGGTGCCACTTAGAATAGACTACGAACAATAGGCTTGACGCTGCTAATTGTTTGATCATGTTTCGCATAATCTCCTTCTTTCTAAGTAATTGAAAATAAAAAATAAATGGTTGATAGGAAAATTTGTTATTTAATATCCTTGGTAGTCGTTACGGGTAGTTAGAAGCCAGTTAGTCTGACACCAGGTAATTCAACTCCAATAATTACTGTCGAAAATGCTTCTTTGGTAATCCCTTTCAATTAAAACACGATAAACTAATAGAAATGTCCTTGTCCAGCTTGAAAATTACAGAAAGTAAATCTTACACCGAGGTGGAAGCAAGATTGTTCGCTTATTTATGTTCGTAATATAACGTAACGTTCATATGTAACGCCAACAAAAAAAATGAGGAGTCTACTGTTAGCAATTTTGCGGACGTGTTTACTACAGCGAGTAGACCACTTACGTGCACCCCTTTAAGCATTCCCGCTTTTCCGATCTTTTTAAAAGGCAGAACTGACGTCACGAACTTCTAACAACACATTCCTATGTTGCCTGAACGCCAGTGGCAATAGAATAACATTCCCCGCTTACCATAACCGCAGTTTACGGGATTGCACCTAATTTGCAATGAAAACCAATCGATGTGGTGCTGGGGGCAATTCTTTGCAAGTCAAATAGGACGGTGGTTAGAGGCGACTCCGCCGAGTGATTTTATGCTAATATCTCACGTTTATTATGCAAAACCGGGATTGTTAGTGGTGGGGCATGTGGTATCGATGGAATTAGGAGAAATTCAGGAGGAAAATCTTGAGATGATTTATTATATGTATAGTGGAGTCAGAAACAAAAGGTCAGCTTCAAGCAGATAAAATCTACTACTGCTGTATGTAGTTTTTAAGTCCAATATGCAGTTGTATTGGTTGCAACGAAGCTTGCAATGTATTCCCTTACTTCTCGCTTTAACTTTCGAGCGATTGCTTTACTGACTTAAGAGTTCTTAGTTATTTATGTTTATTTTTGCAAAGATAGAAGAATGGCATGCTATCCTTCTTCATCTTCATCCTTGATTATCTTTTATAATTACGATAATTTCACCAATGTATCGATAGCAACATGTCCCACCCCTATGATCTCTCACAGGCCGGTGCGCGGTCGCCAATTTGCGTTTTAATTAAGTGTTCATATAACAGCTATGTTTTTGTAACAAATTGTTTTCTCCCCCGAATCTGCGGTTTGTGTTCGATGTAATGGATAATTGATGAACTTGATTGGGCTGTTAATCTTGATGTTACTGTTAAAATAATCATTATTATACATATAAACATAATATTTTACTAGCGTCCGCCAGCGGTTTTGCCCCCTATCAAAGAGAACTGCTTCCCACATCACAGTATGTACAATGTATGTATGTATATGCAGTCACCTATTATGTACCAAACAGGTAAATAGGTTAAGTAATTTTGACGTGAAAACCAAGCACACAAACAGAGCTACTTTCGCATTTGTAATTACTATCATCAAGTTTGTCTGAGGTGTTTTTCCAAAATCCTCAATCTGAAGTCGTTTCATCAAGATGTTTTTCACACAATCCATCATGCAAACATATGTATTACAATAATGACTAATATCAAAATCGCAAGGTCTATGAGAGTTAAGTAAAATATAAAGGCAAGGCCAAATATAAGTAATCGGTGTTTGTAGGAGATGTTCAAACATTTTTTTTCCCAAATGACACGCCTCGTTATGGCACTAAATTGCCTAGAAAACCACAAAAACTGGATAACGATGCCTCCACATAATAATCATTAGTTGAACAGTTCACAGCTTCGAATTCGTCAAATAGTTGACGAATCGTACTTCAATGCGAACAGGTGTAAGGACAAAGACGTACATTTACATAAAAATTCTATTCGTCAACAATTTTCACGGTTTTCCATTAGTTTTGGATATCAGTATATGTGTTAGTTTTGTGGTGACAAGTCTCGGATTGTTTTGTAGAAATATTGGTGAGTTTTGTGCAATTAATTCTCGTGTATTGATATGAAATAATCAGATTTTGTGCTTAGGAAAGTGTTACAATTGCAGTCCTGTGCTATTTTCACACAATATTTTTGAGTGATATGATATCGTGGTGGCAGAAGATAGGGTTTGAAGTTATAGTTAATATACGTTTAGTAATAGTATACGTGGTGATTAGTCTTGAATTCGATGGTATAGTATAGATAGAGGATAAATTGGTAAGGTCGGTTTTGAAAAACAGTGTGACAAAATATTGATGTTGTTATATTGATTGGCGTTTTATCTTTTATTTAAATACTCCTAACAGAATATAAGATTTAACAGATACAAAACTGGTTATACCCACCTGTGCTTTACAAACAGTACATTTAAAACCTAACCCAAAACATTAAAACAAAATTCTTACCTCACCGGTACCTATGATCACACACCCATTACGTCCCACCCTGGCTCCCTGCCAGGGTCCTTACGGAGAGTACCAGGTTCGTTCCTGTTGCTGCAACACTTTAGCGGCAATAAGTTACGAGTTAACGACAAAAAGCTGGCCCATTTAACGTGATATACCGCTGTGGAACCGCTTTCATAAAAGTTAAGGCCACTGTGATACATAGCGGTGTCTAGATTAAGGAAGAGGGTGATATGATTTTCTGGTTGTGGTTGTTATCAGTTTATATGACCTTAGGGAGCTACACCTTAGCTATGCCATCGGGCATTGAATGGATGAACGTCCAAGTCATAGCTGCAGACTTTTTGAAAGTCAGCATGTTACAGTCGTATCAATTCGTAATGATTGTCATAGACGGAAAATCAGGTTTGAACTCTGAGACGGAGTTCGAAACTGAAGTGTTTAATAGCTTATGGGTAATATGCCAATGTTATTCTACAACCAGAAGTTTCTAAAGTAATCCATAGATAAAGGAGAATAACTGCAGGTTACTTGATTATAATATCTTAACCTAACAAAAGGTTAGATAAAATCTTCTAAAAGGGAGAGAAATATGATTGCATTTTTAGTTCATTTTACTACTACATACTCATATTTTTTCGTAACGATAAGGAGTAAATGTAGGAAACCTTTGTGTTAATAAAAGGCATATTAAATTAAAGTAATGTTCAAGTTTAGTTAGCACATCCCTCCTTTACTAATCTGTGGTTTAGCTATTACAGTACTGCGGTCGGGTTTCGGTTTTTGAGCGTAATATTTTAGGCCGTGTACTAGTTCTGACACAGTTGTTATTACTTCGCTCCGATTCCATTGTTTTTGTAATAACGAATCTTTTGCTTGCTGAATCTCTGTGTTCCATTTGTAGGCTGCTGAATAGAGGGTCCTAGGTTTGGTTCTTGGAGTAGGCAAAGATTATTAGCCAGAATGTTGACTATGGAATCAACATCTCTTAAGTCGTAGAATCATCAGGGGGTCAACAGGGTCCACAATTGTCCTTAGCTATAAGCCTACTGTCTATAAACTTGTGGAACGCAAATAAATGATATGAATATGAATAGGGTCAACCGTCCCTGTCTTTTTCTCAAAATCCATCTTATAATGCTGGTAGTGCATTATAATTATAGGGATACGGATGTAAATTCCAACTTTTCTCTATTCAAATATCTTGAGAGACCTTGACTTACCTCATTTTGGTAGAAAATAAATTCAGACGGCATTGTTCTAGTAAGATTGTGTGCAAGGTCGAGGTTGCTTTACATAAGGTGGTTCAACAACAATTGCAGAGAAATTAAAAATACCAGAAATGCAAATAACTTCAGTTTCTATTTTGACAAAAAGACAAAGTCAATGGGGTTACTGGGATTTTTGAAAAGTACAATTATTGTCAAATAAGTGTAGTGATCATCAAAATGAACAAAATACTGCATACATCGTTAAATAAGTGTTTTCAGAAACATAAACCATATCTTACTTTAATTTGTGTAATATCTACCTATATACAACCTTCTTCTCAGCCAATTTTGTTCTAATTCCTTTAAAAGCACTAGCCAGTAAATTCCACGATATCATTAGTAATAAAACATCAGAATCACAGTTGGTCGAGTTATTTTTATGAAATCTGTCGCCGTGGCGCGTAACTCAAGTTAAATGGAGCGGTCTTTGGGCGATATTCCTGAGTTATGGCCGCCAAATAAACTCAATGAATGTGCCTGAATTTATTTCAGCGGTTTTGGGCTTTTACGGTTTTTTAAGCAGATATTTTAGGTAGGAAGGGTTTGTTTTCTTTCTTTATTTTGGTATCTATTCACAAGATATTTGCTACAATATAGAAATCTTGCAGTATCGTATGAAACAACGATAACTGTACAAAATGGATTATTCCCACACATGCTCACTGCGGATTTACGATTCCACACTTTTAATTTTAGATTTCTTGAACGATATTTTGCTTCTTCCTTCGTCATTGGAGACTAACTACTGAGGGATACTGAGGGAGGATACATACCAAGGAGGACATATACCTAGGTATATATCTAGTATAATTTAAGTAAACAAGCTTTTCCAAGAGGTTCCACATAGTTTGCCATAACCACTGCACTACACATTACAGTTGTAACATCATACAGAAATGACACTACTAAGTAGTCCTGTACCCACCAGTTACGAAGACGAGCTATAATTTGAGAACTACATACATAATCATTGGAAGCAGCCAAATAAGAGGTTGTTACAGGATATCGCTACTATGTATTGAATGCAGTACTTTGGAGTGGTGGTCATGTTGGGAAGAGTAAGCGGTGGCGATTTTGAAAGTCGTATGATGGAGATGGGAGAAAGTAATTTAGTTTTAGGCTTTTATATTGAAAGCTCGGGGTGACATGCTCTTTAAATGAACACCAAAATAAAGTAAGAGTAGCGATATCCCCTAACAAATTACACAGAATGACTACCCGTCTGCGAAAGGCTAGAAACAGGAGGTATTTATAGCTAGGTCAAGTTGTCAATTAGAATTAATCGTAATCTGCATCATACGCCCCATATTATCTCATATTGACTTGTTCGCGATAATTTAACTAAGTCCCGGTTGTAAATAAATATGTATACAAGTCGCGAAAGGTTCAAAATGCTATTATGTCAGTCTAAGCCAAGTCTGCTTTGTCTTCTTTCACTGTGGTCTCACCCTCTCTTACCCAAACGCTAGCGGTTACAAGGCGGTACAAACCACCGCAGCGTAACGTTACATGGCCACCCTTACATTTTCCTTTCAATCAAACTTTCAATATATTATTACTACCAACAACTAGCATATAGTTATCATGTCAGCAGAAGACAGCAACTTCCTTAGCATCAGCCAACAATAATAGTTTGTCTTCCTAGCAATAATTAGCGGGAATCTATTAATTTCTGCTATTGTAGTTGTACGGCAAAAAGGGGATGAAGAATACGTTTTACTTTCTATGAGTGTCATTAGGCATGGGCGGTAGTAATTATCTCGGACTATGAGTATTTCGTTGGCAAAAGTTACAAAACGTACCTATGTTGACGGTTTTGGTGTCAGGCTGAAAACATTACTGGATAATTTGGTTTAGGCAAGGCAAATCAAAGTGTGAAGTCGGAACTTAAGAAACTGCTTCCTAATCGAGATTTAATAATCTCCCGCATTTTTTCTCTTAATAAAATTATCCTTCGAGGAAAACGGATGTAATGTAATTTTATACCTTATTTTTAGTTAATTATGAAAAAAATCGGAGATTACGTACATATAATGACTTTGTTACCAAGTTTTAATGGGTCTGATAGTCCCCAATTACCAAACTCTGCTTACCCACTATATTATAAGACCGTCACATACAATCGAAACATAAAAATAATAGTAAAAAAACAGCAGTTTCACAACAGTTTCCGCTCATAAATAATTGGGTTTTTTATCAATATGTTCTATGCAATAAATCAAATACTTTATCATGACGGGAGTGTGAACATATAGACTATCATTGCTCTATGATTTATAGTGTTGAACGCATAATAAAGTATTTTTGTGTCCCTTATCTGTTTATTACTAAATTATGTGTGACATAGAAATGTAAATATATAGGGTATTGACTATAGATAAGGTTCGTTTCGTAATTTTGGGATGGAAGGTCAATAAATGGTGGTTTCGTTTTCATGTGCCGACTGTTTATTTGTCTTAATATTAAGTAATAGTCTACACTTTACATAAATGTACGCTTTTAAACTTAGGTAAAAGGTAAATAAATGTTAAAATGTGTAGCACTATATCTCAGAGAAGGTCTTAAATTATTTGTGTGTAATATTTTTGTATCAAACACTGTCCTGTGGATTATTTATTTGCATGTAAATAGCTCCCGATATACTTAGTCGTTAATACATAATATCTATCGAATATAATAAAGATTCATAATGAAAAAGAAAACTTCAAAATTTTCTTCTCCCCTTTTCATATTGAATGACAATGATTGATCGCGACATTACTCTTTTTGAGCAAAACTCAACAATTGGACGCAACAGCTGTTATTTAGAGTACACTGGCGACTAAACAGTCGGCCGATAGTTAACCAACAATTTTTTTAAAGAAAATCTTAATTATAATAAAGTTTGCTGTCGTTCTGGTACCGGCTAAGTACCTGATCTTTGTAATGTGCGTACTCGTGCCATTCATCTTCATACCGATTTATGAGCCCAGACAAACTCATCATACCCCGAGCTTTTTCCTAACTATGTTGGGGTCGGTTTCCAGTCTAACCGGATGCAACTGAGTACCAGAGTTTTACAAGGAGCGACTGCCTATCTGTCCTCCTCAACCCAGTTTCCCTATAGTCTTTGGTAAGACTGGTTGTCAGAGTTACTGGTTTCTGGATATTCAGAAGCATCATCAACATCTTTAGTCAAAGCGAGCCCAAACCATCGGCCGATTAAAAGTTTTCAGTGTGTGCTTACTCTTAACGTTAAAAAATAACCGTTAAAAATAACTAACGTTATTAATCACGTTGTATTTGCATTAAGAGACGGCTCTTGTTAATTTGTTTGAGAAATGAAAAGTTAACCTATTAGGGAGAATGCCTCCCTGGCGTTTTTTCTGATGTTTTTAATCTTAGAGTGTAACAAATAGCTTCTTTTATGAATTAATTTTGTATGAGAAATAGGCTTTTTTGTGGTTTTCAAGTGGTAATTACACCTTTTTTGTTACGTAAAGGTAACCTTAGTAATTATCCTTAAATGTAGTAATGAAGTAATCGTTTCGTATGGATAGATATGCATGCAGTTATATTTTTTCACAAAAAGGGTTTCTTCAAGAGGTATAACAATAATTGTACGTAATTTGCTTTAGTTTGCAGTCAAGACAATACTTTAGTATTAATTTATACATAAGATTATTTATTTTTCCAAGCATATCTATAGTTAATATCACATTCACATAGACGAAACTGCGTACAGAAGTAAGTTATGAGTAAATTGTCATAGCACAACATTTCTAAACAATTATAATATAATTTATTAGCCTTTGATGAAACTGATGGTCATTATTAATTTTTAATTCCATTCCACTTTGTTAACAATTAGTTCAGAATTTGAATTAATTACGTTTTTCTTTTGTTTATTTTTTTCGTGAGAAATTACCGTTTTGTTTGAAAGTCGTTGATTGGCTTTTTCTTCAGTGCCTTTATTGTATGTAGCTTGAAGAAGTTAAATCATTTTGTGGAACAACTTAGGAATAGTCTGCTCTAGTTTTCACGCTTAATTGGTATAGTGAATCTATTCATAAATAATTAGGTGATTGGCCCTGGGCGTAGGCGCTTCCAACCCATTGAAAATCCTCCGTGGAAATCCTTTTAGATGTCAATATCTTTAGCAGGCTTATGTTCAGCACTGGACCTCCTATGGCTGAGATGTTGATAAACATTTTTAACGGACTTCCCACAATGAAGAAGGTTTTCAAAATTTTTAGGACTTTTTAAGTCCCGAATAACTGATATATCTTACAAAAAAATCTGAATAACACTGTAAACTAACATTATATGTAAGACCTATCCAGCACAGTTTTCGTATTCAAGAATAACTACCACCAGAATCATAATTGCTCACACAAAACATACACATACATCAACCAATCACTCACACAACACAATCACAAAATAAATCAGACATTACAACCACAAATAGGGTGTCCACACACTCCTATATTTACTTCCACGTCACTATCAGCGGACATACAGACAGACACCTTGAGAGACCGTTCACTAGTTATGTCGTAGTAAATATTAACGTTATTGTGCCGGCTGTTAGAGTTAACTGTTATTGTTCTTGATAGACGCGGTTACTGATAACTTGGGCACGAAGGGATGTGCTATTGATGTGGTAAATTAATATGTTTAGTGTTCAGTATGATGGTACAATCGTTATTACGCTATCTCTCTGTGTGGCAGTCGTAATGGATAGTCAAAACCCTGAAAGTCAGAGTAACAAGGGGTTTGTAGCCCAGGTAACTGAGCAGAGGCTAATAGTCCATTTAAAAGACTGTTTGGCTGTCTAGTTGTCTGAAGTCGGCTTCCAGAGTATGTCCAATATAGTTTAGAAAGGAAAAAAGGCTACGTAGATGGTGAATGTGGGTCCATTTGATATATTGTCTTAACTCTACAATGACCACAGCCCGAAACGAAACTATGAGACTATAATTTGACCGCTGTGTCGGTCTGTGGCACGGTAGCCCTTAAACGAATTGATTTAAGGGAACATCAACTCTCAACTACCTCTTGTCAATGTACCAACAATTAGCAATTCCCCACAATTTACTGGCTCGATAGCACTAAGATTTCAAAGAGTATCGCCTGCAGGAGTTATGAGCAATGAGCTGATACTGAAGCAAATTACTTTGTTTACAAGCGGTAATGGATGTGATTGTACCACAATTACCTATGTTAGAGCATTGCGATTGTTTTAATGTTTACGAAGCCGAATAGAGATTGGATTTTTAGTTACAATGGGAGGATGAAAAACCTACCTATGTAAGTCTAGTTAACTGCAAATTATATCACCTACGAAAATTGTGCTAAATACGAAGCTAAATATGCATTTGCAAGAAACTTTTCAGTAGGCTCAGTATACATGTATTTTCGATGATTTTGGTGTATTCCTCTGCCTCTATTTACGATCCCACATTAGTACATAGGTATAGATTTACAAAAAGAAGTAACATGAGTACTTGCAAGATTATGAAACCACAATTTTGTATTATACAAGCAAGCACGTTGACCTCTAACTATTCAACAGCAGTTTCTAATGAGTAATAACGTTTACCCGACATAAAAACAGGAAGTTATGTTTACAAAGCCGTCAAATGAAAGATAAAGATTTTTGTTAAAACGCACTAATTAAACTAGCGGAGATATTTCCTTCGTCTACGCCGTTTTTCATTTGTTTTCTTTCCTGTGTGTTCTTAGATCATTTGCCCAAATGGATACGCCATTGGCTACCAATACACTGCTAAGAGCTTTTTTCCTTTTTTATGGAAATTCATCTAGTGACCCCGCTGTGTGTGCAGCGTGAGGGACTGTCAGACTCTTACCAATTAAAACCCACCATGTTCCTTCTTAAGCCCTTTATGTACCAGCGAAGCGCTAACTCTTCGAAGAGCCCTCTAGCCCTGGTAAGAGTTACGACTGACATTCCTACTTGTATATGCATTTTGGTGACATAATGTGTGTGTCAAGTTTATGCTTCTCTATGTCAATTTAGTCGTGTGCGCGCGTAACGATGTGATCGAAAATGTCTGAGTGTGCTATCACTATTTGTTGCAATTAAGCAGAGAGATTACGGCATGTCCTGTTGGTTAGATGATCAAAAGATATAATGTGTAATGGGTAGTTGGCGATTGATGTGTTAGGGAAATTAAATGAGCGTTGATATGTGGTGTCCATTATCTCAGTTTTGATGTTCTTGCTGAATATGAAATCATAATTTTTAACGGTTGTTTGTCATGCCAGTGTGTGGCTGTCAAACATTTGTCTTGATTTTACAAGATGAAAGTTCCTGATACGATACCTACCTACATTAATTCCGCGGTTTTCATAATTCCGGATTCACGTAATTTCGATTTTAATCCGGATTGGTTGTCTATTCATACCGGTACACGTTCAATTGATTTTTATCAGAGAACTCCCACTAAAAGCGCACAGCGCACAGCTGTCAAAAACCGCACGTCCGAGCGACCTCCGTAGCTCGGTCTATCGCGCGTTCTGTCACGTGTCTATTTATGACAGAAAACAGAAATTAACTCAACCACTATCCAAAAATTCTCAAGATCTAGAAAACCATCTTCTCCCACAAACAGCAGCTGTCGAAAACCGCTCGTCCGAGCGACATCGCGCGTTTTGTCACGTGACTATTTATGACAGCCACGTCGCCGCCAGCCGACACCATTTATAAAACTCAATTACCGTCGTCTCTTGCTTCGCTCCCTAATAATGATAATTGATGACGAAATTTGCGAGCTTTTTGCGGGGATCCTCCGACGGCGATATTTCTTATTTTCAGTTGGTTTCCATTGTTTTGTACGGCAAGGGATTTTGGGTTTTAGGTTTCATGGATAGTAGATTGTTCGTTATAGTGTAAGTACCGGTAGATAAGTTAAAGTAGATGCACACACTCGATTGATTTGGATAGTTCTATTAGTTTTCTAGGAGTTAAGATCTGTATTGCGGAAATTGATAATGATCTTTTCTACAAGGCGAAATTCAAGATTTCTTTATTATCGCGATCGGTTTATCGCGAACCATAGTCCCTATCTAACAGTTTTGTAAATCGATACATATTGCCAATATAATTTTTAAGATGTGAAGCATTTAGCACAAGGAATAATTACATTTTATGTAAAGGTGAAAGTTCGGTTTTCTCAAGACATTAATACCTCAGCAAAATTCACTAAAACAATGCAACCGCACATCCACAGCTTGCGATATTTCTTCATAACACGGCCCCTGTTTAATTTGTAAATCGCTTGACGACTGATTAAAAACTCTTCTCTGAAATATTTACGACGGACGGGACGAAGAATTCTCGCCGTTGCCGCGCCACTTCAACGAGTAAATTAAAAAAAAAAAAACGTTCACAGAGATAAATGTGAACGCGTCTATTCAATTGCGGATTCGAATTTCGAACGCGAATTTAAATAAAGAAGGATAATAAGTTCAATTTGTTGGTTGAGGATGTTTGAAAGGGCGAATGAGAACACATTTATAAGACGTGTGACCCTTGAATGTTTTAAGCCTGTTGTGTGAATTTAAATTCTGAAGACGAAAATGAGGGTTCATCTAAATATACATAGGTAGTTATATGAAGCCGTCATAAGCAGATCAGCCTCATATGATTTTTTTACATAATTTATATGCTTTGAAAATCGTATAAAAAGAGCGGAAATGATAACCACACCCGAACAATTCCACCAACTTTACAAATCAACTAACCATTCAAATCCAATTTCAACTTCTTACCACAATTTTCCCAAAAACGAAACTTCAAGCATCAAATTTGAGGAGCATCCAACTAAATAAGTGTTGTGATCTAACGAGTGGTTTTGCCGCAAACACCGCTTCGCCAAAGCAAATCGGAGGCTCGCCATCAATTTGCCATGGTCTGATATTACGGTCTGACGTGACGGAACGCCATCGTCGTAATGGGCAGTGACTGCAGCTTCGGGGGACTATAAATCTGTGGCTGTAAGTGGACGATAGAGGTGGTATTTTTGTTCGATCGATTGTCGATCGATTGTTGTTGTGTTTTGGTGGTTAAATGATTCGATACTCTTGGAACGTATGTTGTCTGTACATTCTCGGTATACAATAGTCTACATGATTTGGGTAATCGTTTTAGACGTTGTCAATTTTGTGAAACTGAAAAGGAATTGGCCATTTTACCACAAATTGATATTAAATTAGTGAAGAAAACTGTTGCTTTGCTTTGAAAATTAATATATCATTATCCTCCGAGCCTTTTTCCCAACCATGTTGGGGTCGGCTTTAAGAATTAATATACAAGTTACTTAATTAAATAGATTCTTAATTTCATTGCCCACCTTATAGCTCTCCTATGTAACGAGATTTTTTATAATGACAAACATCTTCATTCTAATATTACTACAATAAATCGTCAATAAATCGATACAATCGCATCTCTATCGCGTTACTCGCGATTAGTCATCTCGCGTCGAACTCTGCGGTTAGAAGCACATTATAAGCGATAACCATTAGTTAGGCTGAAAGGTTTGTCCGGATCGCTCCGAAGCCTCAGTTTGTGTGGTCAAGCCTTACTTTCGTAACACGGAAAACACAGTTTAAATACATTCTCTTGAAAACAGTTGTGAAGAACTCTTGTAAGAGGTCGTAACGACTGCTAACCGTAACGGGTAGTCAGAAGCCAGTCTTACCAAAGGGTACTGAGTTGCCCAGTAACTGGATTACTGGATTGAGGAGGTTAGGTAGGTAGTTGCGCCTTGTAAAACACTGGTACTCACCTGCATCCGGTGAGACTGGAAGCCGACCCCAACATGGTTGGGAAAAGGCTCGGGAAATGAAACAGTTGTGAAGCTACACACTGAAGTTCGTAACAATGTTACGTATGTGTGTGTGTTGTCTGTAAGAGATGAGAGTGAGAGATGAGAGAGTGTCGCTTTTAGCGATAAGACTGCCCATAGTGTCACCTACTTCAACATTTTTGTTTATTCTTGTTGATTGGTGTGCACAATACAGAATATATGTATCTATCTATCTATGTGCTCGATGTACGACACTCAGTGCTGACAGCACCGATAAAAGCTCGTCAATGCACATGCGTGTGTGAGTGACATTTTTACGAACGGCATTCGGTAGCTTCACAACTGTTTAAAAGAAAATATACCTGAACTGTGTGAAAAGGTTGATTACGTGATTCTTGTTTCAGATGTGTATTTGCTTTGATTGGTTAATGTTCTGTTTCTAAGAGCTTACTAGTAATTTGCTGTGGTTTTATGGATGGGAAAGTGACTGCTGTTTGCGGTGATAGGGCTGAATCAATTTTAATGTTTGGCTGAAGAAGAAAGGGAATAGTATCTGTTAAGTGTAATCCATTTATAAAATCCTTTCTTGATGTAGTTGTAAAAGTTATTGTAACTGTTCTGATATAGCATATGAAAATACATACTTCCAACATAATATTTAGGATATTCCTGAAATATTTGCTAAAGAATTCTCCCAAAGGTCAATTTTATAATACCTACCAATAATTAAAAAAAAAAAAACTTAGGCATCATTTCAAGTAAATCCTCATAACAAGAGACAAATGAACAATAACCAAAAACAAAAGACAAACACCAACCACATTGACCGCCCTTCAATTTGGTCATTACTACAAAATGATCATACATACATACATACCTACCTAGCGAACCAACCAAATTCAATCACCCTCAACGTCAAAATTACACTCACCACTACCATTTCGTCACAATCACGGAGTAACGAAAGATTAGTGGATATGTCATAATGCAGGTAGGTCAGGCGCCTTCTTCTAGGTCTAATTCATGCGGTTGGCATGACCAAAACGAGTGAATTAACGAGGAGTTCGGGTTCTGTGAGACATCTGCCAATGATTTTGGGATAAGGCGTATAAGGGCGAAAACGTAGGGGAGACCGGGGTTGGTTGACTATAGGGGTAGGTTGACTAACTAGCAAAAACTCGTCCAACGCAATAGCCGTTCCTTCTCTCAAACGACGTGCGTGCGCGACGCCGCGTTCCCGGTGACTGAGCGGGGGGAGGTGTCGAACGTTCGTATCTCACTGGTTAGCTCAAGGCTATTGCGTTGGACGAGTTTTTGCTAGTTAGTCAACCTACCCCTATAGTCAACCAACCCCGGTCTCCCCTACATCAAAATCCGCGCCCCTACATTTTGGAGCGCTACTTTCTTATGAGATTTTCCGTATGCCACCTCCGCTTGTCGTTTTGTACTCTATGGTCACAATACACTTTTGTTTTCAAAAACATTTCGACACAATTACATGGAATTATATAACCATTGGAGTGTCGGGTTTTAACTAACGGCCTGGCCCCACGTTTACGTGATTGAGTGACTCGAAAGTGCTTCAAATTACAGGCTTGCAGCCACCGATGTGTTATTATATGCCTCCAACATGTTTAACTTAACGAGGAACGTTTTAAACCTCGTATGAAATTCTGAAGACTTATTTTTAAAGGTATATCGGGTTTCCAATCTTGGGGTGTTGGCGCTTCTTTGTTTTATGATGAAGGAGTAATGAGCACTTCATGTCTGGTCAATCACAATTTGAGTTACTTAGTGAAAATGTTTAAAAATCGGTGACTCATGATGTTCATATACTCAGAGATAGTTAAGGTTCGTCGATTAACTTTTAGCAACTTGGGCTGTATAAGACTTAAAATATTTATTTAAATATCTTTGTTTAAACTAGTCTGCCCACTACGATATCAAAAGTAGTTAAATTGTACTAGCAATTTACTTTCAAAGGACGCAATAAATTAGCGCAATAAACTTCTTAATAGCATATTAAAAGTAATGTTGCTGCCAAATACTTACCATCTTAATGATAGTGCTTGACGAAAACCGGCCATTTAATTCTACAACAAATATAACTTGGCATCATAACGCTAAGGCATATTAATTTTTATTGCACAACATAATATGACAAATAGTCTAGTAGCGGTCATAATAATAAAGTGTGGCAACCTAATTATATGATTACAATGTCAAAATATTCTTACGATCCAACAAGCAATAATAAATTCAAATTTTCTTTCAGTGCCAAAACATCTGCAGATATTATGAAGTTTAAAATTAATAATGTTTTTACTGTTGAAGAGAATAAAAATAAAGACAAAGATAAAGAGGCAAAACCTAATTTCGATGATGATTATGTAGTCAAATCTATGGGTGCATTTGGAAGATGGCAAGCTATAGTATGTACAGTTATATCAATGAGTAGACTGATTGCTATGTGGAATATACTATCAATTTTATTCCTTACACCAGCTACAAAATTCATTTGCAAGAAATTCAAAGATGATACCGAAGTTGTTGTGGAAAATTCAACGTGTTACGCCACCTGCTCAGAGTATGAGTTTGATCATGATGTGTTTGAGGAGACTATTATATCGAATTTTGGCTTGATTTGTGACAAAGCATGGTTGGCAAGTTTAACGCAAATGATCCTCATGTTAGGATTGGTTATCGGCGTTGCTTCATTTGGCTGGGTTTCTGACAGGTGAGAATACATACGTATTATACTTGAATAATAATATTCTTGAGGCAATCTAAATACATACCTATGTTATTCTTTTGTTTTCAGATATGGACGCCGCAAAGCTATAATCCTATCAGCGGCTATAGACCTAATATTTATGATTGCCTCAGCCTTTGCTCCTACCTATTGGACCTTTACTGCCTTAAGATTCTTCGTAGGAGTGGCCAGTGGTGGCATCATGTCAATTACTGCAGTATTTACTCTAGAAACCGTAGGACCACAGCATAGAGAAGTGGCTGGAACACTAGCATTGCTTCCTGACAGCATAGCAGAAGCCTCGTTAGCATTATTTGCATATTTAGCAACAACTTGGAGAGTATATCTGTTGGAGATTGGAGGATTGTCTTCAGGAATATTGTTGTTGTTGTTATTTTTGCCGGAGACACCGAGATGGTTGATGGCGAAAGGAAAAGCTGATGCTGTTGTTGAGTTGATGACTAAAGCTGCTAAATTGTGAGTGGAACTAATATTAAACTCAACGAATTTGACACTTCCGAATATTAAAACATAAAAAAGTATTAAGTTAGCTGACAAAAGTTCCTACTTACTAATCAATACCTTCTTGATGTCAGATGGCTCCAATTATTCATTACACCTAATCTAAATCTTTCGTTCTATTTTTCAGTAACAAACGCAGCACATCAAACATAAAAGAGAACGTAGAAAAAAGCCTTAAAGAGCTAAACCTAAAAGAAAATGAAGCACAAACCATGAATTACTCAGACCTATTCAAAACGAAGCAACTAGCTATGATTACGATGTCTTCAGTAGCTATTTGGTTTGTCACTGGACTGTGCTATTACGGTATCAATCAATACATCACTGTGCTCGGATCGAATGTGTTCATCGTTGTGGCTGTTACTGGTGTTATACAGGTCAGTTGGATTCGTTTGTTAACTTGGCTTTGTATTAAAATTTGATCAAGTTCTTTGGTTGTATTTGTGTCTGCCTAAATATGTCTTGGATCTTGTTTTTCGATTTGAGAGTTTTATGTAATGGATATTAAAAAAATTGTTGCTTAGAAATATCGATTTATAATTCAGTTTCATTTGCAGTCTAATGTTAAGCTCTGGGTTCTGGGAGTTGTCATTAAGTTTAAAACCGTAAAACTTTATTACGATAATATTTAATACGACCTCGGCCATTTGAAGCTGATTGTAAAGTTTTACACGCAAAGTACTGATATTTGTGTACACTTTTTTTTAGATACCAACGGCACCTTTAGCAACAGTCATCACAAAAGTGTACGGAAGGAAGGCGTCAACAATTTGTTCTTATATGATGATTGGTGTATCAATGGTCATTCTTATCTTCCTGCCAAACGGTACTTGGGTATCAACCATATTCGGCATGATAGGCGTTATGTGTTCTTGTTTAAATTTTTGTGTTATATACTTGTACGTTATAGAACTTTACCCTACAGCAATAAGGAACATGGGATTCTCTTTAAGCTCATCAGGTTCAAAACTAGGAGCAATGGTAGCTCCCTTTTTAGCCAGTATCCAACCACGATGGATAGCTTCCTTAATATTTGCAATACTACCATTCATTGCTGCGGCAATTTGTCTTCTGTTACCAGAGACAAAAGGGCGGAAATTGCGTGACACGGTGGATGAATGATAGCGTTAATAGCAGGGGTGGCAATAAATGGCTTCAAAATGATAATGAGGATGTCAGTGACTTATTAGAATATACAGCGATGTAAAACGGGTCATAAAGTGTAGGAAATTGGAATAAGAATGTTTTAATTTTAAGTTAAACAGAATATTAATATTGAAAGGCAAACGAGATGAAAAAGAGTTGGGGTATCGTTTTGCAAGTTGTCTTAGCTTTTAGGTAAATGTATTATTATAATATTCATGTTTTTATAGTTTTATATTTTGTGAGAGTTTTATGAAAACTTTTATAGTTCTTTATAAAGTAACAATACTCAGTAAGAGTACATAATCTTATTGTTAAATGTTAAATACAAAATGACGATTTACATATATTATTGTATTTTTAAATCAAAATATACACATTAAAGAACCTTCATTTATCTCGAAATAAACAGAACACGTAAGCGCAGAGTGTCAGAAAAACATATTTAGCTACAGAAAATTAATCATCATCACCAAAATTACTTGAATAATAATAAGTTTTGGACAGTGAAAATGTTAAGTACATCCAAAATACACGTTTCGGGTACATGATTACATAATTGAGCGGGTCCAAATTGGGCCAAATTACAGCTTACACTACCGTGCTTATTATTTTGGACGTCATTTTAAAAAGATGTATGTAGTTAAGTTTTTTTTGTTCGGAATCATCGTTAACTTAAGTATTGGGATTTGGTAGTAGAAAATTGTGGGTTTTGTGCCCAGAATTATCTTGAGTCATCTTGCAATTTATCGACTGGAAGGTCGGACAATAATGGTGGCCTAGTGGTTAAAGCACCAGCCTCCCTAGTATGAGTATGCAGGTTCAATTTCAGGTCAGTTAACGTAATATGTTATTTATAAGTATATAGTATAGTAGGTGTCTTCTCTATATGAGAAGAGGCCTTTACCTATGGGAGTAAGTTCTTCTGAGGGACAGCATAGACTGATTGTGAATGATCGATTCTGATCATTCGATACCTACATAACTAAAAAATGCGGTTTCTTTGAAAGGTAAACTAAGTGGAACTGAATACAATGATAGATATGTAATTACATAAATGACGGACAATTTGAATTCAAAGCTGAAATGTCTATTTCTAGCTTAACGATTATTGATCGGTTAATTTGCTAGTTCTGATTACCTTTATGACTATTTTATGCGACTAAATCGATAGACGTATTTCAATATGCAGTCAGTTTAGTTTTATAACCCCACTTACTGCAGATTTATATGGCCTATTTATCTTTTTCTATAAAAATATTCAAGTTTCTTCTTTAACGACTTTTACGACTGTTTTCAACATTTTATCTTTATGTTGATTTGATTACTAGGTATTGGAATTATATAATACATAAATAGGAACGACATTACTTGTACGCGACTAATGCCATAATTCTATATCTTGTACGCAAATCAACACATAACAAAATATTGGAAACTACCTATAAAGAAGCCGGCTCAAGTACGGTGGATTTCTATAATCTATCTATGTTGCGATTAGTTATAGATTGAAATTCAGATATAACTCAAATATAAATAAATGTAGATATAATCTCATATGGCAAATCAAAGGATACCTAGATAAGATTCAGAAATAAACTGTTCAAATCATTTCTTATTTTGAAAGCCATTATAGAAGAAACTTAAAATATTTTTATCATCCCATACGTTCACAGAATAATAAATCTGGACACTTGAACAGCTCTTAAATCAAAATGTAGATAAACGAAGATAATTAATAGCTTTTACTAGAGATAGGAGTCATTAAGTGATTGGTATAAGCGGTTCCGATAATCTGGGGTCGCCAGTATCAGGTTTGACCTTGGGTGATCCTAAGATCATTTCTGTCTTATCGTGTAAGGATTTGTAATCTGTTTTCTATCCATTTTCTGTATAATAATGAAAGACGTTGTCGATTTTTGGGAAGCTTTATGATGTAGTGGGGTTATCCGAACTTATTTCAAGTTTTTTTAAATTAATTTCTGAGTCTCTTGTTTTTGTAAATTATTCAGACACGATAGAAACTGAGGAATGAGTTCTAAGAGTAGATTCGTAATTTTATAGACTTATTTTTTGCAATGATAAGGATCCAGAAGACTGAGTTTTAATAAGGGTAAGTTCTTTGTATCCTTAAATCAACACTACTTAAAGGACAAAAAACACATCCTCTACAACGACAAAAAATCACACTTATTACATTGGCAAGTCAAAAAGAGTACAATCATTTCATTGACCGCGGGCCCTTTGATCCTGGGGTCAGAGCAGAGGGGGCGGCACCTTTGATCGCAGATATGCTAAATTGAAAGAGATTGTGTTTGCTGCAGATTGTAACATGTCACTTAGGTAGTGTGATGTTGCCGAGATAATGTCAGCTTCCTGTTTTATTTCAATCTGTTGCTTTTATTTTTATTGTCGTAAGAGTAATTGGCTCAGTTGACATTAGTTTTAAAACCCGTAAGAATATTATGTACACCTAACTTACCTACTAATGTGCAACCAGCTTCACGTTTCGAAAGAGCCCTTATATACATATACACATATACATTGAAATTAAAAAAAAAACATGACTTTGATTTTCACTTCAGGTTCTATCTATGCAATTACGGCGAAGGTTATCCAATTTGTAAACGTGTCTGTACTTCCTCATACCAAAAACAGACCATCATTTTACACCCATCTGCAGTTATGAACAAAAACGGTGAGAACCAAGGTAAAAGTTCTGTGGCCAACAAGAATCTCAAACGCCCAATCTAAATTGTTCAGAAAGTGACGATCTCCTTCGTTGCCTCAAGCGAAGTCGGGGCCCTCATCTATCTGGAGTGCATACGTTGGAAAAACGTGATGCAGTTGCAGCCAGACCTGTAGTTAGTCCGCGATAAGACCTACTATTTGGTTTATTTGACGGTATCTTACTTGAACACAGATTTAAGGTAATGGCGATTATGTTGCGGAAAATTTCTGTTGGATGATGTTCATTGGTGGTTTTGGTTTAGCTTGTTAAGCTATTGTATTCTGAATGGCAAAACAGTTTAACTGTTAAGCTATTAGTTTAGGTATTAAAATGATAATTAACTTTTGATGATTGTGTTTGGAAATCCTTTGATGACTCAATGTCAATTATTTACTAATTGACATTATCTTCTCGTCGTATTATGTAACGATAAGATATTATGTCATTTATACGATTCATATTGGATTTTGTGTTGTACAATTAGCTAAACTCAAACTTGGTTTACAGATTTTGAATACTACTTTCAATTGTTGCAGTATTAAAGATACAACCTGTAAAAAAATATTCCACAAACAGTTCTTCTATTTCTAAATGACCGCCTCATACAAAGTCATCGATGTACACCATCCAATCCTTTTCCTTGTCCACAGGATACAGCACATCTATTACAATGATTGATGGAAGCGACGGCCGGTAGGGGGCGGCCGATCACTTTATCAGCCATCTTTATGGCATCGCCGGTATCAGTACCCATTGTTTTAGTCGTGATTTATGCTTCGTAACGTATGCTATCATATTGTGAATGTTTTTGATTTGCACTCTGGTACAGACCACCCTATGGTTTTGTGGGCGTTGGGGCTATTTTGAGGGATAGGAACGTGTGGTTTTGTGGTTTTAAGCAATTTTGCAAATATGGTATAACTTTAGAAATTATGAATCTAAGCACAAATTAACAACGTTTTTTGAAATCAGCTCTTTTAGGCCAAAATATAGTTATTACGACCCCAAAAACGCCCACTTAGGATTTCTTCCTAGTATTTAGGCTTATGCCTAGTAAGCAAAGTATAATTATATTGATTGGGATAACACTAATAAATCATCAATTCTCGTGAATCATCATCGGATCAAAGCTTTTAAACAAAAGACGGTGGAACAAAAAGAATTAGTGAACTACATACTATAGAGCAATATCCACCAATTCCTTACAATAAACAGCTACATACCTACGTAAACGAACAAACGTGAATGCAATAAACAAAATACTATCAGTACGATTATCAATGACATTTATAATTTTCATACACGATCTAGGATTATCGACACGTAGTTCTTACAATGAGGTCCCTGGAGGCAGCCGCGGCCTAAGATTGGTATCTCTTCCGTTTGTGTGTGGTCTTCATTCAGTATGGAGGTTCTAGGATTAAGGTTGTACAAAACATTCAAATACCTATTTTGTATAATTTTTGTTTCATCATCATAGGGTTTTTGAGCAGCCTTTTGTTTGGTAATACGTTCTCTGTAATGTTACCCGGTCTTATAATGCTAATCTAATTACCTATGTAAAGATTTGGATCTAGTTTGCTACTTCTCACTTGCTTTAATTTACCTACATTTTTAATTAACGAAAATTCCTGATTAGCAAAGACAGCGTTTATTGTAAGACTCTATTTCAACTACCTAAATTCTTATAATGTTCATCTGCATCATGTGCATATAGATTCTAGTACCTTTACTCTTTCACAACAGCTTGGCAACTACTGAGCCTAGCAAGGCCTTATTTAAGTAGGCAATTTACTAGCCAAACATAATGCGCTGTTTTGAACGTTCATCCATCTATTGTCAGTGGAATAATTTGCCTATCTTCACGTGCCTCTAATAAATCTTTGTTGTAATGTTCGTAACCTTATTTGTTAAGCACTATAGCTGTTTGTAAGACTTTAATTGTTATTGAATCAATTATAGATGGTGTGTGGTCCTTGGATCTTAAAAGAGTCGAATCAGTCATTCGATTGTCAGTGGTCTCAGTCTCATTAATTTTATGTTACATTGGGTGTGAAGTTAGGAATCATTTTACGTTATTAAATTGGAACTGGAACTTTTTATGTACTTCACTTAACATACAGATAAAGCAAAAACTCTGTTGCATATCCTACAATAAGGATTCTTTTTTGTTTCTTCAAATCCTTCGTCTAGAATTCTTATAAGTTTTTTCGCCACCATCGTCACATAATTGAGTTGTAAAAATGCATCAGCCACCTAACCCTGTTGCAAACGAAAATAAATTGCAATCACGACCGTCATCGCTGTAGGTGACGCAAAAAACATGGTACTTAGCATTCACTCAGTCAACTCGACCACGGTGGTCGGCCATTAGTATTCACGACATCCAGCGAATCGTAGGACCACAAGTATAAATTATATGGCCGGTTTAAAAACTACGACTGTTAATTAGCTAATGTCGTTTTGATTGTTATTTTGAGCAGGTACCTGTGTTATTTGGGAACGGAATTAATAGCTGTTTGTCATTGTGGGGAGTCGTGCTATCCTGTAAGTGGCTATTGAGCTAGATTTTGGTTTGTATGAATTGTACCGTTTGAGTGCAATCAACGATGACGTTCTGATTCATAATGATAGTAAGTTTATATAGGTCTTCCTAGAGTAATTTTCATTTATAACGTGGCGAAATCATATTGAATTGGAACTATTTGGTGCATTGGCAGCATGATCACAGTTACTTTTCAAATACAAAGCTTTCCTAGTACACATTCGGAAACACAATTAGTATGACATCCCATCGGGTAGAAAACCTTAAAAAAGTCATTAGTATAATGCCGTACGTGACATCCAACATCAAACTAACCTATACTAACTAACGGAATTTTCCCATTCCATCAAGGGTACAAGCAATCAATATTCATTGTACCACGGTAAACGGCAAACCAAATCTTTAACGATAAACCGTTCGCCTGGTCACGGGGCCCGGAGGTCCATCAGTAAAAATTCACAAAACGTAGGCTTACGAGTTACCCACTCGATTATTGGGCCCCTAAGACCCCGGTCGAATGGGAACTGTCTGATTATCTTGGCCCATCGACAATCGTTGTGTAATAGCCCCGTTAGGAGATAGGACGAACCTTGTAACAGTTGGTAATAACGATTGTTATCTTGCAGTTTTAATCGGATAGGATCGGCTTCGGGTGGCCAGTTCAAAGTTTTCACTGCTGTGTCAAATTGTTTGAGGATTTAGGGTTTCAATACCGTAAGTCAACTTTCTAAATTCAAGTGTGATTTTTTTATTTGAGCAACGGTCTTTCTATGGTCCTTTTTGTTCATAATCAAAGCTAAAGAAGTACAGAGATTAATTAATGCATTTACTCAGCAAGTAGCAGTATCTACATATAAATCCCAAACCTACAATTAAAACAAACTAATTAACCATCCCAGATTTTACTTTAACACCGAAACTAGATGTCGCCTCAATCGGCGTTAAGAGCCAGCCGCGATATTTTACTGTTCGTAATTAACGAGCGACGCCAGCGATAAAGATATGTATGTTATGTTCACAATCTTCTGTACTTGAACACTTTATTACTTCTCAGATCTCTTTGATTTTATGGCTTTTAAATGTGCATTTTGCAGCGAAATTTTACGTCTTTGAATTATGGCGGGGATTAATTCGTGAGATAAAGTTATGGGTACGTTTGTGAGTTTGTGATGTGTGATGGTGGTCCCCGTTTTATGGTCTGATTAGAGAACGTAAGATTAGGATGTTTTCGTTTTGGTTGTAAGCTTGGTGAGGTCCAATCCAAACGTTAGGATTATTGCAATCCTAACGTTTGGTTTGGATTGAATATGTTTCTAACTTTGAAGATATGGAAGGCGTTACAATAAAATGCCACGAACTAAAAATTTTAATGACAATGAATACTTCAGCAAAAATTCCTTACCACTCAAGAAAGGTTTGCTTAAAATAGTCTCAGAAAACAATCGTAACCATCTAACCTTAAACATTCCTCAATAGTAATTTTAGAAAAACTATTAAAACTCTAGTAGAAATTCCCTCACTTCCTAAACACTAAAATACACAAGGACAGACAGACAGTGATCGTGTCGTTTCATTAGTAAACATTCGTAAATTAAAGATTTAAATGACAATAAAATAAATTAACGTGTTGTGTCCGCATTGACGGGTTTACGTCCGCGATAAAACGGTTGCGCTCGCGCCGGTCGCGGGGAGTTTATTGTTAGCGACCGATTTGACGCACACGGTGGGATTGTTTGAAGAACAGTTTATTAGGCTTGTCTTGGATTTTAAGATGTACTAATGAATTGCGAAGTAATTTTCTAATGGGTTTTTCACTCCCAATATAAAAAAAAAACATCAATTACACCAATACAAAGTGTCCTATTGATCATGTCTATAGCTGTTTCGTCCTAATCTTACTATGGTAAATCTATCAACCTTAAACCATGAGGGCTTTGGCATTCCTATCAATTATACTACTAATATTTTAAAGTACATAATTAAAACAATCCCTATCTGCTTCCTACAATCAAATCAGAATCAAAATTTAAAATCCAAGAAGCTTGAACCCACCCACATATTCTTACAAATATTTCTTTCTTTCTTGAAATCACCCCGTGCGTTCGAAGTAACCCGATGCCGAATCAACACGGGTAGTTAATAAAAGAGCAGTTAAAATCACCGGCACGGATTTAACATCGAACATAAACCGAGACATCGGCCGTTTATTGTAACAGACGTAGTTTATTTATCCCGAAGTTTCACATTACAAGTAGGTACCTAATGCTGGGAGGATTATGTGATTCTTTTTGTGGTAGCAATATAGAATTTGGTGTGAAAAGAAGGACTTAGACTAATATCCGGATCCTATGAAAAATGATTTTTTTTGCCTACTGTTGACAGTTTTCTGACTTTAGCTAAAACAAAACTAATCGTTTTCGTTTATAGGAATTGTTCTATAAACATAACTAGTGGATTTGTGCTGGATGGTAAGTCCGTATATATATGTATGTACGAAGTACAGAAATAACTAGTCCTGATTATTTATCACTGCAGTAGAATCTACTAATTGACATTTACTACGTTTTCACAGCCATTGGTGATAAAATCACCCTATCCTCGAGACGACCATCCGTCACGTTGACAACACAAAGCAAGCTCGCAATACTATCGCAATTTATATCCTCAGGATTTATGTAAAACATTAATATCAAATATCTTAACATATTCCTAAACATGTTAATTTGACATTCAAACATAGTGCGATTCCCGTCTATTCCTATGGGAAAACTTGGTAATATAAAGAGCACTTCACACCGTCGCGTCGCCGCCGCGACCGGCCGTATAATTTTCACATTCAATCAAACGTGAAGCCCACTTCTCGCAACGCCGTCTATTCATAGTGCTGCCTGTCTGTTGCAATTTCTGTCGCCTGAAAAGTCTGGCGGTGGCTTTATTTTTATTTTTCAAGTTGTGTGTTTTACGAGTCTTTGTTTTTGAGGATGAATAGTAGTTTTAAGTGCTCTGGCTAATGTCGGCTCTGAGTACTGCGGTGTTAACGGAGGTGTTAGGACCACATAATTATGCTTTAAGTGGTCCTTCGCGACGCGAGGCTATTAAAACCTGTGAGAGATAACAGCTTTTTTAAAGCTACATTAATCATAACAACAACAATTATTATATTTCGTGGTTTATGAATGTCTAGTAAGATTTTACTAAAAAGTTCAAAATGGAAAATAAACATGGAATAGGTTTAATTGAAACATTTTACTTTAGTGACCCGCATCTGTCATCGACCTGTTGACTGAAGCGGACCATTCTGTGACGTCAGCATCTTGTCAGGATAGACCTCCCAGCGATGACAAGTTTAAAATAAAATGCTTTGAATAGAAATTACTAAACGTTTTTTTGCTGTATTAAGTTATTTTTTTAGGGTCTTATTCATTAGTTTCAAGAATCCTTATTTCGATTTAATTTGAAATTAATGAAAAATACGTAATATTTTATTTAATACATTTTAGCCAAAATAATTTAGTATAATCGAGTCAAAAAATCTACAAAATCTAAAAAAATCACAATCCTAGACTATGAATACGGCATTAAACAGCAAATTAGCTTGCGCGAGCGCACCACGCGTACCTCACATTTATTTCTTTATTTATCCGCGGCCAATAAGGCCTACATTCAAATAGTTCATTAGGCATAGCTGTGACATATCCAGCCCTTTATATGCGAAGCCCGTTTGTCTGGTTTATTTGACTGGCCGTTGATGAAAACGGACGGACATACGGACAGACAGTTTGATACCACGCTGCATGTTAAGTGTTTCAAATTAGTACGCAGTGGAAAAATACTAAATGTCTTGTAAACATCTAGCGATTTTGTTACCCTGTCTATCATTGTGATTTATTTAGTTTTTTTTTTTGTAATCTATTATGTACTTTTTTACATTTAAACTGGCGCCTATGAAAATACGTCACAGCATTCAATGGGGATTTGCAAAGCTGTTGTTGAAATAAAATACAGATTGTTACAAAAGGCTCTTCAGTTGTTATTCATTATCATCTGCCTAGCTTTTTCATCTGGCTTCTGATGACACTCATTTTTGTATTCCTGAAAATCGGTTCCTTGTAAACAATTTTTTATATATAATCTATTGCTTATTCAAAAATCGCTATACAGTCAAACCAAAGCCCATTAGAGCACCTCCTTATTTTGAAATCGGTTACCTATCCCCAACGAATTAAAGGTAATTTCTCTGCCTACAAGTCCGTATGTCGCACTAGTTAAGCTGCAAATCACTGCGTGAGGTGGGTACACACGGCTGCTTCACAATGGGAACGGAAAATGATAGCTAAGAGTATCCACACACTGCAGACTAAATAGTCGGCCGACAGTTGACCGATGGCTTAAAAAAAATCGTGATATGAACCAAATTTTCAATGGGTCTCATCATCTGACGAACCTTTTCCCAAGTTTGTCTTGTCGGCTTCTAGTCTTACCAGACGCATCTGAGTACCAGTGTTTTATAAGGAGCGACTGCCTATCTGATCTCCTTATCCCAGCTACCCGGGCAATGCAATACCCCTTGGTAAGACTGGTTGTCAGACTTACTGGCTTCAGACTACCCGTTACGACTACCAAGGATGTTCAATGACAGCCGCGACCTACAGTTTAATGTGCCATCTGAAACACAGTCGTTGGTGCCTAAGATATACGTAGAAAGTATATACAAACTTAGAAAAGTTGGTACATTGGTACTTGCCTGACCTGGAATTACTGGATCTTTATACTGATTTATGAGCCCAACCAACTATCGGCCGATTAAAAGTTGGTAGTGTAAGCACACTAAAGCCTGGTCCTTCGAGATTGTTGGTACATGTGTTGTAACATGGTCTTTGTGTATTGAATACTGACGGCTGTTTGTCGTGAAGGTCTTTGGAGACAGGATTTATTGGAACTGTCAGCTGATTCAAGATGTTAAGTAGGTTGAGGTTTTGTGATTGAGAGGCGATATTGTTAGTTTTAATTTTGGAATCATAATGTAAGAAAGTAAATCTATACTTTTTAAATACTACTTTTTATTTTTCAGATTTTATCAAGAGTGTTTTTGTTTAATGGTTAGCTCATTTCTAACCACTATTTTCTATAGCTGTGAAACCTCTCCCAAAGTTAATCTACTAAGTGCCGATTTTCAATGGCTAGATGACTTTTATGCGAAGAATATTTTTTTTTATTTACACAGCCTTTTAATTGAAATGAAAATATGCTTTATTTATTTCACAGATATTTCTTTCTACCTATATATGACTATATAATTTCAAGGCTTCTTTAATTTCTAAAATCACTCAAAAGCCGCAACTTCAGATTAGGAAAAAAAAAACAAAAAACCGCACAAATAAATCAATCCCTAGTGATGGGACAATAAAATCATCGATGACGATACGATAACTCTAAACAATATTTATTGCACTATAATCCCGCTTATTATTCTCGTCGTGAGCAGACGTACGGAGTTATTGCTCGGAGATACGTAATTTGTATGTAGTTTGATGTCGCAGGGGGAATATCTTGAGATTTTATTGTTTTGTTTGAGTTATGAATTGGACTGTCAATAAGTTTTGTGTATTTTTTCACACCCAAACATTTAGGTAGTTACAATTTAGGTAAGTAGACACTTTTCTTGTATACTTTAGTGCGACTCTAAAATATAGACGTCGTAATTTTAGTTAAAGTTAAACTCTTTTGTAAAAAAAGCCGTTTAGAATATATTTCAGTCACTAAAAGCCCATTAAAACAAATAAAAAAGTTCTTAAAACCAAGTCTTTCTAAACTGCCCATTTTTTTGCAAAATAATTTATTTTATAAATGAAATGGTGTTGAAATAAAATGACAGTGCTAACTTTATTTGCTGTAAGACTTTAGTTTCATTTTCATAATAATATTCTTACATACTTTGTCACAAAATAACCTAATAATAGGCTAATAACCATTCTAATACAAAAACAAAATAATATCTTTGTCAATTATTCACACAAATAGGCACGTTTTATACAAAACCCAATTTACTTGTAAATAATACGTCGGCAATAAGTTCAGTGCCGAGTCTATCACTCAGGCCGTAGTGATGGGCATCGGCGTTAAAAATAATGTCGATAAATCGCGCCGAAGATCAAAGCACGAACAAATCGGTTGGGCGCGCCAGTTGAGAGGAGCGAATGAGGTTGTTTGGATGCGGTATTATTTTAGCTGATTGTAGAATTAGTTGTTCTTTGTTTTTATAACTTATTTTTAAAATAATATATTTAGTGTAATTTTTTAATATTTCAGATTAGTAATTAAAAGCCACAATTTTTGTTTTGTACTAACACAAGCTTAAACAAAGCATGCTTGCATTAAAAAACTGCCTTGAAGTTTAATTTCATGACTAATATAGTTCAGGAAATAACAGGGAAAAACACTTGTCTGCAGAAAAAAAAACGCAGATTACACCAAACAGTCCACTTCACCACAAACCGTATCAAAACCCCAAAAAATATGACACCACAACCACACCGGTAATGCAAATTGTCTTCCACCAAATTATTCGCCGCTTCTATATTTTCCCACGTCCCTGGTTCCGCGTGATTTACTCTGTGCGCGCGGGCGAGGGGCGGGCGCGGGTGACGGGGGGAGGGGCGCACTCGACTAATAAAAAACACCCCGACGCCCTGGTGACTGATGCGACAATTAATTTAATCCCATTTCTCTGCGTCTTTCAAGCCGTCAGGGCTGTGTGTTAGGAGATATTAGGAGTTTGAGATTTCTAGATAAGGTATTACGGATTAAGGTATAAAGCTTGCGATGTGTTTAGGTGATATGATCCATTTTTACAGCAAGTAGAAGTGAACGTATTATAAAAAATATGCACAATGTTTTGCGGATATTCTAAAACAGACTACTAAGAAACAATATCCAAAAATATTAATGATCAAATAACTATTATAAAAGCTGCTTTATATGTTTTCGTCACAGCAAAAAGACAAAAACAAAATTCAACGCTACAGTTCATTAATTTCAATTGACATTCCAAAGCAAAAACTACATTAGCAAGTGCATAAGTTGTGCAAGTGCACGCTCGTCTGTTTACCACTTTTGTCTATGTGTCAGCTGTCAGTCCGTCTGTCAGTTAGGAGGTCAGACGTCGCGACTGACGGTTTCTTTTAATAACTTCTTGAGTGAAATTGTAAATGCACTGTACTTGAGTAGTGGGGAATGTCATTGTTTTTGTGGTCACTTGTTCAGGATGGCTGGAAGTTGGATTGACAGGTTTTGCTGCAACGACAGCTACATGTATATTAATGAAAAGCAAGTCTCCTACAAATTGAAGGTTGCATGTAGTCTTAACTTCTTAATTAAGCTTCTTGTTCACAATATTAATATGAACTTTAGTCTCACGTCAGTTGTATTGATGACGCTGTCATTCGCAGTCAGAGAGACGCGACCTTTCAATTAGTTATGACGAGAATTTGCATTTATAATAAAGGTCGTCATTCGACTTCACCTGTTGTGTTAATTCAGGAAGCTTATTAATGAGCTTTTAATTAGGATCTCATTATACTTTTGTTATTATTCTAATATAAAATTAGTCATCTACTCTACGTAAATGGTATCGGGTTACCCGATTTATTTTTTTGTGAAGGTCAGGTAAAACACTGGATTTAAGTTGGATTTGGTCAAGTAAACTCCAAAACAGTAACCTTGCCAGAAGATAAAAAACCTGAACCATTTCTAAACATCCCAAAAATAATTTTCAAAATAAGGGTCCTTAGATAGAGACAGCCCTGCAAGGCGCTAGAAGCAGACATCAGCCGAGCAGGCGGCTATTAAACAAGACTAATTGAGCGATAAATTCACGAGACGAGAGGCCGATATAAAAACGAACGAGAAACGAGAAAAATCTAAGATGAGAGAATATTGAAAGCGGTCCACGCGAAATTGATTACTGTCAATTAGGGACACGTCGGTGTCTACGCCAGATGCTAACTCGATTCTATTAGGAGCGCCTTTGATCGGTGTTTGTTTACCAAGGCCTGTGTTGTGATAGTTGACTTTACTACGGTTTTATTGTTAGGTGCAAGCCTGTAGGCAACAGGCTCGTGTTCAAGATATTGAATTGTGTTCTTGACTTCTTTTGTTAGGACTTGGTAGTAAAAATTAGGAAAATTGAAATGATGAAATTGATAATTAATAAGGTTATGGTTTGTACGCTTGGCAGAGGATGGTGAATACCTTTGCCTTAAGTAGTGGTTGTTTCGAATTAGCAATAACCGTTAATTTCTTCAAAGGGCTAGTAAAATATATACTTTTATCCTTGTGGAGCTTTGTGATCTGTTTCTATTGCTTAGTCCTAGTTACTTAATGTATATAACTCTAATGAATGAATTATGTATACCTTCGATCCAATAAACATGTGTTGCCACTTATCTATATTTAAAACACTAAAAGCCGAACCACATCCAACCGAAAATCATAATAAATTTTTAATTTACACCAACTAATTAACCCAAACATTTCAAGCTGAACATCACAAGTTCCCATAGCGTCGAAGTGTACAAAAATATGAGGCCATCTCCGAAATTTATAGCACTACTAACGCAGCTTCTAATTCCCCCGACACACATTAAAATATCCGTTGCAACCGCCTTATTACAGACGACAGTGACTTATTTCCATGAATAATAACACACTTTCATCCTCACTGAACGTATTATATGCATCATTATACACAGAGACGTTTGCAAAGCCGCAACAATGGCTTTTCAACCTCATTTTTAAAAGAACATGACTGATTGCCCGCTGCTTCGAACAAAAGCCGCTAACATAAACATTCTACACGATAATTTGTCTGTGTTGTCAAATGGATGGTGCTTTCATCTCTAACAATTGCATACATTACCGTTTCTGATTCACTAATCTACTTAACTCTTAACTTATGAGCGTCAGTGTAAAGCAAATGCATCGAAGTAGTCGCTCGTTTTAAGTTCGTAAAATGCCGTAGTGATGGGGCGCATGTGTCCGGGAGTCATGTCGATTAATAAAGTTTACAAGATGAAAGCCGTTGAGCTGTTAGTCGCGATGCGTTCCAGAAATAAAAAGCAGCTTTAAACTCGGCTGGGGATACTTACATCGTGTAGTGTCACCACGTTTCACGCAGGACAAAGTTATGTTGAAGATTGTTGAAGAAGATTATGTTCAGCCTCTGTTGAAAGGACATGAAATTCTATAGCTTCTTGTAGACTTTCCTTTTCAGTGCTGTTATTGCAAAAAGTTTTGTACTACGTATTTATTGTTTCACTTCATAACTGTAAGCGTACAAACGCCAATCTTTTTGCAACTTATAATTCTGTTATGTACACTTTTTTGTAAAATGTTTTACGCAGTTCTATAAAATAAATATAAAAGGGGACCACTTTTAATTACCAAAAGCCACTCATTGAAATTTACGACAAGCAATAAAAAGAGACCTCTCTAACTGCGTATCACTAACAAAATGTGCCTACAACTGTTATAAAACGCATTGTATAAACGACAGCAATAATTGTCGCCCTACACGGCCGCATGAAATATACTGCGTGCAACTAATAGGTGGGACGGGCGTTAAGGAGCGCATAAATTAGCTGATGTTGTGACGGCCGCGACGGCCGGCCATCTGTTTGTCGATATGTCACGGCACAACACTACGCATTTATATAGAGATGTTTATTTTACAACAGAGAATAATGTGACGTGTATTTTATATGATTTTTATTTTTTTGTTAATGTTGCACCTGTTGTTGTCGGCGAATTTAATATATTTTTGCTGACATTTTTAACGTAACTCCATATTTTATCGTGAAGTAGGTAATGAGATGTTGGGAGCATGTCTTTTAATTCGTCATGAGTTATAAATTAGTTTGAATTATGACGTGTATTAAATTAGAATTCATAGAAGTGAGTGCTTATGAGAAATATGATTAATGAAACATCGCAGTATCTGGATTATGCTTATTAAAATTTGTGACGTCGCTTTTCATATGCGAATAGTTTATCACATATTTATATGTCAGAAGAATATAATAACTATAAATTATATTATCATTTCGACACTTTTTTAACACGTTATGATAAATAGTTATTCTAATGCCATTCTTCTTGATAGATTCTAATTTAGTATTCAATGTTTCTTATTAAAGTGTTGTTTTTTAATTGCCGTCAAGCACGCTACTGAAAAATCATTTTCTTAATAAAGTAATTTAACAGGTATATATTTATCATCGTACCTATTGTATTTATCATTTTAATGCATTGTGATCACATAAGTGCCCGTTTCTGCCAAAAAGGCTGCATATATGTATATTCTCAATTCAAAAATAAAACATCGCACAAACAGCTCTATATAACATCCTAATCCCATAAGTAAGTATTATTTCTGATCTCAGGCCCCATGCGATGATGGTCGGCGACATTTGCTTTCGTTTTTTCAGCTTCTTAATTGCTGTACACATTTTAATGTCTGCGAGGGCGAGGTTGAATGTCATGTTGATGGTTTGGATAAGATAATAACTTCAGAGGAAATCATTATGAGAGAGAAAGCACGTAATGGTATGGAAATGGTGTGAATATTTTGTTTTGGATAATCTGATAAGGTAAATCAGTAGCTGAATGGAAAGGTGTTTTAAGATTTAATCAAAAGCAACGTGGTATAAGGTTTCGGGTATAATGACTGCGATGTTCTATGGCCAGTATTTCTCTCTTTTCATAAACTGCGAGGGACATGTTTCAATGAAATTAGTGCCCTACTCTAACGATGACATAAATTGAGAGTGTCAGTGTTCGAAGTGTGACCAGGATACATCGATAAAATATCACATTTGATTTATCGATAAATGCCCATCACTAAAATTAATAAAGACTGTAATATTTCCAACAGTCTGTGAGATGTCAACTAAAAATAACAGCTATGTAGTAAAAGTGTCATTTAACGTTTTTTCACAAATAACATATTAATTGAGTATGACGCGGATTAAAATTGATTATGTTCGAACGATAAAAGAATGCAGAGTTTTTTTATACAAACGAATGCTAATTGCTTTCATCTGTTAAACAGTTTTGTTATATTTTGGACGACGTAAATTCCAATGAATAGTTTAGTATTTTCGTCTCGGATTTGCGCAGTTTTAAAGTCGTTGTGAATCGATAATTGGTTTTACTATCTCATTAGTTGGTTTGCCAAGATTTTGGTGTGTGGTATTATCTAAGATCAGTGGTTTTCAACATGCGGCTTGGATCTTTATTAAAGTGTCTCAAAAGATAGGTATTTTTGGGAGTAATATTCTGGTATTGGACCATTATCTCTTTAAAAAGGATCAATTACATAATTTTTGCAATTAGTTAAAGTTTTGACAACTCCACGATATACATTGCGTATTTCAATCAGTATAGCAGACATATGCTTCAAATATATGCAGCAATGCATAGCATCGTCTTGTCACTGTCAACATTTTCGAACAGCCTAAATTAAAAACAGTTGAGCATCGAGCATCCCAGTTCTAATCCCCAAATTCTTTAACAAAAGAGTACGAACGTTAATAGACATCTTGAATAATTGTCTTCGAGCTATAAATTATCAATATTATTATGTGTTCCACTATAAATAACATCGTTGGCCACAGCTTATAGAAGACACGTGTGCCTCAATGTGTTATTGTCAGGTTATTTAAGAAATAGTGGATTAATGCTGTTATTAACAATTTGTTACATATTTTAGAGTTTGAGATTGTTTATTTTGAATGTAAGGAGTCGTAAATTATGTTTTTATTGTGTGTTGGCGTCTAATGGAGTGGGGGTGATGTCTTATTTTATATGTGAAGTTTGACGTTTGTAGCTCGATGATATAAGAGGTATAGAAACTGAAAGAACACAACGTTTTGCGTATGTTACAGAATCTTTTATATGCACATAAAAATAAATATGCTTAGAAATAAATATTAAGATTCGTTTTTAACCCCCGACGCAAAAACGACGGGGTGTTATAAGTTTGACGTGTCTGTGTGTGTGTGTGTGTGTGTGTGTGTGTGTGTGTGTGTGTGTATGTGGCATCGTAGCTCCCAAACGGATGATCCGATTGTAATGCGGTTTTTTTTGTTTAAAAGGTATGTTAGTCGGGAGTGTTCTTAGCTATGTTTGGTGGAAATCGGTTCAGGTCTTCAAGGTCATCAGCTCGTTTGATAGGTGTGATAGGAATGTTACACGCTCAGTTTACTTGCAAGTATATGTGGGATCTGAAATTTGAAACACTAATGTCTTTTGGAACCACTGAGCTGGTCTGCTGTTAGGGCACGAAGGTAGGAGACGTAACCCTGAACTGCCTTTTAGTAAACCCATCGAGTTTGGGCTCGTTGAATTTGTCTTGACGAGTTCTCTTCATGTTTCTGATTGACGAGAAACTGATGCTGGAAATAGGATGTGGCGGATGAAACCCTGGAATGCCGGAATGAAACGGATAAACCGATTTACATTTTGCTGAAAATCTAGAATGTCCAAAGGTTAATCTTTATTGTTTCTCAATCTGTGCAATTCTCCCAGAGCCAGTTTGTCATGAGGATTGTTAAACAGCTTCCTTTGGCCGAGATCGCATATAGCGACCCCATCTTAAGATAAAATAAATTATATGGAAGAAGGAAAAATTAAGGAGCTCCTTTAAAAAGCATGAAATAAAATTAAATTATAAATTTAAAAAAACCCCCGACCCAAAAAGTACGCAATAATTATGACAAAGGTTGAAAACGCTAAACCCTATAAAAGCAAAAATAACTTTTAACACTACGTAAACTAAATTTTGACGTGTCGGGGGACCGCTTTTTACCTTCATAAATACTTACATAAATCTAATGATACCTACCTAATTACAACATTCGTTTAAAAAAAAAAACACGTATCTAAAGTAATGAATTAGAGCGGTCCCCCGACACGACAAAATTTAGTTTACGTAGTGTTAAAAGTTATTTTTTGCTTTTTATAGGGTTTAGCGTTTTCAACCTTTTGTCATAATTATTGCGTACTTTTTTGGGTCGGGGGTTTTTTTGAACTTGTAAAATCACTTATCAACCTCATTTAATTATAATAAAATGTTTCATTAACTCTCAGAAAGTGTTCGAGAGTCACACTTTCACATTGGAAACCCTTAAACAAAAGCCTATCTAAAGCATCCGAGTTAACAAACAAAATATAGAACCCACAGTATCAAAACAGAGTCCCTTACCCAAAATAAACGGGCCCAGTTCCACAATTAGCCCACAACAAATCACCAATCCATTAACAATGTGCAAGACAAGACAAACGGCTTGTCAGCAATGAGGTAACAATTATCCCGGGTTCGTCCCGGACCCAGGGATCCATCCCGGGATGTCCCGAGGGATGGTATCGGTATGGTCCTCCTAGCCGATCGATGCGGTGTTCGGTTTGAGAAAAGTGTGGAGTTTTCCATACATACGCGTGCAATAAAATCGACACAACTTTTTATATACCGAATGGACTAATAGTACTTGGTGTGTGTTGATTTTTAAGATAGTAGGTTAGTTTAGTATGTAGTTAAAACTTTGTAAAATCTTCAAAAAATGATATTTGCTACCACCGGCATATTAAATTGACACTTCAAACATATCTAGATCTAAACGAAACTCAAACAAAGGTGACAAAAATGACACACCGCAGATACACATCAAAAATAACCACCACATTTCCATCCCACTAATTCGCATGGCCCACTTACGTCAGCAACACATTAAACAGAAATGGTCAACAAAATGGCCAGTGTAACAAGACACGCGGTGACAGCTCCCCTAACTAATTTGCTTAGAACATTTTGACAGGTGACGTTGACAGTAGCGCCACTGTCAGGGGTCAAGTGACGTTGGTTGGTCGCATGACACTGCGCAGTCGTGTCATGGCGGCAGTCATCGTTGTCAATTTAAATGAAACTGTAAACGCTGACAGCCGACAGGGCTCAACAAAAAATAATTAATGGGCCGACTAATGAATATGAATACCGTTAGCAGAGCAGGGAATTGTGGGGGAATAATTATGTTGTTAGGGTAATTTTTGGTGCGTGTGGAATATTTTTGGATTAGGTATTTTGAGTATGTTTTGGAAGAAAATGTGAGGTTGAAGATGTTCATCATTATTTCTGGTTAATTAGTGCTATTAATTTATTAAATAACGATGACAGAGAAGACTTTAGGTAGCATATACAACTCTTGCTTCATATTTTTCTTTGCAGTTGATTTGATTTTATTAATATCAAAATGATCTTTTTCAAGTACTGGAACATTTACGCAACGTGTAAAAAAAACTATCCATAAAATGATGACCATGAGTGTGGTCATCTCCTATCATCTTACTATGATAGTCTCAAAGAAGGACAGACAAATCAACAGAATTACTAATACAACTAATTTAATACATTTTAAAATTAACTTAGAAGTATTGTTTCTCCCAACGCTACTTAACATCCCTGGGGTAAGTTAAACTTGATTTATTCGGCTCATTTCCTTCTTGTGGCGCAGACCGCGCGAATTAACCGCTGCGCCTGACCTTACTAATGTATCTATGATAATGTGCCTTTATTGACAACTGAGTAAGTACTTGTGGGTAATCTGATTGTGTGTAGACTAGGTATATCTTGAGTATATTATAAACTATAGGGATTTTTTTATTTCACTATAATGGTTAAAACATTTTAAATTGTATCTATGTGTCAAAGACAGATAGACGAACTGAGTAAGTGCTTGTGGGTAATCTGATGGGTACTAGGACCATATGTTGTGGCTCTTGGGTATTTTTCTCCGTTTTCTTGGGAATTTTTATTCATTGGATTTTTCTTTCAGTTTCTTGGGCATTGAAAATTACTTGCTTCACACGAAGTCGTATAAATTTTCATTGCATTTTCATTAATTTTCACAACTTTTCTTCTTTCAGTGCGGGTTTCCTTAGATAACTCAGGGAAAAGACAACCAGGACGGCTTTTTACAAAAAAAAAATACAGGAAAATAGAGGAAAAGATTTGTAAATGATGATCTATTATATAGGTACAAAATAGAATATAGATATTTTCCGAGATCAGTCTTTCGAAGATTTATCAGTCTATTCTCAATAACTGAACTACATAACTTTAAACTGAAAACCAAACTAAAAAGTACCAAATGATAAAATCATAAAGAATTAGTGAAATGTTTATGCGGTGAGTACTACTCCCGCGGGCAGAGTTAACCCTGATTTATTCACATCCGTTTCCGTTCTTCGGCCGTGAGCGAATTAAATACTTTAGCTTTGAACAAATTACTGATCTACTGATCTGGAATATGTGCGGTATTATGATGTTTGTTTGTTTGTCAGGTATTTATATAATCCTGTATCTCTTTAATATAGGCATACTTACTGAGTATCTTTGACCAGCTGTGGCAAGTATTTTAGTAAAAAGACGAAAATGACATCATAAAAATATAAATATCTAAGTATGAATTTAGCAGTTTTAACAGTTAATTGATCTACCATGTTAAAAAAAATGTTGACTTAAATATAACGGGAGTAGAAATAAACGATGTTTAAACTAACTGAACATCAACTTACCGACACAGACCATAATATTAATAAGTATGCACAATAAAATTATAAAAACAAAAACACTTTTCGTGTTCACATAAAATTCTTCGCGATAAGAACTAAAATTACCACATTTACACGCAAAAAGTTCACATAACACGACACCATAATGTGTGTATCTATGGCATTTTTTGCACGTTTCCTTCATAAAATGGCTATAAAATGACACATTGGACAAACATCGGGGTTGCGTGCGTGAGCGCAACGCAGCATGATATTTATTACTTCCTACAAAGGAAGATACCACTTAAGTTTTGTACCACTTGGCTTTTAAACCAGTTCAGTATTTAATTTGCAATGCGTTTAAAAGCTTTAAGTTTAATGATTCAATCTTAGATTCAAAATAAGATACGTAAACGTTGAAGTTATTCTGAAGTATTTTTTTTAATTCAAATGATACAGAATGCTAATCAGCTTAATCAGTTATTTTACTGATAATACTTACATTAACATGCAAATGGTTTAAACATAAAAAAAAACATTTGTGGACAGCGCCGATCTATCTTCTTAGAACGGATCCCCTTTGATGTTTTAAGCAGTTTAACACCATGTTTACAAGCCGCCAATTCTCCAAAATCCCACATAAAATTGGTAGTCAAACTTGTGCTTGTCAAAACATCGAGTTAACACCCAAAATGGTCGCATCCTGGCCCGCTAACAAGCGCAAACGTCCTGAACAAACACCCATCTGAAATATCACGTCCCTCTAACTACCACACAAATTGCGACTTTGTACGCAAAACTAACACCGCAACACCAACATATAGAAATCTTTAGCCAAGGAAATATGACCCTTAGCACACCTTCTTAAAGTCTGATCCATCTGCATCGGTCTGGTAAGATTTCCCTAAACGTTGGTAATCCAGAGGAAGCTGAGATTCATCACGCATCATCGTTGTTTGTCTTGTATCAAGCTCTCAAAGCTGTCGGACTCGTAAATATGGCGTAATCTTTTAATGTTTTCAGCGTGGATTTGGAATGACTGGCAGGAAGCAAAGACACGTCATTCTTGTGTATTACAGTTGTTTAAAAAATGATATAAGTTTAAGAATAGGGCTGAGTATTGCGCCTTGTGGCACTCCATAGAAGAAAATGTTCTCAATGAGTTGTAAAATCATGAGTCGTTAATAAGTCTACGTTAAAAGGGCCTTTTTTCTTTGGCACTTGGCAAAAAGGAATAACTTTCTGTCAGGCATGAGTGCAATAATTTAGTCAAACCCATCCACATAGGAATAAGATATTTATTACTTCCTCTCAATCGCGTTGTAAGTATTTCTTCCAGCACTTATCTTGCAGGATACACGTTGGGCAGCTGGCGAAAATTTCAAGCCAAAAAAGTTCGTTTAAATAAATCTTTGCTTTGACAAACACTTCTTACGGCCGTCCATCGGACGCCCCGTGGGCAGGTGACGAACGCTTCGGGCCAAAAACAGTTGTTACTTTTGAACAAAAAATATTTCCAATTTGTCAGTAACCCGATGCTTGACGCAGCGCCGGCGCCAAAGTTCCCATTGACCATAAAATTTTATCAAGCAAAAATTTGTTTTTACTACATACTAGACATTTGCATGTGATTTTTATAGGAAACTAGAGGTTATAAAAGTTTATGAGCTTTCAGTTTCACAAAACATGTGCGCTAGTTTTTGTAGTCAGGGAATTTTTCAGGTATTTAATTTTAAACGAACGATAAAAATGTTGTATTACTTTTTGATGTAACGACAAGAATTTTATGTTTAAAGTGGGAAGTTTTATTAACTCACACTCATATGATAAAACGTGTTATGTTACTAAAGAAATATTGCTAGTTGCAAGTTTTTAAATAGAGGCATCATCTAATTACATTCCTACTCGTTGTCCTAAAAGAAGTTCAGTTGTTTTCTTTTCGCTGAAATATGGAAGTAAAATATATTCAACATACTTATGCAACATGAGGTGTACATCTATTAAAGTTACGAGCACTTACCAAAAAAAAAAACTATATAAGACAGAAATGCTTCTATAACACATGAAATACTACGCTGACAGCATGAATCAGCAACAACAATTAACAGATACAAACACCTTAATATAAAAGAAGAAACACGATCACCTCAATGGCAGGAGCTCATACAAATCAGACTGAATAACAAATAATTTATGTGGCTATCTGTGAAAGGGCGTGCCAAGCGACGTTTACACAAAGAATGAAAAATGATGCCTGCCACGACTGCCGTAGACCATAACTACGGAGTAAGGGAATATAAGCGGAGGTACCATAACGCAGATAGGTCAGGCGCCTTCTTCTAGCTCAATTTGTACGGTGGGCATGACCAAAACGATCAGTTACAAATGAACTAACGATGTGTTTGGGTTCTTTGAGGCATCAGTCAATGATTTTTGGTACTACAGAAGCTGGTCGGGTCCAGAGATGGCGTATAAAGGTGAAAATAGCAACGCTCGACAAAATACTCGCGCGCTACTTTCTTATGCGATTTTTCGTTATGGCACCTCCGCTAGTGATTTTGTTCTCCGTGACATAACAGACGTAGGATTAGTGGTTCTGAATAATGTCGCGCTGTGAATGACTGGCCGAAGTGTTATTTTTGTGGCCAAGTAGCCAAGTCATGTTTATGATGCCTTCTTAGAAGTTCGGGATTACATCTGGCTTTAGTTTGGAGTGGGTTTTGATACGATTTTTTTGGATGGTATTCTTCATAATAAACGTTAGGTGTTACATGACAGAATATTAAGATGAGTTAGCGAAATATGGTCAATTTACAAGAAAAAAATTGGTTTAGGATAAGTCAACACCAAATGTGAAAAAACGACGTTCAGGTGAGATGCAGTGAAACAAAAGAAGCAAAAAGTAAGAACATTATCTAGGGAGAATTTCTTAGACCTACAAAAACGAATCATCAATGAAATCACCCTAACCCGAACACTGTAACTTTTCAAACAAATAGGAGCAAATCCAGAATGGCCAACAAAAATAAGCACCACCGTACATTTTTGTATGCAATCAATGCGCGTACATTAATCAGCAAGCGGTCAGGCCTGTCAATCAGAGCTCAGGCTGTCGCAGAAAACAAGTGACGGTCTGCGTGTACAATTTACGAAATGTTTTACTGTCAACTGTGTTGCTTTTTTGTCGACGGATTTTTGAGTTTTGAACCACTGTGTGTGTAGTTTTGTTAGTGACGTATTTTCTGTTGGACGGGGTAAATGTTTACCACTGTGCTTCTGTTTTTATCTTGCAGCGGTAGCAAATGGTGCATGTACGATGATGGTGCAAAACTTTGAGGCACTTTCTTTTCCATACAGCTTGAAAAAACGACATACATGTATAAACTTGTCAGCGCCTTCAACTAAAGAAAATATACGAGTACTAGCGTCTATGTCTTTTCCATATTTTCGCTGTAAAAACTCATCTCGTCAGCTAACAGCAAAAGCATGATCAATCTCTACCGTGACGCGCTCTATAAAGCCTAAGTAAATTATAGCAGCATAAACTACCATAAGCTATGTCCCATCGCCTGAGAACGTCATATTGACCTTATTCCCTCAGTGCACATTGATAAACATCTTATACATTCACGTATAATTTTATTGCCAGTTAGAAAACTTATTTATTAACAGCACAAACTTATTTTCTTTCACGTTATTTTCTTTTATCGCTTTATTTGGCTGCGATTCGTTTGACGCGACAATTTTATCGTTATGTCGGTAATAGAAGCTTTTAGGGTTATCGGGAATATAATTTAGGGTTAGTTTATAAACGTTTTTATGTACGTTCTAGTGTTGGCTCGGAATAATGGCTTTGTGTGACGTAAGTAGGGGTAAGTGTTATTGTGGGAAAAAATTGTGTCCTAGTTCTGAAAACGTAAACGGATTTTATTTGCCCTTGGAAAAAACATTTCACTAATGGAATTACTGTTTCTTATAAATAGCAGGAGTTTTCTAAACTATACTAGTTCTTTAAGGCTTTAATATATAAAACTTGTAGGACGTTAAAACAAATTCAATCTATTGCCCTTTATCCCATTTTTCATACCCACGGCGAAGATTTATTCCTATAATTTATGTACAACTAGCTGAGATCCGCGACTTTACTCGCTTGAAATTAGAAATTAAATATTAAAATGCACAGCAATGCCATTTGTCGGACGAAAAAATAAAATGTTAGGTTACTCCCCGGGGTTTGCGAATTTTCCGGGTAAAACTGTAATGTGGAGTAAGGGGCATAGAACTATTTCATGCTAACCCTTTTTGAGTGGGCAATAAAACAAAAGAGGTTCGAGTTCAGCCTATCTTTCTTGAAGGAAAGCTACTGTTAGAACAAACTCGCCTTCTTAGTTACTTTTTGAAAGTCTAGCGTACTTTTTATGTTTGGTAATTCCTTGTACGCTGTCTTTAATCATCATCTGCCTAGCCATTATGAAAAAGTAAGAGAATGCTGGGTTAATCGCTGTCATACTTAAAAAGACTACGTGATAATTATATTAGATGGATTAAAAAAAAAACAGATCAAATATATTTATTTGTCAGAATATGGTACAATAGATGGTAAAATTTAATAATTGATTTGTCTCTACTATTTTTATTGATTCCTTTTCTCTGAAATACTTACCTAAACCAAATAGTATCTTTAAATAAGTATGGTCAAGTAGCCATCAATAAACCATTTATTTCTTCAAAATCATGCTATCGTTAACCCATAGTAATTCCAAAACCAGACTCGCAAAACCCATATAATGAGATCGACCAAACTTATTACAGCTATATCATAAAGCAACCCTAAACAATTACAGTAACCTACAAAGTCATAAGTGGCGGTGTTCCAGGGTAACCACGCGAGGGTTAATACCAGTTCATACCGCTTCATACCGGGGTTGTACCGGCCTACATTAACGCTGTATCAGCCTTATTAATAGCGTATCATCGAGATACGTAACCGCGTATTATCGAGATACGTAACCGTATTATCAAGATACGAGTTCGTTCACGTTTATGAGTAAGAGGCACCCTGATAAATTTTATGCGTAATATTCAATATACGGTTTTTTATAGAGGGTGTTATTTTTATTTTTATGCTCTCGTTATTTATAGGTAAGTGGTTGTTATGTATAGTATGTTACTAGCTGGTTTATTAATACCTTATTGGTTATGGTATCGGATATCTGTTTTTATGAGCGTTAATGTTAGAAAATATGTTATCGTAATTTTTATAATGATAGAACACCTTTTTATTGAATATCATGTAGATTGTTATAGATGCAATTAAACAAGGCTTCCGATAACTCAGAACATTTATTACATCAACACTTGTATATAAGAGATTCTATAGCTAGGTCGTCTAAGTAATATGTCTTATAAACAAGCCATAATATGGTCACGCCTAACCATAACCGCGGTAATTATACCTATCCATTTTGTTATAAAAGAGAGGTCCATATATTAATAAAGGTCCCTTGCAGGTCCATATATTAATTTATCCCTAACGAACTCCTTCATAATTAAATCACTATCCATTCGCATTATGTAAATCAACACAAAACGCTAACGGGAAGTGACACAACAGAATTCAAATTAAAATTACCGACACAAGGCGCGACAAGCTTTTTTAATTGTCATTTACCACTTTTATGTAAATCCGCGGTGACGGCTCCCAGTAGGTGTCAGGCCGTCTGACAGTCTGACAGTCTGACAACTGACAACCGACAGGTCGCCGCTCACCGGGCAATTTGCGACCGAACGGCTGCACCACGAGAAATATTATTTTACTTTAGTTTTTTTTTCGCGGGACAACGTGCGTTCTGTCAATGCGACGGTGTTAATTTTGTTAGGGAATCAAGTATTTTTGTTTGTTTATTTCTTTTACTGTTGAAATTGTTTGAAGGTTTGCGAAGATGTTGGAAGTACGTTGGTTGTCAACAATTTTTTGCTAAGCTCTAAATGACAGGCGTCCTCATTTCCGTGACGGTTTTGGAAAGGTGGAAAATGAAAAGCAGTGATTAATCTGCCTGTATTTTTGAAGGGTGGGCTGTCAGTGGGTGGTATGACGTTCATTATGATGCAACCATTAAACCATAAAAGCTTTATACCTTCTCAAACTTATATTCATGTTCAAAGTGCAAAAAGTAGTAGCCATCCGGCTCTTAAACCGACAAGCCCACAAACCTACATCTTAGCCAATATCTCCCAGCATTATCCAAAGAAATTCTCAAGAAAACATTCTTGTATACAACACATTAAGCACTAAACATTCCCTATCTAAACTAACACACAATAAGGGCCTTTCACACTGGCGCATTCCGGTATCTGAAACGGCACGTCGCGTCGTCGCTCGGAACGGCCGTCTTGCGCGGCGTCTTTCATATTTTGAATACTTACTCGAGTTATAAGAATTTACGCGGCGCTTACTCGAGGGTAATGGGTCGCATAAAATCTTATGACCACTCAACTCTTGTGTATTGACTTTTACAGCGGCGCCATTACCCGTGTATTTTAAGAGGGGTAGCAATTCGCATTTTGTGGGAGCGGTGTGTCTGTTATTTGCGAAATAATTTTACATTTTTTTACTGTTTTCTTTTTTCTGTTAATGTTTTTTTTGTGGTGGGTGGGCTTAATGATGGTTGTTATTTTTATGAATTTAGGGAAATAAGCTAAGTAGAACTTAATTTGGTTCCAGCTGATCGTATCCTTTTCTTGGTGACCCAGGTTTGCCATTATCAACATATACCTATTTATACGTAGATTGTTATTGACGGTCACGGTAGAAGTCTTGGAGTACTTAGCCCTTTCATAGTATATTCTTATATTTTGAAAATAAAGTAATCTAAATATAAAACCCACATATTCTCCGCTTCTCGCTCACACTAGAACTACACCCCACACGTGTTTACATGTCGCTATAACAATAAGTAAAATAAACGCCCTTTTCTCTGACGTAGCTGTTTGTATTGCATTATGTTATGACTCGCCAGCTCTTTGTATGAATGTACTTCTCGCTTATTGATTTAGGACTTCATATAATTTAGTATAAGTATAGTGTTTTCGTTACATTGCTGCGTTGCGAATAAGTTATAGATATCCGCTGCAACAGTGTCTAAGGAAAAATGGTATGTATGTCTAGGTATGTTGGTCTTTCTCTCTTGGTTATGTCGTTTGAATAATCTTTTTTGATTTTTTGGGTAATCTTTGCCAACCCTATCATTTGAATGCAATATTTGCCAGGTACATAGACAAAGTAGCTTTCACTTTAAAATATAAGTTACAGATTTTCGAGAGAGTGACCTATTTGTACATCGTTATACAACTATCCCTGATAACAAAACTATTAAGTAGATGCCTTAATCGCAAGAACTACTCTTAGATTGCACAATTCCTTTATAGAAAACAGTTTATTGCAATACGAAATTAATGTAGAGCTTGACGCAATAAACAGTCATCCTATTTGTAACAGCCTACAAGGAAATAAATGTAGTTAATATGAATAAACCATAAAACAAATAAAACTGGAACATGCAACACGGAACCGATAACAAACACACAATTAACAAATCACCATATGAAATAAACAAAACAAATAAAAGTAATAATAAATGTGGAATCTATTAACAATAAATCATATTGTTCGCTAGAACGCAACGATTGAGTAATAAATATCAATGAGTTTAATGTTCGGGTGTACACGCGATAACTGTCAGCCGCCATGTTGGCCGCCATCTTGATTTATGACGTTTTATTGTGAACTGTCAATAGATAGCGCGGAGCTATGAAAGGAGCTAATTGTTTTTGGGTAGATTGTATTGTATTGTTGTTTTTTTTTTCGTAATAATTCAAAGTTATTTCTGTTATTATCAAAATAAAATAATTGGAAATTAAGTTTTATATTATATTATCTCTTTCAAGATTGTTAGGCTCTGAATTCTGTTTTAAAAAAGGCGTGAAAAACTAGACAAATTTGTGTTTTCCCTGTTTTTCCAAAAAAACATTTCAAAGGTTTAAAAATCATTGCGTAAACTGACATGCAAGTTTCCTTCCTCGATTACAATGACATTTCGATTTAGGCCATTTCCTACCAAATTAATTAACACATAAAGAAAAACACTAAGTACTTAAAATTCCCAATTAATTCCGGCCGATGTTTCTCGCAGCCAATGACAGCAAAAACGTGTTAGATCAAAGATCAGGTGTCATTAGTTAAACATAGTGCAGTGACAAGCTGTCTAGTCGTCGGCTGTTTACCTTCGACTCTTGAAGTCATGTTGAAATGTCGTAGTACAAGTATTCTGTAAATAATGTTGCGTGTTTAATTTGTACTTCGCTTTATATGGCCGTATGGGTGGCTTGTGTTTGTAGGGCGTTAATGAGTAGACACTTTTAAAGAAAATGCTGACTCTCACTTTTAAAGAAAATTTTTTCTGATATTTAAAATCTGTAATTTTAATCAGTTGACATACCTACTGTAGCTAGATTTGGCAATTTTCAGTTATAGAAAGTTACCGAAGTAAATACCATGGATAAATACTACTTGGATGTAAAGATAAGGGAATGGGAGAATAATTACGACGATGCTATCCAGCCTTTTTAAATGGCGGATGACTAGATTGAACACAAGGCATAGAGCATAGAGGCTACGTTGTTAGACTTTGGGAAATTAGTTCTAAATACATCTTAAGCTAAGTACATATAAAATAGACGGTATCAAAGCACTCTTTACTAAACACTCTAGCTTCCAAACCTTCATACATGAATGTATCTATGAGTAATTGCACAACACAAACATGTAGCTACTTCCCGCAGTCGATACCAATTGATACAATAGGTTTTCTATCAGCATACTGTTGTGCTGATGAAGATTACCTTTCTGTGTTAATGGGTCAATGTGGTGTTCTAGTGGTGTCAAGTGGCTGACCTGTTGGGTATCGGTTACGTTTGAGTGGCTGTGTTTTGTTTTTTTTTTCGGTCTTTGAAGTTTGACTTTGAGAACTTTGAAGTTGTGACGTGGTTAGATGGCTAGCTAATGATTTCTTCGTTTTATGCGTGTCCTGAGGGAACTAATACCTGCATTTGGGTAAAAAGATAGCCTACATCCGTAATGTCCGTGATGAGGCTCAGGATTATTATGTGTGCTCATTTTAAAATAGGTAGTTAGTCAGAGCTACGTAACTATACAACTGGGTTGAGGAGGGGGAGTCGCTCCTTGTAAACAACTGGTACTCTACTACGCCAACGTAGTTAAGAAAAGGCAGATGATATGGTCCCAGAGACAGACATAAGACAGACAGACACTATGTGTGTCTATTGACGATCAAAACAGAAATAAAACTTTAAAACGGGTGAAACCAGGCAAAAATGCTATATTACGTAATCAAAGTCTCATTTATTCATATTTTAATATTAACAATATGAATATCGAAGAACTTAAATAAAATAATGAGGTGGCGAGGCCTCCATGCATCATTATAATAAATTAACAGCAATAAACTTATTAATTTATTGTTAAATGTATCTTTTAATATTAATATTGCCATTTATTTTATTTAATATTTCATGTTTTAATTATAACTTTATCTGGTTGTATTGTAGACTGTTTTTTGTTTTATGTCTACTCATTTGTTTCGTTGGTTTTATGACTTAAATTCATTATGGTTTTGTTTTTGTTTTTATAGGTATGTGCACTGTCAGAAAAGTCTATGAACACATTCAAAATGAAAAAAAAAAAACTAAAGACTTAAAGATGTGAGAGTTGAGGTATTTTTATATTGTTTTAGTGGCCATAATTATGAAATATCCAGTAGGTGTCTGTATTATTTTATGCTGGAATTGTATTATCTACCCAAATAGCATGTAGCATTTATACCTCATGTTCAAGAATGTGCAAAAGTAGCAAAGTTTTCTGACTAGAACTGTACAAATATTTATTTCTGTGTGTGTATGTACCTACATGTACAAATGCAAGCAGTTCCTATCACTCGCTATATTATGACGATGTTCCTTCACCTTTACATCAAGCGGTAACGAGCAGTATCGATACTAAATCGTTCGTTCTCGATACGTGCACGATTTATCGATGTTTCTTCTCGCAGCAATATAATTGCGCAGCCCTGTGATTGATGCGTTCGTTCAAGTCGCTCGTAACTCATTCAAATGAACGGAGTGAATGTATTTGTGCTGTTTACATTTTATAGTTCAGATAGTAAATTAGTGTTATGTGTGTATTGTAGTGCAGTTATAAAGCTTTCTGATTGTTGGTTGCGATGAACTTTGAAATAATCAACGTGTCTCTATATCAAAATTGCATCCATTAAAAATAAGTTTTTTTTTGTGTTACGTTAAAGTACAAGTTTCCTCATAATGTGTTTTTCACCTTTACTCAGTTATTGGTGTACAAGGTGTACTTAAAAATTACTTTATAACTTAGAAAAGTTACATTGATGCTTGCCTGTCCTGAAATCGAACCTGAACGATCGTATTTAAGAAGCTGGGTTATTTAACCATCAGGCCACCTCCAACATCTTCAACTCAGAACTCAGATAACTCAAACCAACTTCACTTTGAGAATATTAAATTTTAAAACTGTCACCACGAGCTGACGACGAAGTTTTTCTATTAAATTTTTCATTAGATTTTGACAGGACATTCATAATGTTCACGACTTTGATGAATGGGGCGCGGCTGTCAGATAGACAACGGCTAATGATATTTGCTTTAAGCTGATGAACGTAGGATGGTGTATGGCATTTGTAGATTTGGAAGGATTAAATATCAAAGGTCTGTGACTAGGTATTAACGGGGTGACAGCGATACGGAACTTCCGACGCCATCTATTTTTTTTTTGTGTAAATGTCGATTAAGTTTTATGTAGCCCATTTTCCCTTAACACATAAAATCATTGTAACATTGCTGTTATTAAATGGATCGTGAACATATAGGGTTATAAAATATGTGGGTTTAAGCACATAGTATTTTTATACAGTTTATCGACAATACTTAACCAAATGTACCTGTACCTATAGGTGTCAATCAACTCTAACTGGAACTTGCAAACGCATCTTGCATCTCAAACTTATCGACATTTTAATCAAACATTTTCGCAGCCCTATCAGAATTCCATTACCATACTAGAATATACTTCAAAATACTTATTACCTATTATGGGTCGTAACCGTGACGTATGTGGTTAACAAGATCATAGATATTCACTTTATGGCCTCGCTTGTTTTCGCAAAATGTATAAATTACTGATAAACTCTATGATTAATGTGTCTATAAAAAGTTAAATTATTCGGTGTGAAAGCAAAAAGTAATATGCCGTAACATGTAAATAGGTATGCTATAGGTACTAGCGTCAGCCTGCGGTTTTACCTGCCCAGAGGAAACTTCTTCCCGCACATGGATAAAAAGTACCCTATATCTAATTCTGATATATAAGCTATACTTCCGCCAAGTTTCATCAAAATCCATTCAGTAGTTTTGGTATAAAAGAAGAACAAACATCCATAAATACAAACTTTAGCATTTTTAATGTTAAAAGATAGTTGTCCATACTTAGTAAGTGTTATAAGTACATGCTAATGTACCTACATTTTACATGGGCACAAAAATAGAAGCTAGTCACGGTTTTGCTTTCATGGTGAAATTTTATGTAAAGTTATAGTTGGCGTTTTAATTGCTGTAATTAGTAGATTGCTAATTGAATAATTGTTGCTACAGACTGGAAGTACATTGTGTGTTAAAAAATTAGGTCAACAATTCTTATGTACTTTATACATGCGTCGATTTGGATGTAAGCTGCAGAATTCTGTTCAATAATCTAACTTAACATTTCTTAACTTGAATTCTATTTGTGACATTGCATACTTATTATCATTCTATTTTTTTTATAAATCCAAATTAAATCCATAGGTAATTCTTGCTAATAATTATTATAACTGAGAAAGTAACTCTATCTGTCGCCCTTACACGGCTGCACTACTGAACATATTTTTTATTTTGGTATTCAACTAATCTAGAGCACTGGTACTCAGCTACATCCGGTTAGACTGGAAGCCGACCCCAACGTAGTTTGGGAAAAAGGCTCGGAGGATGATGTATTCAACTAATCTAGAGCCTGTGAAAGGACAACATCATCATCATCTCAGCCATAGGACGTCCACTGCTGAACATAGGCCTCCCCCTTAAATCTCCACAGATACCTGTTGGAGGCGACCTGCATCCAGCGTCTTCCTTCGACCTATAAGGTCGTCTGTCCACCTTGTTGGTGGACGTCGTACACTGAAAGGACATAGTCTACTGACTGTTAATTTGGGTAAGGAAGCATATTTATAAATTTTAACTCCAATTGAAAGCCATTACTAAAATACATAGGTACATACTTCTTAGTTACACACGTATAACAAATGCTACATCAAAAATACAGCAGAGCCGGCAGGAACAATAAAGTCACATTTAATACAATTACCTACAAAATATATTAGTGTTTATTTTGTAAGTCGGTGCGAATGTTCGCTACGACTGTACGTGGTGGTAAGTATAAGTCACAGGAGACAGCGTTTTTTGAGCACCGTTATGGTTTGTAGTAGGAAATTCAGCTATTAGGAAGTACCTACTTACTCTACATACATCAAACTCTTGTGAGTACTAGCTAATGTGCTTAATACGAAATTTTTTTGACCCGACCGAATTCTTGAAAAGGAGGAGATTCTCAATTCTGAAGTTTGTATGGTATGTTTCTTTTAATCGTTTTTGTGTGCTTTTTAATGAGGCCATAAAAATATCGTATATAATGGGGGTGTATCGCACTTAACTTACAAGATAACTGTACTCTACTGTATACTCGCTGTCGCTTATCGCATAACTCCCTCCCAGCTTACACACGATAGCTATAAACATACATCAATGATATTTATGGGAGTCATTCGCTAAAGCGTGTAGCACAACGATTACTAAGAACCAAACGCTAAGGCAGCGACGATTTGTGACGAACTTGCAGCTACAATTCTTTTTTTAGTAGACAAAATAACGTAATTTACCAGCAAACGACGCCACTTTTGGTAGTTCGCGTTTTTTATGGCCCCACTTTTAGATTTAGTTGCTAGAGTTAGTACTAAATGGTGGCTGGCATGTGGTGAAGGGTCATATTTTTGGGGTGCTAAACAAAAACTGAAGTTTTTGATCTATGTGACGGATTTTGTCTGGGCCGGTGGATGGTGCATTTGGCACTGTCTTTTGTTTAGTTTCGTTTGATTTTAGAAAGCGTTTGTTTGTTTTGGGGATATCGATGGGGTTAATAATAGGGGTTAAAGTATGAAATTGCCGATTTGTACTGAAAACCTAAATTGTATTTTTTTTTAATTTTTAACAAACTTATTTAATCAAAATAGTTGCCATTATTATCTATACATTGCGGTCATCTAATAAGAAGGTCATTTATGCCTTTACGATAGAACTCTGAGGATCTAGACTGCACAAACAGTGTGAAAGAATTTTGTTCTGCCTCCTGGGAAGAAACTTCTTGTGACGTAGATAATTGTCCAAATCACAAAAAAAAATGGTCGTCCGTTAGAGCAAGGTCTGGCGAATATGGAGGAAGACGAATAGTTTCCAACTGCAGTTCCTGAAGAGTTAAAACGGTTTATTTTGCTGTATGAGGCCTCGCGTTGTCATGGAGCAATAGCGGTGAAGGTCGATTCATGAGTCGTGGCTGTTTTACTGCTAATTTTTCAACATTATTCGGTGTTCGGCTGGGTATCTGGGTAGTTTGACTAGGATCGGCGTTCACCGTCTCTCTTAATTTCTCGTTAATCACCTGTCAGGCGGTCTTTCTCATGGCTCGTTCTTCAAGTCGAAGTTTCCACCACGAAAGCGTTTAATCCAAAATCGCACGGCGCGTTCTTTAGCAGACACCTCTTCAAATGCAGCATTGATATTGCGGGCTGTTTCTGCCGTTCAATCCCGCGTCGGAACTCATATTCAAAAATTACTCAAATTTTCGCAGTATCCATCTTTCTTGTTTAAGTTGAATAACAAAAACAATTGAACATCGATAATCAAATGTTTCACATTTTTTAAAAGAAGAACATCACAGAAACCACGTGAAAAAAGTTCCATTCGAAAACCTCAAACCATGAAGACTCTATGGCAATTCAAAAACCTACTAGAATAAAACGGCAATTTCATACTTTAACCCCTAATATTTTATGAAATAGGAGGTTTCACACCTAGCATTTTATAGGATTCATACCTGGGATTAATATAGATGTACCAAGTGCAAACATATTTTTTTTGAAATATAAGTTTGCATGAAAATCACTTAAAGCGATTCCACAGTAATATTCTTTGATAACGTCCCTATTTTCAGCGCTGAAAATCCTATTTTTATACCTAGTTACTGTAATTTAAAGCACACTATTTACCACCTACCCACCAAACCATACCCCATTTAAAACGAACCACGAAGAAGAATTCCTTACACTTAGCGCTCACGTACTAAATTCTCGCCACCATTAGTCTGATGTCACATCAGTCGACTCGCGACGCGTCACAAAAACGTGCGACACCGCGGCGATCGCGCGACATGTTTACGACAGCGCCGACAAAAATATCGCAAGCTGCGATTGTCCGTCGATTGAATTACGAGCTGTGCTGCTCCCGACTAATTTATCGATGCGTTAAATGAAAGCAAATACTAAGATGGAATTGTAGTACTTATTTCGTATTGAGTTTTGTAAAGTTTGATGGTAATTCTGTGTTGTGGTGATGGGTTTAGAGTAAGAAGTTTGAATTTACTGTCGAGTTTGTGTGTCTGTGGAGAATTAAAATTATTGAACAATGCACTGTGTTTACATTCACTCCCCATCCATACTAGATTGAAACTGAACACAATGTCTCTATATAACTCTAGAAGAATAATTTTAGTACATACATAATATCTTTTCACAAAAAACTAAAATGTATGTTGATATAAACTACAGTAAAAGTTACCATTTACATTTTTTTTTAAATAAAAACAAATATATATACAAGCCATTAACTACCACAATAAACCCAATTTCCCCACTAACACTCACAAATTAAATATAGGTAAACAATAGTAAGCCCGAGCACTAGTAACAACAGAATTCAATCAGGATATCGGCGCTACAGACGTCGGTGCTGCCGTCGACACCCGTCACTTGTTACTGCACCTCTAACAAGCCGACGCCGGTAGCACAGTGTGGATGCGGCCCTTATTTTACTTTATTTATTGCGATAATTTTGATTTTATTTTGACAGAAAAATTGGTATTACTAAGTACATTACGTCTTAACTTATTTTATTAACATTTTTTTATTTATTTTTTTGTTTGTACTCAAAAGGTTACGAAACCACTAAACAGATTTGAAAAATTCTTTCACTGTTGGGAAGTTCGACTTCTACTTACCTGGACAATTACATTTGACACAGTCACTGAACCGCTAAATGGGTTGTTTATAAATTAGAGAGTGTAGTTAACTTTTCCTTTTTGTAAAACACTAGATATTAAAAAATATATCAAAAGCTGCGCAAAAAGTTTGGGAAACCTGTTAAAATTTTCCACAGCACACTTCAAAAAAAGAATAACATTCCTTCAAAAATATCCCAAGAACTCCCTAAGAAGCCAGCTCCACACTATTCCCCCGCGTCTCTCGCTAAGACGCTTGTTACTCCAAGTTTGCATTCACCCCCTCCCCCCCCTCGGGGATCAATGGACAATGTGGGTGATTCGTACGGTGACACCTGCGTAATGGGATACCGTTTGTATGGTATATGATGGTGGCAGATCTATGAGGGTTGTAGAGGTATGTATTGGGAGGACGTTGCATCTTAAACATGCATAACGACTCTTTAAAAACCTCGTAAGTATGAAAGATGTATTTTTTTGGGAGCAAGATGGTAACCAGCGGGTTCCTGCGGTTTTTATAACCCTTTTAGGGCTTCATACTATTAATTGTGTACTAGAATGTTAATGGGTTAAGTAGTTTTGCAAAGCCGGTCAGTCAGAGTTACTTTTGCATTTACCTCTATAATAGTAAGGATAACGTTACAAACTTTGCAACTTCGGTTTAAAGAAACCTGTCCAAACCAAAGACTAGGAAAAAAAATATAACTTTTGCATAATTATAGTTTGTACTATATCTCGGCCTTTCCTTATTCTTCCTTTCATTTATAAATAGAAAGCAAAAATCGTTGATAATTTACAGCCAAAAGGGTTTTCATCATAAATTAACTGTCATTTCAAGTCTCTTTCAGGACGAACTCTTTTCAGGATGATAAATGAGCATCAGCACCCTTAGAAGATTCATTGGCGTGAATAATTAATGAATCTACAGATACACAAAGTATTTTTTTAAGTAAGAGATAAGTTTAAGATTTCTAAGAATCTCTCAACCTAAGATCGACTGAACGTCGAAATTCAACCGTCCTTTCATACTAGGTTTTCGTATTTCGTATTATCTACATTAAAAGAAATTGTATTACCTACACAATAAAGAAACCACGAGAATTATGTTATAAAATGACTTCTTAAGGTTTATTTTTGCATTTCTCTTAACTTTCAGAATGCATCAATACTCACACATTCACATTTGTCAGTTGATAGGTATACTTTCATTGAAAATTATTTTGCCAAAGGGAAAATGACGTCAATCAATATGATTACCAATTCAAGACACAACACTTTGAACTGCACCCAATCCATAAATTAAAACCTACCATTACTAATTTAAATACAAAACGCCTATTTTTATATTGTAATACATTATAATTACATACTGGTACATAGTCAATACATTAGCTGTTATCCTAGTAAATAAGTACGGTCAGCTTCAGAAGTAGTTGAACAAATCAAAATTGCTAAAACTGCCTAACGATAACCATAATTTTTTAACAGCACATACATTTAAGTACTTAAGATTCTAAACTTCAAAAAGTAAATTAATACCCTGGTAACTTCTCGATTTCACAGGGTTTAGCGGTTATACTGTCATTTCAACATCTTTGGCAGTCGTTAAGAGTAGTCAGAAGGCAGTAAGTCTGGCAACCAGTCTTTCCTAGGGTTTGCCCTTGTAACTGGGATGAGGAGTCCCGATTGGCAGTCGCTCCTTATGAAACACTGGTACTCAGCTACAAGCGGTTAGACTGGAAGCCGACCCCAACATTCACCATCATCAGCCTATTGCAGTCCACTGCTGAACGTAGGCCTCTCCAAGTGCACGCCACTGAGATCGATTTTCGGGTGCTCGACCCCAACATATTTGCGAAAAGGCTAGGCTGTTGATATATAGGGTTTGGCAGTTTTAAAAATTCAGACTTGTTCCGATACTTTTGAAACTAACTGTACATTAGACAGCGACTTGCTATTATAATGAGTAATGGCCGCGAGTGTCAATGAGGAAGTGTTAAAACAAATACATTAATGAGAGCAACTGTTCTGTGTGAACAGCTGTTCAAAATGTGAGAAAATACTGTTTATTTTGTAGCTTCTTATATGTATTGATATAAGTACCTGGGTTGCAAAATATACAATGATATAGCAATACTTTGTCAGCGGTCTTTTGCGAAAGAATAATTATTTTACTTGCAATCCAGATATTTGATTCTGATGACATTTATCAAGTGAAAATTGATATGTTCTTTAATGTATTATGGAAACTAAAAACTGGGTTTGGTATAACTCATACATATGACCTATGTATTTGTGCCAATGAGTAAAAATAAAATTACGAATCTTTTAATTAGGGAACTTCTATGTAGTCCAAACTAAAAGTAAGCCGCTTTACCCACATTTAGCCAGCTGTCTAAAATTGTAATTATTAAGTACTCTTTTTCTATAAATAATTATAAATTCATCCCTCAATTTTGCAAACTGCTTCTCCCGCTACTTGCCTGTATAGTCCCAACGGATAATCGTGAAGACTACAACGTAAAACCAAAAATCCTTTTTGAAATCTATCGCGTGTCTTGCCAGTAATAATGTTTGCATATGCCGCATGTGCACAAACTAATAAGATAAACAACACGTTTTGTGTGTAGTTTTGTAAAAACGTGTTTCTATAACGAGGACTTAGCGTCAATCACTCTGAGATCGGCACCTTCGACTGACAGATGTGAAGGAAGGAAGAAAAGTCACAAGACATATGTATTATAAATTGTAATATTAAATGATCATTTTTATTTTTTTACTAGCTGGTGCCCGCGACTTCGTCTGCGCAGGTTTAGTATTTCGAACAATATGTTTACAAATTGTAGCCTATGTGTTATTCTGATGTATAAGCTATATTATTGTAAAGTTTCATTAAAATCCATTCAGTAGTTTTTGCGTGAAAGAGTAACAAACATCCATACATCCATACATCCATACATCCATACATACAAACTTTCGCGTTTATAATATTAGTAGGATGTGACAAACAAGTGAAACCAAAAAAAAGTGAGTGTAGCAAAAATGTTTTTTTTTTTTTTTGTTAATTTCTGATTATGGTAACAAAAACTTGGTTTATGGACCGTTGTTAAAAATATCTCCTATTTTGATGTGTTTATGTATTTGGGCAAGTCAAATAGTTTATATATGTGGTTGTATTGTAAGTCAAATACTTTTAATTTTCCATGAGACAATACAGTATTTATTATGCAGTAACCGCATTAACGCCGCGCCGCGAGACATTTGCAAGCATTAAACAATGTAACCACCTTTATCTTGTGTAAATTGAGCCAAATATCTACGAATTTACGAGGAATTTATCTAACAATGTTTTACAATACTATGTTATTTGTTGGTGAATTTGGATTACCTATACATTCTTCAAAGAGGTGTAGAATCACCATGTTTATACATTTTTTTGGGACACATTTATCGAAGATGATCGATGATCAAAAAATTACTTACCTATACATGACAATATGCGATGTAAAATGCTTTTAAATAGATAGCTATTAAATACCAGAGTCTTATAAATGACAGCACAGTAAGCTATATCTTTATAAATACATTTGCAATATTTTTACTTCGTATTAGGTAAGTATTCAGCCAAATTAGGTACAGACGACAGCTCATCAACCTACCTCAATCTGTTTTTCTTCAATAGATTTTAAAAATTATCACAAATAGTAGAAGATTGATGTTCGATTGGCAAAATCTGACAGATTCGGGTAGGTTGACCTGTCTGTACAAACTAATTAATATCGTGCTAATATCATATTTCTGACACCTTTACCGAACCACAACATCTGCGGTAGCCTACCACAGCTGCTTGAAATATTGAGAACATTGACATAAATACTTGAAGTGACTGTTTTATTATATTACTGAAACAATTGATTTGTTTGCTTAAGACAAGACAATGCCTTCATGAAAATGGTTGACAAACAAGCCTTTCAAACTAGCATAGTACTTATATGCCTCATGATTACTTCACATCAATATAAAGTTTGAGATTTATATGTATTTTACCCGTAACGAGCATACTTCATCGGGTAACGAGGCGGATTGGTGATCTTAGACTTTAGTGTCCAGGGTTCTAAGATGTTTTCTTTTACCTTTACTCAGTCATTGGTCTCCAAAGACAAATTTAAAATTATGTAAAACTTAAAAGAGGTAATTGGTGCCTACTTGTTTGACTGAATCGGCACACTGCTATTTGAGAGACTCATGTTGATCCCATTACGATGTCATTCCTTAGTCCTTCTCTTTTTATCCTTAAAACATAGTCACATAATTAGATTATCTTGCTACTAAGGACTTCCAATAAGACATTGTAAGTTAATGTTCTCAGTAATCGCTCATTTCCCGTACTTACACTTGAATGAAAACATAAAGATACGACAATTGCGCATTCGCTTGCATTCGTATTTTGTTTCAAGAATTTAAACAAATGAAAAGATAATAAAATAATAGTATATTATTCTTCATTTAAATTCTTATGTTTATATATATTTTTTTTTTTTTCGGTAAACAGTGTCTTAAATAACCATCGTCAAAAAAAATAAAGGCTACATAATAACCTGCCTAGTGGCTTACCACATTTTACGAAGTAATGATTAGGTTATAAAGAAGGTGACACATAAACAGCATATTTCATGTTACTAAAATGTAAACCCGAGACACCAACATCAAACTTTACGACACTACACATTACGCGAATAACCAATTTCCCTAACAAATTATAATATTACAAAGTAAATCAAGCAACAAAATGTAAGACACAACATTTACGAGACATTATAATTTCGCATTCAGGACACAAAATAATATCACAAATTAAACTGGCGACATAAATCTTAAAGTCAAGTTATGTCCAATAAATAACTTGGAACGGGTTTACCGTGGTCCTGCGCCTGAGTCTGACCATTAGATAGCAGATTTTATGCTCTTGCACATCTATAATTTATGAGAAAAACATTGTAACTTGATTCTTGTTGAAAGACAAAAAGTTAGGAGCTACTATGCTGTTCGAAGCAGCCATGAACGTCAATTATGCGATACGAGTATTATGATAGTTTATGATGTTGCAAAGAATAAGATTCTATAGAGTTACACAAAGGTTATGGCAATGGAATTTAATGGAAATGTAATGTAGTAAAAGGCAATCATTTTGAAGATTTACTGTTTGCTTCTACCTAGGTACTTGAAACTGAAATGATGATTGATTGTCATTTGTTATCAAAGCATATTTCGCCACAAATGTTGCTTCGAATCATGAACATATTTATTTGAGTTTTTTGAGTTGAGGAAATTTTTTCCAACCAAATAATTAATTTTCTTAGAACTGACAACAAAATTTTCCATTGGCTGCAAAGAAGTTAACAACAGTAATTCCTTGTAAAATAATATCACAAGAAGTCGATAGGTACAATTTTCGAAATGTTCTCATTGAGACAATTTATTTGGAAATAAATAGCAAGCATTGATATCGGCTATCAGACTTCGCAGTGTGAAACTCACGCAATGCTTAAAGTCTAAGAGTTAACACACACTACAAACTTTTAGTCGACCGATAGTTAGTTTGGGCTATTAAATCAGTATAAAGATGAATGGAAGTATACACGGAACAACGATCAGGTACCTATTTGTCCGGTATCGGCTAAAAACTTTGATGGAATTCACGATTTTCTGAAAAAAGTAATTTTTTACCAATCACCGGGACAACAGTCGGCCGACTATTTAGTCTGTAGTATGCGTGTAAACTAATAGTTTGTAGTAGTGCAGGGTCCGATAGCGTACTATTTATGCTGCCCTCCTATTGGTCGAGAGCAGTGAGACAATTGGTAAAGGGCTACTGTGAAATAGATATGTTCTGACAAATGATAATGTTTTTCGATGTTTATTGTGTCTGTAATTTGGTATTGTTTAGTAAGTTCTTGCTTTGAGTCACACAAGTTTATTTTTGAGGTGGAAAAGTATCAGAGTGAATTCGAATCATAGAGTGACTGACTGACTATAAAAATACACATACGTTTTGATGTTTGTATATTTGAAAAAGTCTTATATAATTGCAGCCACCAAGAAAGTAGATTTTTTAAAAATTGGCTGTCCTCAGTCATTAAGTTTTTTGAGGTTCTGAAAGTATCAGCTTACCTTAATTTTTCAACTGATTTGAACAAAAATCTTGATGGTAATTAAAAATGAAATGTATTTATTTACGCAGTAACAAATTTCCATTTTATTATGTTTCTCAAACGATAAGTTTTCGCTATCAGTCGGCAGTAGTTTTTACGACTGGCGCGGTAACAGCTGATGCATTTTACTGTTTTTCTGTAATTCTGCTAATTTATATAGAAAAGCAAACGTTCTGTGTGTTTGTTTTGGACTGAATTGCTCATAAAATGGTTGTAGTTAATACGTTCGAAAATTTTTGTTTTTCAAAGAGTAGCTAGCAGAACATTTTTAAACTCGATTTTTCTTTTCATTTATCAGGTCCATGAAACAATTAGGCTCACCGACAAAATAGAAGTCTTAAAACAACTGATTACTTTGAAAATTAAATTAAAATTCATCGTAATCGGTTTTTTTAAGAAATCTAGTTAAAACTAGATTTAAAGCTAAAGCTCGTATAGTACCTACTTAGATGCCTGACTTGACTTGTGATGAATCAAAGGAGCATGAATTCGTTTTCTTTACTTGCAGGAAAGAAACAAGGAAACAGCAAGAGCATTATCTCGTATTCGTTTACTGCTAAAAGTGGCCTCTTCCATGACACACAACTTTTTCAGTCATATATAATGTAATTTTCATGCTCTCTGCTACAACATCCGGATAGGCACAAACGTCTCCCCACTCTCTTAGTCTATGCCAAGACAGCGGCAGCATTCAGTTAGATTTACAACAACAGTGACGTTTTAACGATAATGCGTATTTACGACTATTTACGTGTATTTACGCGTATTTACTGCCGGCGAGAAAGCCTGCCTGTTTAATTGTCGAATAAAATTGAAATTTACAACCGTTGATTTACGAGAATGTTCCCCGGCGATACGTTTTACGCATTTTTATGAGTTACGTTCCTATGTACGGTGAGATGAATGGGTTGGGTGACGGGTAGGAATATAAGTTGGTTGTGATGGGGTGTTTTGGTCAGTGTAATTCTTTTTGGTGAAATTTGAGTTTACTGCATCTACACATTTAGGTAATTTTATCCACACAAATTGTTGGTCGTTGTCTATAAAACTGGTCGTTAATCAGTAATGTGTGCATTGTATCTCGTTTATTTACACCTATTTCAGTTACATAGTATCCCAGCCACACCTGGATTTTTGCTGGTATTTTCCGCAACGGGTATTTTCCAAGATGCAGATTTAATTATTATATTACCTATTTTTTATTTATTTTTGTTGAAAATCTACACATTCATGTTCTAGAATCCATCACATTTTTCGCACACCATCATCGTCCATCGAACTCTGTACAAAAATATCAACAACTTTTGTGCATCCATCACCGTTGTACCAAATCTCCGCGGCGACAGATCTTAATGAATATAATGAAGTGATAATTGACAACTATCATTAGTACTGAATTTAAAGGTTGCATTGCACTGGTGTTGGACTATTGCCTAGTAATATAGCACATCGCCAGTAATTTTTATTACCACATCAAAGGTTGGTTGACATCGTAAAACTGTTTCGTTGCTACATCGCGGGTTGTGTTGTAATCACTGTTCGTATATTAATTAGGTAGGTATTGGGTATAGACTTTATACACGTTTTTATTTGCATTCTTAAAACTATTTAAGAATTTCAAATAATTAGGCATAGGTACTTTTTGGCGTCTGACAACCCTTTTTGACGACTACAATAGATGTGGTTTTCTAACTTCCTAACGTTAGGCATGTTTTCCGTCATTTTTTATAATTTTCAATGCATTTGCAATAAGTAAAATTAACCCATTGGATAGCAGACTAAGACTAACGGAATATTTTTCTGTCACAAGAAATCCAAATGTGAATGCACAATTAGCCTGCATATAATTTCAAAACAATATTAACCAACCAAATTGATAACACCATAATTTTCAATATAAACATATAGTGTCGTAATATACCATTAATTCCGTACGATAATAAAGTCCAATTGTTACGAGACTATAAAAATATTCAAGTAACTAACTGCTATAATAAAAATAGTGAGCTAATAAACCTATTTTCAATGACACAATATTATTACGAAATGTCTGATGGTATTTCATTGATTGGTATGTAGGAGCTTCGGTATTTTATTTAGCTATCAATGCTGGTTATAAATCTTTAAAATGATAGGAGTTTTGATGGAGTATAAATATTTCGTATTTTTTTAAACATTTTTTTATTTGTATGGAGAGGTAAAAAATCTTTGGAAGGTTGGCTGATAACTTATTTTAAGGGCAATCGTGAATTAAAACAAACTTTGAAGTTGGAGTATAACCGACTAGATACACTACCATTGACATACCTATATTATATGCTGATTAATTTAAGCCCGATTAATCTAGGGCAGTCTACCCGGGTTTGTAATCCAATTCTATTTTCTAAGAAAATATTGCCAGCTGTTATTTTGTTCATAACCAACGTGTCATACTTCAGATCAATTAAAAAATACGCGATCAATAAAAACGTAGTTATTTCTCTGTAGCAAATAGTTTTGAACAGTTAACTATTAACGGTAATTACTATAAATTGTTACAAGAATTATGTTAGTTATTTAAAGTATAGTCAGATATTTTAAACATGTATTTAACTCTGTTATAACGTATTTCTAACATTGAAGACTATTATTGTTGTTTTTTGTTATATATAATTCCACAATGCAAACAACATAGGGTTTACTATGATGCTAACGGTCAATGCATTTAAATTTTAACATATGGGATAGATCGTGTAGGTTTAAAAAGCTTTTCTGCAATCTTGATTCGTTTTTCTTTCAATAACGATTGCATCAACATCTTCCCTATCTCAAATGACTCCGTAAATATTGAATTCTTTTCGTTAATTAATATTCGTAACACTCTTGCTTTATGACATATTTTTTTTAACCAAAAAATATGTTTTAAGATATTTGCCTACATTACCCATTATTTTTACAGATAATGACATTTTTATTTTTGCACTTACTACACCTTTAACCCAACCCCAACCAAAAAATAAAATTACGCCACAAATAACAAAAAAACACTTAACGAAATAGATGGTATCTAAGTGTCGGTACACAAGTCGCGTGGAGCGGCGATATTATCATATAAACAGTCTGTATCTGCCATTAGGCCCTAAAGGCTTTATTGCCAGAATATGTATAAATGTAAAACTTACCTTAAACGGAGAATGGTGATCATATATCGCGATGGGGCATAGAGTTATGTTGGTGGAATTTTGTAGATGTGGTAAGATTAATTTCACACTAGCTTCCATATTATGCAATCCCGAGGGTTATACTTCCCGCACATGGATAAAAAGTAGCCTATATTATTATGATTCTGATATATTATAAGCTATAGTACAGATGCCAGTTTTCTTCCAAATCTATCAATTGCGTAAAAGAGTAATACGTATACATACCTAAATCCATCTTTAAAATCGTTCAAGAAACGATGAAAATGCCAGAATGTCTGACAACCAGTCTCACCAACAATACCTCTTGGCATTAAGTTGCCCGGTTAACTAAATGGGTTAAGAATATCAAATAGGAAGTCGCTTCTTGTAAAACACTGATATTCAGCTGCATCTGGTTAGACTGGAAGCCAACCCGGGTGAAAAATTGAAAGAAAAGGCTTGGCAGATGATGACATTTTTTTTTCTTAATTTTATTTTCGCAAATAAATAAACTGTCTTGGAAATAAACTGCCGCCTCCATCCCTTCCTCACTCTACACGTTGACATGCGGTGGCCGACATGTTTGAGTGCGGCGCTATTTTAATTGATATGTCTCCGGCGCTCGCAGCCAATACCAATTACACGTAGGGCTGCTACCAGACATGCTAGCTATGAGTTATCCTGACCTTTTGATACAGGTGGCCTTAGAAGGGCTTGAAATATTGGTGTTGAGAGATTGAATTAAGCTTATTATATATCGATAACTATAGTTTTTTTTTTAATCGTAAAGGAAGGGGAAAAGTCTTGATACTCAAAATGATTTTTTTTGTAATGAAAGTATAGTTTTTTAATTGTATATAGGCTCGTGTTTGACCCCTATCTCACCTGGTGGTAAGCGACGATATGGTCGAAGATGGAGCATGCTTGCCTAGAAGTATCCTATTCACTCCAAAAACACCGCTTTACAAGATTATGGAATAATCGGTAGACATAAATAACAAATACAGGAGTTTTTCCAGACGTATATTATTTGTCGTTTATTGAACTGAAACATAACATAGTACAGATGTCAAGATTGTTTCTAAGCATAAAACATTTTACACTTTCATACACTGACTTTCCCCTAAAAACCGACTTCAAAAATCGTCAGGGAAATGGCTTCCCACACAAAAGGCTAGCTAACGAACTTTGGGACACCCTGTATGCAATGCGAATCGTCAGGCTTTTTCCCGCCATACATTTCGAGTGGGAGTTAAATTGAAAGGTGCATGATGCACTTGATCTGCCTACAGTCTAGAGTGACATTTGTACGATGTAAAACGAAGGGAAAGAAATCTGGAATCTAATAGGTTTTGGGTTATTGGTTTTTTGGAGAATTTTTCATTGTTCATTCAGTGTTAGAATAACTGATCCCGAGTTTATTAATAGGTAGGATGCATGGTGGAAAAGTCATCTCTGCTAGAATTTCATGACAAGACAGTTGAAATACAGAATTTGAAATCTATGTTTACCTAGAAATAAATTCTTAACGAGAAATATATATAGATTCTTGAAATATTGTATATGATCATGGAAATAATAATATTTTATCAGTAGAAGCAGAAAAAATCTTGACCGACTGCCATTTCACTTTAGACCCTATGCTTAGATACAAACGATTCTAATACTATTGACTCGTACGCAATCAAACATTCTTCGACCAACTATTAATATCAAACCAATTCCTGCAAACCATAGCTCAATAATATTAATGAATTCAATAACAAAACCACTCCTGCGCACAACACGGCCGAACAATTCCATCAACGCGCCATGAAAAATGCAGTATTACATTGACATAACATGCGTTTGATATAAAAAACTATATCTTTATATGTGTGCTGTAACGCACTTACATAAATATTTTCGAAAAAAAATATGTTGCACGTATAAATATACCCTTATACGTCAGTGGGGTGAGGTTTGACAGACAGCGGAGAGCGACAGCGGAGAATGACAAGGTATTAGCGGAATGCTAATACTGTTGTTCTTGCCAAAGATATTTGAAGGCGTGCTGTCTGACTTGTCAGGTCTGTTTTCTATTTTTAAATTGTGTATGTGACTGTTGTATGTAAGCAGTGTGATTCATGAATGATGATAGACTCATCTTTTTATTTGCAAGCTGACGATACGCAGCTTAATCGTATGTTCTAAGTACTTTACTTTAATAGTTGTGTAGATAGTCATCATTTCTCTGGAATTAGATAGCGTCTCAGCAATTATGATGATCTCACCAAAGTGTATTACGGCAGTAGGTACCTATTTCACTTGTATAAGTATTTACATTGTAGACAGAGATAAATACCTTAAACTTACTAATTAAGAGCTATAATAAAAGGTAGTACACACTATTCTCGATAATTATCGAACATTACGAGTTCCGTACACAACCCCTTGTCATTTACAAGCAATTAAATACTTTTCGTTAGTTCAGCACTATAGTTAGCTCGCTCCCCGCGGCCATAGGGACCACGCCTTCAGAATGCGACCGCCTGCGCCCGTCACGTTATAATTATCATTTAAATTGTGCCCACCGCGCTACCGCTCGACACTTGACAAATGTAATGACGATAGACCGTCGCTTCAAGAATTTTTATGCGCTCATATCCACCGTTTTATATGATCGTGTCAGATCCCCTTTATATGTAAGCCAGTTTACGCTTACACCTCTCATTTCAACATCCGACTTTATAGCCCTACACATAAGGCTGAGTATACAGTGTGATTAATGAAAAAATATATTTGTGTTAACATACAGAAAAACTAAAATAGGTTGCTTGATGAATACCCAACAATGGTGACTTAGTGCTTTGTGTTAAGGTAGATAATGGCTTGAAGAATATTTTTATTGGTCATTACATAGTGGTAATGATAAGTAGCGTGGTCAATGTTTTGCTCATAAAAAGCGCGATACTGTGCGCATAGATGACGTTCTATATAATTTCCCAGTTTTTGTGCCAGCGTTGACATTTTTATTTTTATTAATTTGTTTTGTATTATGGTGGAGCGATTAAGTTCTCGTTGAGCGACAATTTATTTTTATTGTTGTTAGTTGACATAAAAAATGTATTGTGTTGCGTTTGTTTTAATTTGAGATACTATGTTGTAAAGAATGATAGTCATCGAGATGGACCATTGTATAGTTTTATGTTCCATTTATAAGACTTTGTTGACGGTTAAATTGAATATTCTGTATTAATTTTATCATGGACCATGACTATTTTTTATGAAAAGACGTATTTTATTTATTTATTTAACTTTATGCAATCCTAAAATTACAAAGGCGGACTTAATGCCAGGGCATTCTCACTAGTCAACCTTAGGGTGATGCAGAGATAACATGGCAGGTGCATTTATTACTTAAAAAGACATGGTATAGGACAAATAAAGAATAACAAAATTGGATACTAAATACACGTACTTATACATATTTAACATACAAATAATTGTATTTTGTATTTTTTTTGTCATTTTCTGCCAGCTTTCTATTCACAGAGATAGGTTCGTAAGTTTTCTAAGATTTAAATAAAACTAGCACTATTCCTTGCCATAAATAAAGTGATACAAAATACCAAACATTGTATTGCACGTTGGGTAAAAGCACCAATACATGTCACTTCACACGCTTTCGTATCAGATTAAAATTTTATTGCGAACGGCCAATTTATAGCCTTCAGAATTTTCTTAGATAACGCCTTTATACATAATAAAAATACTTATTTAAATTTTTATACTCATTCGAAGTGAAAATGAGTGTCAACTGCGGGTTCCTTTTATCGATCAAATTATTCGATGTATGTGATCGTATCGGAATAATTCTCTCACCATTAAAAACTCGAAAACTATACAAGTTTTGTCGTGTAACTCGACACCTCAGGTGTTTTAAGTTCGGTTGGGGGCATACTGAGAGCACTTACAGTAAGTGCGACTTAAATTACACTTTAATACCACACGCATATTTTTTGCCTACACGAAGTACTAAGTAACTACATAAATATGTATACTTTAGTTTACGAAGCGAGCAAAAAAAATAACGTAACAAGTAGTTCTGTGAGCACTAGCTAGTTTAAAATAACAGCAAATAAATAATAGTTTAAAAAAACTAAAAAACACGCTTTTTATAGAAAAACGAACTAAAAAATAGAAAATAAATTTTAATGAATTTAAATTAAGAAAACAGTGTTAAAAATTTCAATGAATATAAATTAATAATAGTGTGAATACAAAAAAATATATTTAAAAAAAAGCGTGGGGTGCATGGTGTCAATAGTTATAAACATTTTATTGACAGATATGAGTACAGTGATTTTCATTTCGATAATATCTTAAAAAGCACCCCACGCTTTTTTAAATATTTTTTTTTTGTATTCACACTATTATTAATTTATATTCATTGAAATTTTTAACACTGTTTTCTTAATTTAAATTCATTAAAATTTATTTTCTATTTTTAGTTCGTTTTTCTATAAAAGCGTGTTTTTAGTTTTTAAACTATTATTTATTTTCTACTTTTTAGTTTGTTTTAAAACTATTATTTGTTTTGTAGAATTAAAATTCTCTTTAGTATACAAAAAATTGACAATATTAGAGAAAACGGCTAAAGATAATTATTGGAAATAAAAATTAACATCGAGTCCTGCCTTATCGACTGTAGAGAAAAATTCTAGAAAATTTTAATTAATTTTCTTACCTTATCGACTATAGATGAAAATTATATAAATTAACAAAAATAATATTTTGCAAATTGAAAAGCCTAGAAGTCGGTGTCTAATGGATGTTACTAAGTTAATTTTGCCACCGACTTCTAGGCCGATGCACCTAAAATTAGTTTTTTTTTTGCTTTTTAGTGTTTTGGGAAGTCGGTTTAATTTTTTTGTAAAAAGGTTATTTATTTAAAGCTTTTCAGTGATACGAATAGTTGTCACTATCCATACAAGTGGGAAGTTCTCATCAATACAAAGAATATAAGTCCAAACGAGGTAGTTTACATATTCAGTTGTCGAGTTCCCTCGAGCCTCTCTGGTCTCCATCATCAGGTCAGCTCCAAATCTTCAAGTTGAATAGTGCTTTTAGGCGTACACCTGAGTGTCAAGTTTTTACCCTATGTATGCCTACAACTTTTGAAGGTTGCCATCGATTTCTCAGGGTTTCCATCATCAGATCCTGACCTGATGACTATGGGACCAACTGGCAGCTATTCCGAGTCGAACAAAAAAAGAATCACGTAAATCGGTCTATAAACCTCGGAGTAATCGATGTGTATGTGTAACCTCCTCCTTTTTGGGAAGTCGGTTAAAAATGGAATAATTTTATCAAATTAGTGTATTGTCATCAGTCCTCAATAAATCTACAAAGTTTGAACGAAATCTGGCCGTTTAAAGTGGGTCAAAATCACGCCCAAAGAAGTCGGTTACAAACAAACATACAAACATACAGGTGAAGCTAATAAAAAGCGTGTAAAAAATGTTTTAAGTATTTTTTAAACCAATTGCGAAAATCCTAAACAAAAAAAAAAATCTAGATCTAAGTCAAGGGAACAGATTGCGAATTCTGTACTAGTTCAATGCTTCCAGATGATGCATAAGATAAGATAAATCGAGTGATTGTCATTCGTTTCGCCTGCGACTTTACGATGGAAATAAATTATGTCTCGATGTCTGTAATCGATCACTCGCTACACAGCGCTACTGTTTAGTAATTAATTATAAATAAAAAACACATAAATCAACAAGCTTGTGTAGTTGGGTTAATGTTATGCGGGGCTTTGTCCTGGAGCTTTTTTTTTTAAATGTTATATGGCTATGAGCTTTGCGGTTATTTTTTTTAGGTAGCTGTACCTGTAAAGTTTTTGTTTATTTTCTTGAATGGTTGTTATAATATTAAACAGATTGCAGCTCGATGTAAAGTCATGTGGAAGTTTAATCACGATTACAGATTTTTCATTCTAGTTGCTTACGTTTACATAACTTCATAACTTATAAGCAGCTAAATGCTATTCTAAACCTATCTATATAGAATTCCTCGACCTGCTAAAAATATTTTTCCTTTATTTCCTGAAACAAACTACATTTTTAAACTTTATGTATATTACTGCAGCTAAATAACAAAAACAATTTCTTTCACTTGTACCATTTTAATAAAACAAATTCTTAAAGTAATATTAAAACTAATTACAAATATAACCCGCCCAGTGTACCACTAAAGACGACACACAACAAATAGTGTCGATATAATCGCTTCGAGTGTAAATATCGTCGCGATCGCAGCGATAACGCGCGGCTACCGTCCAGTTTATGTACGACTCCCGATCGAGATACCACCTAGATTTATACGGACACGGACGCTACTTGAGATGTTTACCCGATTATACGGAGATGCGACACTGCTTTGGAAGATTGACCTGCCTGATGTAGGTACGTGTGTTTTTTAAACTGAAAATTGGACTGTTTTTTTTTGTTACTGATAATGGAGAAATTAGTGTATTTAAATATAAAAAAAATACTGCCTGTTTGTAAAATATACTAGCTTACACTAGTAAGCTATGTTTAGTAAGTCTGTAAGCCTTTAAAAATTCAGTCTATTTTAAACTAGAAGTAAGGAAAAATAAATCGCCGTAAAGTCTGTGATAAGTTGAGATTTATTCAGCCTAATGTTTAATTTAAATGGCAACGTCTCTCGCTACAAGAGATAAATACGAGCTCTTCAACACAACAGTTTCACATAAAGAGTTATAGAACAACCATGTGCTTAGTTTCATCAATAAATAAATCGCATCGAAATACCAACCAACAACCTAATAAATTCATCTTTAATTATGTGTGGGAAAAGCTGAAGTCAAAACAGAATACAGTAAATTTCGCGTTAATTTACAAACTGACGGAACCAACGAAACATTAATAGCGCATCTGTGCGAGTAACCTTAATCTTTGGCTTGTAACTTGTTGAAAAATCCGAATGTTGATAGCCGAATGAAAATAGACGTTTGATAAACGACCAACTGATGTAAGTAAACACAATTCACTTGGAAATTTATGAATAACCACTAGATGTAGCGAGTCAATGGAAACATTGTAAATTGTAATAAACCATCACTGAAGAGTTACGGTCTCTCGTAAAATATTAGTTTTATAGTCGTGTTATAACGAAATATGTTTCGACGGAAACGTAAACGGGAGTAAAAATAATGGTTTACGGTTTCTTTATAATAATTTATGTTGTTGGTTTGGTGGGTAGATTTGTTGGGGGATTATGGGTTTCATAGGATTTTCTTTAGGGAAAAGTGCATATATTTCTAGAGAACTGTAGTAACAAAGTGTGTTTTTCTATGAAAAATTTGGGCTGTTCAATTACTATGCATTAAGAAATAAATAATATGACAAGTTGGGGGATTTAGGGATAACGTAATAAAATAGGCTTAGAAACAGCGAAAAGGATTTACTAGATTCTTTTACTGAACCCTAAAAATTTCATGCATTATAATGACATTGAAAATAATTTAGTATGTAGAACCAAATGGTTTGGCACGCGACGATGGCAAGAGACCAGACGGCATGTCGCTATTTCCGTGGAAGATGGGCAGGACTTTAGTGTGGGACGCGACCTGCGTCGACACTCTTGCGCCATCCCATCTTCCTAGAACTGCGTGTTGTGTTGGCTCCGCCGCTTCACAAGCAGAGGACCTCAAACGGCGCAAATATAGTAGCCTTATCGGGAATTACATGTTTGAGCCGTTTGGGGTTGAAACTCTCGGGCCGTGGGGTCCGAGTGCTCACGCGCTTGCGAAGGAAATTTCTAAACGCCTTGTTGACACTTCTCGTGACCCAAGGGCTGGCTTTTATTTCGCACAGAGGTTGAGCATTGCCATCCAACGTGGCAATGCTGCCAGCCTTCTGGGTACATTACCCGGTGACAGCGATGAGGAGCAATTTTTTGATGCAATGTATTAGTTTTAAGTTGTACATATAAGTTTATTTTTAATTTTTAATATTAATGTAAATATTATGTAAATATTATAAAATAATGAATATTTAATTTAGTATGTTTATATTTTATTTGCGTAACTGAGTTCGTTTTTAAACGTATGTTTTTTCATCAATCAAAACTCCATTAGATATTCTAAATTACTACTTTTTTATTTATGTTTCCGTCAGTTATTTAATCTAAACACTAGCAACTGCCAATCACGTTTGAATTAATAAAAATATTGTTTTTATAGCTAATTTGCGTTTTGACAGCTTATTTGAGAAGATGGCGCCTAGAGATAAAACTGGAAACTGTATTATATTATGCACTTTGTAAAAACTATCTAAACACATCCTTTAACTTTGAAGACAAGCAAATAATTTTGTTTCGTTTGAACTGAAAACTCTGCTTGAAACTTGATTATGCACATACTTTAGATTTTCCTGGTGTTTTCGGTTTAACAACTTTTGCAAACTGTATGTTTGTAGGTACTTTAAGTGGCATAAGATGCTAAAAGCGCCAATTCCGACAACTTTACATTTCCTTGATAGCAACGTAAACAAGCATCAATGTATAATAAAATACGTAAATTGCAAGTTTCTTTTGTTTATAACGACTGCGTTGGCATAAAAATGTGGCCATTTCTACACATTCCATCCTACATGCCACAGAGAAATAAAAGATAACGGAGATGCCATAAGCAGTGTAGGTCAGGGGCGCCTTACCGAAGGTGCGCAGTCACTAGAACGAGACGTTCGTGTACCTTGTCAAATCAAAACCAATCTGTCCAAAATTGGTCTTTATTGATTGATCGGCGGGTTCCTCAGAAGGCGTGTAAGGATCAAGCTAGTAACATTCCTCGTCTCTCGAACACCTGCATTTTAGTGCTGTCCTTTCGTAGGAGATTTTACGTTATGACATCTCTGCTAGTCATTCTGTTCTCCATAGTACATTTTCTTCAATGATCCACAGATGGACACCTTGTTTGTTTTACATACAATATTTACGACAGCAATTAACAGCCTAGCTTATTAACTTCTAGACGAATTTATGCTTCAAAATAACGGTTAACCAACGTAATGTTTGTTTTTATAGCTACACTGTGACTTGTTATATCTGAGGGCACGGCAGTGCCCCATTTATATTTAGATGGTTTAACAAAGAGTTACGCGCATCTGTTTTAAATTTTGAAGGTGTTAATAATGTCTGTGTGGGCACAGGATTATCCTGTCTGTGCATTCTGTTTTTGGGTACTAATCTTTGGTGATTTATTGATGGTGAATTAGTGTAGCTAGGTACGTAATTTTAGATTATGGGATAGGTACTTTTATGAGTTCAGTGAAAATATATTTTGAAAAATGAAAATTTTTGAGGTTCGGCTCGAAGCTAATGTGCAGAACTATTTTGATTGCTAGTTGCTTTCAATACCATACTCGAAACGCTAAGCTATCTTCACACTTACTGCTATCAAAATTAGTTTAGCAATTTCACCTCCGGAACTCTTTGTTAGAAAAACGAACCTCTTTCAAACAAACAAACTCTTTTACCCCTTGACATATCACCAGTTCCGACTGCACCGGAAACACGTCACGATCCATAGACTAGCAACACAATGCTATCAGAAGGGTGACTCGTAAACTGGGGATGTTTATGGTAGCCTTCACTTCCGGTGACATCACAGCGTGACGTCACAGCTTTTTTGGAAAAGTAATAGTGTACTTAGTAGGTGTCTGTTTGAAGACATGGTTAATGGTTCCTGAATGTTGAGGATGTTAATGATGGATGGGATACTTACGTGTATAAGTAAGTAAATAAGTCGTGGTGGCCTAGTGGGCAAAGAACCAAACTCTCGAGTATGAGGGCGCGGGTTCGAATCCAGGTCGGGCAAGTACCAATGCAACTTTTCTAAGTTTGTATGTACTTTCTAAGTATATCTTAGACACCTATGGCTGATAAAAAGGTGAAGGAAAACATCTTGAGGAAACCTGGACTATAGTCTGAAATCACCAACCCGCATTGAGCAAGCGTGGTGATTAATGCTCAATCCTTCTCCATGTGAGAGGAGGCCTGTGCCCAGCAGTGGGACGATAAAAAAAAAAAAAGGCTGTAACTATACTTACGACTCCTGATTTTTACACCCTAGGACCATGATATGGGAATGGTGCACATTTGACTGGCTGTGAGGTGTTATATTATGTAGACACAGTTCTATAGCCATACCAACGTGGTGATTAATGCTCAATCCTTCTCATTGTGAGAGGAGGCCTGTGCCCAGCAGTGGGACGATAAAAAGGCTGTAATAGTAACAGTAACAACAGTTCTATAGCCTAGTCAGTAATTATAACAGTTGACTGTACAGCCATGGACATCTATTTGATCGTGTTCCATTTCGCTCCATAGCTGCATCACTGCGTGTCGTTTGACGCTTTCAAGTCCTGCCTGCAAACTTTTCTCGTCACATTAGTATTAAGCATTCAATCCTACACAAATCAAATAACACCTAAGAAGCAAAAAAGTTCGTCCAGTATAATGAAGAAATAACCCAAATGCCGTCTGGACACCTTCAAAGACTCACGAAATAAGTCATTATTTATTCGCATTTTTCCTGCGGAACTTAAAAACGGTACACCCCCTCACTTCGTCTCCTTCTCAAGCAGAACTTGTTTGTCAATCTGTCTGAAAACATTAAAGGCCGACTTCATCTAATGGATCTTAACGTCCACAATGTTTACACATCAAACTCGCGAGAACATTATTTTTTCTTCAACACATTAAATTAAAAATGTTTGACTTTCCTCCAGTATAAATTGATATGTTTATTTTGGGTGAGAAAACAGAGAGCCGGAGATTTTTTTTTCATCAATTTATTTTTATTTTTTTTAAGTCTCCTTAAGGACGTTTTTGGTACTTTTTATGGATGTTGACTGAAATATTTTTGTTACGATGCGTGGGGTACAAATTGAGTTGTTTTTTTACCCATCTTTATGATAACATTATTAATTTGTTTTAAATAGGGACTTACTTTTTCCATAGCTTAAATTATCGAATAAGCGAATTTTCCAGTAAGGAGATCATTAAGATAATACAGATCAACCATTTTAAAACTATAGAAACGATGATATAAGGATGTGAAATAATCCAGTTATAGTATCAACTATAAATCATTGCGTTTCAATAGACCTTCTAACGCTACAAGAAAACTAGTTCACCTCACTCATAAATGTGATTAATTGAATAATTATACATAATGAGAACCGTTTTCTCCTTGCATTGTTACAATCTAAATATGGAAATAGAAATACAAAATACTTTCAAGTCATCATCTTCACCGTATTGTGTTTATGTAAGCAATTGTATCACAGAACAATCAAATACAAGTTAGATTGGAATTAGTAATTAATATTGTAATGTTGGTTAATAAGAGCTCACACAATCAGGATTCAATAATGGCTCGAATATCAACAATCAATTGGAGAATAATACTACCATTCATCAATTAATACACCAATTAATTAACATCAATAACAAATTATAGCAATTAACCTCAACACCTGTTTCCACCTTGCCATTTCTTAACTCAGCCAACAAAGAATCGAACAGATTCATTCCAAGAACATTTTTCATCTCAATAGCTTCCGAAAACAAGAACAAAGAGAAACTAAGTAAATAACAATTTGTTCCGAAGTAACATCGCACACAAAAAGGTTAAAGAAAAAGAAAAAAAATGAAACTAGACGCGCGAGTTCAGTAGCGGACGTTAATCTGAGCTGACAACGCGCAGCGGCTTCAAAGTGGCGGGGCTACGTTAATCACTCTTCCACTCGACTGTACGATGCTTATCTGCCCATTGCTTTACCACTTCAGATTATTGACTTTGACTGTACCACCATACTACTCACGTTTCATGGAAAAAATATGGATATCTTTATGTACCTAAGGTAAATCGGGTACAGGTGAGGAGAGCGGTGTTATTTTTGTAAATTGTGCGTAAGTTATGCTTAAGTTATTGATAGTCAAGTTGGAACGTTAATGTCGCAGATGATAAATATAGTCTTCTTAGAATCTTGGTCGTTTATAATAAAGTTTCGAGGTTGATAGAATAATGTTATAACGTCTCGTTGAAGCTAAGAGTATTTATTTTCTGTGTACGCCCACTACATTAGGCTTTCAGAACAACCTGTTTTGTTTGGAGTAATGGCGCCTTATTGTCAGACTAATAGTCTCAGTCAATCATTAGCTTTTCTGTTCGAAGTTATAGTGGGTAAAATTAGTAACCAGCGCTAGTTTTCTGAACTAATTTCGGTGACACCTGGATATCAGCCATCTGTGCACCATATATTATTTATAATCTTCATGTATTTTCGTAGACACAAGTGAAATCATTCTTACTCTCTCATACTTACTCCAATGCAGCAGCCATTTTATGTTCAGGGCTAATACCTTTACCCGACTTCTGAAGAATAGAAGAGGCACCTCAAAAAAACCTTCAGCAATTCAGGACATTGTGAAACTTAAAAAAGCCTAATACTTCAAGGTGTGATATCATTATAAGAACTTTTACTTTCATAATTTAAATATGGCAAGCATAATTAAAACTTGCTTCAATAAGTCCGCCAAAATAATTTACTGTATATCAAAATCATTAACACTTAAACTGACAGGTTGTCAGTTTTTTTTCGTCAAAATAAAGTATGGAGCAGACAGCCTCATTTTGAACAGCTCGTCAAAGCTACACTACTTTGTATGAAGTAATCAGGGTCAGAGCGATGACCGGTCTGTTTTTTTCAAAAATCTTTGCACTTTTTTTTGGCTAGACTTGCTAATGTGGTATGTTATTGTCATTTTCGGTTTCGTGGGAAAAGTCTTTGGCAAACTATTTGTAACCTTTTTATGCTAAATTGTAATATGATTTTCTTTATTATCCTTCCTTGATGAGCTTTTTTTTAGTATCTATACTTATCTATCTTTGCGCTCTTTACTTCTTTCCTCAAAAGTATAAGCTTTGCTTTTTCCTGATACCAGCTAATATCCTTTTCTTTCAGTGGTTTCCTGTTCAAAATATGGTAAGACAAGTAACTGACAATTATCCATATAAGAACACGTTGTAAAAGTATGTTATTTAAGTTTAATTTATCAGGAAGAGAAAACGTCAGGTAATTATGACTGCATTAAGATTTTTAAGTAATTTTAGAGTTGTTACAGACTGCCAATTATGTAATTACTTATATTATAAAACATACAACCATTTAAAAAGTAAATTACTAGAAATTGTACATATTAAGTGACTTTGACTTTAACAGAAATATAATATTTCAATGCAAAGTTAATAATTTTGCAACACGTCTAAAACCTTTATATTAAATGACTAAACTAGCACAGTTTATTTTATTTTCAATTAGGCTCTGTAGCACTTTATAAAATATGAGCCGCCATTAATTTTCAAAACGGCCATAAATAAATTTCATAACGAAACACCCGACATTTAAATTTAAATGTTTCGTCATCAACTAGAGTAATTACCGTCACCAAACTCGTATGTAAGTAAACGCTAATTACTCTGACATTATTGCCAATAATTTTCGCGTCAATAAAAATTAACATTTCAAAAAAGTTTTTTCACTTTTTTGCGCGAGTGTACAAAGTGTCATGGCGTCGGGTGAGCGGCGAGATCAAAGCGGTCGGCGCCTTTGAACCGCGGCGTGTATCAACAGTGCCGTGCCGTAAACGACACGTAGAGGAATGAACGGTAGGTACGATGGGCAGCGGAAATTAGTTGAGCGTCTGCAACCATTTTTTTTTAATACAAATTACTTGCTATTAGCGGTGGGCGGAATAAATGAGACGTATTTACATGGCTGTGAAATTAGATCATTTGGAACGTGGAGATTTTGTGTTTAAGTTTATAGTTTTAGCGATGTGAAATGGTTATGAAATATTTTTATGAAGATGTTTTCATTTCAGATAGTTTTTCAAAGGATTGTAATTTGTAAGCGAGCAGTGTTGATGTAAATATATAACCATTTGTACCTTAAATTTTTTGGTAGTTCTGTTAGTTAAAAAGTTGTTAGAAAAATAACTCCGCATACCTTATTTACTTATATGTTTCATGAAAAGAGATCAGAATAATATGTTTTTACGTATTAAGTGGTAATTTTTCCAAGTCTAATTTTTTCCATAGCACTGTGCAAGAAATGCAAGTACATTTCACATTAACACCTTAACCAAGTACCGTCACAAAAAAAAAACAACTACCAAATTAATAACAGTAAATTAATTTGCTGTCCCTCCTTCTTAGCCTGCGATCTATCAAAACCGACGGGCCGTAGTTTAAATTGTATGTAGTATGTAAATAAGACAGGTTGACCCCAATGGCACAGTCTTACACCTGCCCAAAGTTCCGGGTTCGATTCCATTAGTAAATATTTCCTTATCATAAATTTTTACCCGACCACTCATAAAGAAGTTGACATATTAAACGCTCGATAAGGCGAAGGGTAAATTATATCGTTTTAATTAAAATGTTTGTAATTAAGCCTTAAGTTAGTTAATGTTAATGATACAGGATGTGTTAATTGTCCATACCATCTGTTTAAAATACGGAGAAATTGATATTTCTGTTCGAAAATGTCGATACCTTTGCTGTATGACGCACAAACTCAAAGATTAGGCAGTACAATGATATCTTTTTAATTTGCTAAATTTTTTCATACTATAAAGGCTACTAAATATTCGTAAAATTTTGTTTAACTCCTAAAAAGTAAATAGAAACAAAGCTTTTTAATTAGAAATACAAACTTACAACAGTAGTCAAATTCCGTGGTAAGTACTCAGCTGCAACTGGCAAGACTGGAAGCCGGCCCTAACATGTAGTTGAGAAAACGCTATGTTGATGATGACATACCCACATCACTAGATATACTTTTCTTTTTGATGGGAAATCATCAAAATACGACAGACTTTTACTGACTAAAAACCACCATGTTCCTTCTTAAGCCCTTTATATACCAGAGCTGCAGTAACTCTTTCGAACAATCCCACAGCCTATCAGAAGGTTATACTAAAGGTTGATTTCCAGGACACGAGAGGAACCACACACAGGCTTATATAAGTTCTTAAGCCCTTTATGTACCAGGGCCACGGTAACTCTTTTAAACAATCCCGCAGCCCATCAATAGGTATAAAGGATGATTTCCAGGATACAAGTAAAACCACATGCTAACTATAAGCCATAAAACGAATAGACACACGTTTTCTAATGCGTCAGGAATAACAAAGTGCACAGTTTGTAATGAAGCAATGAACAAACATACCGACCGGCGACAGAGCGACAATCGACAAAGACATTAGTGCTATTACGACAACCCGTCACGTCAGGTACAGTTGTCCACACAAGTCTTATAGTGTCACTAGTGTTTACCCTTACTTTGTTTAAGCTTTTTGATTACCCCTGCTTGAGCAAGTTGAAAAGAATTTATCAACTATCTTAAACCTGCACCGTTTGTTTTAGTTAAACAGCTAATTCACGAAAATGATTATGCTTTCTTACCCTAAATTGGATCGTCAGACTCCTGCCCTTACACCATTTTATTTTTGGGACAGCGCAGGATGTCTTCTGCAACACTCTTTTATCATCATCTCCCATGATTATCCTTCAATGCTTAACTCTTAATCCTCCGTCTACTTTGACAGTGAAGTTATTCTTAATTCAATTAGCAGGTAATTTTCTAGCAACATATACACCATTTCCGTTGCTGGGAAACATACTTGCATTTTATTTCTGTTGAAAGAGTACTTCAGATAAAGAATTCCGTTCATTAGTTCCAGAAAAGCCTACATACAAACAGACTTTTACCTTTATATTAATACGAATTCATAATAAATGATTACAGACATCCGTGTGCAGCCAAAGCGTCGTAGAATCTAATTAATTTATTAAAATGAAACGTGTATATTCATTTTAATATTAAATTGTATGACAAATTGATGGTTATGTTAATTCTGGTTTCCGTTCGCTTTTATCGCTTTTGATTTGCAAGTGAATAATCGGTTATATGAAGTGTTGTGGTTATTAGAAGTGAATCGTTTATTTAGTCGTGGTTATTGCTGTTAATGTGAAAGACAAGACTGTGTATTAATTAGAGTATGGTTGGCAGAATTGTAACTATGAATTTTACTAGTCTCCTATTAATAAATTATACAGGTGAAGAGTTTGATGGTTTAACTTAAGGCGTCTGTCAGGAAGAACCTCACTGAGAAACACAATTTGAATCGAAGGTTGCTTCATCTATTATGAAAATTTTTGAAGTAGTCTTGAAAAAGATGAAAACAGGTAGACAGGTAAAAATTTTCAGTACCTACAAACAGCATTATAAATCAAGATAACTTGTTTGAAACAATAACAATTATTTGACATTGTTTAAAATATTAAGGTGATAAAAGCAATTAACACTGTTATGAGGTTAACCCTAAAAAATAAACATAGGTTTACGTACCCCAGGAGTTTATTTCGCAACCACTGAGCCGAGTGCCTTCGTGTTTCAAAAACACACTGAACCTACGTTACATGAGAATATAAATAATCCGTGTATAATTAACTTCAGTGCAGGCAGTGTTTCAACATCTTATTAATTCAATATCTGCCGAGATGTATCATAAGTCTGCGCTCGTAAATCTAGGGTGAATGGGGCTGTAGGTGGTACACGACTAGCTAGCATTTTTATGACTTTTTTAGCATGAAAATTAAATGTGCAAAAGGTATGAAATAGTAATTAAATGTGGACTACTTTGAAAGACTACAAATGGATGGGTAAAAAGCCAAGATGCGCCTCTCAAGATGTCAGTAAAAATATTGCGCGACACTAAAAAATGAGTTTCCAAATCGCTTGTGAAAAAGAATTTAAACTTATGCCTATCGACAAATTGGAAGCTATTTAGAATTAATAGCGTTAAAATTCGTAGAAAAGAATAAACTATTAAGGCTGACACTAAATAAATTGCTCACAGAAAACTAAATTGTTTTCACGAGTACAAAGTCATGACCTGCTTTTAAACAATTTAAAACGGTGTTTTCTTCAAGAACAATTTAAAAGAATTCTTAACAAAAAGTGAACGAAACAAAGACTATTATACTCGTTAATGACATTAATTAATACAATAATGCAACAATTATAATATATATGTAGTTTTTAATTTCAGTAGGTTTCTTGGCATACATATTTCGAAATCAGCAGGAAACTATAAAGTTTTATTTTAAATAAATACATATTAACATTGCTTATGAAACCAACATTTGTAATAAATTAAATGAATGGCGTTATTAAATTTGTATTTAATTTATTTTATGTCTAGTGTCTGTAACGGCGTTTAGTGGTAAATTATAATTCATAATTTAATTTTAAAATGCTAAATAGAATTTTAATTTGACTTACCTAATAGTAGAAACGTTTTTTAATCACCCTAGTTTTGTTAAACCGTTTACCAAACGAGTGGCATTGTTTGTAAGTATTCTAAAGACGGAAAAATAACGGAACCTTTTCTAATATCATATACAAATATATTTCTTTTATAATATACCTCAATAAAGACTAACCCTTTTACTAAAACAAGAAAAAAAAAACTAAAAAAACATTTAACACGTTCATACCACAACTTTCAACGTTACACCCGACCCGGCCAACAACTGTCGCGTCCACCCTACACATTGGTCATAATATTTCAACGCTAGTAAATGCTGCACAGTTCGTGATGTATGGCGACAGACAGACAGATAAATTGCTTATAATTTATTGTAGTGGAAGCCGCAACAGTCCTAATTACGGTCGACGTTTGAGTCATGCGTTCGGAAAAATATCGTTTATTAGTTTTGATGGGGCGTTAAGTCTTGATGCTCTTCTGTTTTGTATTTTGTAGATTTGGGATTGCTATTGTTCTTTTGTTAACCCCATTATTCAGAATTATCGTAACAGTGATGGGTTTTTAGAGTCCAACATTATCGTTGAGTGATTTTCAGTCTTGAAAATGTTAAGTGTATTCTGTACGATTTTCAAATATTAGTTTAGTAGATAAATAATACTTTGACTTTATGTTGTGTCTGTTCTTTTAAATCGCTAAGATGTGAGGAAATGTGTATTTATTCGTTGAAACTTAACCAAGTACTGGCATTTTTCCTTGATTGGCGGAATTGTTCTTATAAATTTACATATGTCAATACTTCATTTATTGTGCTGATTTACATAAATTAGTTGATATGAATTCGCAAGGTGTAACTTATCAGAAAAGAATGTGTATTTTCAATCAGTTGTATGAAATGTTGAAAGGTGTAAGAAATCAAAGTCTGCAGTTTCAAATTAAATATTTACGTATATTTTTTTTCGCTTTATGCCCTTTATAACAACAAATTTTTATTTCAACAGTTATCAGTTGCAAGTATTACAGTGTCCATTACTTTACCACGAATGTTTACATGCATTCCGCTTTCACACTATTATAATTTGTGTCGTTATTAACATTCTGACAGTGTACTATTTAAACATTAATTTATAGTTACACATAAAAATATAACGTGCCAGTCTCGCAAGCATTACAATGTGAATTTTAAAAAGTAAAGTGTTTGTGAGATTCTTCTAAGATTTTATCATTTAAAACTGAAAGTAGCAATTATTTAAATACAAATGAGCAACAGTTGCGGTAACATGTCATCTGTGATCGTTCCGAGTACCGTCACATGCGTCTACGAGAAACCTTCAGTCACAACGCACATTCATTACAAAGATATGTGATAGACCAGCAAATCATTAAACATCCATTTAAAAAAATACAAACACAATTAACAACCCTCACTAATTAATTAATTGCAACAACTTAAATTACAAAAATCAATTTAAATTACAACCTATAGATTTGGTACATAAAAATTTCGTTAGTCTAACTAGAAAATTAAATCCGCGCACGCGGTATCGACAAAGCGTTCAGTGCACTAATTATAATGATTACGAGTTAGAGATCACAGCTGTCGCGACCCCCGCGGGGGCAAACACTTCCGTCGATGATATGAGCCGACTAGAAACCCGAAGAGCACTAGCTTATATGTACACGCACTTCGGTTCCGAATGTCCTTTTGGCATGGGCGTTAGCGGTCGGCGCCCCCCTTCTTGTGTCCGTGGAGCGCCGATGGTCCTCAAGGGTGCAGGGGCCGCGGCCCGAACAGCGGGTATGGCGGGAAGTACGCGGCCAGCGATGGATGCGGAGGCAGCGGGAACGGCAGCGGTGGCGATGATACCAGGTGCGACGGCTTGCTGTACGGGTGGAACCGTGGCGTCAGTGGCGACAGCGGCGGAGTCGGATACGTGCGCTGCAGTAGCGGGTGTGTCGCACTTAGCATCGACAGGCTCGGGCTCGACTCGCCACTAGCCGTGTGCGACCGCAGGTGCTGCAGAAGCTCCTCTGATGTCGCGAACCGCTTGCCGCAGTAAGCAGAGTCTCCTGCCATCCAACTGCACACGTACGGCAGCTGTGAAGCCGCAGCTAGGGCAGCTAACTGAGCGTGAGCGTACGCCGCCGCCGCTGGGTGACCAGTAGGCAACGGGAACGGAGTTTTAGCGTGATCACATTGAGCACACCCCGCTGGGCACACGGCTGATTTGAGCAAATGTGAGCTAAGTGAGCAACCCGTGCAGTATGGATCTCTACAGATGCCTAGATCACTCCCTGGTGCCTTCATTCTAGCGTACGCGAGGTACGGATTTAATCCATTCTTTAAAGCATGGTGTTGAGCAGCCATCAAGCTACTGGTCATTAAGTCCATTGGTAAAGGAAATCCACTATGATGCAGTCCGCCGAGGAAGGCGGAAGATGAAACAGGTACGCTAGGCTTGAAGCTCGAATGTTCTTTGGTGTCTGAGCTGGACGATAACGAGGTGGGCGTGAACGGTAACTTGGATGCAGACGAGCTGCTAATCGTCTCTGAGTTAGATTTGGCCGGTACGGGCGAGCCGTGCAGAGGGCTGGACCTCTCGTCAGATTTCTCTGACGGCGTTTTCCGGTGAGCGGGCGGAGGCGTCCTCTGTGATGAGGAGCTCTGGTTGCTGGAGCAGCGCGCCTGCACGGGTGTGGTGGACGCACTGCCCTTCGACGACAGCGGAGTCTTTGAAGACGCGTTGACAGATCCTCTGTCGTCCGGCGTTCTAGTCTTTTCTCTCGCTGTTAGGCACGATTCGTAAGGCTTAAAGCTGGGTTTGTTGTCGGGAATATGCGATTTGTCATCGTACTTCTTACTGGCTTTCTCGGCGGCGGAGATCAGCTTGGGGTTGGGCGAGTCCGCGCCGATAGCGCTGCAGGTCTGCGCTAGAAGCGCCAGCGGGCTCTTTTTCGCGTCGAGCTGCAACAAAGAGAGGCAGTTTATGAAATGAAACGTCGGGTCGAGGTTGCGAGTGACGGGCGTACAAAGGGACCGCGGGGTGGCGGCGCGGGGGAGGCGGGCGTCCAATCACGCGGCCGACGCGCCATTATCCGCGCGTCTGGCAGCCGTCGGCTCCGCTTGACATTTCACTCGGCTCCCGCATGATGTAATCTCGCAGTGAAAAGGGCAATTTGTGCCGCTGAATTTGCGGCACGCCTGAACTTGTGGCGTGTTGTCACGTCTATTGCCGCCGCTCAAGCGTCGCTATGTGTCACGAATATGTATTCCGTTTTACTCGCGTTGTTTTGACAAAGTTTATTTTAGCGACGATACGAATCTTATTAGAGTCTAGTTCGAAATACTAATTGCTTGTTTGTAAACGCTTCTCGTTTTAATGAAGTCATTACGCGACGTTTTACTAATGGATGGGCAGCAGTTAGTACAAAGTCATTTTGAATACAATGGAGAACTAATGGATTTCGTCTGTCTTGAAAATGTTGCTCTAAAGATTTTCTTCTTATAAAGTTTCTTATTACATTTTTACTTTAAATACTTCTGAAGTATGCTAAATGATGATCACAATTATTATTAATGAAATTGAAATACTATTTAGACTGAAGCAAATAAATTATTTTGCCGTAAGTTTAGAATCAGACTTTAACAAACTTTAAGGATTTTGCTTTTTTTTTCTAGGATTTCAATAATTATATCAACGTACAGACATGAAGGAAATTATGTGACTTAAATTACCGTATTACATAAACTGTTTTGAATTGACTTGTTATTATGCGACGGCGTTTTATGATTTGTTTACTTTAGATTATTTTAATTTCCATTTACCGATGAAAAATATTTTTATTTCTTAGCGGAATATAAATCTTCTTCCTTTCAAAAACAATATTAAAAGTTCTAAGCAAATTCAGTAGGTATTGACTGTTACGATGAAATTATTTCAAAGACTACGACCATTACACATGTAAGTTGTGTATCACATGTAATTTATTTTTCAGATCGTAATACTATAATGTCAACAGAAAGTCACGTTTTATTGCAATTTATTAACCTATTTGTTTTATTATATTGTTATTTTTATTGGCCATTGTCACGGTTGATATTTAACTTTGCACTTGTTGAAATATTCAACGATCTTTCTCGGAACTCATATGTTTTAGTACGCGAGGGTAGGAGGAAAATTAAGTCTTTTATTTTCTTTATTGTTTTATGAATACGGCATTACAGGAAAATTGTTGTGTTGAATTTAGATTGCACGAATAAACTTATTCCAAGTCTTTTTATCTTGGTTCCTTGTTGTAAGTTTAAATCGGTTCCAGAATTTTTGGATTTCCTTTTATCAGTTTCTAATTTTTGATTCATTTAGTCCCGTAAATTCTTCAACTAAACTCCTTCGTTTTCTTAACATGAAAGTGTAATGTGAATAAACTTTTCGAAAGCTGAATAAACTTTTCGATAATCAAGAATTTGGAAAATCAGAGCCGAAATATTAACTTCAGTACCGGAAAAAAGTGATTTGTTAGCTGTCACATAGCATCCGTGTCTAACTTGAAACAATAACAGTAAATGCCCTTTTCCTACAGTAATCGAACTTTCCGTAACGCTAATGTAAACTAAATTACAGCTTACGCAAGCGCAAGGATAAGAAAACACGAGTTTGTCATCATCAATCAAACTTACCGTTGTCGGAAGCGGCGACAGGTAATCCGGTCGCAAATACTGATTGCTTGATGTGAGCATGTTGCTCCAGATACCGATATCCTTTTCCAGCTTAAAAAAATATATTCAATCCACAACACAGAACAATATCACTTCACAAAATCCAAGGCTCGGTGTCAGCACATGATACACAAGTCACTGGTCGCGGCGTGCGTGGGAGCGTCGGGACGTGCGGTCGCCGCGACGGACGGCAGAGAACTGAGGTTGGCGTGACCCCCCTCCTGACACCTTGTCACTAGTCGCCTCGCCATTTTTGCATTCTGTGTGCTCTGCGGGAGCTTTGGCGTCTTATCCCCACCGCTGTTTGACACCCCGTTTGTCAGCGGCTTCCTTCTCGCTCGCTCGCGATTACTAAAAGCGCTTTCCGCGAACTCGACGTTTTGATGAAAGGATTATATAAAATATGCATCGCGCAGTCAAAGGAGTGGATGCGACGACTGAGATGCATAGCATGGGAAATTGAATAGCTGCGAAGCTGCTAAACGGCGGCTTACTAATCATTTAGTTTTAGTGTCGTCTCGCGTGGGTGGACCTTTGTAGCTTAATGTGGGTCAACACATTTTTCTGAGCGATTTGTTGCTGCGCTTTGTATTATGACGGTTTTATGTTCTGTTTTCATTTTATTAATTTGAATCTTTATTTTACAGAATTCATCACATTTATCAACACTTTCTTTTGTTGTGATATTCTCATCGTGTTCATTTTATGACTGTTTGAGTTAGAATTTTAAATATTGTTGCACAATGTCAGGTAAACCGTGAGTTTACTTTTTAACCCTAAGTTATATGGTTGGGGGACCACCCACTGGTTTTACGATTGTGAAAACGCATTCTCATTGTTTAGATTTCATAAACAAATGGCTTAGTCATCGCAATTTCTATAATCTTTCTAAATCCTTTGTAGTTATACTGGGGGTACTAAAATGATACTATTGCTCGTTTCTCATAATAGTGCGATAATACTACTGCTTATCTTTGCATTGTTCGAAGTTTAATGTTTTTAGCTCTTTGTGAGTTTTTTAGAAAAGAGGATTATTGTTTTTGAGTATAAGATTAGGGATGAATGGCTGAAAGTGAGTACAAGTAGTTATTAGAAGTTTCATTATTAGGTAAGTTTGTATTGTTACGTTCTTCGTAAGAGTATTTGCAGATTTATGGAGAATTAAGTAGGTAGGTTGAGAATGTTTAAACCCCTTTTACCTTTCCTAATGAAAAAAGCACATCATACATAAGACAGTTCTGCTGTCAGTGTTAAAATCAAACCAAAAAGAGGAATGAGATTTTCAAGTACGTAGGTGCCAATTTGTCGTTATCGATTAAATTATCATCATTAGCCATTCTACTTGCTGAAGGCGGTTTGCCAAATACAGATTTTAAAGTCTAGGTTTCTTCAAGATATGTTCCTTCGCCCCTCAGTCATTGGTGTCCAAGATACGGGATATGGCATATGTCATATAACTTAGAAAAGTTACGTTGGTACTTGCCTGACCCGCAACCAAACCCATAATAAACTCATACATAAGAGGCTGAGCTCCAACTACTAGGCCACCACGACTCTCAATTAAATTCCTACTACAAGACATCTAACAGTCAGAAACCCAGTGTCATCACAACATGTTTTTCGTCATGATGCCTGTGACGAGATCAATCGCGCCGACAAATGACACTTCCCGACCAGCTGAGCGTGACCCGATGAGCCATGAAATGACAGGAATTGATGTGTCACGATCGTTGTTGAACGTGTCATTAGGTGATCTTGAAATATTTCAAGTAAAATTTAGTTAAAATGGGATACATGGACACCAGAACTTAGTCCTGTGAACAGTAAGCCAAAATGATGTTATGTACGTGAATGTGGAGGTCCAAATGATTGCAGAGCAGGACAAGAAGAAAAAAACACTAAAAAGATTATTCTGTATGATCACTTATAAAGATGATGAATGAGTTACAACAGTAATCATTTGATTTTGATATAAGGCAATAAATCTCCTTAAGTCAAGAAAGGTTTAAAGTTACTGCTTATCAAATGTAATCATAATAGCTTTCAGAAGAAAACGGATAACTATGATAAAATATCTAATCAACTGTGTAAGAATTAACATTCAGGTGCCTTTACAAGAAAATCTTTTATATAATGAATTCCTTATTTAGTTACCTATTCAGACCCAGCAATTCCTTAGCCTCATTCCAACAAGCACCAACAAACACTTCGAATTATACAAAGACTGTCTCAAAGCCTTGTTCTAGAAACATCAAACCGCTTGCATTAAAACGTTAACATAACACTTTGAATGCATTACGAAATCTGCACGTTAATCTGGACTGAAGATTAGTTTTGGCATCGCCTGGTTTGAGCAGACTTGAGCCAGTAGGAGCTTGCCCAGCTAATCCCCAAGACTCGAGCCAGATAAGAACGGTAACATAACTAGAATTTGCATACGTTTGTTTTAACGATGTTCCTCAGGGTTTTCGTATGTAGAACAGTGGATTTTGGATGTGGGAGAATTTGTTTTTTTGGTGTTGATGTGTGATCAAGATTTTGGACGTCTTACTTCTGAATCTACAATCAGAATCACGATACTGCAATTTGGGATATTGGGATATTCTAAATCTGAATGATCTTATGGCATGCTAGTTGTTAAACTTGCAATCTTCGCACCATTAATGTTACGAACTAAAATCAAACAAATGAAAAATGCACTCATGTGCATTTAAGAGGTTTTAAGAACAACTAATGATTATCCATCTATTGCATTCGGTATGGTAAGCAGCATGTAACCTAATTTAGTTACCTACCCAGCCATTTAGTGGTCACAATCACAATGCCCTGGAATAAAACTGACCCACTTAATAATAAAGCGATCTCCAACAAATAAATAACTTTACAAATTGACAACTTGTCAAGCAATAACCTGTCACTTACAACAGCAACAATTGAAGTTGAAACAACAATCGCAAGTTACTCGCCGCTGACAGTTTTCAAATATCTGTACAGTAGACTGCATATCAGTGGTAACTGTCATGCACCTTAACTCAATAGTAATAAGTACGATTTTCATATAAAACTGTTACCACTGACCTGAAGTTGACTGTACGTGTAGTATCTGATCCTCAAGCCAATACAGCGCTGTATGTGTCCCCGCGTTCGACAAGCACTTAGTGGCCGAGTTGCTTGAAGCGCTAGAAGGTAGAGTTACGAGGGTCGAGAGAAGACTTCGAGAATGGAAATAGTTTTATTTGAGCAAAATGTTTGAGACCCACTTTGTGGATAGCGATGTGGTTTGTTAGGTTCAATTGACCTTTCTGTTTTTGAGTTTAATTTGTCGTGGAGGTCTTTAATCATGTATTTGTATATTGAGAGTAATTTATTGCAGATATATAATAGGGTCTTGTTAAGTAGAAAAGATAATTGTCTGCACAATTTGATGTATTAAAAAATATCTTGAAAACAACATAATGGCTCTTTTATCAACAAAATAATACGAAAATATACCACCCAAAATTGAACTCTTTTGCCCATTCTATACATAACAAAGTCTGTTTCAGTAACAGATCTGAAAGCGACCGTGCGACTTCCGTCGACGCAAGTGCATCGCGCGAACAAGATGTTTGACTTTATACCTATGTATAAGTATACATATTTACACTATGTGCATGTACTTTATTGTAAATGTAAGCATTTATTTACTGCAGTCACGTCTCTGTTAGTTGTATGTAATGGAGTTGTAGATGTAGTAATGTATAGATAGGTGCAGACTGGATGGTTTTTAGTGTAAGGGCTAAATTCTGCTGTCTGTGTAAACTGTTTGTACTTGATTTAATTGTGAACTGTAGAATAATCTAACGTAATTAATGCAGTTTCTGATCCATAAAAAAGATCATCAAAATCATCATCCCTACAGTAGTTTTATCGCGAAGAAGTATAAGATAACCTTTGTGGGTACTATAGTGAAAAGTCTGAACAGAATTCGATTGAATCTGGATTCTTAAGTTCCGCAGAAGAATGATAAATAGCCACTATTCCGTATTTATCAAGTAATTGAACTCCAATGGTTACTGTGACGAAACAAGAAGACGTACAATATTTACATTGGCACGGCTCGGATGATGGATGGGCGTGATTTATACCGGGCCATCAGCCGGCCCCTATTTATGCACTTATTGTGGAGGAAAGCGATCATAATTCATAATGGGATGGATGTAAATTATAGGATCCAGCGATTTCTGGTAATATTACTCATATAATTATCGAGGTATGGGATTTGGATAGCTTTAGCATTGTTATCTGCCTAATCCTTACTTATTATTATTATTTTGCTTGAAGTATCTACAAGGTCCAAGGCATTTCTCCTTTCTTTCCACATCTTGCGCTACCTCTTCGTTAAGTAAACGAAGCATTTTCAGTGTATTTCTTCATCGACCTGTAAAAGTTGGAGAACCTTCTTCAGTCTGCTAAAAACTATCCTAATATAACGGACTTTGCAGATTTATGACAATACAATTCAATATCAGATGCCATCAAAAACATCAATTTGCCAATCAGAAAAACGCTCACCTCTCACTTCTTATACCACCCCAACAAGATTGCCGAAGCTCATTAGCCAGGAAATAATCAATCATAAAGAATTACCGGCTGCCGCCACGGCTGCCGATCGGCCGTCACTGCCGACACTACTTATGTAAGTAGCGTGATGCTTGTGACGTCAGCGAAAACGTATGTGGTGTGTAATGTGTTATACAGGGGTGTGATTATCTAGACAGATTTGTTGTTAGTCCTGATGAGCACGGATAATTAAGTAGAGGAGTCTTTTTGCGTGGGTTTGGGTAATAATATTATAATGTGCCCTAAGGTAAGGGACAAGAATAATTTAAGTCTGCGACCAGAAGTTGGATGCGCCAATCTAAAGACCAATTTATACGGTAACCGTAGCTCGTGAAGACATTTGAATAGCCATTATAATAATAATAGCCTTTATTTAACAATCTTCCTTACAATTGTACTACAATTAATTCTTTGACACCGGTACATGAAGATTGTCTTGCTGTCCAGCATAGGCCTCCCCTAGAGCTCGCCATCGGATGCGGTTCTGCGCTTGCCTTGTCCAAGTATGTCCCGCTATTGTTTTAAAATCGTCTTCCCATCTACGACGCTGTCTCCCTTTCCTTCGTTTGTATTGTCTCGGGCACCACTCTGTTACGTCCTTACACCATTTATCCTTATTACTCCTAATCATATGGCCTGCCCACCTCCATTTTAGTTTTTTAACACAGTAAGTAACATCGGTAATTTTAGTTTTCTTTCTTATAATATTAAGTTTTATTTTATCTTTTAATTTAATGTTAAGTATGCTCCGTTCTATACTGTGTTGACAAGTTTTTAACTTATGTATGTTATGGTTAGTTAAGCTCCATGTTTGGCAACCATATGTCATAACCGGCAGAATGCACGTATTAAATATTTTGCTCTTTGCTTTCAGTGGCACGAGTGGGTTTTTCATAATTTCCTTGAGGGACCAGTATCTTTTCCATGCCAAAGTGATTCTGTTATTAATTTCTTTTGTTGCCAAGTCTATTGGAGATATGATCTGTCCAAGGTACGTGTATTCCTCCACGTATTCTATGGTTTTTCCATTGACCATTATAGGGGTGTTTTCAGAGTTTGACATTATTTTGGTTTTCGCCGTATTCATTGACAGTCCTACATTTTCGCTTTCATACACCAGTTGTTCTAACATCTTTTGTAAACTTTTTGGATCTTCGGAAATTATTATAAGGTCGTCTGCAAATCTAAGGTGGTTTAATCGTATTCCGTTGATATTTAATCCGTAGTTATCCCATTCGAGACGTCTAAACACGTGTTCGAGAACAGCTGAGAAAAGTTTGGGTGACAAAGGATCACCTTGTCTTACTCCTCTTTTTATTGGAAAAAAATCTCCATCTCTTTCAGTTCTTATTTTTGCTTTCATGTTCTTATAGCCATTAGTTATAACCAAATATTGATCATAAGCAATCTTAGAATCCTATAAAATAGTGAAATGAAGGGATCTTAGAGTAAAAGTCTTATTCTAGAAACATACTGGAATAGGTACCATTCCAGTTATTTCCATAAGTAGTCTAGCCTAAGTAATGAAAAGTTTGTTTTGAATTCTTCTGCCTTATTTATGCATTCACTTACCCCCAAAAACTATATTAATAAGACAATCTCAATCCATATTAACACGTTGGAACATGTAACGAGCAATTAGGCTGGCCACACACGGCCGACACGCGATATTAAACGCGACCCCACTTTGTAATGAAAGAAACAATGGCGTTATATTTGCGCAGAAATTGTGGATCTTGCGACTAACGCGTGCGTCAAATTGCCATGTTTGGGTCTTATTACGTGTTGGTTGGGTGATTGAAGAAGATTTCTTTCTGTTTGAAGTTACTTGCTTTACTGGGAATTGCTTGCCTAAAAGCTTTGAATTAAGATGACATAGCTAGGGCTCAAAATGCAAAGTTTTCAATTCCTCAATCTCTCATAAAATCTGCAGTAACATTAATTTTAGGGATGCTTTTCTGTTTGATATTCTCCTTGCAATTATTTACATTTACGTACTAGTGCAGAAGTTTTAATATATAAAAGATCACTTTTACTTCATGAAAAATCTTGTAACTTAACCAAAATATAACAATATTTTCACTTAGCTATAGATTTTAAAACACGTAATACACGCCAAGCAAGTGGGCTGAATGTTAGCTCACAATATTCTAACATCGGGAGATATGAGCCAGAGGGATGAAAGCGATGTTCTGTAGCCAATTGCTATGTTTGTCATATTGTCTCATTTGTAGTGCCACGGTATTATTATAACTTATTCTCCACAAATATATTGTTTCTTCGAAGGGCGTTGAAGGACTGAGAATTGTTGAGAGAGCAGAATAATCTGGAATTTAAGAATGGAAGATAGAAATAGTGGTTACTTTGCTTTGTTTGGCTTTTAAGGCTTTTAATAAAGAAAATAAGATCGTAGACGACCAGTGTTGAATATAGGTTTTTATTTAGAGACGCTACTTATTCTTAAGGGCATAAATACTATAGATACTTAAACACCATATTTAAAATTGGAACAGCAAAGGCTACTGCTGCAATTTAAACGTCATCTAATAAAAAGCTCACACAAAGAAAGAAACAGTTAAAAACATTGTTGAACCACACAACAATGCCAAAACCGCATTTCTCTCCATTGAAGCCAAACCGAACACTATACTTATTCGAAATGGCCACCAAAAGCAATGACGTTCCGAAATTTAAACAGTAGCCGATGATGGTATACAAAAACTTAACAATGAATTTAAAAGGGTATACGTTATTAAAGTCAGAAACACAAAGGAAGTCGACGGAAGAAAACATGGAGCGTTCAATGAAATAACGTAAATTAATACCTTTGAGTCAATGACGTGACGTGCAATGCAACACTTTGGTTCGTTTCGCAATGTTATGAATACGCCCGACGTTGCCTGAGGCGTGCATTTTTGGAGAACGTAATTTTCATGTGTCAGGTAGGCTTCAAAGATGTTTGGTATGAGTGTAATTGTGCCCAAATTATGGGTTGCCTTAAAGTACGTGTTAAATATTCCAAAGTTGTGTTTGTTGATTGTCTGGATGCATAATTTTCTTACATTTACTGGCCTTGAAAATATTATGCACTTAAATGAGAAATGTGTATCTTCTCTTCAAATTGAAGGCTATATACGCTTTTTGAAAAGGATGAGTCAAATTGTTATTCAAAATTCTGGAAACAGTAGGTAACAGGCATTCGATTCCATTATGATCAAAGTCAGACCTGGAAAGGAATGCTTTATCATTTAATATTGTTCGTTAAGTCAGAGAATATATCATGAGAATTGAATTGCACCAGCATTTGATACAATATCTCTACTAATTTATACATAGTGACTTAATAATTTCAACAAACAACCAGACAGTGCTGTCTAGATTCACAATCAGGCGGTAATCCATCAAAACAATTGAATGCGCGTTATATGTTTTATGCAAACATAGAATTTCACGGCTCGGTGACGACATGATTACAATGTTCATGATTGAACCTTGTCTTGTCTTGTTGGCTGGTTAGGGAGTCATGGTGTTTGATTTGATATGTATTTTGTTATGTGAAGTAATGATATAGTGACTTTGATTGCCCATGTGAAAGATACTTAACTGATAAAGAAGAAAATTGAAAACGAACGAAGATAAGACTCCAAACTGGATGGGATACTAAATTTTGATTGACAGAACTGTTTGAAAGGATACATAAAGATATTTGAAATAAACATTTATATAAATACTTATCCACAAATTGATAAAAAGATTTCAAAATAAAATACAACGAAGAGCAAAAATAAAACGGAGGACATCAAATATATATTTCTTTCAAAACCCAGACGTCTGCATTAGACCCAATTTCCCTCAGCACACGAAAACAGCTTACGCGATATGACAGATGTCAGATACACTATTCTCCAATTCCAAGTTCACAACGTTTATCAATTTAAAACCAAATTAAAATTCAGAATTCACACCGTCTCATAAATAAAACATGAATTAAATCACTCAATTACAGCCGCCATGACAGGCTTCCTCCAGTATTTCTAAACGACTTAGATGGATGGGTTCCCTTCAACGCGTCAATTGTCAAAAGGAAATGATCCAGTTTTTTTGCTTTCAAAACATAACCGTCCTTTAGCGTTAATTGTGAATTTTATGTCTCTTGCAATAAGGATGATATTTGCTTGGTCGTTTGATTGTTTTCTTCAACTAATTTGTATAAGAATAGCGCAGTGTGATTCATGAAAGCTCACTGAAGTGTGAAGTTATTAAGTGCTATTGTGTTAAGCTGAATTTAGCATCGGGTCGGTGATTGATCGGGTTAACGATGACAGCACAATGATTATATGCATGTGTGGATTTCGATAAAGGGGTTTTTGTGTTTGCATGTTAATTTATGAGTATGATCCCAGATGCAGTTACAATGGCTCGCTTTAAATCTTGATATCGGGTTTGACAAGGTCTTAAACATCTTAAGAAGAATTGCAATTTTTGTAAAAGCCCATAGATAGATAGAAAGATAGATAGATTATTCTTTATTGTACACCAAGAAAATTAACAACACAGGACATCACAACATGCAAACTTAGTATTCATATATTATGGGCTTTTGAATTTCAGTAATAGGACTGTAATTTGATGACAGTGAATAATTTTCACAAGACAATTGACTGATATACTTAAAAAAAAGTTATCTTAGTATAGACATTGAGAAGTCTATAGCCATGAAAGAGACTTAATGACTACTAGACTACCAAACAGCCCTAAAATTCTATATCCGAACATCTTATCCATATTAACGAGTGTAAAGAGGTCGTAACAAAGAATTAAACACTAAAACAAACAGACGCCCCTTGCTAACGTATGATAGCAGTAATCCTCCGCGTCTGATCATAGTCACGGATAGGGGATCAGACTAATGAACATCTTTATAGAACTTTCTAGACACTGACAATTGCGTCTGAGATGTTTTTTAAAAGGTTAATGGAGAACGTAGTTTATAAAATAGAAAATACATTCATTAAACTATTATACGTCTCGCTTAACTACATAAGTCCTTTGGCGTGTAGATAAAAAAAAGGTTTTTAACTTCTTCTAGGTGCACAAGTGTAAAGCAATTTGGCATGATTGAATCCATTATTATGCTGAACATTTTTAGGTATCAAATTGTAGACATGTACTTTTTTACAATCGTAGTGAAACTTAAATTTTATGATACGTTTGGACATCTCAACGACAGACATTACTAGCTCCCTACTGCAGTTTAAAGGCCTTCAGGTGACCAGTAAAAACAGTACGTTTTATTGCAGGTATCATTGTGACCACTATCAAAATACGACGTGACTGTTTGCCTGGTCAGGTGTTCGGTTACTAGAGCCTGTGGGATCAGAGATTAGATCAAATGGATGGTGATCAAAATTTAGACGATGATAAGAAGCAAAAATCTGGTAGGGTAAAATGAATATCAGTAAGAATAGAAAGATGATAAATTGAGAAAAGAAATGAAGGAATGTAAGAAATTAAAGGATAGCTAAATAAAAAATTAAAAATACGGTCGAATTGAGAACCTCCGCTTTTTTGGGAAGTCGGTTAAAAATAATCTATAACATCACATAAGTAGGTGAAAAAGGCGAGTTTAGGGAAGCATAATTTGTACCACTGAAGCGACGGTTGATGATTAAAGATTTGGAAATCATTTTCCTGAGATAAGATATTAAACTGCACTAGGTAAACACTGAAAAAGAAAAGCAAAACCTACCGTAGCCTCGCCTATGCGTGTCTTATTCCTGATTACGACAAAACAATCAGCAAAAACACACAAGAAAATATTCCTATTGATTCTTGCAATCGTTGAATATGCAAAGCAGCTGTCTTTCCTTCCCAGAGCAAGCAAATGATCGGAAATAAAAATGAATTAAATGCCGTGGGAGCTGAACAAGTTGCGAAAGTTATTTCTATGGTGTAACCTTCAACTGTCTGTTTGCTTGCTATGAAGTATTATAATAAAAGCATTTCCATAATAATGAACACCTTTTTTCAACCGACTTCTCAAAAACCTCCTTTTTTAGGGTTCCGTAGCCAAAATGGCAAAAACGGAACCCTTATAGTTTCGTCATGTCCGTCTGTCCGTCTGTCCGTCTGTCCGTCTGTCCGTCTGTCACAGCCGATTTACTCGGAAACTATAAGTACTACAGTGATGAAATTTGATGGGAATATGTGTTGTATGAACCGCTACAAAAATATGACACTAAATAGTAAAAAAAAGAATTGGGGGTGGGGCCCCCCATACATGTAACTGAGGGATGACATTTTTTTTTTTCGATGTACATACCCGTGTGGGGTATCAATGGAAAGGTCTTTTAAAATGATATAAAGTTTTCTAAAAAACATTTTTCTTAAAGTGAACGGTTTTTGAGATATCAGCTCTCAAAGTCGTAAAAAGTATGTCCCCCCCCCTCTATTTTTATAACTACGGGGTATAAAATTCTAAAAAAAATAGAGGTGATGCATGCTAATTAACTCTTTCAACGATTTTTGGTTTGATCAAAGTATCTCTTATAGTTTTTGAGATAGGTTGATTTAACTGTAATTTACGGAACCCTTCGTGCACGAGTCCGACTCGCACTTGGCCGGTTTTCAATTATGATTTTAATCATCATCATTTTAGTGGTAGAATACTGCCCGCCTTTTTCTTGGTTTAGTTTCAAGAGTCGTGGTCCAATGGTCGATATTGAAGACAATTTCATTATTAAAGTTTTGGTACTCGATCGATATCAAAATAATAATTAAAAATAACCATATGTGAATATATATTTCATCATCATTCTGTCAGTCAGCTGTTTTGATCTTTGCTATCGAAAACTTTACATCATCTTTCTTCTTATTCTGCTCTTTTAAGCGTTTAGTAACCGCCAGTAAGTACTGAAAATGTTTATGCATTCAATATTTTTGCTTTTCTGTAATCCCAATTAATACAAATTCAACTTAAAATGGATCCTCTCATACACGAAACCGTTACCGTATTAACTTAACCAGCAATCCGATTACCAGCCCAAAGCTTCCCAATACATACGTCATAATAATTTAATAAAATAACCTGAACATAATCCCTTGCTTTATAATGTAAAACTTAATTATTTACTGTGAAATCCTACCAAACCACCCTACCCTCAGGGCAAGCTTTGGACCTGCGGGTGGTTTAGCTCTGGCCCTGAGGGTGGTTTTCAGAGATCGGCAAGCAATTTCCGAGCCCGCGGCGATTGTACCAAAATCACTGATGTAACGAATGGGCGGGTAGTCTGGTACTTTGATCGTAGTAATACGATTTTGGGTTATTGCATTGGGTACGAATGTGTAAGTTGATGTGTTGTGTTATTTTGATGGGTATAAAACTGTTTAGTACATGTGATTGTTAGGCTGGATATTGATTGATTTATAGAACGTTCCCTATACTGAAATTGTTGAAGTTTCTGCGCAGTAGATGGCTTGAGTAGAAGAAGTGCTTGCCGTAATAGGTACTAGGATTATCATTTTCATCAGTACATTTTTACACATGATTAGGTATTAGGTTTATTCAAAAATATTTTGTAAAATGTAATTGTTCCTCTTGGTAGAAACGGTCTGATATGATTGTTAGACAAGTTACTACCACTATTTAGACAATAACAAAATATACTTTTCACGCCATTTTCCCTAAAGACTTTAAACAAGCACTGAAAAAACCTCATTCCATTAAAATTCCCACACGAGCTTATCAGCAGTCAACGCGTCACTAGAAAGTCGTCAGCTACTCAATTTATGAACATTATTTATCTTGGAACAACAACAAACATACCTACAACGGAACCCGTTCAATTAAAAAACCAGTCCAATACTTGTTTATTTGAGCAACACTAACATAAATCGTTCATTTAATCGCTTCAGTAGCGTTAAACTTACCATTGTGTACTTACAAGTCCAATTTGAATAAAAAATATATCTATTGTAACCCAAATGAGTGTTATCGGGAACCGGTATCGAGACGAAAAACATACATGTAAGTTGTTCACGAAATTCAACGTTAACCCTCGTAAGACGCGGGGTATAACGCGTACATTCCCATTGTGAGCGGTCGCCGCGACCCCAGTAATGATCTCACGTCCCGCGTGCGTGTCCCGATAAAGGGTTAAGTACACACTAACAACCTGACGTGAGTCACAAATCCACCATTATTATGTTATTGTGGGAGCCGTGTCGCACCGGTCCGCCATTTACATACAATTTAACATGAAATGTGGGCAATAATTCATGGCGGCTGTTGCGTTATTATTTCTATTATAAAGTGTTCAACTTGACGTTTTTCGTGTTGCCGTCTGGCGTGTTACCTTTTTTCACTGTAAATGCTTTTCGTTTATATGTTAACGGCCTGCCATTAAAGTCCAGTTTTGCTATCTCGCTAGCTTGAATAATGATCGTTGTTTTGCATGAAATTCATAACGTGCCTACTTTTTTCTATTATACCACCTCGTATAGTTGAAATAACCTCGTATAATTAATTCCGTGCGAGTGAGTTTAACGATATTCGAGCCTTAAGGCGCCCAAAACAAATTAATCAAGAATAATCGTCGATTAATTCGTATCATGCCGCGAAGCAATATACGTGCTTATTTTTTGTCGAATGAAAACAGAATAAGAATAAAACCCTTCCAATAGGTCGCCCGTCGACAAATCGACGAACAGCATTATCTACGCGCCGCTTAATTCCAATTCAAATGAAGGCATTCAGTGTTTAAAATATTAATCGATGCGAGAAGCTTATTGAATATTTTTACGACGATTTATGCCCAATTAGCAGCCGGTGCGTGAATTGAATTGTTTGTGCCCGAAATCTGAATAAATACCACAATATTTACGATAATGTCCGGCCGTTTGAATAGGCGGCACCGCGGGCGCGCCGCGGGACACTCAGACCCGACTAGTTTATTATGCGGCGGCGAAGGGTTACCTCTTTGTATGACGTTTTCATGTTAATTTACGCGCTAGCTGACAAGGTGGTCCGTCCGACCCGCAGCGACTATTACAGCGTTGGATTTTAAAAATGATATTTTAGTGTTAAAGCTATCGTTGAATGAGATTGGTTTGCGTATAAACGTGAATTTATGAGACATCGAGTTGGTCGGGTTGGGTAGTGTTCAGTGATTATTTCCGAGCGGTTAAACTTTTCATAATAGCTCATTATTGCCGTTATTTAATTACGAGTAACGTTTGTTCGGCTCAGTCGGTTTAATTAGTGTGGAGCGGCGTGGTCCGTGATCAAAGCTTTGTGGGAGCGATCGCGCGGATATAAATCGTTTTGTAGAAGGTTAGTCAAGCGGGCTCGTTGCTTCAGCGGCCTATTGCCTAAATATAGCTCGACTTAGATTTGTGTGCGATTACTTTACTTGCCGACTTTCGAATATCCTTGTACGTGAGCTAACGGGATCAGCAATAAAATCTGTTTGCTGAATAGACAAGCCGCGGAAACATATCTAAATGGTATGTTTCTATTTCGTGAAATATCTTCTACAATGTTTTCAAATTGTCTGTCCGCGAGACAGGAGTTTCACTTTATATTTTCGTATATTCACCTAAAACTTAGTCAAAGGTATGAAAACCTCACTGTTTCTTTGATTAGATACTTCTCAAATTACTAAGAACTTTGCTTATTTCATGAGCGTATTGAGAGAACATAAATAACACATTCACAACAGCAATTATATCAGCTATCATTCAAACATTTAATTCCATCAAAACCAAGCTTGGTTCACTATGAACCAATCTCCCAACTACTGAAATCACTTAATAAACACTCCCTCTTATTAATACAACTGCATTTAACATCAAATAGCTTCCATACTTCACTTAGAAATCGCATAAAATACCCAATAAAGTCCATACATTAGTCTGAACTCAATTAAAGATGAAGGTTTGCCATAAATACGGGAGAGACTTGTTAGTGAGACTATCTCCGGCTCAAAACTGCTGGATAAGGGCTTCTAGTAATTTATGGTCGCGCTTACAGATAAAAGGGGTAACAGATTTGTTTTGTATTTATACTCTGATGCTTTATGAGCGACAGGTGCGGAGTAGGGATGGGGATGTATCGATAAAAGTGAAGATTTTGTCACAATTTGTAATTTAAAAAAAAGGTAAATGCCAAATGGAAGATTATTAATAGGCTTTGTTTGATATATCTGTCCATTATTATATTACACAGCTTGGGTCAAAACCTTCCAAAAGGAGAACACACAACATTCTAAAATATAAACACGTTAGATAATTATATGATAATTAGGTATATGAAAAAACAATAAAACAAAATATTCAAATTCACATTTATTTATTTTGCGAATATACACGTAGATCTTATTTTATTTTACAAAAGGAAATATAAAAAATATGTGATACATTACATTTGATACGCAAAACTATGTAATTAAACAAATTAAAAACAATAAATCTCTATTGTTTGGCAAACAATAAATACACAATTTAAAACGAAGCACTAAAACAAAAAATTCACCACTAATAAAAAAATCGTCGAAAATTTTCAACACATCACATCACTAGCCACTATTTCCACATGCAATAACTCAGCGCTGCCCTTATTAATGCAACTGTATCAAAGCTCGATGACATATTTAGTCGAATAACTCACAACACTAGCGTATTCACGGTAATTCGCCGAACTGACTGAATAGAAAGGACCGGCGGGTACGGAACATTTTGGACCCAGTGAATCTGGGATAAAGGGTGAAGTTGAGTTAATAATGTTACAGGGATTTTTTTTTTTTGAAACGAGGATTTTTTGGTGAAAAAGCGACTGTTATTTTATTACTGTCTCCCGCGATTTCACGCAGTTTCCGACATCAGGTAAATAGTAGACTATTTTCTTCCTCAGGCTCAAGAAGTTTAGGCCAATCTCATATGATTCAGTTTGGCGTAAAAGCATGAAAGATAGGCAGACTTACACACAGAGCTACTTGCCAAGTTATAATATTAGGATTGTAGTATTTGTAGTTAACAAGAGAGTTCTAAATATTTAGGTGTAACTCCTATAAGTTTTCAAAGGCACAAAAACGATCACCATCTCCTTAAACCCAATCATCATCAAATAAAACAGCTTCGTAACAAAAACAGACCACGCTAACAAGAAATCTTTCATACCTTATTCTACAAAGTCCAAGAGTTCATCTTAGTCACATCCTCACACTTTATAAGTCAATAGTAATTACTTTAATTTACTGCGATAACTTACTAGATTACGTTTAATTAGAACCATTTACATCTTTGACGCCAACGGCTATAATTAAAAGGTTTATCTAATAAAATGTTGGATTAAGATTAATTTGAAGTGTTTGCAGCTTTATTTAGTTTAGAAGATGTATTTAGTTATCGATTTAGATTATTTATCAGTTTGAAAAATATGTTTTTACAGAATAAAGTAGTGATCACCAATATTCTTCAATCTGTACTTATATTATATTATAAAGCTAAATGATTTATTTGTTCAAACATGCTAATCTCAGAAACTGTAGAACCAATTTAAAAAATATTTTCAGTGTTAGATAGCCCATCTATAGAAGCTAACTATAGGTTCTACACCCGGGTGTACGTGGCTGAAAACGCTCGCTGGCGGAAGCTAGTATTTAGAATCAGGTTATCATGATAACCAGTTCTTTAAGGTACATTCAAAGAATTATTATTAAAAGAGTAGATCTGGCGAAGCAAAATTCTTTACACAAACCTAACATGCATAAAAGCAAGAAAACAAAAGAAAAACTAGAAAACTATGCTAACGCCAGACTTATTTATCTACCCAACAAACATTTGAATACAGACTCCATAATCTAAACCTTAGAAATAAAAGCTTAATGCGATTCCGCCTAGGCGTCTAACAAAACAGAAAAAAGGTCGATTACCATAAAATCACAATTAGTTTCAATGACAGGACAGCGCAGTATAGGAAAAATTATTTCATAAAAGTTAAATTACACGGTGCAGACAATAATTTCCATTGAATTATAGGTAGTGTAATCATCGGTTGTGCCAATGATACAATGTAACTGACTATATGGGTAGATTGGATACTGGTGAACAATTTGTTGGTTTTTCCTTTGGCAGTCATTTGTTTTTTAATTTGTAATGATTTCATCAATGTTGCAGTTGGAGCTTCGTTTCGAAGTGAATCAGCGTACAGCTTACATCGTAAAGCGTACAGCTGAGAAATAAAGTCAAAAAAGTAGACCTATACAAAATTTACGACAACGTGAAAATTTTAATTATTGCTCATAAGTTTTTTGGTGGGAAATCATCAGATGACCACTCCCGCTGTGAGTGCGATGAGTGAGAGTGTCAGACTATTACTGAACTAAACCCACCATGTTCCCTCTTAAGCCCTACATGTACCAGGGCCACGGTAAGTCTTTCATAACACTTCTCAGCCCATATGGTCGTAGCCTGATGTAGATTTTTCTTTAACCATGCACACATTACTACATATGAAGACCAATCTAACAAAGAATCGATTGACACACTAAAAAGCACGAAGCCCATAATTTAATCCTCATAAAAAACAATATAATTCCTCATGCTCATTCAATCAAATTATCGTAACACAAACGAGCTGGCGGTTGATGTAAACTACAACCCCGTATGTGACGCAAATAGTCATCTAGCATGCGAAATGTGCATTGAAAACTTTGCATAAATAGATTTATATCTGGTTATCCATTAGAACCGACGATGATTTATGTTATGTGAGCACGCTTGGCGTATCATAAAAGTGTTTGTTCTGTTTTATTTGAGAAACTAGCTTCGTACGTGGGTTTACTTGTTGCTGCTTTGAAATATTTTGTTTGATTTTGATGTCAGATTTTTGCTTTTGATCTTTGTTTTGCAATCAAACAGTAGCACTTCTGAATGATTTTGTCGATAGATTGGTGCCTCACTAAAGTTGTTATTAATCAGTCCTCTAACTTCTACTTTTCGGCCATCCTGTTTGCTATTATGTTTATTTAGTTGCATTATGACTCATATTTTTAAAACAAGTTCCAGCGTTACCATCTTCATCAGTCCGCCGATGTCTACTACTGATAAACTTCTTGTCAAACGACTAAATAATAATATTATTGGGACCTAACATGTTTCATATACTTAATTTTGGCACTCATTTATAATATTACACTCAGTTGATATAGAAAATACATAGATTTTTGGAGATCTATCTCAAGACTCTCAGTTTGTAACATAAATAGACAATACTTCAGACGTACTAAGACGTTATTAGAAGCGAAAGTTTATTCTTTTGTTCTACTCATAAGGATAGACAAAGAGTATTGTAATTTGTGTGCTTTAGTTCATAAAGATTTATGGACAATAACTGTACTGCAGTTAATATAAATATGTACATTACCACAGTATAACGTATATTGCTGTATATGTTTTTATGGCTTAGTTGTTCTATTTATAGTGCTATGATAGCTTTCAGTTAATGATGATATTGTTTCTTAATATGGTGCAGATTTAAAGCAAATGCTGTGCTTTTGCCAGCAGGAAGTTTACTGATAAGACAAAAGAGTATTTTATAAACTATGGGTACAGTTATAGGTGATGATATAGATGATATAGACGCTTTTTCACACTGGATGATTTTCCGCTCAAGTCTTCCAAGCGACACAGTTCGGAAAATTCGTTCTGCTCAAACTACAGCAATTGAAACGAAATTGTAATACTAAAAAAAAACAAAATCGAAACTAATTCCTGACACAAACCACTGTAACCTACAAAACGGCTATTTCCACGAAGTGAACCAGTTGACAGCAAAAGTAATTTTTATTCGAATCCCATGTCACCCACACGTAGGGCTGCCATCCGTCCGGGTTTCCCCGGATTTGTCCTCGTTTGGAGGCCGTCCGGGGACCGTCCGGGCGTGGTTTCAAGAAGTGTCCGGGGAAAACCCGGACACTTTTCATGTAAAGAAGCACCTCATTGAATTTAAGTATATGTTAATAGTAAATGGATTACAAATTAGGTATTAATTTGTTTAAAAAAATCGTACTTGTTCGGGAAAAAAATGCGATTTACGCCAAATGTCCGGGTTTTCTAATGTTTCTTGTCCGGGTTTGGCGAAATTCGAGATGGCAGCCCTACCCACACGGGAAGTAGGCGGTACTTTATGCCTTCCTTCCTAACACTGTAATTTCGAACCCTATAAATTTTATACCATCGCAATTTATTAAAATTACCAATCCTATAAATATCAATTATTTGTTCGAAAACATAAATTTAGTCGGTTGGCCGTCGCGTGTATGTCAACTGTGTGTCATGAGCCGGTCATTACGGTGTCACTGGGTGATGTCACAACGCCCACAGTAATGATACGACGATACTCAACGTTGACGGTAAACGTCATAATTGAAACGTATCAACGTGATTATTATGAAATGGAAATGACGAATGGTTGACGGTAATAACTCTTTTCAAGAAATGTTGGCCTGTAATCCATTTTCTACTAATAATAAGCGGTGAAACAGTTTGATTGCTACACTATGAATAATGGATCGCCAGTTCTTAAAGCCCTTGTCTTTGATGTTATTTTCACAATTTGCGCAGACATTAAAGGCGTCTGTACATATCTGGTTTTGCCATCAGCACGAACAATGTTCTATTTGAACAAATAAACTGCACAAACAAAGCGACTATCGTTAAGAAACAATACATTTTAACTAAGGGAGCCTGACGTTCACTGCCATTCGCCGAAACCAAACATTGCCAGCGTATCAGCCGTATAGACACGATCCAATCAACCTTTACTTCACAGAGGCATGCCGCAGACGTCTCTCGATTCAATCGAAACTGCAACTGCATTTCCAGTTGGCAGTCCTTTGATACGTCCATCGCTTGTCTGTCCAAACGATTGTGCGACATGTCCAAACTAACTAGAAACCTCGTTTCACAGCCGAGCGCCCCCCACACGCCCCCAAGCAAAGCTCTACAACGCACGCGGGAGCTCAACTTACGCCGGTCAAACGTCAGCCTCCTTTGAATACAGAATACACCATCATTTCAATTGTCAAGCCGTAACCCGTAAACAGGGGAGGTGATAAATTAATGCACTAGTACATTAGACGCCCGTGATAATAAAACACGCATTAAAATGTAATTGCTGACAAGCATCCCACCCTAATCGATTGTACCCCCGGCTTGGAGGTTCATTGCTACTTTTGTCAACAACGTGGGGAGCGTTACTCTGTGTTGTGGAGCAATGGTGTTGTGGAACATCGATGTAGTTGTGTAGCGTGTGGGGTGAATGTTCACATTGCAGGGCGCCTAACAGCAGAACCCACTCTGGAGGGTAATCGCGCACGAAAGCGTCTAGTAATAAAAGTGATCGTAAAATTGTAAGGTTACGAGCCGTGAGAGAGGAGAGTGCACTTGGATGGCACACTGATACGTTTTTTGGGTTCAGTCGTTACTACGTGAACTGCTATCATTTATATGATTTATGGACTCTTGGTACTGACGGTTCGTTTAGCATTGTTTTTATTGGCTGTTAGTTTTCACGTTTTTATTTCGTTGTAAAATCGTATTTGTTTTCTGAATTTAGTAACATTTTGAATCACAGAACACTATGGTATGGTAAATTCGGTTTGAACAATAACTACTTCTATTGTCAACCTTCAGAAACTCATCCTTTGACATCCTTGGATAGCTTTGATTGAAGCTCATCTACAAAGTCAAAGCAAGTTGAAACAGTAGAGTACATCAATGTGGTTCACTCGCAAATATTAGTTTTGTAACCTGTAATCCATTTATTATGCAATACCATAAAAATCGACAACAAGATAGTCTAGTAGGTAAATAAGAACACATTCTTACCAGATCAGTTACAATAAACTAAACAACGTTCACTTAAAACAAAAGAAAACCTAAAAAAAAATATTCTTCACCAAAGTTAAAAGCCAATATTTTACTCTTACACCCCAAATTGTGTGTGTCGAGAAAAATTTGCTCCAACCAATAGACTTGGAGATTAACTCCGTCGTATCAAAGAGGAGCGTTTCATGGGTTTTATCTCGCGCGGTAATTGCTCGTAAGATTCGGGCTTTACAGTCGACACTGGCATATCTCCGTGGAGAACAAAATCACTAGCAGAGGTGGCATAACGGAGAATCGCCTGAGTAAGTAGGGGGGATCGAGCAAAACTTAACTATTATTTTCGCCCTTATACGCCTTCTTTAGAGCCGACCATTTTTTGTAATACCAAAAATTTTTGACAGATGTCTTAAAGAACGAACGCCTCGTTGGTTCAATCGTAACTGACGTTTTGGTCATGCCCACCGTATTTCGAACTAGAAGAAGGCGCCTGCATTATGGCATCTCCGCTCATCTTTCTGTACTTCGTGCATATTTCGTAGAAGCTTTTGTACTCGGTTGTACGTGATTGCTACCAAAATGATTATTGAATGCCCCGATAAGGATGGTTGGGGATTTATCGTTGCAAGTTTTGATTTTGAGCTTCGAGTGGTGTTAGGTTTTATATTTGAGAGATGTGTTCTTGTGATTTTGATGGTAAAAGCTGTGATGATTTCCAATGCGGATTTTATGACGATATTGGATAAAGAAGGGATGTGTGCTTTTTAAAGATTTTTGGATAGAAAAGTGGACCCAGCAGAACTCTCATAAACGGATGATGATGAATAATACAATGTCACTTCACTGCGAAAAACGCCATCAAACATAATGTCGTTTGGTGATTATAACAAATGCTATGAAATAAGAATTAAAGTGCTCAGCTGTGCTCGTAAAATTCAAAATACGTTGTTATTTATGATTGTTATTAAATGCGATGTTTAACCCAATTAACTTTCAAACCTTTCACAAAATGATAAACTGACGGCACGCTTTGAATAAGGGATGTTTCACACTTCTTTCGTTTACCTCTTACAATAGTATAAATTAACTACAAAAAACTGTACTTAAAGTTGAGATAGTAAGAATAATAATTCAAGTTTGAAAAATAAATAAATATTTATAAATTAAGAACCTCCCTTGAGTGAAGACACCTCCTTACTCAAAACAAGATGTCACCCAAATGAAAAATGATGAATATAATTTGTGTAAAGTACCTCACCACAAACTTTCATTTAAGATATAAATAATATTCTCAGTCCATAAAGGCTAGTTTACGTTAACTTCAAACTTAAAGTTGGGAAAAGCGAAAATTATAAAATGGTTCTTCTCGAGTTTTCACTAAGCACGGTAATGAGGCGACCAGTCCACTTGACCCCTAGTCACCCTTTAGCGATCCCCTTTATGTTTGATTTCGCGAAGCAAGGGGGAGGTTTGGGGGGTCAACATAACTGGCGCTCGTTGAAAATTGTTTTTAATTTATTACACCACCGTGTATTTTTCGGCCATCTCTTATGAAATATTGTTCACAAAGGTTTGTAGCTGAATATGTTTCTGCCGCGCACAAAATGGCGGCAAGTACGCTTTTAATGGTGAAAAATGTGGCAATTACATAAACAACAATCATTGTAATGAATACGACTGTTTTATGATGAATAGAAGAATAATTTGTGACACACTTCTGTGCTCTGTAAGTCATAACACTGATTATATTCTGCGTTACAAAGCGCTATACAACTTGTGATTTATAGTCTCAGATACACTAATGGATTTTGTTGACTATAGTCTGACCTGTTGCCAATTCTATGCTACTGTTTGTTAGAAAAGGCAGGAACATACATCCATCTTTATTTCATAACAATGAGCAAAAAAAACATTACAAATGTCCCAATAACGTATTATTTCAAATAATAGCGCGAGCCCCATCTGTTAACACGTGTCACCATTCAAACTTACACGCTCAAACTGACCATTAACACGAACAAAATGTAAAAAGAGCTTTATACGTTCCTTTTCACGCAAACTCCGGAGCATAACGCGACGTTCCTAATGACGTGTGAAAGATTGATCGACCTAACCTTGGAGGCGCGCACAATTATTCTTTTATAATGTATTTTAACTAGACATTTTCGTGGGTGGACGATTTATAGACGTTGAACGTTGTTTTATGACGTTAAATTATAGTATGTTGATGGCGGTTGACAATGTAGGCGGGCCCGATGATCTGTTATTTACGATTATTTGCGAAGTCGTTAAGATGCAGAAGTCTATTAACGTTCGTGATAAAGGAACGTTGTTGTGTCGTGTCGCTGTATTGCGGTTAATGAGCGGAGATTGAGTGCTGTCATGCCATTTAGCTGATATTGTTTGGACTACTTTTTTAATAGGAGTAATCTTTTTTTGGTGTATCGTATCGTAAATTTAGGAAATGTGTGTCAGGAATTAATTTGATTATTTATGACTTAATTGTTCGTAGTTTGTCAGTTCTTTTGAAAATGTCATTCAATTATACAAAGAGTCAAAACAAAATACGAAACAATGAGTTAAGATGAGCTTTGCAGTTAGTGTCTTTTATTTTTAACTAGCTTTCGCCCGCGATTTCACCCGCGTCTCGTAGTCGGATAACAAAAACCTTCTCCCGGGTCTAAGTTACCTCCCCTCTAATTTTCAGCCAAATCGGTCAAGCCGTTTTCATGTTATGTCGTGACGACGGAAAGCGGGTTTCATTTTTATATATATAGATTGATTATCTTGTATTGGACAAGTTCATCAAATAAAAAAACCTTGTTGCAATTAATTATCTGTTTTGCATTATCCTAAAGACAATACACAACTAATTAACACAAACAAACAACAAAACCAACGCAGACCAGCAACCGTTCCTTTACACGCTGCAAATAATGCAGAAGTCGTAACCCTCTTAAGTTTAGAGCACAAAGCTGACCCATTTCCTAGTCAGGTAAGTGTAACGACTGAAGCAGATAAGCTGATACCTTTTCACTGAACTTGTTTGTATTTAGAAATGTTGCTTGATATTGTCTTTTGTTGATATCTTTGAAATTATCTTCTTTACTTTTTTTAGGTATTAGTATGCTAAGTTTATTTTGTTGTGAATTTTGGGAACAATTCGGTACTAAATTATTTTTTAATTGTGTGTAGTATTTTTTAAAACTTCTGAAACTTCAGGAATACAGTCAGTTTGATTTTCAGAATAAAACTTGTCTTTTTGGTCTCATTCAGGCTCTTTTGCGGTATGAAATCTGGAGGCTTGTAGTCCTTTAGCCGAAATATTTATTTCGGCCGTATTTGGAGAACAAAGGTACTCTTCTGCTACGAATAGCTTAAGCATTCCATTATTAAATGACACGATCTCCAACAATCCTACATCTAAACATAACTAATTGTGCTAATACAACAAATTGATGACTAATACAAATAGTTCTATCTATCATGTTAGTTCAAAGCTGTCTGCGGCACAATTACTTCAATCCGAAGCTTTCTCATTAGTCTTCAGGAGACAGAGAAACATTAACTTTAGCTCTGTTACGTTGGCTGTCATTTGGTATCAACGTCTTACGACTTTGTAGATGTAGACTAGGTCTTGTAACAATGTTGATAATTTTAGATTTTGTCAGAATATTTAAAGTGATGAAACATCTAATATATAAAAGCTATAAAGAAAAACATAACTCTTCTTGGAAGTCGGGTAAGAAAAGCAAGCAAGACCTTGTTTCTACAGGTCCTTAAGCAGTACTTATAGTTTTTAGGGACTTACATACGAGTTTTAACTAATCTCAACTAGACAACGGTTTTTTGGATGTATTGAATTTTAGTACTATTTACCTTTGGCTGTAAATACACATCATTTTAAGTAAGTCGTTTTCTATAAAATATTATGAATAAAAAAAATGCTTCAAATATATTTTTGCTGAAGAATCACACACCACGCTAAAGTCAACACTACACAAATAAAACAAGCTACAAAATATCGTGCACAACTTTGCACTGCCCTTAATCTCCTGTCACTATTAACTCAGAAAGGATCTGGCATTCGCATCAACATTTGCAGCGTGAATGATATTAGCCAGCGACAAAGATATAGCTGCCGGTGAGTCACAGCCCTATATTAACGTATGAAGAATATATTAGGGTAAGGAGAATCAGCGTTTTGGGCTACCTCTCCTTTAGCATTAAGTGTACAGTTAGTAACTCCTCCTATGTACTGGCTTATGTCCTTCTCTTATATACATCTTTTATGTACTCCTGTTATGAATGCTCTTATGTACTTCTCTTATGTACTGACGTATGTACTCCTCATAAGAACCTACTTATGTACTGTCTTATTTACTCTCTATCTACTCCTCTTATATGTATACTCTCTTATGTACTCCTCTTAAAAACTAACTTATGTAGTGTATTATGTACTGATTTATGTACTGCTTTATGTACTGCCTTATGTAATGTCGTATGTACTGTCTTATGTACTCTTCTTAGTTACTCTACTTATGTACTCTCTTATGAATGCTCTTCTTTATTCTTATGTGCTCTCTTATTTACTCTCTTATGTACTCCTTTTATGAATTATCTTATGTACTCTCTTATATATTCCTCTTATATACTCTCTTATATATTCCTCTTATGTACTCTCTTATGTACTCCTCTTATGTACTCTCTTATGTACTCTCTTATGTATTCCTCTTATGTACTTTCTTATATACTCCTCTTATATACTCTCTTATATATTCCTCTTATGTACTCTCTTATGTTTTCCTCTTATGTACTCTCTTATATATTCCTCTTATGTACTCTCTTATGTATTCCTCTTATGTACTCTCTTATGTACTCTCTTATGTATTCCTCTTATGTACTCTCTTATGTACTCTCTTATGTATTCCTCTTATGTACTTTCTTATATACTCCTCTTATATACTCTCTTATATATTCCTACATAAGAGAGTACATAAGAGGAATATATAAGAGAGTACATAAGAGAGTACATAAGAGGAGTATATAAGAAAGTGCATAAGAGGAATACATAAGAGAGTACATAAGAGGAATATATAAGAGAGTATATGTCTAAGAGTCTTTTTGGTCTAATTCAGGCTCTTATTTTAAGCAGTACGAAATCTGGAGGCTTGTAATCCTTAAATGAAATATTTATTTCGGCCGTATTTGGAGAACAAAGGTACTCTTCTGCTACGAATAGCTTAAGCATTCCATTATTAAATGACACGATCTCCAACAATCCTACATCTAAACATAACTAATTGTACAAACACAACAAATTGATGACTAATACAAATAGTTCTATCTATATATATTATAGCTGTCAGTGAGTCACAGCCCTATATAACGTATGAAGAATATATTAGAGTAAGGGCCAAATAAAGGAGAATGACTGATTTGGTCTACCTCTCCTCTAGCATTAAGTGTTAGTAACTCCTCTTATGTACTTCTCTCATATACATCTCTTATGTACTCCTCTTATGAATGCTCCTAAGTACTCCTCTTATGAACTCTCTTATGTACTCCCCTTATGACCTCTCTTATGTATTCCTCTTAATGTACTCTCTTATGTACTCTCTTATATACTCTCTTATGTATTCCTCTTATGTACTCTCTTATGTACTCCTCTTATGTACTCTCTTATGTACTCCTCTTATATACTCTCTTATGTATTCCTCTTATGTACTCTCTTATGTATTCCTCTTATGTACTCTCTTATATATTCCTCTTATGTATTCCTCTTATGTACTTTCTTATATATTCCTCTTATGTACTCTCTTATGTATTCCTCTTATGTACGCTCTTATGTACTCTCTTATGTATTCCTCTTATGTACTCTCTTATATATTCCTCTTATGTACTCTCTTATGTACACTCTTATATATTCTCTTATGTATTCTCTTATAACTCCTCTTATCTACTCTCTTATGTACTCCTCTTATGTACTCTCTTATAGTCCTCGTATGTACTCCTCGTATGTACCCCTTTTATGTACTCTCTTATATATTCTCGTATGTACTCTCTTATATATTCCTCTTATGTACTCCCTTATGTACTCTCTTATATACCCTCTTATGTATTCCTCTTATGTAAACTCTTATATACTCCTCTTATGTACTCTCTTATATTTTCTTCTTATCTACTCCTCTTATGTACTCTTATGTATTCCTCTTATGTACACTCTTATATACTCGTCTTATGTACTCTCTTATGTATTCTTCTTATCTTCTCCTCTTATGTACTCTTATGTATTCCTCTTATGTACTCTCTTATATACTCCTCTTATGTACTCTCTTATATATTCTTCTTATTTACTCCTCTTATGTACTCTTATGTATTCCTCTTATGTACTCCTCTTATATACTCTCTTATGTACTCCTCTTATGTACTTTCTTATTTTTGTATCTGCTTGAGTAAAAGGTATGGGTAAGTTGTGGTAAAGCCAACATAATTTAATATTCAATAGTTTTATTTTTTAAATACTTTGAGCTTCGATTTTTGAGAAGATCATTTACAGATTTCAAAATATGGAATGAACGTGTAAATTACTTTGTTATTACAGTAGATGAGTAATAAATAAATGACGTAGAACATTTTAATTTCAGTGATGCTTAGAATGACATAGATAACATGTGTGAATTATGGATGGATTACTCAAAAGTATCAGCTATGAATGCTTCGAAAGATGGAGAAATATTAATTACATCACTAAAGAATAAAAATATAAATCCAGTCGGTCGAACTTGAAATAGAATTAAAAATGTTTCCACGTAACTTATAACTCTTGAAATACAGTGATATTATAACCTTCATTATCTAACACAGATGATTTGGTTATATGATGTAGTGGTCTCATTCAGGCTCTTATTTATAGCAGTATGAAATCTGGAGGCTTGCAGTCCTATAAATGAAATATTTATTTCGGCCATATTTGGGGAACAAAGGTACACTTCTGCTACGAATAGCTTAAGCATTCCAATATTAAATGACACGATCTCCAACAATCCTACATCTAAACATAACTAATTGTACTAATACAACAAATTGTTGACTAATACAAATAGTTCTATCTATCATGTTAGTTCAAAGCTGTCTGCGGCACAATTACTTCAATCCGAAGCTTTCTCATTAGTCTTCAGGAGACAGAGAAACATTAACTTTAGCTGTAACGTTGGCTGTCATTTGTGTCTCGTCTGTATTTCGATGTCTTACAATTGCGTGGACTGGATCTTGTTGTAATCTTGGATTTTAGTCAGACATTCAAATTGAAAAAGATATATGGCCATAAAGAATATTACATTCTAGATAAAAATATAAACCTTCTTGACTGTCGGGTATCAAAAGCAAACACCAACCTTAGATTTCTTCAGGGCTTTAAGCAGTACTTTTCTTATCTAGACAAAGTTTATTTGGTGGTATTTACCTGAAATTGAAAATCTTGAAATAGCCTACTGGATTGATTAAGATTCCTCTTATTTACTCTTTGTATAAAATAAACTTTTTATTGTATGAACAATAACACACCACGCTAAAGACAACACTACACAAATAAAACAAGCTACAAAATATCGCTCACAACTTTGCACTGCCCTTAATCTCCTGTCACTATTAACTCAGAAAGGATCTGGCATTCGCATCAACATTTACAGCGAGAATGATATTAGCCAGCGACAAAGATATAGCTGTCGGTGAGTCACAGGCCTATATTAACGTATGAAGAATATATTAGGGTACTTTTTCGCCTCTTATGTACTCCTCTTTTGAACTCTCGTATGTACTCTCTTATGTACTCCTCTTATGACTGCTTTTATGTACTTCTCTTATGTACTCCCTTATGTACTCTCTTATATACTCTCTCATGTACTCTCTTATGTACTCTCTTATGTACTCTCTTATGTACTCTCTTATGTACTCTCTTATGTACTCCTCTTATGTACTCTCTTATGTATTCCTCTTATGTATTCCTCTTATGTACTCTCTTATGTATTCCTCTTATGTACTCTCTTATGTATTCCTCTTATGTACTGTCTTATGTACTCCTCTTATCTACTCTCTTATGTACTCTCTTATGTACTCCTCTTATGTACTCTCTTATGTACTCCTCTTATAGATGAGCAATAAATAAATGAAGGAGCTAACGATGAACATTTTCATTTCACTGATGCTTAGAATGACATAGATAACATAACTATAACTTTGCACTGCCCTTAATCTCCTGTCACTTTTAACTCAGAAAGGACCTGGCATTCGCATCAACATTTGCAGCGTGAATGATATTAGCCAACGACAAAGATATAGCTGTCAGTGACTCACAGCCCTATATTAACGTATGAAGAATATATTAGGGTACTTTTTCTCCTCTTATGTACTCCTCTTTTGAACTCTCGTATGTACTCTCTTATGTACTCCTCTTATGACTGCTCTTATGTACTTCTCTTATGTACTCCCTTATGTACTCTCTTATATACTCTCTCATGTACTCTCTTATGTACTCTCTTATGTACTCTCTTATATACTCTCTTATGTACTCCTGTTATGTACTCTCTCATGTACTCCTCTTATATACTCTCTTATGTACTCCTCTTACGTACTCTCTTATGTGCTCCTCTTATGTACCCCTCTTATGAATGATCTTACGTATTCCTCTTATGAATGATCTTATGTATTCCTCTTATGTACTCTCTTATGTACTCCTCTTATGTACTCTCTTATGTACTCCTCTTATGTACTCTCTTATGTACTCCTCTTATATACTCTCTTATGAACTCCATTATCAACTGGTTTCAACACTAGAAACATAAATAAATCCGCATCTAAATCTCGGTAACAATTATTTTTATAAAAACTGTTTCACATGTCTTTGGGTACGTCCTAAGACTTTACCAACCAACAATCCTACATCTTAACATAACTAATTGTACTAACACAACAAATTGATGACTAATACAAATAGTTCTATCTATCATGTTAGTTCAAAGCTGTCTGCGGCACAATTACTTCAATCCGAAGCTTTCTCATTAGTCTTCAGGAGACAGAGAAACATTAACTTTAGCTCTGTAACGTTGGCTGTCATTTGTGTCTCGTCTGTACTTCAATATCTTACAATTGTGTAGAGTAGGTCTTGTAACAATGTTGATAATCTTCGATTTTTCAAACATTCAAATTGATGTAACATCTAACAGATATGAGTTTATTACTAGTGAAAAAATAATCCTTCCAGAATATATTAGGGTAAGGGCCAAATAAAGGAGAATGGGCGTTTTGGGCTACCTCTCCTCTAGCATTAAGTGTAAAGTTAGTAACTCCTCCTATGTACTGGCTCATGTACTTCTCTTATGTACTCCTCTTATCAATTCCTCTGTTGTACTCCCCTTATGTACTGCTTTTATGTACTTCCTTATTTACTCTCTTATGCAATCCTCTTATCAACTCCTCTTTTGTACTCCCCTTATGTATTGCTCTTATGTACTCTCTTATGTAATCCTCTTATCAACTCCCCTTATGTACTCTTCTTATTTACTTATTTATTCTCTTTGTACTTCTCTAACATACTCTCTTATGTACTCCTCTAACATACTCTCTTATGTACTCCTCTTATAAACTAACTTATGAACTGCTTTATGTACTGCCTTATGTACCTGCCTTATATACTGCCTTATGTAATGTCGTATGTACTGTCTTACGTACTCCTCTTATGTGCTCTCATATTTACTCTCTTACGTTCTCCTTTTATGAACTATCTTATGTACTCTTCTTATGTACTCTCTTCTGTATTCCTCTTATGTACTCTTGTCCTCTTATGTACTCCTCTTATGTACTCTCTTATGTACTCTCTTATGTACTCCTCTTATGTATTCCTCTTATGTATTCCTCTTATGTACTCTCTTATGTATTCCTCTTATGTACTCTCTTATGTACTCTCTTATGTACTCCTCTTATGTACTCTCTTATGTACTCTCTTATGTACTCCTCTTATGTACTCTGTTATGTATTCCTCTTACGTATTCCTCTTATGTACTCTCTTATGTATTCCTCTTATGTACTGTCTTATGTACTCCTCTTATCTACTCTCTTATGTACTCCTCTTATGTACTCTCTTATGTACTCCTCTTATAGATGAGCAATAAATAAATGAAGGAGCTAACGATGAACATTTTCATTTCACTGATGCTTAGAATGACATAGATAACATAACAATAACTTTGCACTGCCCTTAATCTCCTGTCACTTTTAACTCAGAAAGGACCTGGCATTCGCATCAACATTTACAGCGTGAATGATATTAGCCAGCGACAAAGATATAGCTGTCAGTGAGTCACAGCCCTATATTAACGTATGAAGAATATATTAGGGTACTTTTTCTCCTCTTATGTACTCCTCTTTTGAACTCTCGTATGTACTCTCTTATGTACTCCTCTTATGACTGCTCTTATGTACTTCTCTTATGTACTCCCTTATGTACTCTCTTATATACTCTCTCATGTACTCTCTTATGTACTCTCTTATGTACTCTCTTATATACACTCTTATGTACTCCTCTTATGTACTCTTTTATGTACTCCCTTATGTACTCTCTTATGTACTTACTTATTTACTCTCTTATGTACTCCCTTATGTACTCTCTTATGTACTTACTTATTTACTCTCTTATGTACTCCTCGTATGGACCCCTCTTATGAATGATCTTATGTATTCCTCTTATGTACTCCTCTTATGTACTCCTCGTATGTACCCCTATTATGAATGATCTTGTGTATTCCTCTTATGAACTCTCTTATGTACTCTCTTATGTACTCCTCTTATGTACTCTCTTATGTACTCCTCTTATATACTCTCTTATGAACTCCATTATCAACTGGTTTCAACACTAAAAACATAAATAAATTAACCGCATCCAACTATCGGTAATAATTATTTTTATAAAAACTGTTTCACATGTCTTTGGGTACGTCCTAAGACTTTACCAACCAACAATCCTACATCTTAACATAACTAATTGTACTAACACAACAAATTGATGACTGTGATGAGTTTTCATACACCTTGTTATAAACCTAATAAACGCAATGAATCAAGTATTTAATTTTCTATTAAAACTTGCCAAGTAACATCATTAAAAAGTAACTATTTTTAACTGAGGTATGTTTATGGAACTTGGTACTTACTCAGATCTCACTTCTTTTATAGGCGAAGCATTCCCATATTATCGAACTTGGCAGTCTTTCACATTTTTGTTTTGGGTGGGATTTCATTTATTTTTGTAAGGTTATTTATTTTGTTTTTTTCTTATGATGAAGTTAGTTAAAGAAATGTGTCATTTATACTATCTTTTAGATTCTTACAAAGAAATGAACTAGATTAACTAAATGGACTAGATTTACCAACTGACTGACATGACATGTTATCATATATTATGTTCGTGGATCAAAGTTACACATTCGTTATTTTCGAAAGTGACTCACACTTGGCCGTTTTCAGATTTTTACTTTGACTAAATACAAACCTTTGTAACGAATTTCAGATCGGTACGACCATTCGAAGTTATATTATATAAATATAGATAAAGGACAATGGGCAGATTGGTATACCCCACCAATAGCAATGTCATATATATCATTGGATAGGCCTTTTTATGTAGAACAATATTTACTATGACAGCTTTGCTGAAATGTTTGTCCGTTCTGAGATATAGATCAAAAACTGTGCAAAAGTTAGAACTAAGTAATCTATTGATAACTCAAGTTTTTAAAGGAAAATCTAAGAACTACTAAGTGTAAGTCTTGTATGGTCTACCTGCTGTACCCGTTAAGGTCCATAATTGTTACTTTTATGTAGCATTTGAATCTTTTATTGTACCAACTGGATATTGCGCGTAATGAGAAACCGCACCAATAGGAAAGTCACACATATCGATGGATAGGTCTTTTTAACTGGAACAACATTTACCATGACAGTTTTGTTCTATTGTTTGTCCGTTCTGAGATATAGATAAAAAACAATCTGAAAACTAATGCTGACCAATCTGTAATCTGATTTTCTTTGAAACAAGACTTAAAGTTATTAGTACTAAGTTTGTCCTTTAAAAACTTGAGGTATCAATAGATTACTTAGTTCTAACTTTTGCACAGTTTTTGATCTATATCTCAGAACGGACAAACATTTCAGCAAAGCTGTCATAGTAAATGTTGTTCTACATAAAAAGGCCTATCCAATGATATATATGACATTCCTATTGGTGGGGTATACCAGGTCCCATATATTTGTGCCCATTGTCCTTTAGTTCGTTTTCGTTCCAGACCGCGTACATGGTGACACTCACACATGATATTACTTGATTTATAACATGTTTGGACTTTAAAAGAGACTATGACCCTTGAGTTTGTTTCGGCGTTTCTTCTCAGGGATCAGTCAGTTAGGAAATGCCGACCTCAGCATTCTTAAAATGACGTGTAAAAGTGATGTAATGTCCAACTTGCAAAATAAACGATTTCATTTCATTTCATTTCATTTCATTTCATTTCATGTATACTCCTCTTCTTATATACTCCTCTTATATACTCTCTTATGTACTCGATTATGTACTATCTTATGTACTCCTCTTATATACTCTCTTATGTACTCCTCTTATGTACTCTCTTATGTACTCCTCTTATATACTGTCTTATGTAGTCCTCTTATGTACTCCTCGTATGTACCCCTCTTATGAATAATAAATGATCTTATGTATTCCTCTTATGAACTATCTTATGTACTCCTCTTGTGTACTCCTCTTATGTACTCCTTGTATGTACCCCTCTTATGTACTCCTCTTATGAATGATCTTATGTATTCCTCTTATGATCTCTCTTATGTACTCTCTTGTGTACTCTCTTTTGTACTCCTCTTATGTACTCTCTTATGTGCTCCTCTTATTTACTCTCTTATGTACTCCTCCTATATACTTTTATGTACTCCTCTTATTTACTCTCTTATGTACTCCTCCTATATACTTTTATGTACTCCTCTTATGTATTCCTCTTATGAACTCTCTTATGTACTCTCTTGTGTACTCTCTTATGTACTCCTCTTATGTACTCTCTTATGTACTCCTCTTATGTACTCTCTTCCGACTCTCTTATGTACTCTTTTGTACTCTCTTATGTACTCTCTTATGTACTCCTCTTATTTACTCTCTTATGTACTCCTCTTTATGTACTCTCTTATGTACTCCTCTTATGTACTCCTCTTATGTACTCTCTTATGTATTCCTCTTATGTACTCTCTTATGTACTCCTCTTGTGTACTCCTCTTATGTACTCCTTGTATGTACCCCTCTTATGTACTCTCTTATGTACTCCTCTTGTGTACTCCTCTTATGTACTCCTTGTATGTACCCCTCTTATAAATAATAAATGATCTTATGTATTCCTCTTATGAACTCTCTTATGTACTCTCTTATGTACTCCTCTTATGTACTCTCTTATGTACTCCTCTTATGAATGATCTTATGTATTCCTCTTATGAACTCTCTTATGTACTCTCTTGTGTACTCTCTTATGTACTCCTCTTATGTACTCTCTTATGTACTCCTCTTATGTACTCTCTTCCGACTCTTTTATGTATCTACTCCTCCTATGTACCCTCTTATGTACTCCTCTTATGTACTCTCTTATATATTCCTTATTGGGAATAGGATATGGGCGCAAAGAAAAATACAATTTCAGAAATCGTACCTGTAATTAATATTTCTGCAAGGAAGGTATAATGTGTTGCCATGTTAAACATTACCAGAGACAATATACAAAAATAATTTTTGTTTTATACCAACATTCCTCTTATCTACTCTCTTATGTACTCCTCTTATGTACTCTCTTATGTACTCTCTTATGTACTCCTCTTATTTACTCTCTTATGTACTCCTCCTATATACTTTTATGTACTCCTCTTATGTACTCTCTTATGTACTCTCTTATGTACTCTCTTATGTACTCCTCGTATGTACCCCTCTTATGAATGGTCTTATGTATTCCTCTTATGAACTTTCTTATGTACTCTCTTATGTATTCCTCTTATTTACTCTCTTATGTACTCCTCCTATATACTTTTATGTACTCCTCTTATGTACACCTCTTATGTACTCTCTTATGTACTCTCTTATGTACTCCTCGTATGTACCCCTCTTATGAATGGTCTTATGTATTCCTCTTATGAACTTTCTTATGTACTCTCTTATGTATTCCTCTTATGTACCCTCTTATGTATTCCTCTTATGTACACTCTTATATACTCCTCTTATGTACTCTCTTATGTACTCCTCTTATGTACTCTCTTATGTATTCCTCTTATGTACTCTCGTATGTATTCCTCTTATGTACTCCCTTATGTAGTTTTTTTTATTTTTGTAGCTGCTTGAGTAAAAGGTATGGTAAGTTGTGGTCAGGTAAGCCAACATAATTTAATATTTAATAGTTTTATTTTTTAAATACTTAGAGCTTCGATTTAGGAGAAGATCATTTACAGATTTCAAATTATGGAATGAACGTGTAAATTACTTTGTTAATACTGTTGATGAGCAATAAATAAATGTCGTAGTTGACAATGAACATTTTGATTTCAGTGATGCTTAGAATAACATAGATAACATGTGTGAATTATGTATGGATTACTCAAAAGTATCAGCTATGAATTCTTCGAAAGATGGAGAAATATTAATTACGCCACTAAAGAATAACAATATATATCCAGTCGGTAGAACTTGAAATAGAATTAAAAATGTTTCCACGTAACTTAAAACTCTTTAAATACAGTCCAAAGTAATATCATAACCTTCATTATCTAACACAGATGACCTTTCAGATATTCAGTTCAAAACTTTCTTCGTAATCATTTCTATCTGTTCAGTGACAAACGACCGACTCTTGGCTGTAACTGCCAAATAAATTACGTTAAACCGGCTATTTGGCAGCCATTTTTAATTTAACCTTTCGACACAAGTTTACATCAAATATTTCGTCGTCTAAGCCAAAAAAACTTCGTACAGTTTCAATACAAACATATTGCGTCATAAATCCCCATAAATAACGATATTTGGCACCGATACAGTGTTGCTAGTGTTATAAATTTGCGGATTTGCACACAATTTATATGTTCAAAGTGTAAAGCCATTGTGCTTTTGGAGATCCATAAAAATAGTTATTGCAAATTTTTATGGAGACACATTTTTTTTCCATTTTGGTAATTTGATATAACGACAGTTAGGTAATTTGATTTTTTTTTTAATGGAACTCATGACTAAACATGTATTTATGCATTACAGCAGTGTTATTCTTTTCAATGAAATTAAAAATTCGAATTTCTTTTAAAATCAAATATGTAGCTACTTATATTGTCAAAGTTTTTATTTTAAGTCGATGTGTTAAATGATTAAAGTTCTTTTGGTGTTGGTGGCAAATTTCAATGTAATAAAGACCATGTCATTAGTTAAAACAACATTATTATCAAAGATACAGAACCCTCTACTGTATACCCAATTGCTCTTGACAATTCAGTTGCCTAATTCAGGTATTCGCGTGTCGCAAGCCCACAATACTCTTTTGAATTTCAATTGTTTCTGTCTCTGCGTTTTCCAGCTACTAATCCTTACCCATATGGTTTTTAACAACATTTTTATCAACAAAATCACCATCACCTTATTTTTATAGATATAAGGTTTAATTTCCACTAATTGAAATGCAATAAAAGTTGGTAATTTCTTTTAAGTGTTTGCAAATCTCTCGGTCTTTGAAATTTCCGGCCGTACCTTTGATCAAATGATGTAGTATATTATGATTTATGACTAAAGCAATATGGTTCAATTTTGCGTGTGTTCAATGTCTGTTTGATTTGTTGAATGTTGACTCAGTTGGCCTGACAAATAGTTATGTCATTGAGGTTAAATTGACGGTAACTAATATTGATTTATTAACTAAATAGTTGCTGTGGGCGGCCTCTTAAGTCTGGGATTAATAAATCACGGATGTTGAATTAATTCTTGTTTGATTTGGCTTTTGTGTTATCTTTGATTTTAGACGTATTGATTGAGTTAAAATACAAACGTTGTAAGATTTAGATAATCGTGAATAACTGGATATTGTTCACCTGAACAAAATTATTTAAGAAATAAGAGAAACAGGAAGATTAATAAAACAAGATAATTTTATTAATACTTTTAACACATTTCAAACAGCACTACTCTGCATTAAAAAACTCCACTTGTAAAGTACACTAATAAAATAACAAGTCTAATTAAAAAACAAATGAATAGAAAATTAAACATCATTTCAAAGCCTTACTAAAAAAAGGCGGTACCCATACCATACAGTAAATTGTAACTAATAAACATCTAGACTTAACTTCGCGTAAAACAGAACGTAACAATTTTTTACGCAACATTGTTTTAAAATTCTCGTAAATCGTTAAGTAGCACCTGCTCATTGCTTACAATTTGAATTGCTAAACTGAATTCATGGTCACTGTAAAATTATTGCAGAAGGTCTAAAGAATCTTCTTACATACCCAAGTCAATGGTAAAACAAAACTCTAGAATGGGTAAATATTGTTAAGGTTGTGTTAACATTTTTATCCTTAAGCAACAGCTTTAATCGGTGAAAACACTGTTTGTTTTCCAAATACTTTTAGTATTTATAAATTTATGCAGAATATCACAGCCCTATATTAACGTAATAAGAATATCTTAGTTAGGGTAAGGGCCAAATAAAGGAGAATGAGCGTTTTAGGCTATCTCTCCTCTAGCATTAAGTGTAAAGTTAGTAACTCCTCCTATGTACTGGCTTATGTACGTCTCTTATATATGTTACCGGCCGATCCCCATTTTAGGACAAACCAGTTTTGCCTAGGCTCAACTAGTTCTTCCTATACGCGTTAGGATTAACTAGTATAGCCTAGTCCAAACTAATTTGTCCTAAGCCCGACAGGACGGACCAGTTTAGGCTAGGCAAAACTAGTTGATCCTAATATCAATACGCACACTCTAGGATAAACTGGTATAGCCTAGTCAAAACATATACATATCTAAAAGTCTAAATAAATAGATGAACTAAATAAACTGCTCCGTGTTTAGAAAAATAATCATCTCTATTAAACTATAATGATTCGTCGTTATGGATAAATTGATAACACGAACAATCATACTACATATATGCAGCAAACTAACAAATAATAGGTAAGTATTTTTTTTTTTATAGAAGCAATAATCAAATCTCAAATTAAAATTGTTGTCGTTAAAAGTTATGGATAATAATTGGTAATGCAAACAATCACACTATAACAAATAATACTGTTTTTTTTTAAGAAGCAATAATCATACGAGTATTATGTTAATTATTAAAAATTTTATTTATTTTTACACGGTTTGCTTTGGTGGCACTTAGAATTGCAGAGTATCATTGCCTTCTTGCACTGGCATCTGTTTGTGGAACACTTCTTGTTGCAGCTGCATCTCACAAAACCTTGGCCTGATCATACCATACCAGTTTATCCTAGAGTGTGCGTATTGATATTAGGATCAACTAGTTTTGCCTAGCCTAAACTGGTCCGTCCTATCGGGCTCAGGACAAATTAGTTTGGACTAGGCTGTACTAGTTAATCCTAACGCGTATAGGAAGAACTAGTTGAGCCTAGGCAAAACTGGTTTGTCCTAAAATCGGGTTCGGCCGGTAACATATACACCTCTTACTCCTCTTACATTCTCCTTTTGTGTACTCGTCTTATATGTATACTTCTCTTATGTACTCCTCTCATGTACTCTCTTATGTACTCCTCTTATGTACTCCTCTTATGTACTCTCTTATGTACTCTCTTATGTACTCCTCTTACATACTCTCTTATGTACTCCTCTTATAAACTAACTTATGAACTGTCTTATGTACTGATTTATGTACTGCTTTATGTACCTGCCTTATGTAATGTCGTATGTACTGTCTTATGTACTGTCTTACGTACTCCTCTTATATACTCCTCTTATGTGCTCTCATATTTACTCTCTTATGTACTCTCTTATGTATTCCTCTTATGTACTCCTCTTACGTACTCCTCTTATGTACTTTCTTATGTATACCTCTTATGTACTCTCTTATGTAGTCCTTTTATGTACTCTCTTATGTAATCCTCTTATGTACTCTCTTATGTATTCCTCTTATGTACTCTCTTATGTACTCCTCTTATGTACTTTCTTATGTATTCCTCTTATGTACTCTCTTATGTAATCCTCTTATGTACTCTCTTATGTACTCCTCTTATATACTCTCTTATGTACTCCTCTTATGTACTCTCTTATGTACTCCTCTTATATACTCTCTTATGTACTCCTCTTATGTACTCTCTTATATACTCTCTTATGTACTCCTCTTATATACTCTCTTATGTACTCCTCTTATGTACTCTCTTATATACTCCTCTTATGTACTTTCTTATTTTTGTAGCTGCTTGAGTAAAAGGTATGGGTAAGTTGTGTTCTAGCCAACATAATTTAATATTTAATAGATTTATTTTTTAAATACTTTGAGCTTCGATTTAGAAGAAGATCATTTACAGATTTCAAAATATGGAATGAACGTGTAAATGATTTTGTTAGTACAGTAGATGAGCAATACACAGATGACATAGCTAACGATGAACATTTTAATTTCAGTGATGCTTAGAATGACATAGACAACATATGTGTGAATTATGGATGGATTACTCAAAAGTATCAGCTATGTTAATATCCCGTAAATTATTATACAGTGACATTTTTGCAATGGCTAAGAGCACTTCTCCATCGGAGATGGGAAGGAGTGGTGTGTCAGGAAAAGGTTCACTACTTTGTTTTCCTAGCTTTGTCTCTAATAAATAGGCGGTTCTTTATTACCAGAAGCTACTGGCTTATTCTTACTTTCTTACTATTATTTGCAGATATATGAAAACGTTTGTGTAAAATGAAACTTCTGCTTCTCATTCCTGCACATTGGTACCTTTATGGTCAATTAACTTGAACTTAATTGCTTCATACTTGATACCCAATTGTTTTATAAAGATGTCTATTCAATGTGAATGTGGAAGTTTAATTTACTTTATTTTGTGGAATTTGTACGCCAAATGAATTGTCGTTTTAAATAGTGTACTAAGTAGGTATTAGCTTTTTTACTCTTAGGGCTGATTTTTCAACCACCAGATAACTTCTATCTGAGGAATATTTGTAACGTTTTGACAGCTTTTGTACGGGAAATACATATGTCAAACCGCCATATTTATTTCTCAGATAGAAGTTAACTGATGATTGAAAAATCAGCCCTTAATATGTTACTTTGTTGGAAACATACTTTTCTAGGAAAGCTCTCATCTGTGAAAGTATTGTTTACAGGACCTGTGGATTAATTTAGGTTAAATCTTGAATGAATATAAAAAAACTTATCTGTATATTGATAACGAGTTCTTTAAAAATTCCTCATTCACTTTAATTTGACTCAAGACTATAAATTCTCCGATTCCTTAAAGCAAATTAAGCTGTCGATCGCGCCTGATCTCTCTCCGGTCGTGTCAGATTGCCGTTACATCGGGCTATGAGAGTGAAAGAATAGAGAGTGCACCTGTGTCTACACAAACGCTTATGCACCCCTGGATACAGAATATTTTTCCAGCGTAATGCAAAAAAAATGTGACTTAAGCAATCATACTTTTTCAACTTTTTTATCGAAGGTAAGTAATGCGTAAAGCGTAAGCAGAAATACTTAGAAGTATGCATAAATAGCAGTAATACAAGGTGTTAGTAATACAAGTTGTTAGTAAGACATTAGAACTTTTATTATTCATGTATGTGAAGTTCACGGTATTTCGCCTTAATATGGAATAACATACTGAAAAGGAACTGTGTTATATTTATGTATGTTACAACTGTAGTTGGTTGTTAATTATTAAGTGCCATTTCCTATTGTTTTTGCTATTTTGTTTAACTTTCCCATATCAAGTTTTTCATGTGCTGAAAAAATTTAAGTGTTTGAAAACTTATGCGTTAGACAGACCTGTTCTGTACGCAAAATATTTTTGTGCCCCAGGGCTTAATGATAGACCAACATTTTTCTCATATTTATTTTGAAAATCATTTTTTTTTAATAGCGATTCCAGATACAACTCTTTTACTCTACTTAGATTCAGCGACCCATGTGAAGATCCTTAAAAAAAAGGAATTCCCAAAGCAGAACAGATACTTAAATCACCGAATTATTTCGCTATCTGACAGACAAGCATAGTAAACTATCCCATTACAAACATTGGCATACTTGTATTATACACAATGATTCCTCTACGCCTATTCCTACATACCCACATTTCTCCCCATTCAAGCTCGCGTTCTAGCTAATGGTTTTGAAGTATCGGCATTGTGTCCCGGCCCTAAGCGCTTTGTACCACGTTATTTATGTGGCAAACCTATTAATACTCATTATTATAACAGCTGTGAATTCCCCTATACATATACTAAAACTTGTCACAGAGCAAAATATTTATGTGACAACTTTTGTCACACTGCAATTTTTGAACATTAGAATGTTAGAGCGTTTGTTAGACTGTGGCAGTAGGGTATGAATACCAGTTATGCGATATGTCAAAAGCCATTTTGTAAGAGCAGAAAGATCGGCTTTGTTGCACAAAGTGCCGTCGAGGTGGCGTGAGTGATGTTTTTACCTTTTGTGTCTCGGCACACATTTCTCATGTTAATGTCTTCTGAGAGCTCTAAATTATTTATTTAATGGTGGTCATAATTTCTGCCGCGTTAACATATTTTGAGGAGATGAAATGAGTAAAAGTAAAAAAGTAAGATCTCACATATTTAATGCAAGTACGAGTTATTTATTTTGCGTGTGAGAAACTTGAAAGGTTGTTTCACTTTCCAATTTATTTACGACTTTGCATTGCACACTTATGTTTAACAGCTTTATTATCAATAAAGAATCAGACGAGCCGTGGCGTCCCTTGCTTGACGAAAGAATACCTACGAAGAAATAAATTATTTGCTTTGAAAAGTAAAAATTTCGAATTTTACAAAAATATCTAACTATATAGAAAAAGACTATTCCTGCCCATAAAACTCAATACGAAACCCCATCCCCACTTAACCCACTCCCACTCACTACTCACTCTTGTCATACTACCCTAGCGTGAGGATATTCCGCGTCCAATATCACAAGCAATAAGCGCCCGACTGCGCTCGTCACTCGTAATCGCACATATAAATCAGCCATTATCTCGCCTCTCGAAGGCAACAGTACAAAACGGTGACGCCAACAAATGACCGCCATTTTTCCCCAGCAGCCGTGGCGGAGGACTCTGTCAATATATCCGTCAGCTGCGACCGAGTTGTAGCGGGGAGCGGACGGTAATTTGAATTTTCGCCCTACTTGTGACGTCACGTTCATAAAATTTTTATGAACGTGGTTAAAATTGTTATGTTTTATTTATAAAAAATATTAGCATTTGTTATAAAAAAATATGAAATTATGAACTTAAAATGTTTCTCGTATGAACCCAATTTGTATCGTAACTCTTGCGTATATTGATAATAATCAGCACATCAGTTTAAATCAAAAGAAACATTTATCTACGACTGAAATTCATAAAATGCGCCAACATTCAGCAAGCTGAAAGTCCTTGTAATCTTTTACGCTGTAAAAACCGTCATTATATCCGTTGCACTTTTGCTTCGGCCAATAAATTCTAAATAATGTTCGTTATTTATGAAGATATGACCGCTGAAAGATTATTTGGCAAATGGCGTACAATATAGTCTGTCGTCAAACCGCATCTTTGTTGACTTGAAATATTATATTAGTCGGTCAACTAAAGTACTTTATTTCTGGATTTTTATCATCCGTTGGCACAGTTGAATGTTTGTCCGTTCGAGACAATTAAAATGACTGTTATTAATGAATACGGTAACAATTACAATTAATTAAGTAGTGAGTTGTGTGATATTTTATTTTAAATTAACAGCTGTGCTGATCAGTCGATGTTTATTGAAGCGTGACCATATCTGGCACGTTAAAGATCTTATCAATTGCTCCCGGTGTAAAAATAGCAAAAAAACGTGACTTTGTTTACTAGTTTAAAATTAAAAAGACTTGGAATATTACTGTAGTCATGTAGATTAATAAAATTCAAATACATACAAATGATATTTTTACGTAGAAATGCATTGTCGCTCGGCTTATCTGTGGCACGATACAACAACTTTTTGTATGCAGAATAGAATATAAATCAGAAGTCTATTCGTCACAAGATTGTCATTAGTAACTAAGCAATAAAATGCGTGGCATAATGAAATAAGTCATTTTTTTTATTTGCTAAAATATATTTCAATTCTGACGGAGCCATGAAATTCTCCCACTGACAGAAGTAACCCGCTTTCCGCTAACACAGCGGCCAAACCCCACCTCGCCCCATCTGCCACCCTAACCACTGTTATGTTTTATTTGCGCGATAAATTACTTTTTATTACACATATTTTGTCGTGTTATAATAACTAATGTACTCTCTCAATTCGCGTGTAATGCCGCGTAGCGATATATGTATTTTTTTCGTTATTTATTTCTCGTTTTTATTGCTTTCACCCTCTTTTGTTTGATAGACGGTTTGAGTTTGAAAATATTTGATTTCATTTTTTTATTTATTTTTTTCAAGGGGACCTGTGTGATGCATTTGTTTTTATTGGCGTGTGTAACTTTTCCGATAGAGCTATAGAGCGGTTTCCAATTGGTAGCAGTACAAATGGATAACTTGATACAGGTATATTGGGTCTTAAGTCACAAACTTAAACGTAAGTTGAATTGTTCTTAGGTACTTAATTGAATATCTAAATGTTTTTAAAACCAAGAGCTGCTATCACAAGCTTACGATTTTTCCCTCAAAATGAATTTATATTTTCATCCTTGTATAAATACTACATCCCCCTAGTTTATTTTTTAGATGCATCGAATTTTCCCCACGGAAAAATAGACATAAAGATGTCTACGAAAGTATAATACGCAATAAAGGGAACAAGCGAACTGCCTACAGCAAAGCTTAAACAAATAAACATAAAAACAATACTGAACTTTAAACTAAGAAGCCCATAATCCACCACCCCTATGTTCAGCATCCAAGATGTATACGGAAAAAAATTTCAGAAGTATAGTTCTGAGTTTAGTTAGATTGGCCTAAATTGGCTCGCATTGACTTTACGACGGTCAAATGTATGAATAAAACACTACAGCTGGTGTGAGAGGTGTAAAATGAGTTATTTTTTTTAAATACTTGCTGTAGTATTTCATAATTGAGAATCACTGATGCTAATCCTAATTCTGTTTTCGACCTATGTATTTGTATCAGATGTTTTTATAATTATGTGACTGGAAAGTCAAGAAAATTTACTTGCGACTTCCGATTTATAAAACAATTGATCTGGAAGTATTCCATGCATATTTTTTAGAGGTTTGTCTGTCAATTACTAACGTTGAAATTAAGCATTTAGTTTAGGTTGAATTAAAAAATTGTACATATTTACTATAATAGACACCAAGATATCAAGTGTTGGTTTTTCTGCAAATATCCTTTGTTTGGCTGGAAGGTTCTATCCTCGGAGGCATGATCGTTGTTGTTCAATACGTCTCGCTCGCATCCGCATTATGTTCGCGGCCGCTCGTAAAACTTCGACAAATTCAAATACGGCTAGAGATGTGCTGTTCAATCGGAAGCGGAAATCGACTGTCGATAAATAATGTTCAACATTGTTTTTTTTTCAAAAACAATAAAATCCTTTGAAAATATACCAAACACAAAATTTCAACATAATACTTTTAAAATGATCAGCCCTATATCCATCTAAAATATTTACGCCATTCAAAGCATGCATAAAGTCCTCTTATTGAGCGTTAAAAATAATGACAAATGATCTACATCCATAGTTTAATTCTAGTCAGTCACCGTTACATCAAAATATTATTTTTTCAGATTCACGACACATCGAACGTGAACATTAATCGTATCATAATTGCCGTATATAAGTACATTAATCATAATATTAGTGCGATCCATTTATCATACTTGTGACGGTCTCATCGAAACATATCATTTTTAATGTTAGTTGTCAAACATTAATTTTAGGACAATGCTTTATGTAGGTACATAATGGTTTTTAGCCATTAGGTTTTATAGCCATTATAGTTCTTATTCACAGGCTTACTAAAAAGCGCTGAAGTTGGTTTCTGTGAAGTTTAACATCTTTCATAATTTAATACCATTATATCAGTAAAATTACTAGCTGATAGATTTTTTGCAAACTTGATACATGTACTCTAACGTAGAAATTTTTACTTAAATCGATATCGATAAAACTTTAGAAAAAACATATGGCCATCACTAGAGCAAAGAAAAATACTGTTATTGCAATGGTCGGTGAAAAGAGTTCGTACGTTTTAAAATGTAGTGAAAATTTAGTATTACGGTAATAGCTTTTATTGTATTGGGGCATATAAATATAGGAGAGAGTTCTTTCGTGAATATTACTTGGCTATTCTTTTAGTTTCTTTATGGCGGTAGTATTGGCTTTGTGCGAAGGCTTTTACTATGAGCTATGGTCTGGGTAGAACTTTAGGCAATAATCCATATTATTTGTATCATAAGTTAGGATGCAACTGAGCACCAGTGTTGGCTGGGAGCCGACAACTATATAGAAAAGGCTAGGTAGATAATGAATTTTGAAGCTAAGCTATGTAAAAATGTTTTAGTTGGTAATTTCAAATGTTGCAGTAAAACTGTAAAATCATACATTACCTAAAACATCAAGCTCTTAAATTAAAACTGCGAAGATGGATGACAATTCTGAGCTGGAGGAATACTCAATAAAATATAACTGATTACCATCTACTATACAGTAGCAAGTATATAAAACTTGCCGAGATATCCTTAACCTCATTACTGCGGAAAGCAAATGATACAACTTTATTAGCCTTTCCTTTAGCGGTAGTGATACAAATGACTCGGTACCTTAGCGGTAAATGATGATGCGCTAATATGGCATTTTCAGAATCTAGCGCATTTACTTTTTGGATTGACGACTGAAGAATTTTTATGCCTATCAATTCCGAATCAATATGAATAGATTTTAGCGTTGATTGAGTCTTCTGCATAAAAAGATTTTGTTCATCATCAGCCATAATCAAAGAATTTGTTAATCGGACAAACATTTTAGCAAGTGTGCAATCAATGCTGATGACGGTATTCAATGCAAAGAGGCCTTTATTGTTTTTAAGGAACCAATGACAATAATGCCAGCCTTTTGGTTACTCTCCCAGTCGACAGCGGTGGGGACGAATTTTAAATGCTTTTAGTTTTTGGGTTTTTTACAAGAATAGTTTTAAATTTAAATGTAAATGACAATTATTAATACAAATACCCCACTTTAAATAATAACGATATCCTCAAAGTTCCGCCAATACGTAAATAAATTGAAATGATGCGGAGAACGGGCGTCGGGACAGGAAGATAAGTGTGGCGTGCCAGTTTAATGGCTGCCATACATCTAGTGGCAACTGTGAGGGGACGAGAGTGATTTTTCATCGGGACACTGGCGTAATGCATGAACTTAAAAGTTTTGCGTGATACGGAACGGTTGAATGGTGTTGTGGTCCTGTTTGTGTACGGTCATTTTTGTGGGTTGTGTGTGATGGTGATTGGGGTATGTCGCTGGTTTGAATTTAATTTACTTAAGTATAAATAGGTTTTTGGTAGTTACATGGTGTTTTAGGTAATTTTACTGAAAACAAAACAGATTTTAGGTGTTTTCATCTCCCGAGCGTTTTCTCTACTATGTTGGGGTTGGCTTCCAGTCTAACCGGATTCAGCTAAGTACCAGTGCTTTACAAGGAGCGACTGCCTATCTGACCTCCTCAACCCGGGCAACCCGATACCCCTTGGTTAGACTGGTGTCAGACTTAATGGCTTCTGACTACCCGTAACAACTGCCAAGGATTTACAAGGTTTTTGTAGATATTATACAGATTTCAAAAATGAAATTGAACGGAACTGAGACTTTTAGCAGTCTTATTTTTAAAAGCTAATATTGATAGAGTGGTCCTCTAAAAGTACCTACCTGTAAATAAAATGAAATCTAGCAAATAACATTCTCAAAAGTAAATAAATTACTTAACTAGCTATCGGCTATAACGTTAATCTAAGTCACAAATCAAATTTAATTCATACAAATCGCACAGGGCCGTTACAGTGGGGACATGTGCAAACGCAAATAAATCGCAACGATTTATTAGTCGCACTGTCGCACAATCCGAGACCGATATAAATAATGATAATAACGGATCAAATAAAAAATAACATGCGTTTGTTGTGAAATGGTACACAATTTAGATGTTGCAGTGATTGGTAGTGATCAGACTTTTTTTATTATTTCCAGATCTTTGTCATTTTTTTTTTTCATAATTACATTTCGTAATAAACATTTACGATTATAGAAATATTCAAAAAGTTTCCAAAAGTAAGTACCGATTGACATAATTTACAGACACAACATGAAAACGCAGACACCAACAACATAAAGCTAAACATAGATTAATATCCCGATAACATGGAACTAAATGACATTGTCGGTACAATAAACAATAATAAATCAATCAATCAACACAGCAGTCTCAACTGTCAGCAAAACAAGAAAGTAATTGACGTAATTACGCGTCGACCTCAGAAAACATAAATCGTTTGACCTTAGAACTGAACCTGGGACCTTGCTCTCAAGTTGGCTGACGTCATTATTCCGAGTGTCACTATATCAGACATTCATAATGGTTATGAATGTTGGATGTGTTAGATTGTGTGATTGTTCTGGATTAGATAAGATGATAGAAGCAATTGTAGACAGAATAAGAGATGATCGGATGGCAAAACTATGATTCTATCCAACGTTCTTTAAAATAAATCAAGTATTATTAAAACTGTCAAATTGATTTAGGCGTGTCTGATTTTGATATGAGCTGTCAACAATTTAATGCCCAATGGTAGTAAAGGACGGTTTTATAACAGTTTATTAGGTAAGCTGAAGAAACAATGTATCGTTTTGAAATGATCTTTTATTATCATTGTGTAACGTTCTTAATGACCCACCTATTCTCAGACCATACGGTGTCGAAATACGTAATAAATATATGCCTATAAACACACAAACAGTATCAAATTCAAACAAATGGTATTTCCATCCAAACAAACCCACATGTAACGACCAGACATTTATTCAAATGTCCATCAATAAAATTTTACTGCGACATAAAAATATCAAATGGTAGGGTGTCGTGATGGATGGCGCGGACATAATTGGCCGTCCTCCGCATGTTAATGAATCGTGCGTAATGAAAAATGATTGTGCAACCGTGTCAGGACATGTCCGGTGGCGGTGTGATGTATGGTCACACTACTTCGTGAAACGAATCGAGTTACAAATGGCGGCTTTGAAGTGTTTTTGGAAGTAGTGACGGAGGGTTGTTGTTAATGATGGCACTCTGAAGAATATTTAAGTGGACACAGATGTCCTATTTTGGGCCTGTCAGCGTGGTGAATATGTTTGGAGTTTGAAAGAAAATTCAATTATGAATTTGAAAATGTAAATAATATTATAATTTTGGGTAGCGTTACTTAGTGAATCGACAAATTGGTGAAAGTTGGTGGTATTTTTTTTATTAATTTCAATTTAAATGTATATAATTAAACAATAACTCAAGTTTCTTTTCCTTAAAATAATATTCGCATGAATACCAGATAAAAGTCACATTTGCATGCATCTTCCAAATGAGTGACTTCAAAAGTTCTTACCAAATAAAACTGTGTATTCTAATTCAGTACAACAATATGCGTAATTTTACCAACATATTCAAAAACCAGTCCCATAAAATTAATCTCAATTACAAATCTCCCATTCCCTTCACGAAAAACCGTTAAAACTTAACGCACGATTTGCAAACCCCATAAATATGATAGCACTATTAAAACTAGTCGTATATTCTGCATGGTCGTCCAGATAGCGATGACCATGGGGTCTGTATAGCGTATGATGATTAAGTACCCCCATAACGAGGGAGCTCCCGATATTTTTACGTGCCATGGCATTTTACGCCTCTTATGTTAGGATGGGGCTTAAAGGAGGGGTGGAAGCGAGTGTACCGAGATGAAAAAAATGCTTAAACAAAATACTGCTAAAATGCAAAAACTACATGAGTACATAAGACGATAAACATTAGGGTGAATTGAAATAATGGTGTTCTGAAATAAATGTCTATCTGTAGTATCCCACGATATACTAAATTACGTCTTTCCTTTGTTACAGGTACTCTTGAATGTATGCATACATTGATGAGAACGAGACAATTAGACAATCCGTATGAGGAATCAAAAAACCCAATACATAGTAATTACCTACTACTTCATTAAAGGTGCAAGTAAAAATAACTATGTAGAAAGAAATCTTTAATACCGAACATTATCCTGAACAATGAAGAAAGAACGCTAATATTGAGTAACACCCGCTTGCTCTCATAACTAGGACCACATCTAGAACTATCAAATTTGGCAATAAAAATTGCTTTTATGTATAATGCCCATTTATATCACCATTCAGCATAGTGGTGAGCACAATTTGAATTATAGCGCTAGGGGCGTATTTTTACTTAAATTATGAGGGTTTACGTCCATATATTTGTAGTGACTAGACTGCAGAACTGTGCATTAAATGCTGTACAGATTTTTGTAGTATGACTTATGGCTAAGATCGCTTTCACACTTGGTTTTTGTCTGTTTTTGTAAGCGCGACTAAATATCTGTCGAGCGGATCTTGGGTTATAGTTTGCAATGAGTTGTCAACGCCCGATAAATATACTACTTTGAACGTTTTAAACGTAAAGTGATGAAGTTGTAAACGTTGTAGTAACTAAGCGGACTCTGTATATCAGACCAGTTTTCTTTTGTATTGAGTTTAAGTCCCGTATCGTAGGAGGCAAGCCTTCAAAATAAAATATAAATAATGTTTTTAAAAGCTATAAAAACCTAGATCAAAGCGTATTGAATTATTCATAACAGTCTAAAACGAACAACTCTTGTTCCATCAATATACTTCATAATAAAAATAACTAATAGAATTAATTGAACAAAATTTACGATCAAACATCAAAAGAAATAGAAACATAAATAATACAATTAATGCCCACATAAAGTTAAATGAACACCTCATAGAGCCGAACTACAAAACGATTGAATCGAACAATACTTTACAATCGAATACATAATTCATACAATTCTGTTAAGCTTTCGACAATTTTATCGATACGCCCCGGGATAATGTTAATTTATATATCGATGTTTGTCGGCGCTTTGTGTTAAATGATGCTCGATTAATTTTATCGAGTTTTGAATCGATTATAAAATGTGACAGCACATCTGTCGTGAATAGGGTGATAATGTTTTTATTTGTCTTTGAATGTGTTCTATTTAGGATTTGAATATCAAGTTCAGATTGGAAGGGTAAAGCTTAGTAAATGGTATCTTTATTTCAATTTATTGAAAGAAAATGCATTAATTATACTGCTCTACTTTATAAACAGTTAGATGTTGATTAATCGGATTACTTTTCAATCCCAATCTACACAATCCTATTCCGAACAACACAATCTAAAATCTAAAAAATCAATGTACAATTACCACCCTCATTACCAACCAACTGTCAAATGTAACAACATTAGAACCCCCTTATTTTCCTATCCAATTCGCTCACATCAAACAGCCCTACAAAAAGCTAATTCCGTACTGTTTGACATAACAAAATCTGAAAGGAGAAAATTCAAATTGGATCACGTCACTTATTTCTAGACGAAACACCAGAAATATATCTGTCTCTTTCTGACAGAATTAATGAGTAAGGTCGCATGGAGAATAAAATGACTAGCGGATATGTCATAATGCAAAATCTTGGAAGATAGTAGTTCGCCAAAATACGGGTGTTCGGGGAACGAGCAAAATTATGAGCTCTCATAAGCCTTCTTTGAAACCCTACCATATTAAAAAAAAAATCACCAATCAATCAATAGGTATCAATCTTTGTCAATTTGCCAATAACAAACATCTCGCTAGTTCTAGTAACCGACTGTTTAAGTCACGCCTACTGTACGATATTGACCTACAAGAAGGCACCTGACCTACCTACCTTATGACATCTCCGCTATCTTTCCTTCCTCCGTGGGTCGGAGTCAACTGTGACGGTTTTTTTGGAGAATCTTTCTGCTTGGCGAAAGCTTGGCCATTAACACGTTAGCTCATGAAAGTTAAATTATTGTTTAAGGGGAATTTGGTTTTTATTGCTTCGTCTTTTTAAATTATGGAACATTTTTAAGCAGGGTTTGCTTTGACTGCTTGATTTGATGAAAATTCATGTCTGCAGGAACGATTTCAATGGTGATCAAGTGTAATTCACTAAAATAAATATGAACCCAAAATCTTAATTTCACCCTCGCTAACTACATCCCTCGTATGGATGGAAAGGCCCTATACTTATGCTATTCTGGTACTACCTTTATCGAAAGCCAAGTTTTATCAAAATCCATCCAGTACATACATCCTTACAGTATTTCGCACTAAGTAGGAAACGAATTCTCCAATAACTTTGTAAATATTTGGCGATTCTACTAACAGGAACACACCACAACTTTCTCAACCACCGACCAAAAAACACCATACTGACATTCACAAGATTTAAACTCATTAATTCAATACGTCGACTTTCCATCAGATCCCCCCAAAGGCAATAAGATTATTATATTTGACAGGGTAATTCGCGACACAGGCCGTGTCAGGCCGATCTTATTAGTCATGTAAATGAATATAGAATGAATCCATTATTTCACAAACAAGCAAAGGGCGGTCATATTTTGGGGCCGGGTTTATATAGAGCTGTTGATAATTTTGTTTGGCGATATGAAAGTTTTTGGCGATCGTGTAGAATTGATAGTCGTGTAAATATCTCTTTTAGAAACAAATTGTTACGACATTTTACAATACAAAAATAGACTTTTTCAACAAAAGTTTATCGTAGGCTCTCGTTGTGCGGATCCTAAGCCTTGAAGATAGCCCAGATTTTACCTGCTAAAGTTTTAATTACCTCTACAAGAAAAATGTATACGATTTTATTATTGAAGTACTAATGATTCATTTTGTGATGTAGTTATGATTTATCTTATGTACCAGAATCAATTGATAAGCCAATGGTTAGTCAGCCATCGGAAATATTACTGATCTCCGTAGCTGTTGAAACTAGTCCTGCTCCAAATGAGCAGACAATCTTCATTGCACCTTTCCTCAAGACTCTTAATTCTTCTTCCAATCAATTCACTGTAATTTTCTCAGTTGTACATTTACCAGCTAATGACATCATTCACAGTACCATCAACTCCTGACACTTTACCGTATAATATACACGTAGCCATATTTAGGGAGTATTACGTAATATTTATTGGCTTAAAATTGTACTCATCGCGTATATTTTATGTATGCTCGTAATTACCCTGGTAGCTCCCTTCTTAGCGTGTTCAGATTGGGCGGCGATGATATAGAGTAAAATTTTGTAGAGGAACAATATTTTGGTAATGAAGATATAATATGTTGTGATTTATTAATTTTGCAATTCCTTAAATGTTTTATTAACTATGACTTTTACTTTATCCTAATACAGAAAATTAAGAAATATTGTATGAAAGCGATTTTGAATACGCAGCTTAAGCTAAGGATTCTTTTCAAACTATATTGGCAAGGTTCTCTTAGTATGTAATTAGAAAGCACCTGAGTTTTAAGTAATAGATTCGTGAAATGCTATATTTGGCAATTTCGTTCCTGTAAGTATATTATTTACCACAGTATTTTCCAGAACAAGTAGTTCCTTAGTCGTAATGTTCAGTTCAGTGTAGATATCAATAGCAATATCCAATTTTACTCTACGTACTAAAAATTCTAAATAACCCAGTTAGAACACATCTCATCGCCCTCTTTCTGGCTCGATGACACTTCACTTTGTTGACAGGTCGGTGATTAATTCATATTTGGAGGGTAGACGTAGAATATTTATGCGCCACGATATTTATAGTCGGGGGCTAGTAAAAAGTGGTGAATATCATTAAATTTTAATAACACCAGGGACCTTGTTTTTGAGGGTAATGTTTTAATAAGAATACTGTTCTTGATATATGTGTTTTGTATTTTATGTTGACGTGGTAAAGTGGATTTGGGCTTGTATGTTATGTGGCCTTGTGCATGCAAAATGAGCTTCAGTGACATATCTGCAAAGTGTCTTTGTATTTAATTGGTCAATGAAAAATGACAGCAAAAAGAAATCAAGTAAGATAATCGTCCTCAGTTGACAAGATCAGTCAATATTCATAGGAAACTTTTTCTGTTGTAATGAAACCTCAAGTAAGTAAATCAGCTTTAGATTCATCATATCATTCCACAAAACCAATAAACAAAAACCCCTAAAACTGCCAACAAACGAACAAACAACCACAACACACGTACACTACAGCACAAAGTCTACAAGACAAGCGTCGCACCGCGATTACTCGCTATTAACCCATAGCTAGACCCCATTTAATTTAATTAACACGCAAAAGCACCCCATCCCTTTCTAACCCACTAGAAGCATATCCCCCCGTCTCTGTCCCCCAGTAATCTGCAAACAGCCTTGTGGTCACCCGAGGCAGTTAACATGCTGGCCATTGTTTCGGAGATTTCAGTGGGCCACAAGGATAAACTTGTAGGATTAGTACATTTGTCGTGGTTGGGGTGACAATGGGTCGGTTTGGACGGATAAGTCTTGTTTAGGGTAGGAAGTTGGTGATGCGGGAAGTTGAGGTTTGAGGTTCCTAGTTTGGGGTTTGTTGTGGATTTTTGTCTGATCTTGGGAGTGATATATTGCTTGTATTTCAGATCAGTTTACTAATGAAAATTAAGTCATTGTGTGTATTTTAGAATTATTGGCTCCTTCTAGTCTTTTTCGTCTGTGGGTTTTCTTTACTTAGATATAATTTCAAATAATTTATTATTACTTGACTTTGATGCTCATATCTCAAACCCTTATGATGAGTACCTCTATGCTTCTATGGATATTGTATTTCTGATCCCACAGTAAAGTACACTAGATATCTAGTTTTTTAAATATTCCTCATAAGACCTTAAACTTGACCTTAATATCTCGAACCTTCCACAGCCACTTTATAACAAAAACATCTCAATATAACTTCATTGAAAACCGCAACTATACCAAGACCATCCGCAACGTTTGGTATTCCTACAAAGCGGAGACTATGCGGTTGGCCCTTAATGTGGGCCGTATTAAATTCTGTGTGTAACAGTTGTGGCCCGCCATGTTAATTTGAGACCTTTGTATTACCCACTAATATTGTCTGCTTAGTTTATGTTGCTGGGAATTAAGATTTTGGCTTTCTTGGTCTTGGGTCTTTTGAATTTGATGATGTGGAAATTTTGGTCAATTTATTTTTGCATGTACTTGTAGTAGGATACTTATAGTTAACAACGTATGCTTACTTATTATCAAATGGCTTCCTGACAAAGGTTTAGGTGGATGTATAGCAATAGCATGATTAAGTGTACGGCTCAACCGACAGAACAAAATACAGGGTACAAAACAGATAAACACAGGAACTAACGTAGGAACGAATTATCTACAATTGACGCTTAATTGCATTAAACATATTTTCATCTACCATTATAAACTTCACCAAATAATTCAGAACTCCACTATTAAAACTCAACATCCCATGCCCCTAACCACAGATTCACTCCGTTTCCCCCAAAAACTAGCAAATCAACCGAAACAAACTGGCTTACCGTATCCCTTTAATTTCCTCTGTAACCTCGGAACTGACCGCTAGATTTATAGTTTTAATAGTAGGCCAATATACCGCCGCAATTTATCTGGACTGGACTGCATTAGAGGGATCTAGAGACTCTTAACGGCTTTCAAATTACCCGGGGCTGGAGTGAGGAGGTTTTGGTCTGAATGAAAATTGGGGCTGGAATATTTAGTGCTAAACTGAGCCTGACTTGTGGTACAGAAGATTGTTTATGCTTATAGAAGTAAGAAAATAATAGAAAGAAAATACATTAAGCAAACTGCCATACCCCTTTCCGCATATTGTAAACTACCATACCGCATTCAAGAAAAATGAAATATGCACTTCATTTCCAAGAAACAAAAAGTAATAAACTTCAGCGTCCATATTGTAATGTATGTGGCTTGTATATGGCAAGGGGTTATAATTGACTTATGATAGACAAGGAATAATTGAAAGTGGAAGAGTATCCCATGTCATTGCCAACAAAACAGTGATCTAGAAATATGAAGAGTGACTGACTCCACAGTCCACAGTCTCTGTGATAGCCCGACTGTCAGTCACTGCCACGCCTGTGAAACCAAAAGATACCTCTTGAAAATGCCTTTAGAGAATTTTCAATTCTTCACTCATCACAAAGCTACTTTCCCGTTCACTCCGGACCCCAAAGTTAGAACAATGTGGGAATCACAGACGTTGTTCCCGGTTGCATTAGTCCGGGATTTGTGCGGGATTGAAGCGGGTGAGTTAGTGCTGCTCGTGCGGCCAGTGCTGGGATTTCACGGGATTCCGGGATTTTGGAATCTGGGTCGAATTTAGTAGACACCTGGGCATATTAAGGAGGTTATTAGTTTTGATTGTTTATAGTTTTAATAAGGTTCGAAGATCTACTTTCTACATGATTCAACTATTTAGTTACGTCTGAGTTTACTTTGAGAATTTATATAATCGTTAGCTTTAGAATATTCTAATTGAAAATGCAATGTTTTTGCATAATGTTAGCTAATCCAATTCACGTGCTTGCATTAAGTTAGTTATCAATGTACATTCTGCAACTTAGCACAATTTATTCCAGCTCAATTTGGCACTATATTCAATTTTACTTCACTACTTCACAATTTTACTAATCAATAGCCCACTAAATCCGGGAGCCATAAGTAATTTCCTATTACAACATTTCACCGTAACATGATTACGGAGTAATTTTACAAACAGCTCTAATCTGAGGCTTTTGAACCACGAGGTTAACGTAACCAGGATTAACCAAACTATCTAACATGATTAGCATACAAATTAGAGGTTTTTAACTGAGGTAGTTTATGTAACTGTTTGGTTAAGGGATTTTTGGATTTACCGTTTGTTTAAGTGAGAAATGGTGTGAAGATTAAGTTTGGTGTTTGTCGTATTTAAGTTGTGTGGTTGTGACTTGCATTAAGTTAATTTTTCAAAGGTATTCTTGTCTTTAAACACTACCTGAAATTGTGGCCCATCATTCTTGGAAATTGAATTTTCTCTGTCAAGTTTAACAGGCAAGCTTGTACAGCACTGCATCCATTAATGAAGTTGTTATTGGCTGTCAAAATAAAAAAAGAAGGTGGTATGGAGAAGACCATCGAAACTCTTTTGAAGTAATCCTACTTCCAACTTTTTAAGTATCTTCATTCATTACCATTCATGAAGTACCCTTGTACTCCCGTAAATCTATTCTACAGAAAAGCTAATATTTTCACACATAAATCAGACCAAAAGTACCATTCCATAACTTACAACTAAGTGCCACAACATAAAATTTGAAACCGCACATAAAAAACAGAATGAGTAGTTCAACAGTGAAAAATTTACTCTCAAATGTACGAGGTCAGTAAAAATGTGTACCAGTAAAGGTCCATTTCTATGTAAATGTTATAGGGGGCGTCCGTTTAATCCTACGCTTTGGCCCATTCCCGCGCTTGTATCTGGTTTAAACCGGATTAGGGCTGCTACTGAGTTAATAAACTATGTTAACTAAAACTCTGATGGGTTTTTCGGCATTATTTTTGGGCTGCTGTTGGTTTAGTTCAGGTAATATTTTGAAGTAGGTAAACAATTTAATCATGTTTTATGTTATAAAATTTTTCAACTGCGTCCCGACTCACAAATCATCAAATTTTAATATTTGTACTGGATTAGGTTCTTGGCAAACATTGGTGAATACATGCAAATATTATGAAAATGCGAAAGTGAGTTTGTATGTTTCTTACGCTGTCGATCTTACACTGCTGGACCTGTTGAGCTGCAATTTGGTTTAGGGGTAGGTGGAGCTATCCTACAGAAGAGATAAGCTTTTTCATCAGTTGATTTTATGGGATTTAGTTCCTTCAAATTATTTTGATGGTATAAATTTATTAGTACCCATTTCTTCACTGATAACCACATATGTACTATAATGTTTTCTTTAATCATCATCATAGTTTCCCAACTGCAGAAAGCTCATTTTCCCATACCCAGGTACCCCTATTGCCTGAACAAAAGTTATATTCAAATGTGCTAGCCTATACTAACTATATAGCCTAAAATAGTAAAGATTTTAAAGTAGTTTGGTATGTTGTTCCTTCTTTTTGGCATCGCCCTGGCATCCCTGAGCTAGATCGGTGAGCAGATTCTCTTTATCTGATAGTTTGGCAACTCCGCTAATGTTTGTTCTGATACATATTTTGTTGTAACCGCTTTAGATGTTCTATCTGTTTCTACAAGGTTACTCTTCTGGGTTTAAAAAGGACTTAGCATTTTATGTTCGCGTTTATGGTCTTTATATGCTCAGAATCTTGTGGTCTTCTTTAAGACCACAATAAGTGTCATATATGATAATGCGGGAATTAAAGGGCCAGTCAACAGAATTTTATTATGGAGCCTCATTTATTCTTCTAAATTCTTGTTTTGGTCCCTATCTTCATTTTTCTTTACACTATACTTAATATTTTTCTTGTCAAGTCAATAGTAGCCAACTTTCTGAAAATGAAAGCTTCTCTCCAAGGGAACTGTAACTTTTGCGGTTTTACTAACACTAAGAAAGTTTATCCACCTCCAATAGCATGACACACCAATGAATTATAAAAACGTGTCTGCCCTCAACAATAAACGTAAAACTGATAGTGTCGGACATCCAAGCGGAACAACTTAATAGAGCCTTATTCGTTCTAATAACCACCTTCACGACTTTATCTTTATCGATAATGGCGATTGCTACACTATCGCCTTCTTAGTGGACATACGGATTGTTAGGGCAGGCGGGACAGTCGATGTTCCATTTTTGACATTTCTTCTTACATCCAAAAAGTTTAGATTGCGGAAAATGCTTGTAGCCAAAAGAGTTAAAGCTACTGTTGAGGTAGTTGGCCTGGGCGGCTGGCCTCAGAACTTAAAAGTGTTATAAATTGAGTCTTCATTTACTAGTCTTCATTTGCACTAATAGTGTTTGTTGATTAAGTACACCATATTAATTCATGGCTTCTGCATTGATACCTATAGCTAATAAGCATATTATTTATGGTGACATCGTTTAGTGTAAATTAGGCATTATCATCAGAAGAGAACACACGGTCCGAATACTGACTCTTATATTTTCACACAACACCTTACGACTTAGGTCTTGCAACTATCTATTTTTGTTCCAATCTCAACTTTACCCTTCCGCCCCTAGGTCGAATTTCTCATGATCCCACAGAACTACAATGTCCTGACTCCGATAAGGTTGTATCACGTTAACTATAGTCGCAAATTGGAACTATGCGACACTCAACGTTGTTATTCGCTTTGCATTCAACGAGTGTTACTATCAACTCGGCCATTCGGAATCAGGTATCGAATAGGCTCGCATCGAGATAAAATTGAAATCGTTAGAATCGAATAAAGTATCGATTGTTTCTACATGTCCGTAGAAGGGTTTTTAAATGAATCGTGTTTTTTGCGTTTTTATCGATTAATTGTAGGAATGTTGTGTGTGATTGGATCCGTAAGAGATGTAAGTTTTATTGGGCACGCTGGATTTTTATTACACTGCATGTGTAGAATAGTAAACGAATCGAGTGCCAACGTGTGCATTTCACTGAGAGATAAATCTCACCCAATTTGTGGGATAATTAATTATTGCCTGAGGGGATGTTTTGAAACCTTTTTATTTATATACTTACGTAATATTACAACCCATAATTTTTAACAGTTTTTAGTCAGCATTTCGAATTGAGCTGAAATTATTTACACAAACTGTGTTTGCTTTATAAGAGACAGTATCTTTCTAGAAGACAAGGCATGATAGGTTCCCAATAGTTCATCGTTCAATTTGACCCTTACTTGATTTTTGACACCCACAAATCAAATCACCAGTGTACCTTCACCCTAAACACTAAAGCGAAACCACTTTTTGTCGGCTGTCTGCAAACGCCACTACACCAGATCTATGTTCTTCGTCGTACACATTTTTATCTTACAAAGTGCTTGGATAGACACCGGAGGAACTTTGCGGGATATTCATCACATGACTCGGGCTCAAACGACACAAGTCACCAGACACGACCGTTGGAATTTGAACTGTGGAAGCTTAAGAATAGGGTTGGGATTCAAATGAAGGGTTGTTGTATAAAGGTTCTGTTGTTTAAAAGACAGGCTTGTTGAACGCAAGAGCCACGTATAAATGTATGAAGGTACATTAATCCAAACAGACGCTCTTCTTTGTGGGGCACAGTTGAAATGGCGTGAAAATATGACTCGTTATTTATGTCCTTAGTACATGCTCCGTTTTGTAGTGACTGATTCACTTTGGTGTTTGTTTTTAATTTTCTTTTACAACAAATGTTTTGCTGGCAGCTGAATGTGTGGTAGCGTTATGGATTTTTCTTGCAAGAAGCCTTCAAGATGAGGGATTCTTTCAAAGTGAAGTTTTAAGCTCTTAAATTAAAATCATCTGTTTCTTTTCGTAATCCATGCTTGGTTCTTAATTATTAAAAAAAAAAGGAGATGCTGTAAAATATGCAGTAGAAATCTCTGAGGATATGGAATTTTTGTCAATTTTATATACAAGCTTGCATATTTGAAATTCTGTTTGGGAGTAAAGTGCAGTTTCTTTATTTAAACTGTCGATAGAAGTGAAATAACATTTGAAATATTTATACTGCGTTTGAAGAAAGCTGAACTGAAAGACGACAAATATTGAAAAGAATCATTAGCTTTTAACCCAATAAATCCACAAAAACCTGACTTCTGACAAAATCCTGCGCCATTACTGTAACAGAAAGCCATATCTCACAGATCGCTTAAAGCGTTTCGTACGAACATCTTCCAATGCTAATACATAACAAGAAGCCCAAAATAAAAAGTCGCTTGAAGCGCTGTCGGATCGAGATCACACAAGTTATGACGTCATTACCGCGCTCAGCGCTGCAGCTTTTTCCAACGCGGCTTTACTCCCAAATTTATTTGACAATTATTAAGGTGTCCGCATTAAAGGAGCATTACTGGCTCGCTGCTGGTGGAAATTCATGTTTTTCTTGGGATGTTTTCACCAGTAACTCAGTATAAAGACCGACACGTGCGAACTATTAGCCTCCCGACGTTCGGATTAGAAAATAATTCACCACTCTGAATGTTATTATGGAGGCAAGTCGGATTTATTTTATTGCTGTGCGAGATATATGTTAGTCTTTCGGCTTTATCCGTACGTTTCTCCGGTTTGTTTATTGAGAAAGCCGGAGATAAACGTGTGTAGCAAATTTTATAGTGAGAGGGGAGCTGGCTCGGTGTTTAGGCGTAAATCTTGTTAACGTCCCGTGCTCAGTAATTATTGCTCTATGCGCCTGAGTAACTCGTGTTCTACATGTTATTGAATGTTGCTATAAAATATTATTGATAGCGCCAATAAAACTTTATTTATGTGGGTTGTGCGTTTTTATATTTTTTCTCTTTAACTATCCATTTGTTAGTTTATTTTCGTTTCGGGGTCGCCATTTTATTTTCTTGTTATTTTTACGGTTGTTGGCTACGGGATAGGGGAGGACTCATAAATAGCAATTTGCTCTTTATTTATAAAGCTAACGTAACTTTAGCGCAAATTGATGTGAGAACAGACGATTGCTTGAATTTCTCTCTCGAGAATCTCACCAGTCAACTATTCTTACGCGCTATATTAATTTATAAAGAAAAATAGTGCCTTCTGACAAACATCAATACATCACATTTAACAAATCCATACATTTAATAAATCTCTAAATATCACTAGCAGTTACAGCAATTTTTCCCAGACCACCGTTGCATTACCTTGTAATTGGCTAGGAGCTCGTAAATAATACCTCCCCCCCTCACATCGGAGACTACCCTCAACACGGAGTAAGAAACGAGCAGAGATGCCATAATGCTGGCAGGTTAGGCGCCTTCTTCTAGGTCATTTGTATGGTGGGCATGACCAAAACGATCAGTTAAGAGTATACTAACGAAGCGAGTTCTTTAAGACATCTGTCAACGATTTTTGATATTACATAAAAGTGTTGGGTCCAACGAAGGCGTATAAGCGCGAAAACAGTAACGTTCCTCCCCCGCTCACCTGCATTTTGGCGCGCTACTTTCGTAGGGGATTTTCCGTTATGTCACCTCCGCTAGTCATTTTGTTCTCCATGCTTTTGGAGTATAGAGGATGCACCCACTGCATTACTCTGGCAGTCTCTGTTTTATTTCTGTTAATGGTGACTGTAGTTTATGGCGGCCATTTTGGGTTTTGCTGGCCAGTTTTATGGACTAAAAGTGGACTTGGAGGAAGGTTTTAGGATTTATATTTGTCATTGTCTTCGCTGGATAGAACTGTTTTGATATATTGGTTCGTCAAAAATTTATTGAAAATAGTCAATATTTTTCTGAATAAATAAGAAAAAATAGAGGAGTTACTTCATTATAGGTGTACCTCTGTTTTACGTTTATGAACAAAGATGTTACTCAAGTTATGTTCGCCTTTTGTAAAAAAAATATAGAAAATAAAATAGACAAAGTTAATAGACGTGTCTGAGCCACATAAAAATAAAACATAACATTCAAACATTAGCCGATGAAACTGAATTACACAGACAAAACAGAAATATCTAAAAAAATAAACATATTTAGCCCAAGCCAATAAGTTTTTTCAATGCTCTCAGTCTATAAATTTAGCGTAAGTTGTAGTAAGCCGTAAGGACCATAACTTTGGCCTCATAATCCGTTGAGGCCATACTTTAGCTTTATGGCCTAGAGGACGGGTGGGGCGGACTGGCTAATCCATTTTCGTTATAGACCTTTGGGTGCAGTTGTTATGAAAACAAAGTAACCTCTGTAAGTTGGGGCTAATTTTGGAATATACGTTTTGTTTAAATCGTTTTTGGCAACTGTGCTTACCCGTTTAGGCATGCAGGTACACAATTAAGTACCTAGGTACTCGCCGCCAATCAAAATGACAAAATATCAGAAAATATAGTTCACTCTGATAATCTGTCTGTCTATCAGCTCATAATTAATATTAAAACGGCTGGGCTTTGCAAAAAGGGATTTTCATGCAGTTTTCACCGAAAAATATGATGAGGATGTTAAGGTATTGCAGCCGAGGTGGAACGGTAGTAAAAAATTGACAAACCTTTTCAAACGATTTAGCCGTTAACATTTGAGGTACCCTAACTCCTGAAACAAAAATAACACAAACCCTATTTCAGGAACCAAATATCTCAATCAACGCTTTAAGCATACGAAATCAGGCTGGTACTTTCAACTTCAACAAATAAGCGCTTGAAGCGATTTATTTGAGCGATAAGAGCGCTAAGTGGTGCACGGTGCAAATATTTCGCGTCTAAGTCTTCCTTGCGTTAGTTAGCGCTTACTTACGCTCGCTTACGCTAGAGTTTCGCGTGATGTATGTACGGAGGCGGTTTAAGGGGTAAGATTAAGGAGGGATATCATTAAGTTCAGCGTTTTATTAGACGGTTCTTGGATGTTGGTGTTGGTAATAAGTTGAGGTAGTTCTTGGCGACGTGAGATGACAGTTTGGAACATTGGGTGTTTTTCTTTTTAGACAGTTTTTATGAGAGAGCATAATTTTGCTTGGCAACAATGGAACAGAAAAAGGAGTCGTAGTCCTAGCTTAAAGGAAAGAGTTTTCAATATACTCATTGAAAGCCCTTAGGGCCGAAGATTTGCGTGGCTGCGAGATTGTTCAAAAGAGTTATCGTAACCCTGGTACACAAAGGCGGACGTAACAAAGGTGGGTTTTAGCCAAGAACAGTGACTGATATACTGACACTCCTGTTGCTCTCACACAATATATCTATATCACGATATATTTTAAGACAAAAACTTAAACGTAAAACTTAAACTTAAAAAGTTACCGTCTTACCACAAAAACTTTTAAACGTCAGTTTATGCCTTGTCTAAAAAAATGTCAAATTATGACGTTGACATATGGTTCATTTTGCAGCCAAAATTTTATTAGACAAGTGTAAAACAGGGTTTAAAGTTTTTGTAGTAAGGCCCATAAGGTTTATTTCTCGGTTGCTAATGAAGTGCATACGCCAAAACACTGGAAATTCAAAGAATTCACTATTAAATCGCTCCACGTTCCTAACTTGTACCACACCCCCTCACCTCTGTCAGTCTTAACTGGGTTGCTTACGATTTACGTACAACGTTACCGGAGTATCGCAGGCACTTATTAACATCTATTTTAGTTAAACGCGATCCTTACTTACGGAGCTTTAGTTAATAGTCGAGTAATGATCGAGGTATCAACTGATAAGTGGGTACATGATGTGGGAAATAAATTCATGTTTTCAAGGATTGAAGGATATTTTGCGATAGTAAAGATGTGAAAGTGAGTTTGTTAATTTGTTTGTATGGTATGCTGTCATCTGTCATGCCAATATAGCTGAACAGATTTGGACAATATTTGTCATATAAACAGATAATATAGTATACAGTAGGTAGTATAGTATTATCTGTTTATTATATTCAGACAAGTTACGAACGGAATCCAGTTTCAAAAAAATATTTACGCGAATGGTCATTTTTTTTTATTTTAGGGAAGGAGGATGAAAACTGGGAACTTTATGTAAACGTACCCAGCTTATATTAGTTGTTTTTCCCTTATATTAATCCACACTTTCCAACTTATTCTTCTAGTACCTAAATTGCTAAGGTCATGCACGAAATCGGGGAATAGCGACTAACAGCCAGTTTCTTCATCAAAAGTTAAAGTCAAAGTAAAAGTCAAAGTAATGTCTAAAGTTAAAGTAACGGTTAAATTCAATTTTTCTATGAATTTTGCTGTCACTTTAGCCTTGAAAAAACGAATTTGACCGTTACTTTTACTTTAGACATTACTTTAACTTTAACTTTTGATGAAGAAACTGGCCGTTAATAAGTTAAAGAACTAACTTTGAAAAACCTTCAATCACAAAAATCAATCCATATAAACCGATAACCTACTTAAGCAAAATTGGTCACAAACAAGAATGAACGAGAACAAATGATAAAAGAATATTACCATTTATTACGCAAAAAAACTTCCAGTTAAGTAGGTACTAATAAAAAAGGACGGACGGACGGACAGACGTACCTTGCGGCGTCCAAAACATATAATTTAACATGAAAACCACTGAGGTTATTGCCAAAGGAACTTTGTGATTATAATAAAATTATATTATTATTATGGAAAATTGGTTTGTCAGTGTGTGCGTTAAGGTAATCGGGGATGAATCAAATTTTGCCGATTGTGGTTTTGTTAACGTATAGCTATAATATTCAATCAAATACAATGGTGATAAAAGATTTATTACAACAATTTGGGATTCGTTTTTCTTTTCAGAAAGTGCAATTTTATGGAAGTCGGTTAAAAATAGATACGTGTTACCTATATGAAAAGGGAAATCAGGATTGAAAGTACAAATCTGAAGATTTTCCGTGAATTTTTTTCAGAGAAAGCTTTTGCATGGACTTCAAAATTGACCATAAAAGACTAAAAATAGGTACCTAAGTAAGTGTTTCAAGTGCCAGTGAAAAAAATACTTTTCTCTCCCAGCCTGTTTCATTCTTTCGACACAAGCTTAACCTCTTATGGCAACCACATTTATTTTCGTTACAAAAAACCACATAATAACATACAATCTTCTCCAAAATAACTATGTACTGTCACCATCACATACCGTTATCCAATTACGTAGACACAATAATCGATACACGAACAAAGCGATGCTTCGATTTCTTTTATCTGTCAATCAAAATCGATTGTTACGACCGATCGAAGCGGATACAACATTACATCTGCAGCTGCAATTGTTTCAATGAACCTTAAGTTCTAAAGCTCAAGGTTGATAATTCACTTTGAAGGGTGTAAGTAAAGACGTGGTTTTAAACTAGTGACGTGATGTAGATTGATTGGCGGCAGATCAAGATAACTCAACCGCTGGATACGCGGCTACCGGTCAGATAGCGAGCCAAATAAAAGAGAAACATTTGTAGACAATGGTGATATTAATTCTGGATACGACAATCATATGGAGTAATAAATGTTCTGAAGTTATAGTCTTTGAAGTCCTGCGTGAAATGTGAAATGGCATGTGAGACAACAATGGTAGGTCGTCACGATACATTTTTCAGTCGGTTTTTGTACATTATTTCTTGGATTCAATTTTACGATTGTTTTCGTTGACTGAAGGGCGGTGACTACAATGTCAATGTAAAAAATGACACGCTATATTTTTCTGAAGTTGGCAAAAAAGTGTGTTCCGAAGATGATTATGTATTGCAAGTTACAGTTTCGTTGGTAGGTAACTGAAAAGTGATAAGAGTCACATCGGTTGAAGATACATGGAATATTAAAAATAAAAGACAATTTAGACTAATACATATGACCACTAATGATAAACATGTTAGGGCCAAGAAATTACAGATCTACGTCGAAGCCAAGACATCTTAAAATAATACTTATACCTTGGTACTTTTAATTTAACTCAGTTTGCGGTCAGCCAGATTTGTTTGGCCTATACAAGTAAAGCCTCTTCTAGGTGAACTATTCACGTACTTCGTTAGTAAAATACTTAGCAAATTCATTCAACTTATTTTCACTCTCTTTTCAGTAAAGCAGAATATTATTATCACCTTTCAAAAAGCGCACTCCACACAAAGCCATCACTCTTCCAGCCCAAATGACTTGAATATCGAGACTAAATCAATTACTTGTAACACGTAAAGCAAAAGAAGTAAGACAGAAGCCGTAAGTTCGATAAAACTCGCTCATATATAACATTCATTATGATAGCATTAAAATGATGGCGGGTGATTCGTTAAATTTTATCCGGTAGCCGATTGTGTAGGACGGAGCGTTGGCAAAACAGTTTGATGGTGAAGAAAAAATATTGATGTTTTTACAGGCAATTTTTATTTGACTTAAGAAGAAAAAAAAATACTTTTATGGAAGCTTTATGATCACTACAAAATTTAACACCAGGTACCTAAGTTACAGTGTTCAAATAAATATTTATTTGCTCTAAGAAACTTTATTATTATTTAAAATAAAACTTAGATCTAATAGGGCAGAGTAATGGCTTTACGAATTGGATTAATCACCTAAAAAACTTAACGAAAAATATGCGCAGCTTTTATCAGTTTGACTTAGAGAAAATATCATTTCAGATCACGTAAATCAACAGTGTTCTCACGACATTTTCCACTATCACCTCTATTAATCCTACTTTTATTACCAACAGGTAATAAACTATGCAACATCTATCCGTGTATGTACCTACTGTTGCAATTTTCTCACTCATATTTCACGTTACAAGTCATCAGTTTATTACAGAGCTATAAAACTGCAGGTTAATTAGTATATAATTACTTTAATATTACATTATGTGCAAATTACCACATTCTATGTTTGGATGGGTGATCATAAATTATTCTCTTAGCTGTCAAATGAAAAACTTTGTAAGAATGCAGTTTATGAGTTAGACATACTAAGGCCCAAGTTTACTATCAACTTAAACCTTAGTTTTCTTAAACAGCTGCTTACACAGCTGCTTAAACAGTTGCTTGCGATTGACAGTTGACAGATGTCAATTTTGTGTGCTGTCAAAATGGCATTTTTACACTGACCGACAGCAAATTGACAGTGACCGTGACAGCGAAGTGAGTAATTCAGTTGTCAGTGAATTGTCAACTGCACCAAAACGGTTTCAGAGTAAACATGTTGTATAACAGTTGTTTTAAGAAAAACGGGCGTTTAAGTAGACAGTGAACTTGGGCCCTAGTATGTTGTTAGAAGTAATCGTTAAATGATTACACGTTCCATAGAAATTATAATAGTTTATCCTGTATATGGTTACTGGTTGTTGTGCTTACCCAGTTGAGTGACAGCGTCCGTTACGGGTGTAATTACTAGTAATGACATTAGGAATAATCGTAGTGTTCTCATGAGTGGAAAATAAAATAAAAATATGTGTAAAAAATCCTGAACAGCATTTTAGAAAATATACCTACTAGAGATAATAAAGTGTATTCTAGATTTATGTAATGGAATAAAGGACACAAAAAGGTCGATTTTTGAGAGATTTGTCAAGTAAAGGAAAGTTGGCTGTTCAAATCTTGCATTCATATTTTTTTACAGTTCATATCCTTTTTTGAAATCCTTCAACTAACTTAGCACCCAATATACTTACACCTATATTATAAAAAAATAATCATTGAAAAATAAAATCATTTTCTTTTAAATATATTCCATCCTGCTGTTTCTGCAATCCATACTCTCAAGCATATCATCGGATCGGCCGTCCACCGCAACCGGCCGACTGTCTAAATGATATACTTTTGACAGGTCCGATACAGCTCAGATAACTCTGACAGCGGCAATCCGCTCACAATGCGAGCTGATAAAAACTAATGTATTGTCGCTAATGAAAGTAACTAGATATGCTTAGATGGAGATAATATATAGTCTGCGCAGAGTAACTGAGAAAGGATTCGGAAGAGATATTGTTGCAATTTGTACTCTTTTGTGTAGGATGGTCTTCAAAACTAACGAATGTGGTGAAAGTAACTTCCGATTTCAAATATTTTAGATACTCGGACTGAGTATTGGCCAGTGCTAGAGAAACACATATAATTAAATATGAATTGTTTAATTGATCTTCCCGGATTTTTGTGTGAATAAAATAACTCAGAAATTCTTACGAATGTTTTACCTTGATCTTAGTTGCTCTGAGTTATGGGATGATAGCGGCATTTTGGTTATTAAATTAAAAGTTGCATAATACGCATGTTGGTAGGCTTGATAGAATACGTTACATAAAAGGCAATGATAAAACACCAGATAACAAGCCTCACACAAGTTATTTAACCTTACAAGCATGTTCCCAACAATCATTTACAACTTAACATATCATAAGCTGTCAAATTAAAACACAGCTGTGTCCTACATATAAGTACAAAACCAACTTATTTTGAGCCCTACTAACACCCTGTACCAACTCTAACTCTTGGTAATAAAGACCATAATTCAGTAGCAAGAGATTCACAAGATGCAGAAAGTAATTTTGTAAATGCACGATACTAATATTATGAATTAATCAATCATGTAATAGATCAAAATGGTGCAGGAAGTGCTCAATAACGTTGACAATTTAAAGTAAACTGTAATGATATAATATTTCCATGCTGATCTAGATAAATGGGGCGAAGGAAATCATGTAGCTACATGCATTAGTTACGCATAAGTGGCGGCAGAATAAGAATCATGATTGAATAATAATGTGCATAAATTGTGTCACAATGCAACAATTCCTTAATAATAACATGAATGGGTGCTTCAATCTCTATTCAGATTTTAAGCATCATAATCATGATCATTCATCATAATAAATGATATGACAAAACGGGAAGAAACAATAGAAAATACTTTAATACTATCCGAAGTTTAACCTCATTTTCTTAAAAATTAGGGGATTTTTATAGGAATGACTTTTTAACCCCTACAACAATTGACAATTTGAGACAACATAAAGCAAATGATGACTTTTTGAACTTGAGCCCAATTCAGATTTTGCTATTTGGAGATAATGATTCTTATGGCTATTTTAACCAGAAAATCTTTAAATTAAGTCTATAACTACAAAACGCTTCAAGATATTCTGTCAAGACCATGAAAAAACTAAGATAACTGACTCCTTCAATCCCACACGTGACTACACTTCAAACTTTCCTCTACAAATAACATTATATATACCGCTTTGTTCCAAAGATTTTAAATTGAATAAGAAATAAATCTTGTCAATGTTTTTTATGCGATGCATTGACGGCGTCTTCGTGTCGGACGTCAGTCCGTCCATGGTTTATCTTAGTTTATTCGTCGGAATCACAAAAAATGTCACCATGACTAATAGGTATATTATACGTTTATATAATAAGGCACTGTTTTCTAATGAACTGCAAGATGGCGGATGCAGTTTCTTTGGTTAAATGAAAGTTTGAATTTTGTTTCGGTATAAGTAATATGGGCTTCACAGTTTTTTTAGATTTTAAAGTCATTTCCGACACAAGAATCTCACTTAATAAATGAATAGGCATTGTTTCATTGTGGTAAAGCTTCAGAGGTACGTCCGGTAGTAGTTTACGATAGGTCAAGTTTATCAAAGGTAACTCAAATGTAGGTCCACGCTATTTAATATTTGTTACCTTTTTGAGGAATGACAAGTAATATTTTCTGAGACTAATCATAATATCATCTATGTATGTATAATTGTATACTGTCCTTTTAATATTAGCAGATGTTTTCAACGTATCATAAACATGAACTTTTGCATTCGTAATACTATGTTGTGTGGATTAAGTAATTAACGATCATAGAGCAGTTAATTGATTAGTTTTCACCTTGTTGTGAAACCTTGTGTTTATGTTAATCAGTTTAAAAGCTTTAACTCATAAACTGGGAATTACCTAGGAAACGACACATTGTAAAGTGTACCAAGGACACCTTTATTTAATTTAATTAGTTAATAATATACACTGTTAACCATGGGGAAGGGTTAACTAGTGATGTGAAGAAAAATGTTAAATATTCTCAAAAAAATAACGATATTAAAGTACAGCATACAAATGAAGAAAGAAAACGTTGATTTGTGAAAGAGAAAAAGGAAATCAAGAGAGACCCAGAATTGGTCTGTTGTAGAAGACGAAGGGTGACTGAAATAAAAAAGGATGGATCTTTCAATCATTACGAGCATAACGACAGGTACCCCTATTCCATACCCTTGATAAGAGTAAATGAGTGATTTTAATTGCAATAAGGGCTAAATATGTATGTAGTCTAAATAGGTCAAGGTAATTTTGGTGTCATTGTAAAACCACTTATTTTCGTATATCCTTCGGAAAAAATTGAAAACCCATTTGGCAAAAAAATATGGGACAGTGGGAGTACACGAGTAACATCCCTTTAATTTGTCAAGTTAATTATTGTCGATCTAATATACTGATAATAATTGGAGAGTCCCTAAGCTTCGACGCTGTTAACCATTAACCTAATTACATGAAAATACTATGGAACTCCAATTTTGTCTTTAGTTGCAAAAACAACGTATTTGTGAGAGGACGCAGAAATAGTGGGTGTTGAAAAAATGGAGTAAGTACAGTTATTTCCGTTGAAGAAATTTTTGATGCACATTTATTTTAATAATTGCAAATTGTTTGTTGTTGCGTATTGTGTTTTAATTAAATGTTATTTAGAATTATTCGTAGAATTGTATTTTGGGTTGTAAGGTCTGCTTGTCCTTTGCATGTACAATTTGAAACAAAAAGTGATGTTCCATAATTTACCTACTGTGAACTAAAATTTCAAAAGATCGAGTCAGTGCTAAATAAGTACTTTCTAGTCTAAAAAAACGATTTACTAATAGACATATGGGCGTGGTAAACCAACACACATCGCTCGTTCTATTCTATAAATAAGGTTAAATAATAAAACCATTTCAATTCCAGGGAAGAAGGTAATGAAGTGGTAATTGTTAAAAACGTTTACGGCGATGTGTGCATTCGGAAGAAAGCTCGAAGAAAACGTCAGAAAATATTAGTGCAAGAGCTGTTATACGATTATGCGAACAATACTACTCTGCACGGCCTTCCTTACATCACTAGGAGAGGTCTTACCAATGTTGAGAAGTAAGTTTTCTGTTGTTTTGATACTCAGGCTCTTTCTAAAAGTGATACAGTTAAACACGTAGGATAGAGTTGAAGCTTTGATTTTTGTCGTAGATTCATAGGACTCTCGTGATATCTTACTTTTATTAATTCTAACTCTTTATTATATAGTTTTAACTATATTTGAGTCAACTGCTATTTGATTCATCAAAAGCTCATCTGTACTTACATTTTCATGTTTTTATTTTATGCTGATGTAGTTAATTCTTGGTTCAATTATTTTCAATGTTAATTGTGCTTTATATTATAGAGGATTGATACTTTCTATATTTTCAGAGTATTTTGGTTCATCACATTTATTGCCAGTATAGCGTTGTGCCTGTATTTGATCAGTAAGGTGTGGGTCAAATGGCAGACCAGCCCTGTCATAGTCACCTTCAGCGAACAAATGGTTCCCGTTAGCATGGTAAGAATATTTTTTAATTAAATACTAACTTATAGCACCCAATATTTTGCCACCAGTGTTCTAAGTAATTGTCTGTCTTCACTTCATAATCTTGAGAGCTGCAATATTTCTCCAAGTTTGTCACATTTGCTGGCTTATATAGATTTTCAAAAATAGTTTAGGATTTATGTTTAATATTACAGGTACCATTTCCATCAGTAACATTATGTCCACAGTCTAAAGTCAAAGTATCAGCATACAACTTTACTGATGAAAAAATAAAACTGGATGCTTTTTTGGAGACCAAGCCACTGAATGAAACTCTTAATGCTACGTAAGTTTCAATAGCTCATGGTTTGGTTCTCTATTTTATAATTGTGGAATTATTTATAATAAATGTATTTAAATTTTAGGATGCGAGCACGCTTCGCCAAATTTGATGCGCTCTTCCAAATTTGTGATAAAACATTTTTATACAATGAATTCGATTTGACTGAAGTTTACCCAACTACTCGTGCAGATGCTTCTATGGTCAAATATATGTTTGAAGTAAGATTTTCTTTTAATACTAGAAGTTCAGTTAGTTAGACAATAATAATTCCCAAAGTTAGTAAGGATTTAACAGAATGGAGTGTTTTATTTAGTGCAAATGATTGTGTGGGATGTCTATAACTTATTTGTGGCCTTTTTTTTTCATCATAAAATATTTCAAACTTCTCTGATTGAGCCATGCTTATTTGTAGTTTTCTTATTTTTCCTTCCCAACCTCCTTCTTTAATCGCCGTATCAGCCTAATTAGTAAAATAGTAGTCACTATTATATTTTTTTATTTTCAGGCAGCTCCCAACTTTAACGACATTTTTGAGTACTGTAAATTTGCCGGGGACTACGTCAGTTGTCGGGAACTTTTTGACAAAGTTCTGACGAGAGAGGGAATTTGCTACAATTTAAATTCTCTAGCGGCTGATGAAATATTTCGAAATCGAAAGTAAGTATTCTTTATGGTTCATACTGTAGTAGGTATCCTCGTCAAACGCATTGCCAACGTGGCCAACATCGGCCTTGCACGTATTATTATAGCTCTTGTTTATCCAGAGGAATAATCAAGTCTTAGAAGCCTATAGGGACTAGCTTAAATACGGCAGACAAGACATTGACTTTTCTGACACTGCACCGTGTCCCCGAATACATTTAATAGTAATAAACAATTTTCTTAGCTTACAGAGGGACTATAAATATTCGTACGCAAGAAGGAAAAGCAATGGATGGTCCATGGAGTACGGTTACGATTTTGTAATAAATTCATCATTTTATCCAATTCCAGGATCGGTAAAACTTTGTTTTTCTATTTATCTATACTAATATTATAAAGCTGAAGAGTTTGTTTGTTTGTGTGAACGCGCTAATCTCAGGAACTACTGGTCCGATTTGAAAATTTCTTTCAGTGTTAGAAAGCCCATTTATCGAGAAAGCCTATAGACTACTTTTTATCCCGGTACGGGAAGTAGTTTCCACGGGATGCGGGTGAAACCGCTGGCAGAAGCTAGTGTTATAATATTTATAAAACAGGAAATATTCCTGGTTGATAGCAACTGAAACTTCGCAATAATTGAAATAGACTTTAGATATATGTAAGTGGCCGTAAAAATGTGAAATCATTTTAGGTTTTATTCCCAAAACTATACTTTTGGACCCACTTCGTAGATTTAAATCATATTTTCTATTAATGGGTACTTTTAATTTGAAGCTTTGTGTGTCATAATTTTTGCTTGTTCTCCATAGGAAGGGATTGCCGCCCCTATCGTAGAAGCTGTGTTAAAGTCATCATCACTTGAAAGAGATCAGTTGTGCAACGTCATCAACTCCGGCTTCAGAGTAAGCTAACATTCACTCTCATCATCAAACTTTCATTATCCCACTAGAGAGAATAGGCCTCTTCTCATACGAAGTTCTGTCATTGAATGGTGTCCAAGATATTCTCGGAAATAAGATACAAATTAAAAAAATCTTGTATTGGTCCTAACTCGAATTGACCCCCGCACTCATTCTTAGATGCAGGTGCTTTATTCACTACTAATTGTTAATGGGTATGATTTAAGCTGTCACCAATTTAATTCATTTTGTGTTTCTTAAATAATAGGGTTTGCCCTCAAAATAGTAGATTTGTCACCAAAATGTATCACCAAACAATATAAAATCAATTCCACAATAAATTACCGAAAATCATGGAGATATGGGGTCAAGTACCAAATAAATGGTTTTGTATGTATTATAATAGGTTTGTCCTAATAGTATTTAAGCAAACTAATTTAAAGAGATCACCAATAAATCATATATTATATCACTAGAAAATTTCATGAAGGTCTAGCGCTGGTTTTGAAGGATTTTGAAGGGCGCCCTTTTTCTTTTCTGGCCGATAAGTAAATGTTTTGCCTCTGGTGGGGGGTTGGCCAGCTTTAAGCGTATGGCTTATCCGATAATATGCTTGCACATATAATTTTTCACATCGCGCATCGTATGATCGTACCTACAACCAACCTACAACCCATTAGTTGAGGCCCGAAAAGCGCCAATTTGTCTCCCTTCCCTTCCTCTTCCCTTTGAACATATTTTCATTAAAATCATAAACTGATGTATTAAATTGGTAACGAATACATTATTTTAATAACTGAACGAAATAAAATGGAACTACTATATTGGCGACAAAATAACAAATAAAAAGGAGTCGCAGTCAGGGACCGACTAATCGATTTATTTGGTGACAGATCTACCATTTTGAGCACCAAGCTATTATTTAAGTAATAAAACTATTATTATAAGAACGAAGTTTATATTCATGTAATGCACTACAATTTTATTGGTAATCCATCTCATATTTTACACATTATATTAACAATTATTTGGTAATTCATACCTGGGAACACTCTTTGTTTTCTGAGAACGAAAATATTTCGTGGCGATAGATCTATTTATTAGGTGATACAACTTGATGACAAATATAAATTTTGGTGACAAAAAATATAGTTCCCATTGTGAATCGAGTCTCATATTACCATTAATATTTTCTTCCTCATCATTATCGTTTGTAATTCAATACTTAGAATACTTTTTTTTCTCGAAAATTTCTTCTATTTAGCATCTCTCTTTGCATCTCCATAGAATCTAGTGTCATCCTTTGCTTCTTCCAGGTTTATATTCAGCACCCATCAGATGTGCCACAGACGTCTCTATATTACTATGCTGTGTTACACAATCAGGTGTCATCTATGGCAATAAGTTTCGACGTACTGAATACTTCAGAATCTTTACGTGGTTATGATCCTGAAGTGTAAGTTTTTTATTTAATAAACCAGCTAGCTATTTCATAGTAACTTCGTTCTTATTATTGGCCAGCATCATTTTTGTTCTCCAGCTAAAGATTATTTGATTTTTTAAGAATTTAAAGATTTTTTTTATGGACAAGTCATCATGGGCATTTCTTGCTAAAGCATCATGTAGTACTAAATACTCCTTCTATTTCAAACCCATTTTTATTTTATCCTACGAGTTCCCATTGTTATGATTTGATATGTTTCAGACGTCAGTGCTATTTCCCGGATGAACGGTACTTAAAATATTTTAAAATCTACTCATCCAAGAACTGCAGGATGGAATGTCTGGCCAATATAACGTTTAACCTATGTCAATGCGTAGAATTCTACATGCCCTGTAAGTGTGCAAACGAATTGAGACCTTATTTTTAACCATCATAAAGTTTAAATTGTCAAATAAATCTTTCAGATTCAAGCAGCAATAAGATTTGCACTGGAGATGATGATGATTGTATTGGGATAGCAAGAGGTAACTATTTTGTGAACATTTTCATCTGCATTATATTAATATAAACTAAAGACTTGATCACATTGATCTTTCAGGTGAAATGTTGAAACAAGAATCGATTCGGGGCAATTTTACATGTCACTGTCTGCCTTCTTGCAACAGCGTGGACTATAACGCTGAAATTCTGAAGACAGATTTTAAACTGAAGAAATTCATTAATATAGTTAAGAAACTTCGGAATTATTCTGATGACAGCTTCAACAAGTGAGTATGAGGAATCACATTTTGTCGTTGAATGTAAGTGCAGTCATTTGTAGTGAAAAGCAACAGACCGTCTTCGATCAAGCAATCGAAAGAAGGTCTATTATTAAAAAAGTTTTAAATTGGTCTACTGTTCTCAATGCGTGACTGCTATGTTTGGCTTGGGTCTGATTCCCGGATCGGTCTTAAACAAAGTGACTGTTCTCAAGATGAGCAAACAATCGGGACCCTGTCTTGATTAAATGTTACATTATTTAAATACTTCTTTTTTAGAGTTTTTTCATTCGAAATATTGTAATTGATGATCGCTTTCTTCTGTCTTTCAGTATCAATTTGTCTAAAATAGAGATGTACTTCATGAAGCCTAGGTTTCTATCAATGAGGCGGTCGGAGTTGTTCGGAGTCACCGACTTTCTCGCGAACTGCGGAGGTCTTTTGGGTCTATTCTTAGGGTTCTCATTCCTAAGCCTCGTGGAGATCATCTATTTTCTTTCTTTGAGGTAATGTATATTAACATTCTAAGGGGTATTTTTTTATTTCTCCATCTTTTATGTCCCCTAATGCCTGTAGCACACCTCCGCTGCGAAACCCAAAGGGTTGACGCCGTTGTTCGCCAGTTGTCCGCCAGGGCGGAGATGTAGACGGCGCCTAAGCAAATGAGCGAAATCATGTTAGAAAGAGACAACGTCATAGTCAGTTTTGTACGTTAGAGCAGGGAATTTCGCTATTGTTTCACCGCCCAACAACTCACAACACACAGCGAAACTATGGCGGTTTCGCCCGTTGGGTTTCGCAGCGGAGGTGTGCTACAGGCATAAAAGGTCTAAAACTGCTTAACCAATTTGAAAATTCTTTTACTGTTAGGAAACCATCCACCTAACATGGGATATGCTTAAGTAAGGGGCAATATTCACAAGGAACAGTAAAACGTGAATTAATTGGCATCAAAGCTGATTAACTGAAGATATTATTTACTTTTGAAAATATTTCTGGATACGATAATAATAAGTTAAAATAACTTTTTCATTTCAGACTATGCTGTACGCTGAAGAAGGATCTAGAAGAAGAAAAAGCGAAAGCCAATTTAGAACAAGAGTATGAAATAGAAAAATATTAGTTTTATTTTCAATGTTAACTTTTAACGTTTTAATGTTAAACGTCACTTCAAGTTACAATCACATACTTTTATATCATTTAATAAAACCTCGTATTTTAATATGAACATGACAATTGTTAAGAATAAATTCCTTATATGTAGACATTTTTTTTATATTTAATTTCAAATGACATTTAGATAAATAAGACCCATATACCTCTAAATAAAGATCTTCAAATAATTTTTAGACTAAACTTTGAGTTAGAGTTGAGCATTGAGCAACTGTACCAATATTAGCACAAACAGGACGCTGCTGGTTCGACTCCCGCTCCGGATCAAAGACGCGATTTATGCGCGCGCGCCGTCGGATTACATCAATTTATGGCGCGCTAACGAACGCACGTGCTCTTATTATAAGTACATTGATCTCGATATTCAATTGCAGTGTGAAAAGAGATTTTTCGTTTTATTTTGCGTAGATAATTAAAATAGGTACATTTAACTAGAAGTTAAATAAATAAAGCAATACCTACAAAAATATTCCAATATAAGTTTTTAAACCTAATGTTATAACAATCGAGTTTAAAGGCCCAATAGTTAGACAGCTGGCCCAGTAGTTGGCTGACAGAACAGTTTCTAAGGAAAACCAGCCAATGATTCCAATAAGAATACGCCTGATACCCATTCAAATTGAAATAAATCACCCTTCACCAGTGACATGATTCACGAGAAAGCAACCATTACAAAAGAACGAAATACCTCTTATTAATGTACCACTACTAACACAAAACAATAAACACGAACATTAACGAATATCCAAACATCTTGTCTTGTACGTAAAACGAAACACTTGAAAGATCAAAGGGTGCGCCCGCGCAGGAAACGCGCAATCGTCTATCAGTGATACAGAGTCGCCTTTCAGAACCACTTGAGGGTTAAGTGAGGCAAAAAATGACGTCATAGATTCTGTATTGTATCAGGGCAGGGTTAGATTAGTCACCAGAAGCGGTTTAGTGTTAAAGAAACTCTGACATGTTGAGGCAAATGGTGAAGACATATTGGAAGCAAGAAATTGATGCTCCCAATCCACTTATGTGAGTGGAATCTACTTTGGCGCTTTTTTGAAAAGTTAGCACAGTTTTGGGATGTCGGCACTCATCTCCGTGTAAGTGCATAGAAAGCGGAAGTGGAAACTTAATGATTACCAATCTGAAAAAAGTATTGAAGAAGTAATCTTTTGAATGCGCAAGTGAAACTGTAGTAATATATTGCTTGATTCTAATAAGACATTTATCATTGAACTATCTGTTCTCGCGACTTCGTACTTACGCTTCCCAAAATACTCCTTGCGGTAGATAGATAAAACTCCCTATCTATCTCCAAGGTGTCAACTAGCCATATCACAATTTTCAGCTCAAACATTCCAGTTATTTTAGCTTAACAAACAAAAACACAATCTGCATTCAAAATAAGTAAGGATGCGCAAAAAACATCACACAAACCGCCTCACACAACCAAAAAACCTAAATTAGTCCTAAGACACGATTATAATTGGCGTCGCGAGTCAGCTACCATATAATTAGCGACCAATTCTGCCGGTACCCCTGCGGCTAAAGGATAATGTAGGCCCATGGAGAACAAAATGACTAGCGGAGGCGCCATAGCAGAAAACCTTCTAAGACTGTAGCGCGCCAAAATGCGGGTGTGCAGGTGACGAGGAACGTTACTGTCTTCGCCCTTATACACGCCTTCTTTTGACCCTACCATTTTTGAAATACCTAAAATCGTTAACAGATGTCTTAAAGAACGCCTCGCTAGGTCACCTGTAACTGATCGTTTTGGTCATGCCCAAAGTACGTATTTGAGCTAGAAGAAGGCGCCTAGCCTACCTGCATTACGGCATCTCCGCTCATCTTTCCTTACTCCGTGTATAAGGCACATTTTGGTCCGGTGGCTATTATGGCGTTTGTTGGGTTAATGGGTAATCAAAAAATAGCCTGTAAGTGGCTCAGTCTTTGTTCCGCTTGCCCATTGTAATTGGTTAAGGTTGGGTTGTATGGATTGGTTGATTTTTGCTTTAAAGGTGTTATGATTTTACTTGACGGAGGTAAAAATAAAAAGGACTAATCATTTTTAAAGGAGAAATATTTAAAAAATACGCAGTTCAACAGACCAACACAACACGTAGACATATAATAAGCACCTAAATTCCGTAATTTTCAATTATTTAAAATTCCACCAAAAACATTATATGATTTGCCCTTGTGAAAGTCTTGAAGCCCCAATTTGACTTTTACGTCAAGTTTTAAATATAAGCATATTTTTAATTTAAACGCCTTCTCCATGTAAACCTCCTCTACTCATCCTCCTTACTTCGCTATATGATTAATTTTTTACCTCAAGTTTTTGCATCAATTCAGTTAAAATTACTGATGATTCGGATCTCCAACATAAAGATGATTGATTACTGCCTAGCTCGGAGTAATGAGAGGCCAGCGGTGGATGAAATGTCTTTGTTTGATCAAGTCATGAGTACTTTAGCGTGTATGAGAGATTGCCTTGAATATGTACGAAGAATATTAAGGATATACACTTTTATGTGGATGACTTTATTTGAGGATGATAAAGTGTTTAGGTATCGGCGGAATTTGAATTGAGTTGAAGAGGAAGTAAAAAATTGCAGTATCATGTTGTGTGCCCTGAATGAACTTTTCTCAGACCGCTTCTATTAATTTGAAATCATTTACGTTTTTTTAAAAGGACTTTTTTGTGGGAAGTCATCAAACGAAATCCCCACCCGCTTTGGATGCAGAAGAAGGAACTATCAGACTGTTATTGACTAAATCCTATTTTTGTTCCTTCTTCAGTCCTTAAGAACTATCCTAGGACCAAGGTAACTCTTTCGAATAAAATAACCAAACAGTTGCGATTATAATTATGTATCTTTGTCATTGCCTAGTCTGGCCTACATTTCATAGAATAGCAATATCCTCTCCAAAAATAACATACAGGTAGGACCTAACACAAATATCCTGTCCCACTTCCAAATCCATGTCACCGACCTATTACTAAACCTATTTACGTAGGTATCTCACTAGTACAAAAGGCATTATAGAGCACATCTCCTATTCACCCGCCCTCAGACTTGAAGGACCTTTGTGTATGGACGCCATTGTATGTCTAATGCGTTCTATTTCTGCTGAAACTGTACACCTTGGCTGTCAATTGTGGGAGCTGCTTTTGTGATGCAGGAATGACGTTAGTTATAAGATTATTTTTCTTGAAGACGTTGTTGGGACTTTTGTGCTCTTGTTTTAGCCGAGGTGACCACATAAGCAATTATGATCTCAAAGTAATAAATGAAAGTGTTACAAAATTTAATTACTTCAATAGGTAGGTACTCAGGATAATTTACAGTATAAATCAAGACGAGTATCTATGTGCAAGCAAAGATGTCAAAAGTTTTCCCCTGTTCGGATAATTCATTACATAAAAGATTTTGTAAGCATTTTTTAACCAGTTTTCCGTGTAGAATTAATATTTAGCATAGTAAGTTAATTGTTTTATAGAAAGATGATTTATCCATCAATGCGTAATATTATTACTGAAGCAGATTATTACATCGACAGAATTTCAACTGTCAAACACACGGTGGAGTGTTTACACTGCGGCAGTCACTTGAGCGAGTCAACTCGACCGCTGCGCTCGGTAGCGAGTGTTTTGTTTACTCTGCTGTGCCAACAGTCGTGGAGAGCAAGTGAATAATTGTGCGCTATTGTTCGGGGCTTAGGGATTTTCTGTTTTTTATCGATAAATCTACTATGACTTTATTTCCATATTTGAATAAGTATAAAACATGTATTTATATTTTATTAGAATGAAAACTGTCATCCTTAAAAAAGAAAAAGATACTTATATTGCTTTTCATATTTAAGTAACCTAGCATTTTCGTATTACTTATGTATGCATATATTTTGTCAAGAAAGTCAAGCTAATTGGTTACAATTACTACAGGTACCTATACCTACCACCTATACCTACGTATTTTAAAAAGTGAACATATCAATATTAACTTTAAAAGTTTTTCGATAACTATCTATGAAACCAAATTCCTGACTCCATCTCTAAACCATAACCAACACAAACACTTGATGGTGAGCATAGTTTTGTATGATCGATGATCGGAACGAGACTCGCGTTCAGTTAATCGTGTTTACGCACTCAACACTCGATATTGACATTTTAAAAATCTGCGGGTGGCCAGCTACTGTTTGCTTTTTACCTATGATTTGAACGCTCCTTCAAATTTAAACGTGTTTATTTTTAACGCCCAATTTAATTTGAGCGTTACGCTTCCCACATAAAGTTGCTTTTACATTCAAATTCTTTGTTAGAACAAAGATCTCTTAAGTCACGCGTGGGCTTATTTGGTGAAACAATAACTTACGTAAATACTAAGAAATAATATTGAGACTTGTAAGTATAATTAAGGAACCACAAAATGCTTTCAAGTAAAACGGTAAACATATTGTGTTGCGGACACTGGCAGCCGTATTAAATGCTACTTGTCGTAAATTAACTTTATTTACAACGTTTTAAAATGTGTTTTAACGTTAAACGACTTAATTATGACTCGAAAAATAATTCTCAAACATTCGTTGGTTATTAAAACATGGTTTGTTGGTAGGGTGACTAATTGCACGACGCTTTTAGGAACTGTCCCATTAATAAAGTAGCTGATGACGATGATAAAATTGGTTTATTGCCTAATGTAAATTAGTTGCTTTCAAATGACTGTAATTATTTGAGCGTGCATTTTAATTAAATGCTTATTGAAACGTTACTTTAAAGTGTGTTTAGGAAATGACGTTGGTTTAATCGAGGTTAGTTTTTGTGTCATTGCTAAAACTATGTAATTACTAAAATAAACTTAATGTATTAAACCTTATTTGTGCTTCCCGATAAATAGCTTTATGCAAGGATATCCAGTACATAAATGAAAGGTGTATAATTAATATTCAAATCCTTTCACATTTTGATATTTACTTTGATTGATCTCAAAAAAAACACGTTGGGAACTTTTGATGCATACGCAAAAGTAATTATGCAAAAATGTAACAAAAAACAATAAGCAGCTTTTAGAATTCATCGAGCCATAAAATAAGGCCCAGTTAACCCTTCCTGTGCAGTCGGCTAAAGAGAGGTGTACCCACTTTGACATGTGACATGATTAATGTACAGGAAATAAGTACCACTATAATTATACATAATTGTATGTTCAATAAAGCTCGCTATTTTGCTTGTTGATGTCAAGAATTATTTATCGCGTTTAATATGCATGAGAGGTTATGCGTTGTTCGTGTAAAAAAGGATGAAGGTCGGAGTTAAGTATTTTTATTTTTTTGAGCATGTAAGTACCTAAGTATTTTATTTTGTGTTAATTTTGTTCTATTTTTTACAATATTAGTAGGTAATTAATTTTTCCATTATTAAATAGGTTGTAGTTTAAACTTTTATTAGTAAAGCAAGACAGAGTAAAGGTAAATATTTTTACATTTTAAATATTCAATAAAAATATATTCTCAGAGATGGTGTAAAAGGAAATTCATGTCTTTTGCTTATTTTTTCCACAACCTTTTTTAGATGCAGTCAAAGTGTAGTATTTTTTTTTTTAAATTAAGAATTGCAGTAGTATAAAATTTTGCATTTCATGCCGATTGTTGAGTAGTAGCCATATTATGACAAGTGTGAATGGTCACCATAAAGAATTGTAATTATAATAAATTGAGTAATTTACTGCGGCGTTAATAACTTAATAACATAAGTGGTCACGCCATTCTTGCCTTCTGTTAAAGACTGACTACATTATTTTTAAAATTACAAAGTTTTTTATTAAAATCTTACTTTAAATTAAATATCAAAATTATATTTTTGGTAGGATGATAATTATTTAAAATATTAGCTCACAAAATAAAGCTACTTACAAAATGGATCAAAAATAAAATAGACACAAGTGTCGAGGCAAAAAAAGTCTCTAAAATTAATTAAGCATCATTGACACCCTAGCGGGCGCCTTTTTCTCTGAGATCAATTAAAAATCACAAAATTTCTCAAAGATAACACTTACAAAAGAGGCCTTAAAAGATAAGTTCGAGTTTTATAATTAAAAAGGCTCTCAAAGCGCCGTCTTTATCTTAAATTTTAAGTAACAGTTTTATCGAAATGTCGACACATGCTTGGACGGCGGCGCTTTGTCGATACCGATAAGTTTTATCGATAAAAAATGATGTCGACCACATTATTTTGGGAATTAACTACCGGAGTTCGCGTTTTTATGCGTATAACGGATTTCTAAGTGTAAAAATAATTGCTATCGATTGCGGATATTTTGGGAAGTATAATTAGTTTATGCAATTAGGGTTGGTAATTAAATCTGTATCACACAGTTTATTTCAATAATAAGTGTCTACACTTATTATCTACTTGGTTTTCTGTTCTATTTATGAATTATGAAACTGATTTGCAAAGCTTACCATACCTTATCTGATCCAACAGATAAACTGTGTATACAGTTTTGTTGGACATTTTATATTTTTTATAATGTAAAATGTACCTTCTAAGCAATAAATAAATAAAAAAAAAAAACGAAAATAACTGAAGAAACTAAAACAAAGTCGTGTTAGTTAGAGTTAAACTTCAAAATGGTTGTACCGTTTTGGCTGAAAATTAGGGGAGAGGTAGCTTAGATCCAAAAGAAGGACACAGGATAGGATTTTTTGACGGCGATCCGGCTACGAAAAGCAGGACGCGAGTGAAACAGCGAAAAAACGGCTTGACAGACAAAACAGGGAATAAAATCAACCGTTCTTAATTTTTACAATCTACATAAAGAAAGGATTCTATCCTAAATAGAAAGCAACAATACTTTCACATTAGCGTCAATATCAATGAGTGTTACATTTAAACCAGCTTGCTGTAGCCTGCAGGAATCATTTAGCATCCTGACTGCAGTCTGTTTTATGTGCATGTAGGATTGTAGTTACGTTACTATGTAAGTTGGAACAGAAGGTTGATGCTGTAGTAACTTCCAAATATTATTCAGTTGTTTAGCAGGTCATTTACACAGATTGGAATAATGTGGATTTTTTAATTCTGTAAATGGAAATGTATACTGAAATTACAAAGCTCAGGAGTTTGTTAGCTTGGTCAAGCTAATCTCGTGAACAAATAGTCTGATTTGAAAAATCGACGGAAGTTAGTATAACTTATTTTATTGGATGTTTGTTTGTATTCTAAAAGCTCGAAAACTACTGAACCCATTTTAAAAATTATTACACTGTTGCGAAGCTACACTATCCGCAAGTGACATACGCTAAAATTTAAACAGGCACAAGAAGATTTTCCTTCAGGACGCTGATGAAACTGTCAGAAACAACTAGTTGTTGAATAACTATAGGTGTCCAATTTCATAAAAAAAATGTACTAAACCTTCTACCACATACCTTTACGAGTACAAAACACATGTACCAACAAGTTTGAAGTCTTAACTCACTTACTTCCTACACTGCACACAGCTGATATGTTCGCGCTTTCATTGTAAAGGGGGTGAGCAGGCAGGTGATAGTGCTCATCGAATTAACGTGTAAGGTGTGACTGAACTTCAACTGTTTTATTATAGTGTAAGGTTTTACGATTGTTTTTGGAGGTATCGATAGGTATTTTAAAAGGTAGTTGTGCTGTCAAAATAGAGTGGCCATTTTATTAATTTCATTTAAATTTATTTATTTTTTAGTTTTTTTTATTACATACCTCATCATCCTCCGAGCCTTTTTCCCAACTATGTTCGGTCGGCTTCCAGTCTAACCGGACATATTATTACATACCTGTAAAACAGATAAATACAGTTATTAGAGAGATTTTACATAAGGTATATCTTTGGTACATAACTACAGTCTCATTCATCTTATTCAAATTAAGAATCACTCCTGAATCAAAAATCGTTTTATAATAACCAGCTAACCAGAAAGGGAGAAAATATTAAACAAATGTTTAAATGTTACCTTTTTACAATAACGAACTTAAATCACAAAGTTTTCCAACCTTTCTAATACAAAAACCCAACAATCTACCCTCCGTTATAAAACCATTCCACCTGACTAGTTTCTTTTAAAAAATCTGCCTTAAAAGGACATAAATCAACCCGTTTCCCGCTACATGGATACATTAAACCCACGGTGTTTATTATTATAAAAAAACATCGCATATTAAGTTCTACGCGTCCTCTCGCTAAAGCTGTCTATCTTCGTCACATATGATTGATATCACTTTTTCACTCACCACATATTGTGCGAAAATCGTTTGTATTCGCCCTAAGTGGCAGAACCACCCCATTAAACTTTCAACCTAATTTTCATTGCTTTAAAGTTGAAATTCTTTTGTATGTAATGTGACTTTGAATCCAAAACATGGGCAAAGAAAATTGTGTCTTAATAGGTGGAATATAAGGTTAGTTTTAAAATAATTGGGGGTTGTCTAAGGGGTCGTTTGCCGCGTACTTAGCACACAATGAAACGCATGTTGGAGCGTTTTTGCAGTATTGATGGATAGGCGTCTACCGCTAATATTAAATTGATCATTTAGATACGCAGAGAAAACATTGTAATTGGATACAATTATGAGTGTTTAATTATGTGGGCTTTGGAATAAATAGAACGCAGTGAAGCATTAACATTGAATAAAATAATTGAATTATATATTATCTAAAAGATATGTGTCTATTACTTTTTCAGATATGTACCACTCTATAATCTAAAGGTAGTTCTACTCTACTGTAAATTAAACTTATGAGTTCCAAAAGTCTTTTTTTTTCAAGTTTTCTGCTAGCATCAAATAAAGTATTCTTTTACATAAATGATGTCCTCACATTTAAACATCCTCAAAATCTATAAACAGACATTACAATTCCATGTGCAACCTCCAATATTTCAGTATATCCATTTGCAAAATAATGCCCATCGCATACTGAGACAAAAACTGGCGCGTAAGTACTTACGCATCACACGACGCGATGACACGCATCATCAAGCAGAGAAAAACGATTGACGCGCGGTTTGTATCTTAAGATTGGTAAAAATATGTTGGTCGGAATATCATGAAAAGTTTAAGGTAAAAATACTTTCTTTTCAATTAGACTAAAAATATGCTTTTCTTAAACGTCCAAATAAAACAATAAAGGAGAAAAAAACGCGACTGGCAGATCACTTTATGTGTATCTGATCTTATAATGGTTAAAAATATAACACTAGCTTAAGCCTGCCGTTTCACCTGCGTCCTGTAGCCGAATGGTGACAAAAGCTACATCCTTCTCCCGGGTCTAAGCTGCCTCTCCCCCTCTAATTTTCAGCTTAATCAATCCAGTCAGGATACATATATATCAAATATCTAATTTAATGAAATAGTACTAATCGATTTATATGCAAAAAATATCCAAACTACAGTTCACATTATAATTCCCATCACATAGTGGTATCGAAAATAAATGCTCATCGCACACTGGCACAAAAACCAGCCGCGAGCCGGACGCATCACCCAGCGCGATGACATACGCCGACACCACAGAAAAACGTTTGACGCGAACTTCATACTGAAGAATGAGATATTGAACTTAAAGGCTTGAAATTGTACCTGATAATTTTTGTTATGTTGGGAGGATGTAAGATTAACACATGTTTGTAGGTAAATACTCACAAAAATGAATTACATTATTTTTTACTGACTTTCCAAAAAGAAGGTCTCGATCCAGCTGATATTGCTGATTTTGAAAAACTTTAAAGTACCTTTTGATATTAGTAGTTTCATAATGAACGTAATGGATTTAGCTTGATTACTAACAAAAAAAGCTAGTTTACATTTTGCATCAATCCAAGCGCTTACAGCTAAGTAACGCACAAAGCTTCACGGAACTTTGACATACGCACTGCGCTGCGCTGTCAGGTACCGCTGAAAGAAATGTATGAAGTGATGGAAATGCTGCCAATCAAGTAGGTATAACGTATGTCACATGTGGTGTGGTTGTAAAAAAGATCAATTTGGACACTAAAGCTGTGGATGTGGCTTTTGAATTAAACCATGAAGTGAATAACCTAATGAAATTAAAATGACCTTAATTTAGCAGAAGCTAAGTTTGATTATAGCTTTTGATTTTCAGATCAACACGATATACATATGAATAAATTGGCCAGAGCTTTTCGACCCATAAAGTGAATAAACGAAATTGCAGATGCCAAAATAGGAGATGAAAATAGATCATACAATTCTAAAGGGGTCTACACACCAAAGCCGCTGACCCGGCGGCACAGCCCGGCGGCACGACAGCCGCGGCATGTGGTGTTCTAGTAATTGTCAAATACTCTATGAAAGCCGGCGGCATGATTGTACAAAATACGGCCGGCGGGTTGGGCCGCCGGGCTGTGCCGCCGGCATCAGGGGCTTTGGTGTGTAGACACCTTGAGATAAGAACTACCACCACCTGTCCATCTAATTTAAATCTATTTTGCACAAAATAAGTACTATTCAACAAAAACCATTTCATCAATCCCCACAATAGAATTATAACCCTACAATGCGGGCGGTCTAATTAGAGTTGCATTTACCTGGGGCTATGCAATATGCATGCAATGATTTGCATCGCCGTCCGATGACTGAGACGAATCGCATCAATCAATACGAGAGCCATTGTGAAGCTGATGATTTGAATATTTTGATGACGAGGACCTATTTTAGGGTTAGATGTATGCAGTTTGTTTGTGGTCAATGAATGAGTGATTGGCAGTTTGATGGTGTGTTCCTTATGTTATTTGTAACTAAACTAAGTTTCATCAACCAGAAGTTCCTGGCTCTTAATGATACTTTCCTGTCTCCAAAAATCATTGTCATTAGCTTCAATTGATTCCAATATTTACGTGGATTTTGGTAAAATTATTGTTTAATAGAAAAATAAGTAGTATCCAAACATTTGGAGCCGCCTCATTCAGATGGAAATTAAATTTTAAAATTCTATTGACGAGAACAAACCGCCACTGTTTATACTTTATTTTGGAAACAAACTTATATTTTAAACGGGAGTAAGACAATAGAATTGTGCATCACATAAATCTCTCAACTTTCCCGACGTCGGATGATTAAGATTGACAAAAGAAACGGTTTCTGCTAGAGAAATTCACGAATTCCACCATCTATGGCCACCGAAATTCCCGAGAATCGATTTAGCGGTAAAAGAAGTGCCGCCCGAATAAATAATAGGACAAAACACGTCGGAAATATTCGCGGATACCGCCGACAGGCTTGCCGCCACGTCCAAAAATGTCAACTTCGCGATCCAAACTCTTCATGGGTGGAGAACGGCAAAAACTCAGGCATACCTAAGTCCGCTTCAGCGCTCGACGCCTAATTTCGAATGCTGCAAGCGCTTCGATCCCGAGACCTCTATTATTATTTCAATCAACGATAATTGGACACTTGTCACCGTAAAAAGCGCTGGAATCGCTGATTGGTAACCGCGAGTCACGAGCGCGCGGCGCTTTTGATTTTAGAATCGTTTCGTTTGAAATTCAAATGGTTTGAAGACGTTCGGGCGTTGTCGGCAACGTTCGGTTAAATACGAGTCGAGGCTGCGTTTGAAAGTTCAATAAGGAGACGTTAGCGACAAGTCGCGTCTCTATTGAGCTTTAATTAAATTTATTGTTGGCATCTGATGATATTATGGATGGCTAGCCAACTATAGAGCTTTTAGTTGTGCGGCTATTATGGGCAAATCATATAGATTGACTAGGATATTTTTGTAAACGAAATAAAATTTCAGGAAAATCGTTGAGGATTTTTTTTTCTGCTTCGTTCAAAATTTCGCGTGGGTGTTGAGATAATAAGTATGTAATTTGTAAAAAAGAGCAATTTTCATAGAAAACTTGATGTGCTCTCATTGCCAGGTAAAACAGTTGCCTTAGCTACCAAATCGGATTAACAGCTTCGTATCTAAGCTCCTTATTCAAAAAATTGCTATAAGTACTGTACAAAAGGATTTATATTTTATCTAAGGAAAATAATATTTTTTAAGAATTAATTATCTCCTGACAGATTTTGCTATTGAGCTACAATTGTATTACAGAAGATAACGTAACGCGAACAATAACTTGCTTTGGTTAAATACAAAAAAACCCCGTCATAAAGTAGTCGTAAAACTATAGTTTGACGAACAATAGTGTTATCTTTTTACTAACGCCTGTACTCATAATTAGCTACCCAAAAACGAAACAAAGAACTCATAAAAACAACTTTCATTCATAAAACCTACCACCCAAGATGTTACCGAAATTACTTTTTAAATACACAAAGATCTCAGGTAATAATTATTGGCTTGTTCCGGCGGCGCCAACACCAACTTGGCGCCAATACCCACAAAACATTAAACCTCCCAAATTGTTTACGAAACCATTCGTCAAATGTTTGACACAAAAATTTGCCAAGTTCTCGCGTTAATAACTCCTGATGAATGGGTTGGGCCAACATCACAGCACTGGTGATTAAGCGACCGATTTTCGTCCAGCATCTGTAATTTGGAGATCGCCGCAAAGAATTAGCTTTTCTAATTGGTAACGTGAAATGGCAGCGTGATTGTCTGTCTGTGGTTTGGTTAAATTACATGTTATTTGGTTGAGGCCGAAAGCCGAAAGCCGAATGTTGGCGCCTCGTTGGACCACTGCTCATTATATTATTGAGGGTCTGTCGAATCATGACTGGACAGGGCCGGACTGTGTTCAGATTTATGATTGGAATTATGTCCGATTTGTGCGGCGCAGACAAATAACAGTGTGTGCTGGTTCGCGTAATTATATGCCTAAATTGGCAAATGGTTGCTTGATGCAGGTCACGATTGTCGAGTCGTCACGATAGATTTAAAGAGGGTTTTCAATAGAAACCAAATGATATACTATCGGGTTTCTAAATTACTGGCTGTTACATCCGTATCCTCGTCAGAAGACCCTAAAATTCTAAATGCTATGATTTTTTTATTTTGCCAAGAAGTGTACCTATCTGGTAAAAAATCTTTAGTTTTTAAAATAACTTGGATGTGAATAAGGTCGAGTGAGTAGAATTAGTGCTAAAGCACGACCTTGCTGCCCGCTTTGCAAAATGGCAGCGTAGAAGCAAACTAATGTGCATAATCTTTTAATATGCACCCACTTATTTTTTCAAGATTTAATCCAATTTTTAGATACCTGCTTAGGCAGTAAACTATTAGAGGAGTTTGCTCTATGTTTCTAGATAGAGTAGAATCAGTTCTGAAGCAAAACAAATGGTAAAGCTAAGAAGTGTCAAGGATATCAGGGATTTATGTGTTTAAAATCTTTTGTCATGCCATTTTCAATTTCATCAAGTACTTAGTTTCAAAGCCTCTGGTCAACTTACACGAAAAGGTACTTGATCTTATTTGTAGGTATTCTAATCAAAGTGCAACCCTGTATTCAATCGTCCACCATAATAACAAGGAATTACATGATTAAGCCCCCCGCTCCGTTAGCGGGAGTATTTTTACTGCACTCGTAATGAGCCCGGTTACGCCGCATTGGGGTAACCACACGTTAGATAAGTAGTGGACGATGTTACATTATTACAGGTATTAGCGGGAAACTCGATTATTTTACGATGGACTTTGTAGGGATTATCCGATATGGGATAATCCAGAAAATAATCAGGAATGTGGGCAATGGAGTTAGGAAATCAAAGTAGGATGTCTATTCTTGAAATCGAAACATTAAGTAGGTATCTATACAAGCTTTCTATTACAATATATGTGGGTATAATGTAAGAGAACATACCTAAATATTTAAAAGTACTACTTAATTATCTACTTGCTGATAGAAGTTGAGTTATTAATTTTGGTAATGGAACATGATTTTCTCCGGTGTTATTTTGAATCGAAATAGAATGCCTGAAAGACCATTTACCTACCAAAATACACCTAAAATTGTTATTTGTGCAAACTGTTGTGTTTGTTAGGGTCATGAGAGTAAGAATAGAACTGGGTTGCAAAAATAAACTTTTTATTAATATTCTATTACATACAACAATCATTACAAATGTCATCACTCCCACAAATGACACAAAACTACATTAAAAATAATTAAAAAAAAACATAAAAGCTTGATACTCAAAATCACTAACACTTGCCTACAAAGCAAGTTCACTCACGCAAGAGGTAGAACGTGCAGTTGCAAAGTGCAAGCGGCCATGTTGGCGCGTGACGTCAGAGGGGCGGGGCTAGCGAGGCCCCGCCCAATGGCGCCCGCCTCGCGCGTTTTTGTAGCGCCAAGTTCGTATGAAAGTTTTAAGCGCTGTTTTTTATTTTAATTTTGATATTTTGATAATTTGATTATTGTTTTCTAATTATTTGTCGTAATGATAGTACGGAGGTAAATTGCATAGAAAATGTATTTCGATATTTTTTTTTTTTTGTAAAAACGTTTCTAAAAAATAAAAAAATATGAAGATATTTTTTAACTCTATGTCAAAACAGATAGAAGTTGATGCCGTTTCTATAGCATGAAAAAGAACGAGGAATCATGGGCTTCTATTTCTATCGTTTTATCTTTTCAACCTGATTTAATTATGATACACTTTTAGATACAAACAAAGATACCTTTGTAATTTTACTTTTCTAACTACTTAGTGCCTCGTGACTACATAAATAGATTTTGGTATTTCTTTTTACTGTATCCACAAAAACTTTTCTTTTAACCTTAGCATCCTTTGATTATATATATGTCTAGATGTAGCGTCGAGTGCGCGCAAGCGTGGAAAAAAATGTCAATGTACTGTTCATCGACATTAGCTTTCCTGTCAATCAGAACAGATCGTGCCGCTTAACTGTCAAAACGTATTACGCGCGCTAACTAAAATACAAATAACAGAGGTAAAATGACGACATGTGCAATTAAAGTCTGCCGGAATTATAAAGGAAGGCTAAAAAGTGCCAATAACATCACCTATCATCGGTAACTGACCCAGAAAATAAATATTTGTTTTTTGTAATTATGTTTATTAAATCACGCCATATTGTATCAGTGTTGCCAGTTTCTGTTTTTTATTTTCCCAACTTCACGTGTTTATGTTATGCATAAGGGATATTTTTTTAAGCATTGTGCAAAAAAATAATAGGTATAATTTCTATTTTTATTGCTCGGATATACATTTTCTGATTCTCCAATATATTATCTACTATTATTTGATTAGTAAATTATGGTCATCAAAGTAACATCATTTTTAATAGAATTCCAAGTATTCATATTGTTAGGAGTCAGTGGGTAGACTGCATTAAAAAAAGCCGCGGAGATGCGATGTGGACACCAACAAAAAATACCGTAGTGTGTTCCGATCACTTACGCAGCAAGGACATGAGTACTGTCGACAAGATGGAGCGCCGAAGACTTACAAAAGGAGCAGTGCCAAGCAAGGTTCAATTTTCTATAAAGTTATAGTTAAACCGAATAACACTATGTATACAGACTTATTTAATTAGTCTATTTTTTTTCATTATTTATGGGAGAATCGTAGAAGCTGGTATCATTATTTACGTCAACGCGCAGTGTAAAATGACAGCTACACGCACACATGCATAACAATTTTGTCTCTGCTTCTTTGTTCGGATTGTATGGTGACACTCCATCTAGACATATATATAATCAAAGCTTAGCATCATAGCCATAATCATTTGCATATACCAATGTAGGTATGCAATGTAGCTATTTTTCAAGAAAAAACAGTTGACTACCAAAACGCATTCCATACACGTCATGCAAGAATCTACAAATCATCAACTCATTAACGTTTAAAAACGCGACTCACGGTTACCGACACTTACCGAAAAGTTAGCGTAACCCGGCAGTTCGAGACGCATCAAACATGTCGGTAATAAGTCAGAGGGGGCAAAAACTGCGGCGGCAAGATCAAAGGCGGTCGGCGCGCTCAGACGCCCGACGAAATGACTTGTTTCTCAGTTAGGTTAGTGTAAACATGCCGCTACATCAAACGCGCCGGCCCGGCTAACGGGTGCTGAAGCGGATTTTTTTATCGACAACTTTAGTCTTTTCGATAGTGTCGAATTTCGTAATGTTGATTTTGGCAAATGGTTTGTTGTTGTTGTAAAATTAGTGTTCCTTAATAAATAGACAAAACTTTTTTTCAGTGGTACGGTAGACCGCACATCAGTGGTAACTGTCATGCACCTTAACTCAATAGTAATAAGTACGATTTTCCTATAAAACTGTTACCACTGACCTGACGTTGACTGTACTACCATCTTTACTTACAGTAATAAAACATTATTTATCTACTTCTAATAACAATCTAACTGAAGACCCAAAAACTTTCTAAAAATTACCTACTATTTATCCTATAAATTATAGTTTCAATTTATCCTATAAATTATAGTTTCAATATTTATAAAACGTAAAATGCCACAAATAAAAAGAAAACTTTTTCAATTGTTTTTCAAATCTTCGCCACCACCATCTAACATTCGCTATCGACATTCGATAACGACAGCACCTTATTCCGGCCGCCCTATTTCCAGTCAGAGGGGGCTCAAAAATTTTTTTTATGGCTTCTTCCGTCAATTTGCCAGTAATACAATATTTATTCAACGCCGGCGGCATGTTATTATTATAATGAGACGCCTAAAACTATCAATTAAGTGGCGCCTGTCGGTACCTCAAAGGCACGGGATGAATATATGGGCCTTTTGATGCGGCCAGCTAAATGCTACGGTTTAATGTGGCTAATGATATAGTCTAGGGATTAGGGATGGGATTAGTCGATGTAAATTTTTAGGTATCGATAGAATTAGTGCAGCAGTCGATAGATTTTGGTGTCGAGGAAATTATGAAAGTCGGGTTTCTGATTAATTTCGCATTTTTGCTAAATGGTGAATTTAATGGACAAGGATTATCTCTCGCACGCAAATAAAAACTTCAATAGTTAATTATAATCTTAACATAAAAAAAACTTAGTTTCTGAAGACCTAATTTTTAATGAGTCATTATATTTACAAGATGTTGTACAAGTTCCTGTCGATATAACTTTATCGACCATCAGCCATCACTATAACTCATATTCATAATTTACATTTAATTTTACACCATTTTATGGGCCGTTTTAAGTGGTTAAAATGGCCATTTCCGGTGTTTTAGTGATTTGTAAAGAAAAACGAGCGTTTTTATGATCATCGATTTTAGATTATGGTTGCAAAATTATTTAATTACATATATACAAATTAAAAATGGTTTTGGGTCTAGCCGTAAAATTTATTTGATGTAGCTTTTTTATGTTTTATTACCTGTGGCATATTTACCAGTTGGAGAATTATAAGGAAGGAAATAGACGGGATTTCCCAGAATTTTTCATCAGACATGGTTTTTTATAATAAAAGATACCCATATGTAAATATGAATAAAACATTGAAGCTACTAAGACGAACACTTCATCATAATAAACTGCATTTAGTTCCCATCACACCGATGACATCAACTGCCAAATCCAAACATACATACCGTTACGTACACTCAATTACACAAGTAACGTGCATCAACCAAAAGTATTGCGTGTTCCTCCAACATAAAGCAACACTTCGTGTCCGCTTGTGTACTACACATGCCCTTGATATGTTTGATTAATGTGCTGTTGAAATGCTATTGTGTTAGCATAACTGCGTACAATTAATTATGAAGTATTGGTGTTTCATGTTTAGATTATTAAATATGTTGCTGTATATGCTGGTTAAAAAAGGGTAATTTATACTTGTCTGGTTTTTTGTAGTTAGCGTAATTATTATGATTGTATTTATTGACTGCAGAATAAGTAGATTAATTAGGCTTATGTGTACCTTTTTTTTTAAGGAAAACAATTTTTATGTAAGCATACAATATCATGAAAAAAATTGTTTGGGATTTTCCTTGATATTCATTGATCGAACATAAGTTCTTACTCTATTGTCATCAATAATAACCACTATCCTTTGAATGATTGTTTTTAAAATGTACATCAATTTTCATTTTCCCTGTTATTTCTTACCATACCACATGCCTTACGTAAATTCTAGGTCACATTAACACTCCGAATAGCATACGGTCTACTTAGCCCCATCACAGTAACAGCCGTGATCAGAAGAGACACACATCGTCTGTCACGACAAGAGTACTGCTTCTTGTCAACCTTCAGCTGTTTGGTAGAGGCTCAGAGGAAACCGTTGTTGATAGTTCATGGTTCTGTACGTGAAAAAGGTGAAGTTTATACCTTCCCTTAAATGATAGTGCAAACTTAATAAACGAGTTTGTGCCATGTCTAAACACAAAGAGGCTTTATATAACCAAAAAAATATTATGACAAAATTAATGAAGAATTTCGTTAGAAAATTGTGTTTCCTTGAGACTTCGATTTAGATATAATGAAAAACAAAAAAAAAAATATTAATATTTAAGACTTTTATACGCTAACTATATACGATTGATGTGATATAAGCACTTAAACGTTAACATTATTTTAAAAAAGTGCTAAAAAAATATTCTGAAAAAGTAGACTAACCCTAGAACGCTTACGGTACCCAAGCAGTATACAAGTCCACAAAAATACCCGCTAATACCCGCGGAGATCAAAGTTGTGTACAATTAGGTTGCAACACGATCCGGCATCAAAGTGGCGGGTGGCGGCGTTACTACTAATTTCTTTGGTCCGTCGTAACGTGTCAAACCCTTTTAATGGTAAGAACACGCGTCAGCCACCCGCGACGGTAGGGTTGACAGATATGATCTACTGCTCTAATTGACGTTGTGAGATTATGTCTGGGTTTTGGGAATTTTTAATTTAATTAGAATTTATTTTTGTCAGAGTGAATTGCTGTTTGTAAAAAACATATTTGAAGGAAGTTTAAAAATATGAAAAGCTGTTTGAATTTACTTATACACCTTTGTCAAACCCTCTAATCTACACAGGCCGGTACGTATTAACTTTAACAAAAGCTGCAGTAAATACCACCCAACATAGACGCTTTGACAAATACCGCCAACAGCATCCAAAACATCCATACTTACCTACTAATTAAATCTTATATCCGGCAAACTGCAACCATAATTAATAATTCCAGCCTCCCAAATTAATTTGACAGCGTCAACCCTGTCGGCTTGGACAAAGCTTGGCGCTACCAACGCTCGGCGTGAAACACGACTAATTGAAAAACGTTGGCCGATTACCCCGCACAATGCAACCGCTTGGTAGCCACGATGAGAATTTTAATTGCCCTCCCTTGGCCTTTTTATCTGACGTAGACGAAGTGCATTTTTGATGTGAACTTAGAATATTAATAGCTGGCTGGGTAGGGTATAGATTTTTATGAAAACTGTGATATTTGGGTTGGTTAAAGTTGGTTTTAAGCAATTGTAATGATCAAGATGATCATGTGTTATTTTCTTCATGTTTTCCTTACAAGTAGAAATAGAGTACCTAAGTTTGTATAGGAAGAAAAAACAAAACACTTCCTGACAGTCTAGTAAAAAATGTCAGTATAATAAAAGTACTCTCGAATATTGTATACTTTTTCGTAGCTATAAAAATGAAAGACACAAAGTACATATAAAAATTCAGTACACATTGTCGGAATGTTGGACACAGGACACGCGTTATTACATGTCCGATCGACGTTGGAGGGTTAAAATGTTAAGAGCTCAATAAAAATTACTCGATATATATTTTTTTGCAGATGATTTTAAAGATAGGAAGTGCCTTTGACTTTGTCTGTAGTTTACGTAAGTTCTGTAATTTTTAGTATGTATGAATATGTAGTTACTCGGTCTGGGGCCCATGGAAATTGTGATCCAAAATTGATAAGCGATCTTTCTCAGTATAGTTTTTTCTACTTTTGTGATATTATATAAACTTGTAAGTGGGGAGGATTTTCAAACATCATCCAGGCCGTAGCATTATGTGAAAACATGACCGGTTTGAAGAATACAGTTTCAGACACAATTAAATTCGTCTTAACAAATTCAATAATAAAACAAGACATTTAATAAACTTCGCAATAACTTAAAACACCGTACCGTACAAATTAATGTAACAAATATTTATAAATTGAATGCTACATATTTTTTATTAAAAAACACAATAATATTCTATATCTACAATAAAAATTGAACTTTAATGCGATAATATTAAGTAATGTTTTTGTATGTCGATGATTTTATGTAGTGTTATGAGGTAGTCATAAATGAATTGCATACAATGTCATTTTAATTGGCAAGTTCTTGATGCCAGCTTGCAGTGCAGTGTAAGAGTCACCGCATACGGTAGACTAAAAAGTGGGCCGACAGTTAATCCGATGGTTGGAAAAAAGTATTTTTTACGAAAATGCTGAATTAAATCAAAGTTTTTAGTAATTTTGGTACCGGTTAAATGGCTTGTTCCCTGCTCCACGAATTAATTCCCAACGGGTCCAAAGCGAAAAGCATCTAGGTACCTCCAAAGAAAATAAGTACAGAGGCGTAATGTTGATATTTTGCCGACGTTACAATTTTTTGGAGCTATGTGAAACGATTTTGAAGGAATATTTAAACTTATTTATTTTGTTCTACAACATTTTGAACCTAAGTGGAAGAAATGTGTAAAAACTTAACTAAAACAGAAAACAATGGGTTGGGAGTAAATGGGAGGGAACAAGCCGGTTAGAGGTTTGTTATGTGCATACTACTATTTATCTGCATAACGATTTATACCCCAAGCAAACTATCGGCCGACTAAAAGTTTGTAGTCTGCGTTTACACTTATGGGTTGCCATTTCGGCATTCTTCCCGTGTGTAGCAAGAAATTGATTGTGAGGAATGTTGGGCCATTATGCCATGTTTTTCGCGACACTCCCTTTAATTATTAATTTATATGACTGTTGTTTCCACGCTGCTATTTTAAGTGATACTAACGGAATACCTGGGTTTGTTCCTGAGTTTATTATTTTCATTTTGACTGGATAATACTTGTGTGGTCTAGACCACCGCGAGTATGCTATTATGTGTTGTAAAACTGATTTTAAATTATCTTTAAAGCCTATTTAGCATGGCATACAAGCATGAATGTTATTTTAATGTAACGAGCTATTGTTCAAATTGCAGCAAGTAATCAGAAATCAATCCTTAAAGAGTGAGATTAAATATAGCAGGTTATTTTCATTACACGACCTCTCTACATATCAACTATTTCAGTTCGATGTTAGTTATTAGAACAGGAAGAATTCCTTGGAATTATATTAAAAAACTATTTTTTTACGGCCTTATGATTGCATAGGGCTGTTTTAAAAAAATAGTTTTTTCTACACCTGTTTACATTAAGTACCTAGTTATGTACCAACAGGTAACAAACAGTTTCATCTTGTACAGATTTTAAATCATGGACTGTTGATTCATTAGGACCAGTGCTTCTTCTATGTCGAATTACAGTTAAAATCTTCAATATTTTGCCATTCGATCAAATAACATAAAAGCTCGTTGTGCCAACTTAGTCACCCTTACATTTTTCCCCTCACTTAAAAGAGCAAGTAAAAGCGATTACCATTTTGGTCACGTACCAGGTTTTGGTATTAAACAGCCAATACAAAGTATTGATAGTTATGAAGATGTCACATACTTTTTGCTGAGTAAATGTTATTGACAGTATAATAATGCCTTAAGGGAACTATCAAATATGTCACAGTTTTTTCATTACCACGGAGGAAGGAAAGATAGCAGATAAGCCATAGGGAAGGTATCTAGTTCAGACGCCTTCTTGTAGGTCAAAGAAAAGTTCGGTAGGCGTGATCAGTTAGGTACTAGAACTAAACAGGTGTTTGCGTTCTTTGTCAAGTCAAAACCAATCTGCCAAATCTGACTAAGATTGGTCTCGATTGATTGGTGAATTTATTTTGAACATTGATGGCGGGTTCCATAGAAGGTTTGTAAGGGTGAAGTTAGTCATTTTCTTCGTCACCAAAACACCCGCATTTTGGCACGTCTGACTTAAGAGATTTGGCGTTAGGTATGACATCTCCGCTAGTCATTTGGTTCTTCATGTGCCTAACCTTTATAGGTATAAATAAAATGTTGCAAAGTTATGTTGAATGGTCGATAATTTTATGTTTGATCGTCATTTGTTTGGTATAATATGTACGCTTGTGTAAACTAATAAAAGTAACTAATTACCAATGCTGTCATTAACATTTCTTTTATGACAGTAAGTGCCAGATGTATAAGGCCGAGTATGGGTTCAAAATTAGTAAAACAATTAACGATTAAAGTTAATAGACAAATTGAAAAGCTTCCAATAGATGCTAATCAAATTACTTTTGACTGTTCGTTCATACTCAATATTTGATTGAATCAATGTAGTTGATCAATGTAGTTTCACTTGTCAATCTAGGAGGCGTCACAAATCAAATTGTTTTTAGACTACGGTTGTAGAGGAAAAATGATATGTCTTATTTATATCTTGATGTTCAACACTAACTCTTCTTCAACCGAATCTAAACCTTAACACTCTCAAGACATGACTTAATTTGCATAATAATTGCATACAGCCATTTATGTCCATCAAAAATTCACCACACCATTTACGTTCATTATATGTATGTATAAACAATAACTTGCCACAAAAAAAACTGGAAAAGGACAAGTACTCATGAATAAATTCTTGCAAAAAAAAACTAAAAATAAGCACATTGTAATACAGTGTGCAACGTCTTAATCATGAAGATATGACTTATAGTTCGGGTGCATATCAATTTTACTTATGATGGACTGACTAAAGTGGTTATTTGACATTTAAGGTTTATCGCATGATGAGTACCTTGCTTGAGCTATAAACGTAAATTGACATCAAACTTATAATTTGCCAATGGTTTTGACAGTTTTGTTTTCGGACTCAAAGGAATCTTGTCTAGCCTGAACTTTGCCATTTTCTCCTTGACGGTCTCAACATTCAGTAGTAGCATCCTACATATGCAGCTGATTATTATTTTGTATGGAACATGAAGCGTTTATAACCCAGTTACCCGGGAAACCCTTATAGGTATTTCATGGTAAGACTGACAACTGGTCTTCAACCAAGAAGTTGGTTGTTGTTATTATATAAAGTTACTGGTTGTCGGCAGAGGATGACCTGCATTCTTTGGACAGTCATTTGTTTTTTGTCCTCAGCTAAGTATGTATACCTAGTATGTTTTATGTAGGTACGGGTGCATTCATAAGTTTAGTTTTTCTTTCGAACATGGCTCAAACGAAGCTTTAAAAAAACCCATTGTCACAAAATACCAAAACTTATTCATCAACGAAGCACGCTTTAAGGCATTAAAACAAAGATAAAGCAACTTTGCTGTCAAGTATCACTTTAGGGTACAAAGGGATAATTTAAATAACATTAAGGGCCGATTTTTCAATCGCCAGATAACTTTTATCTGAGGAATATATTTGACGTTTTGACAGCTTTTGTATGGAAAATATGTCAAACCGCCATATTTATTCCTCAGATAGTAGTTAACTGATGATTGAAAAATCAGCCCTAATATTGATAGAGAGACTCGCATGATAAGTGATCAGCCGATAGCTATCAAAGAATATAATGGATTCATTAAATTTTATAGGATATCTTAGTTATGTGTTGCCGACGGCTTCAGGTGGATTTTACTGCGTAGAATGGCTATTTATTATTATGGGCTCCTATTTTAATTATCACTAGTTAATAAATGGGGAAGGCCTTTATTCAGTAGTATACGTCCTAAGGCTGAAATGATTATGATGTGATATGCTAATTTTAAGGTGAGAAGAGTCAAAGAGCACAGGAATTGAAGATAATGGTGGTTGTTACAAGTCATTCAGAATTTATGAACAATACTATGAATATCGATGGATGGATTCCATTTACCTATTGATAATACTGGTCTGAATGTAATAGGCATGTCAAACTTAAACATACAACTGCCAAGAACGACATAAAACTCAAAATAACAGTACTTGAAGATAAGAAAGAAAAAGTAAAAACAGGAGACTCAACAATTTTCATCAACATGCTGAAATGATTACAGTACATCAACTTAATGATCGTACAGACAGACAAATTACTATCTGTCGTTGTAATATTTATCTTCGTCGATAAATAAGCATGCTTTTTGCTTGAAAGTATGGTCAGACGAAGTCGCCTGGTTTTTATGCAAACGGAATCTGTAAACAAATAATGTTTATGTTGACGTTGACGAGGCAGAAACCAGACTTTAGTGTTTACAAGTAAAAATAATAAAACAGAATAACTTAACTGAGTTATTGTTAAGATCATCATGACGACTATTGGAAAATTCGAGAAATTCCTACCAGAGTTCGCTCAGACGCAAAAATTCCTAGCTTGCACAATAAATGTAAAATTTAAGAATGAAAAGGCCTTCAGAGAATTCATTAGTACTCTGTATTTTGTAATTAGCTTGACAATATTGCAAACCTTAGCATTTTTGACCAATTAGTATTCAATAAGTAACGATCTTAGTTCATTATTATCAACCCTACAAATTGCATTCTTTACACCCTACACAATATTTCCTACCTCGAGTTCGTCGTCTCCCACAACTAGTTTCCTGTTGTAATATTTTGATTTTGCGCCTTGTACTCAATTTCCCTTGTTCCATTCAGCATAGTTATAGTTTTGTATTTTTAATCTATGGTTTCTCTCTGCTCCGTGGACATTACTAGCCGGTGTATTGTACATGATAATTATTAAAGTTTTTGCTATTTTTACTAAGTAAAACTACTTGTTTCATTAAAAAGTCATTAGGTTATGGGCCCAGCACGCTTCCACTGCGCAACAAAATGGTACAGCCGAAAGGATGAATAGAACATTAATAGAGAGAGCAAAGTGTATGATGTTAAATGCCAACTTACCTAAAGTTTATTGGGCTGAAGCAATTCACACCGCTGCTTATATCATAAACCGTTCTCCAACTAAATCTCTGTGCTATAAGACTCCTGAAGAAATGTGGACTGGACAAAAGCCCAACGTTAGCCACATGAGGACATTTGGATGTGAGGCAATGGTTCACTTGCCAAAAGAGAAAAGGAAGTTGGATTCAAAATCACAAAAAATGACTTTCATTGGATATTGTGAGAACACAAAAGGGTATCGCTTTTTATTGCCTAACTCAAAAATTGCTATTAAAAGCAGGGATGCTGTATTTCTGGAGTCAACAGTCAAAAGAGACTATGTGCCCATTGAGTTGAATACTAATGAGAGCAGTACACATAGTGAACAAATTTTAAGTGATGATGACTCATTTAACACTGTTAATGAGAGCAAATCTGACAGTGAGTACTTCCCAGATGAAAGCATAGAATCTTCACCAGAAAGACAAACTTTAATCAGAACAAGAAGTCAAGTTTTAAAGTCAAAGAAACAAGAAGAAAGCTCTTACCTGTGTTTTGATGAACAATTATTAAATTATGAGGTTCCTGATAACTATGAACAAGCAATGAAGTCTGTTGATGCTTCAAAATGGATAATGTCAATAAAAGAAGAGCTTGATGCTCATCAACAAAATAAAACTTGGACATTAGTTGATAAAACTCCTGATATGCGAGTAATTGGATGTAAATGGGTATTTCGCATCAAGGAAGAATGTTCTGGACCAAGATACAAGTCTCGGCTTTGTGCGAAAGGTTACTCACAAACCAAAGGTATTGACTATCAAGAAACATTCGCACCTACTGTGAGGTATGATTCAATTCGTCTATTACTGTCTGAAGCTGCCCAACATAACCTTCAAATAATACAATTGGACATAAAAACAGCTTTCCTTTATGGTGAGCTTGTAGAAGACATATACATGACTGTACCTGAAGGCTTAACTTGCAATACTAATAAGGTATGTAAGCTAAATAAATCATTATATGGCTTAAAACAATCTCCCAGATGCTGGAACTATAAGTTTGATTCAGTTTTAAAGAAGTTTGGGCTTGTTAACAGTAAAGCTGACCAGTGTGTGTATGTAGGCACTATTAATGGAGAAAAATGCTATCTGTGCTTATATGTCGACGATGGACTGATACTCTCTAAAGATATGTCAACCATAAAGGAGTTAATTAATGACTTACAGTCAATATTTGAAGTAAAGACTTTTCCAGTCAAAAATTTTGTTGGTATGGAAATAATAAAACAAGATACTTATATCTTTATACATCAATTAAGCTATATTGAAAAGCTATTGAATAAATTTAATTTAAATGAATGTAAACCTAACAGTATTCCAGCTGATCCACATACAATATTGGAAAAAGGAGAAGGTGAACCAGAAAAGAACATTCCATATCGGGAAGCTGTTGGATCATTGATGCACCTTGCCACAGTAAGCCGACCTGACATTTCCTTTGCTGTAAGCCTGGTGAGTCGATTTTTAAACTCTTATAATGAAACTCATTGGAATGCTGTGAAGAAAATTTTCAAGTATCTAAAAGAAACTAAAGAGTATGGTATCTATTACATACAGTCATCTGATCCCAATATTGTCATGGGGTATAGTGATGCAGACTTTGCTAATGACCCTAATACAAGACGTTCGGTTACTGGATATGTATTTATTAAAAATGGAGGAGCAGTGACATGGGCCTGTCAAAAACAACAAACAGTGGCACTATCGACCACTGAAGCAGAATTTATGGCAGCCTGTGCTGCTACAAAGGAAGTCATGTGGATTAAACAGTTACTATCTGATATTGGTGAATTTAATCAAAAGTCTGTATGTTTAAATTTAGACAATCAAAGTGCTATCAGTGTAATCAAAAATACTAACTTTCACAAACGGTGCAAACATATAGACATTAAGTTTCACTTCATTAAAGAAAAATACTATGATAAGGTTATTGAATTAAACTATGTGTGTAGTGATGAGCAATATGCTGACATTTTTACCAAACCTTTAAGTAAAGTTAAGTTTTGTTATTTAAGAGATAAAATTGGACTTAAGTCTTATGATGTAGTCATTAGCAGTTAGTTATTGTATCAGTGTTGATCTCTTTTGTCAATATTTAAAATTAATATTGTTTTATGAAGGCTTAAATTCAGGGAGAGTGTTGTAATATTTTGATTTTGCGCCTTGTACTCAATTTCCCTTGTTCCATTCAGCATAGTTATAGTTTTGTATTTTTAATCTATGGTTTCTCTCTGCTCCGTGGACATTACTAGCCGGTGTATTGTACATGATAATTATTAAAGTTTTTGCTATTTTTACTAAGTAAAACTACTTGTTTCATTAAAAAGTCATTATTTCCCATATACAACTTAACCGACTGATAAGAAAACAGCTGTAGTTTTTTGCCACCAAATTAAGATAAATACGTGTTGGTATTTATTCGTCGTATTATGAGGCTTTAATTATTCACCACTGAATATTTTTTGACGCTCACCTTATATGTGCACTTGTCAACTAATTAAAGTTGTATTATATGGTAAGACTTGGTTAAGTCCTCTCAGGATGTTGTTAAGGACTTTGTACATGATGCTTGACTAAAATTGTATGCGATTTTGTTTACAATTTATAGTCTGATTGGTATGGTTGGTCCTAAGATTGCTCCTTGCGATACGCTCTGTTATGGTGTTTTTCTTTGGCAAGAATGTGAGATCTAACAAGTTGAAGTTGTTTTATATTAACATAATTTATTGGTTCTCACAACTTTTTAGGTTGTATCAAGGTTGTAAACGTACATTAATGACAAGCGAACAATAATATCAATTAAACTGAAAGCAAAAAATACGTTTTTGTTACTTATAATAAATCCTGTTCCGCAACAAAGCGTTTCGTTATTATCATCATCATACAATGAAGTAATGAACAGACATTTTTAGCAAAACGCTAAGTTTTTATCAGCCAGCGTAACGCAATTCTGCTTCAACTTCGAAGAACACCAACATCAATTAAAAACTAAAAAGCGTAATAACAACGAAATAACAGACATTCCTTTCACGGAATCTAAAGATCACCATTGAAGCATACGCGTAAACTATGAGAACATACCACCCCGTCACAAATGTTAGAATCGGTTATACGGATGGTTGATGTACTTGAAACGTAAAAAGCAGCCAACAATCTCCCCTGGTATGTGTGAATAGACCATTAATGAGTTCTAAATAACGAGACAACAGGAATTTCCTTAGTCTTTCAGATGGTGCTAATGAATATCGTGTGGTAGTGTATGAAAGAATATGAAGTTTTTAGAACATATGGATCGTTTAATTAAGTTCCAGTTTGGAAGTACAACTGTATTAGCATGGACTTGCGTGATGGGTGACCATGCGAGTTTTAATGAATAATTAATAACAGTTGGCTGATTATTATTGTTTTAATGCAGTGTGCCCTTAATTTATTCATTCAGCTTTTAAAGCTAGTTTTCATTCTTACAACAATGTATCAGGCAAGTTAAGCCATCAATCATATTGAGACATTTTCATATTTTTTTACTTGCCTATATTTTTCTGACCCTTGATAACTTCCTCATCATCCATAAGCCTTTAAATGTTATTTTTTACCATAACTTAACCCTTCACTTACGTTTACTTCAGTAAGTTTCGTTGGACTGTACAATTTATCCTACAAATTAATCACCAACTACTCTTTGCAGTCGTTTTTTAAAATCACCAACTTAATTCACAACTGCCACATGAACACATTGTTTCTTTTTATCGCACACAGTTTAATACCGTTGAGTGACCGTTTTTATGCGATTCATAGAACCAGTAGCATCAGGCGGTTTTAATTAATTAATTATTTATTTATTAAGCCATAATATACATCACACGCAATCATTAGTGTTCTTGATACTTAAAAAAAAGGTTCTCTAGTTGATTCTTAGTTGTCGTGACAAGTCTTTGAGTGCTAATTAGCCATGAATATCTTTGTAAGGAATATGGTGTTGTGTGGGTTTACTAAGAACTTTAGGGCTGTGTACTAGCGTATTGTATTTATTTGTTGTATTATATTTTATAGTTTTCCCTCTGTTTTCTTGGTTCTCTCATTTATCTTCGTGATTCACATCAGTGGCTAGTTAAATACATCATTGTTGCATTTATAAAATCATCAAGAATTTACAAATGTCCATTGCCCTTTACAAGCATTACCTTTTAAAATCTTGTCAACGTAAACCCCGTCTGTATCGTCAATACCACGCATACCACGATCATCAATTAAAACAGCATTCACATTGAGTATTCCGGAAAGTACAGCAATTAGCCGACATTGAAGAGAGAAATACTGCCCTGTCAAGGTATGGTAATGATAATTATAATAATCGACGGTTTGACACGTCTAAATAATTGCTGTAGGTTTAAGTCTACAAGCATTTCACGCGGCTCCGTTTGAATTCACTGGTAATTTATGAACAGCTGTTAAGACTGAGTCGTTTTGTCTCGCAGTATTGCTGTTTGTTCGTGCACTGATTTTATAATAGATCCAAGTATTGTTTCGTTATGCCCAATTATTTTAACTGGCATTTCATGATTTACAAGTTACATGTCTGAAGCTATAAATCTTACATTGCTATTTTAATGTTTCCTTCTTCATCAATTATTGATCTGTTAGATTTCCTTTCATAATTTTTATCATCCGTTGTCTAGAATCTCAACAATAGGTCAAGGTACAGTTTGCCAAGTTTCATAAGCACAAGTAGGTTTCTGTGGCACATACCTACCCTTAACATGCCTCCGCCGCTTCCTAATACCATACCATAAAATGGTTTCTGCATCTCGTGGAAACATCACGTTGCCAAAAATTTTTGTATTGTTATCAAGTATTTTTATTCCAAGGAGGTTTCCCAATTATTGGACAAGGATTAAATAGGACTTATAATATCAGGTAATTAACAGCGTTGAGACGAGATCAATATTATGTAGTTAAGTAATTAAATTACGATTCCTAGAACGCAATCAAATGTAGTCTATGACCAATAAACTGTAGAACAAATGAATATACAGGTCTTTAATCAAGCCATCAATATCATGACATTCTCATGAGCTTCCGTGGCATAATGCTATGCGTCAGGATATTTCTAATGACGTGATATCACATGTCAGACATAAATCTGATGGGACAGATCATAAATCTTGCACCTTTGTTGATCTTGTAAGTAAAGGACTCAATAATATAAGTATGTTACCATGCGAATCACATGATCAACATTTTTGATCAATATAAGCGCAAGTTTTGCTTGGTAACTCAATAGATTTAGAATGAGAAAGGGCTTATAATATATACAAAGTGACAAACAGCATAGACTTTCCAATCAATCATTCATGCCAAGCACGATTCATTCAAAGACCACCAAGTTAAAATACGATCAAATTACCGCCTCAATGAACCATAATACAACAATACCTATGTAAATACAATCAAGTACAACAATCGAAATCAACTAAGTATTCGAAAGCTTACCATAGCCATTTAACTCTACTAAGAAACGGCGCACAACCCGCGTTTCGTCATACTAAAATGTCGTGTGAAAATCGCGGCTAAAATACTCCACAATGCATAGTAAATCGCTGCGAGACATCGCAACAAGCGATCGGATGAATAATGCAGGTACACGCTTTGAGACGCGGCGATAAATAACGATTATAATTTTATCGTGATCTGCAATAAATCTGCGATTGAATGCTAGTGTGCACGCCGCCTTACCGTCAACAGAATGGTACGTAATTTTCGTTTTTACTGTGCGTTTTATACGGGTTAGGATTTTGTCCAACAAATTAAAGATAAGCCTTTTAGAGAATCTAGTTTGATTCGATAACAAAAATAGAAAAATGTCCGCAACAATTGACGAGACGTTTTACCATGAGTCTGCCTTGCACAGTGCAAAAACAAAGTCTGGAAATCTAAAATCCAGAGGAGTTGAGAGATATTGCAACTTAAATTACTTTTTTACTAGTACAGGATTAATTGGATTTTTTAAACCAGTGACCAAAGTACTGCTTAACATCAAAGTATTCCAACAAATCAGGCAACACACTCGCCAGCAGAGTTCATCGTACAACTAGCGCACATCTCGTTTTTGTGCAATCGTCGCTCGAGATTTACAACGTGACGCGTTTGATTTACGAGTGACAACGCAAATACAATGCGCTTGATCACAGCATTGTGGTAACGGAATTAGTACAAATTATTTGATGGCTTTGGCCTAAGGCTGATTCTATGTGCGGTTGGTCCATGAGTCGCATTTTGGATGGCACATTAAATTGGTTGGGTCCGGCTGACATTTGAACATCTTGGGCCGTCGTTAACGGTAGTCAGAAACCAGAAAGTCTGACAACCATCTTACCAAGGCGTATCTGAGATTATAGGGATATAGGGGTCTGGGATTAGGACGTCATATAGGCAGACATTTTAAGTTAAACTGTACTCTGCTGCATGTGGTAAGACTGGAAGCCAACCTCAACAATTTACAACAATACGACTTTCTAGAAACGGGAAAATGGTTACATCATGCGCTACTAAATTCTATACATAAAATGCTATATCTCTAGTACTAAACGTTCAACGTGGGTAATCAAGACGTCTGCACAGACATGTACGTGTTAGCGCTATCAGGGGCTTGTAAATACACCAGCGCTTTGCTCGCTCCGAGCGCAAATATTTGTTTCTGTTAAGGAGTCCATTTTACTCGTGTGCACTTGTTTAGGAGTTAACGTGTTGTGAAAATCATTGATGGAATGAGTTTGAATCAAGTATGTCCTACTTTGGGTCGGTTAAAGATATAGGAATATGGGTTATTAAAGTCTTATTATTTGTAAAATATAGGTATGAAAATGTAGGTCTTATAAATACGTGCAGTGAGCTATGTTCCCCTCTCATCCCTATCTCAAAATCCCTCTTAAACTACATTTAGTTCTTTTTCTGTCATAGTTTTCTACTAGGCCTTTTGTACCAAAATGCCCCTTTTGAACACTGCAATGTACCGACATAAAAAAACTCTCATTATTCTCTTATTCTGTTAATTAATTTGTAAATATTTTAAACATTTAAAAAACAGCTGCCATCAACTCAAAAAAATCATACCCGACCATTCCGTTCCTACCTATAACTGTCTTCATTAATTAAGGTTGACAAAAGAAAAAACTTTATCGCAAACGAACCCGAATTCTGTCACGGCGATCGTCAGACAAAAGGGAAGTTAATTGTAGATCTAATTAGCGGACACCTTGGGGCTATCCATCAAATGGCTGCAAAAAATGTGGGCCACTTTTATACTGGTTGGTGAGACTGATGAAAGAAGAGTTTTTTGGTGCACAAAGACTTTAGGTGCCTTGTGGTGTAGATTGTGAAACTTTGAAGTGATGATTTGGAAATGTTTAATATTCATATGTCAATGATTGTTAACCAACTTCTGACGTGGGAGGTTCTGAACTCGCCGGAATCTTTTTCCATTGTAGCTTTTATTATTTTATGGACTGCTTATGAAATCGTCTATGATTAAAGTTAGAATCCATTGCTTAAAGCCATAAAAGCTATATCAGCTGAAAATACACCCATCAGTAGCTACGTATGGTTGTTGCCCTATGCAAACCCTAAAATGCAGTTCCATATATTGTACTGTTTGAAATCTTACAACTTTTATTCGAAGAAGTCTCGAAAGGACTACATGTTTAAATAAAAATAGTTGAATTTTCATTGAATGTTTAATAGCCCATTTCAAATGACCACCAAACGGTAAATTGTGACAGTCCAAAGTACATTCAGGAGTACTTGAAATTTAAAATACGGAGTTTGAAATCTATTCGTGCATTATGCAGCGGTGACCCGGTGTCTGATCGCTTACATTATGTGTAAAAAGTGCAGAGCGTCTGGGCTATTCATCTTGGACAGCCGTCGAGTCCGTGATGTTCACGTGGCTCTGATAGGACGAAAAAAACTGTGTAACTGTCTTTTCTAGTAAGTTTAGGAGTTCCTTGAAGAAAATATGTAGACGCAGTGAAGAAAGGTTTAGAAGCTTTGTTTCAAGAAAATGGGTGAGCCATGCTTAAGAGTGTAGGTACATATCTAGTCATTTTGTTCTCCATGGTACCTTGTCTTTGAAGGAATGGCTGACTCAGCCTATGGCTCAGCCGATTTTAAAACACCTATACTACGATTCATCTTTTTCTTATTTCAAGGATATTTTAGACTAGCGTCCAGCTAAAACGAAAATATTTTAGCACTCAGGGAATAAAAAAACTGGATCAAAGCCACAAACAACAAGATCTCTCTATAATTAAATTTGAATAAAGCATGGTATAATAAAAAATACGGTTTTATACATTTACCAATTAATTAAACCAAGGATAATCATTAACTATTCGATTTAAATAGCTACTTAAGTTTTCAAGAATTACTTTAAAATTAAATACTACAGATGCTATCGATGTCATTGCCGTAAATATTTGGAACCAGTTCAAGTCGTAAAGATTATAATGATTATAAATATTATATTTCATTTAATGATGACATTTAAAAAGGAATATTTAACATGATAGCATCGTTTTCACCGCGGGGTTTCTTCCGAAAATAAATGTTACCTCGTTCATTAAACTGTTTTCGCCTTTTATTATCTTTGTCATAGGATTAAATGCATATGAATGAAGTATTTTTTTACAATATTTTAGCATTGCTAATTACAGTATTTATTTAGTTAACTCATAATCTATAAACCAATTTAAGCGTCTGGCGGCCTTGTTACCAATGTCTTAAATGAGATCAATTTTGGTATCGGACTAGATCGATATCAGGATTAGCATCTATCTAAGCCAGTAACTGATTATTCAGCTACAAATTGCACTTCTCTTGTTTTGTAAGAGAAACGCCATAAACCTCTAGTACAGCATAAGTCTATATATCCAAAGTAATTCAACAAAATCCATCGCTACAAAATGCACTCATAAAATTTCATCGCACCGAAGGTTACAGACAGTTTAAAATTCAACATGACCTGGACTTCAAAATTACCGAATTATGCTTAATACAAGCTGCAGACAAATGCACTTAATACAATAAAACCGTCATTTATCATGCAACTGTCCACGCTACATCTATTCCCGTGTCAAATGAATTAAACATTGTTCTTTCAATACTGATGTCCGTCCATGGCATAATATTATCATTAATAAACCCCAAGGTTTTGTTACTGTCTTCGTCAGTTTTGAGGATTTTTTTGGTGTTTTCGGAACCTTGGTTCATTTTCCTGGTGACATAAATATGGTGTTTGATATTGAGGTCAAGTCTGATGACATTATTGTAAGTAAGTTTAACTCGTAACTTAATTCTAAGAAATATTCAAAACCGTCAGGGATGTTTCAGCATACTCAGTTCACCTGACTAATTAGATTTTTAAGATAATTAAATTTCCTGGTTGGTAACAGTACCTAGTAAAAACAGTACTCGGCATTAAACACGAAAGTCAATTAATCTTGTATATTTGCGTATCTTGTATCTTAATTATATTTTCGCATTTGTCATGGTTCAGAGCAAACTCTGACTTTTGAAATATCTCATTAATATCATGTACGCGGGGAACCTCTGTGAACACCCTGACTCGAAAATTACTATAATCACTAAACATTCCCCTCATACATTCAGTAATACCCAGAATCGGTACTGTATCAGTCAGGATGACGTTATTCATTTTGTATGTATTTAACTTGTTGCCAGGCCTTTTAGCATATCAAGTAGCAACTGCATCAGTCTATTGAATTTTACATGATCTTCAATACCTATCAATCTTAGACCCGAACATTGGGACTTAGCATTTTTTCTAAAGATTTCTGATTCAATTTACATAAGATGTAGTGTTTTATGGGTATAAATATATGGTGTCTGGCTGTCTGTCTGTCTGTATTATACATGACAGTGACAGTAAGGAGTGCAGCGTCTAGCTCATTTGTCAAGTGCTAACATTAATGTTTCATGTGTCTGACTTTTTGTTGACGGTATAACATTAAATGCGGATTTTTTTGCTGTCGTCTAGGTTTCCCGGTTTTTCGTCTGTGTTCGATGAATTATTAATTTGTTGCATTTTCTTGGGGCCACATACATGTTTATGGGAATGTAATTTTTTATGTTTCTAAAAATTATAACGAATGGTTTAAGTAGCTGCTTGTCATTCGATTGCAATACTGTCTTGTACTAATTCAGATGATCCAAGATGACTAGATCCCCTTCATCTCTATCCCATTGTGCTATCATGAGTTACTAGAACCATCAGTTGTCATCGTCATCAATCATCATCTGCACAATAGCACATCGAGGAACCATTGTAACACCATACGACCAACACTTGACATTTACGACCTGTCACCGCATAAAACCAACCGAAATAAAAACATTACAGCAAAATAGATATCAAAATGCCACACAACTTCAGAAAAACCATAAAAAAAACCACCCAAACACATTGAACTTCACCTCACGTCATACACTGGCGTGCAGTAAAAACTGGCCGCATAAAATAACCATCGTCATAAACCGAGCAAGTAGGTACAGTTGTGACTCCATTTGTACTTCTTAAAGTACTTTAAGCCTTGTACTCTTATCTCAATCGGTTTAGCAAAGCGGCTTGTGCCGATTATCGATAAAATATGTTGGTTGGTATCTCTGCACTTACGTGTATTTTGCGGGGAATATTAATCGAGCTATCTTTTTATCGAATGCTGGTTACTTAGCTGGTGTTTGAAAATTGTAGAACCTATTTTACACAAGTATAATGATTTCTGTATGCAATGAGTGTTTTGAATTCACGTGGACTTGCATGTGTTTTCGTGTAGTTTAATGCACGAAGAGAATCTTGATGATATATGTATGAGATAGGCATTAATGCTTTCTCAATTATTCAAAGGTATTATATTGGCTGTTGCCTTTGGTTTTATCAGCTTCTCGAAGGAACTACCTAAATCTTACATAGGTACATCTCGAAAAACATCATCACAGATTAAAATTTATTAGTATAACGTTTATCTGCAGCTTTAGGACCAATAGGTATAACTATGACTAAATTGTATGACTATGTACTAAATTGTAGTTAAAAGCAAAAGTATCTTATAAGTAAGTTGCACCTTTATCTAAATCGGCATTGTGAAGTAGCTTGACATTGTCGATGGTTGATAATACTTGCAGTTATACGAGCAGCGAAAGAGAAGCTAGTAGCTTGACTGATATTATCTGAACTCTTCTGTCAGATAATGCACTTTCAGAGTTTAAATAATTAGGTGAATTCATCGTTGGTATGCGTTGAATTCATCGCTTAACGAGATGCAGTATATTAGAGGTATACAGGACAACTACCGATTGACCCCCTTAACCTATATTCCTAGAAAGGTGACTGGTGAAAACGATACTCCTAGAAAGTGTAGTTGTCAGACTTTATGGTTTCCGATTACCTGTAATGAAATTAAAAAGTAGTAAGTAGGTAAATGGTACTTCAGGTAAATTCAAATTAACATTTACCAACTTCTGTACAAATCTAATATGGTTTATGTAAATAAGTATACAAGAGAACTCATACAAAATATAACTTAATTGACATTCTAAAATGGCAGGCGACACCGCGGGGCGTCGCTAGTTTGCCAGATGTTTATGTGATAATATCTACAACGGTTGGATTCAGTAATTGATTTAGAATGAGAATATTTTTATGATGTTGAACAATTAAGATTTAATTCTGATAAATTGCATTGACATTAAAGAAGTGACTGATGTTATGATAAGTGAACGTGATTATTTTTTCCTAAAGATAACCTGTCTAAAATACTACATTAGAAAAGGCAATAATTTACTCAATAGAAAGTTACTATATTAGAAGTAGGTTTTTTACTTTTTATTAATCGTTGGCGTTGGTAACATAGAAGATATAAGAGATAAGACTTGATAGACTTTATTAACTAAGGCAATCTAAAAGGAATAGAAATGTAGTAAAAGCTCGTAAAATTAAGTAGAAATCAAGGACAAAACCTACTAAAACACTCCTAAATAGGGCGGTAAAATGAGAGTTGGTACCTACTTCACGAGCCTTTTACGGCATTTAAGACAATTATGATTTACGGTACATAACACTGCCTCTAAGTTCCAACTTGCCCATTAAATATCTAGGTAATATGTACGCGGACTCAAATAACGATGTTTCGCCCATAAAAGTATAATTTACGATTATTATACGACTTTAAAACGTTATTGAAGCTTAATTTTCGCGTTTTATAGTCGTTTCGTGCTTATTTAATAAATATTTTTATTTGTTATCGACAGTCGTAAATGGTAATTTGTTTTGTATTGAAATGGTTTACGCATTGAATATGTAATGAGGTTGTGTTTATGATGTGTTTTGTAGACATACAGAAGGCTTAGTTTTGAAAAAGTCACAAAGTTTTAAAAACGCAACAAATAATTTTTCATATTGTTAAGATTTGGAATCTAAAGTATGTGTACATTTTTTGACATATGGATTAACAAAAGTACAGTATCACTAGTTTTAAGTACGTCATTTATTTTTTCACTTGATAATTTTTAAGTAAATATCTTTTAAGTTATTTTTGTTCAGAGTGAGTCTTCTGTATTCGCCTACTTACACAATTTTTCCAACTTGATGGAATTACGACCGCAGTTATAGCAGCTTGTAAGCAATAGCTTGTGTGAGTAAATACGCTTAGCCATGAGCTGTTAACGATAAATATATTATTTATTGTATTAGCTTGATAGCATGATTGCTTCCCGTCGTTGGGGCAAATGTACCAACTGGTGGTACAGTTTATGTAGAACGTGGGATAATGAAAACTTGAAAGAATGGCTAAGCGGCTAAGTTTTGCAAAATGTTCTTGTGTTTAAGCTGAAGGATGGGAGACAGAAAAAGTGGCAGTTTTTATTTGTTAAATGGCCCATTTTACTATATGTTTTATTCGTGACAATTGTTATGAAGTTAAATTAATCAAGATCCTAAGGATAACTAGATTGATTTTGAGTAATCTGCCCTAATTTCATTGGATTACTTAACTTATTTAAACATGCAAGTGAAATTGCAATTTAAAGCTACAATACCATAAAATATTAATGAATTACCTTTTAATCTGAAACTAACGGGCGACAATTAAAATATTTACAACCCTCATTCATAAAGATTATATTGACAATAATTTGACGTTCCAAATACATTTCAAAATGGTGGCAATCGGCCATGTCGTAAAATGAATTGCAAACTCGATAGGTATAAATGCAGTAACTCAATATTTTACTACCGATAATAATTTATTTATTTTACGTTGTTCGTGACAATGATAAATGTTGTAGATTCAAGTCTAATATCAATGCAGTAAGACCATTAGTTGTATTGGTATAGATTACTTTAAGATTAAAGCTTGAATGTCTGAAGGAATTATTGTGTATTTAAAACATTTTTTTTTTCTAACCTCTGATATAAAAACTTTGGTACAAACATTGTATAGACTATTGCCAAGCGGTTTCAAATTGCCCGGGAAACTATGTAGGAGGTCAGATAGGCTGTCGCTGCATGTTTAACTGTGGTTGGTACATATTCTGCTGCATCCGAGACTGGTAACCGATAGACCAACCAACATAGTTGAGAAAAGGCTAGACTGAATGATCACATTCCATAGAATAGACCTGCGCAGATAACAATTCTAAAGCTGTTCAACAAATATTAATTACTTCTGTCACAAATTAATATGCAAGTGTAAAGTAGCTTATCCACAATGTAGATGAATAGTTGTTGAGCTAATATACATTCTAAATGAATAGTGCTGTGCCCTGTCACCCGATTATCGATTGTTTATCAAATATGCTAATATTGTAATAGTGTTTTAATGGGACAACCGGTTGGTGATTTAAATATTGATATTAATATATTCTTGCTGTCGCCGGTAGGTGTTTGTGGGAATAGTCTAGACAATGGAGTCGCCAGAATAAAATATATTTTTTTAAATGATACAAATGTAATACCTAAGTTATACCTGTCTGTTTGACAGAGGATTTTGTGTATTTATAATTCGTTTTCCAAGTAATTCGATTCAATCTTAAATATTCTGACTCTTCCTGAGAGCAAGCAAGTGTGGTATTTTACTTCTAATCAACTTTATTCAAAGTGAACTTGATCCATGTCATCATTTTGAATGTTTATCCTAAATTGCATCAATTTTTTACAATACCTATATCCTTCCTAAAAAAATAAACATAAAAATAAAAAAACTCGTCAAAACAAAGAAGTCTCCACTCCTCTCTCTGTCCCAACACTTGTCTTGTAAATAATGTCAGCGTGTAATTCGGTGTGTATATTAGAATTACGAAACTTGTCGATTTACGCGACACGTCTGTCTGTTTGATCGCTTGTTTGTCGATACTTACGTAACACCAAACGGCTAGTCACTATTGGATAAACGTCTAACATTTCATTCGGCTGTTTGTTTGTGTATGTTTATGCTTTTACTTAGCTTGTGATGCAATTGTACGCCGATGGTTGAGATAATGTCTCGATATTTCGTGGTTGAGATGTTTGTTAGTCAATCAATTTGTTGATGGTTAAAGAATCGTTTATCTAGCAGAAGTTCGTAGTGGTTTAAGTATTCTGTGGGTATTGATCGAGAATTAAATAGCACCTTCACTGGTAGTAGACCTGATATGCATAATGTTTTAATATACCTAACTGTAAAAAGTTTAAATACCTACGTAATTACAATTCTATTTACCCACGCCTGGGGAAAACAGGTCGTGATATTTGAAATATTGCTTCAGATTGATCTGTTTTGTTGGCTATCTGATATTATCTATAAAGGAATTAATGTTTGCCAATAACAAGATCCGAGATTGCATAAAATCACCGTTTTATTTTATTATGCCATAATTTTACATTATCGACAATAAACATATTTTACTTCACTAAAACATTTGCTAATCTCGTGTTGTAATCAAATGATACTTAGACACACACTAAATTAAAACCAATAAATAAACGAAAAAAAGTAATTTACGGGACATTTTTTAACAGCACTATATTAATGTTAAAGGTTAACATTATAATTTAAAATGCAATTAAGACGATGGGAGATAATAAATTTTATAAAAAAGATAATGACACGCCATTATTTATCGATACAATTAATTCCCCTCACTTTTTTCTGACTTACAATGTAGGATCTTCACTCATCACGTTACGCAAGGTTTTTTAGAGAAGCGCTAATATAATTAGCTCAGTTTTATTATTTTTAGTAAGAGTGACAGCACTAAGTGATGTTTTCAAAAGGTCAACTCTGAAACTAGAAGTTTTGACTCATTGATTGTTCAATTTGTTGACAGCCGTACCAATTACCCTTTTGAATTTTAATTGCTGTTTTACTCGCGTGCAATAAAAGCAGCTGATGTTAATTGATTTTTTAATTGGTTTCAAGGTCCTCTTCATTTATTGTTTTTATTTCTTATTTTAGGAATCCAATACCTAAACTAGTTCTTATATTTTTCTTAATTTTGTCACTAACTTTTTGTTAAGATCTATTTGTACTCAAGTCAAATATCTATTTATTTTCTTTTATTTAAGGAAATCTAACTGTTATCTCTACATTATTTGACAGTACTTGCCACTGTGAATTGCTGGATATTTTGTAAGTTTAAAGGTCACCCATAAACTATGTTCATGTTAATACAACATTTGACACCAAAAATAAGGTTGGTTGGAAATATGCAAATCCATAAAGACAGGTATCTATTTAGAAATCATTAAGATATAGATAATTAGCCAAGATTCTTTATATACTTTTTTCCATATTGAAAAGCAATTAAAAATGGAAATTGTGGGTAATAATCATAAAATTTACATACTTAACCCATCAAATAATATGTTTGAGATAACACTATTTGCATAATCGGACATCAATTTTGCAATTTTATTTGTGATGGTTAGAGAAGAAACATTTTACATCGCTATAATGTAGTTAAGGGTGAAGTTTATTCTTCATAATATCTCATCAAGACACACGACTACTGGAAGACAATTATTAATGCACTAATATGTTAACAACCGCATCTGTCGTGCCCTTACGTACCGAACATACGGCACTATAATTATCTTCGCACCCACACTATCAAAGCTAAACATATAATTCTATTTAACGGCACCTACACACAAACACTTTATTACGCAATTAAAGTGACATCCGCGACGTTCTTCGCAGTGGAAACGCGATCCTCAATGCTAATGAATGTATAACGATTGCCGATTATCGTTGTGTCATCATCAGATGCGGTATCTATTTGCATTTTATTGATTGTAAAATTTTACGAGCATGTCGTGCTAAGGTGGTATCGACTCTCAAATTGATATTTTATCGATATACCACTCGGACAGCACTCGCGAGAGCGGCGAACTTTAAATATAGGGTTTAATATTTATAAAGTTAGCTTATAATTTTATTTTGAATTTATTTATTTGGGATTAGCTGTGTAGGGGTATGCTTGCTAGTATTATAGTGGAATTTATGATTTTTTATATGTCTTGTCAATACAGTATGATCAAAAGAAATATTTTTTGGTTGTTTTGGGCAACGTTGGCGTTGGCATAAAGTTTTTATGAGAAGAACTGTGAGTGGCTGTAAATTATGCTTAATAGACATAATCCGGGGACTTAGTAAGTCATTACTGTCAGACATCTTAGTGCGACGCTTGTGTATGACTTGTGAAGTTAAACTTGCTTTAGCTTTTATGAGATAAAGAGCACCTTTATACCTGATGTTTGTTGAGGTATAAAATATAAAACTAAACGAAATATTATATGAAACTTTACTCTGTGGTGGTCTACTTGAGCTAGAGGTCATAATATTTTAAAAGCTCAAAATGAAGATGACGTCTTCTTTACTAAGCAAAATAAGTTTTATCATTAGTCATTCTTTGATGAATACAAATTACTTACTGAAAACTTAAAGTTATCAAACTTATTTTGATACTTTTTATGATGCAAAATAAATGAGAATACAAAATTAATACTTCAAAATTATCAAAAATCTTAGCTACCACTTTTAACTTAACTTAGTCTTCCACTTTTAACATTATCGAAGACATAATATCACTAATGACGAACGGTTCATCAATTTGACATAAGGCTACGGACAAGCAGATACGTAAAAATATGTACTACCCTTTATGACTGAATATTATGTCTACCAAAAAAAAACAACATGTTCATTCATGACATTTATAAAATTAACTTACCCAGCAATAACTCTCAAAAAGAATAATCACACCTGCAGCTTCTAAAAAGCTGAAATTTCCAGCCCGTTTTTCGTCACGTCAGCCGTGACGTCGCCGTGACAAATCCACGGACATTCGTCTAGTTGGCGGAGAGTGATCGCGGCAGCGGCGAGCGTGACACCAGAATTTGTCACGCCAAGCTTCGTGTTAGCGGGCCATTGTCCCAGAGCTGGTACTTTGAGGATATAGTGCCACGATTTTGGGTGGTAATGGTGGTAACTTCATTTTGGGAGTTTGATTTGGTGGGGGATTGGTGATTAGGGAATATCAGAACGATAGCTATACTAATATTGTAGAGCTTAGGCTCTCGCATAGACCTTGCTGGACACGACTGCTGTTTAAATGATCTTTCATAGATGTTAAAGGCAATGATTATAAACCTGAATGTTTGGTTAAACGCCCGCTACATGGCTTTTTTATTGACAAAGGAAATAAGCTACCCTTTCTTTTGGTATTGCAACTTCAGTTGCCGTTGCCAAGTTCTTTGATGCGAACTGCGCCTATCATAAATAAAACGTCACAATGAGAACTAAGAACTCCATAAAAATCATAAACAGCAACAAAAATCATTAACAAAAGCCTAGACTAAACCAATAAAAGCAGACAGTAGTATTTATTCCCCACATTCATAGTGGAACCACAACGGATTCACTTTGCCATCAAAGGGTGCAGCCGAACAAACGGCTAACCAAAAAACAAGCTTCAAACGGTTTTAATACGGCACGCGTTTATTGCGGGCGCAGGGTACTGTGGCTGTGAAAGTGGTGGGTTGTGGGATTGGTCCTGGTGAATATATTATTGGAAAGTATGAAATAAAGAAAATAGCAACTGAATAAAAAGTGACTTTGCACTGTTTGGAAGACTTGGGTTTGTGAAATTTTGAGGGGTACTATTTTTTCGTTGATTAGTTTAAAATAGTTCCATTGTCACTAAAACTATAAAATGAGCAGTGTTTTCGCCTCTCCTTTGGCATTACCATATTTTGAAACAATTAAAATCAATTTACTTAATAGCAGTTGTGACTAGACAATTTTTCTGTGTTAAGCTTACTATATGTATTTTCTCTCCTCAACAAGAGGTTAGATTTTTATAGAAAATTAATTTGCAATTTGAATCCCAAACCAACCTCAACATCCTGAAACATATTCAGGAATGACATACACCCTACCTGATGAGAGAACGTATCGCAAGGTTCATTTTGTCGGGTTCTTGCGCCCGGGGGTGACACCGTCGTTTCCGGGGGAAGCCGACAGAGGGCGCTGGCAAACACGAGCTCCATTTCCGGCGCGGAAGAGCGCCGCCGACGTCGCTTCCGGCGGCCGACTGATTGGGCCTTTATTAAAAACTGACACCTGGGGCGATTCACCAGCTTTTTGTTTTTCGAATTTCTTCTTTTTACCAACGCTTGGTTATGACAAGTGCTTTTTTAATGTTCCACGGTTTTAGTTTGTCAACGTTTCGCGATTAAATTGTGGTTGGGGTGGGGGCTGGGTTTTGTCTGTTTTGTGCATTTTCGCGTGAATAATTTTGGTTGAGATATTTTTTTGGGAAACACTTTGTAAGAAGGGAATTAATTTGTCTAGTTGTTTCTATAATATTTTTATCTAGATGAATATAGATTAGAAAGATACCTTTTATTCTATCTCAGCTTATTATTTAGGCTAGTCAAACACCCTAAAAGTATATTTTTATTTAAACTTACTAATCCGTAACTCAGCAAAAATACATCCATGAAAAATAAAGTATTTATCATAGAAAGCTAACACGTAGTCAAGAAGTAAAGAATCAGTGTAGAGTTGTACTGCAACGCTTCACGTCGAGACAAATCCGACGCCTTGTTACACGCGCACCGGATAAGCTGACAACTAGAGATGGGGGCGTGTCGATATCGATAAAATATTTTTTTGAATAATTATGTGATATTTTCAACACATGATTATTTTTGTCGAATTTTGTATCTAATTTAAAGCAGCATAATATTTAGATTGAACTTGTATAACCTGCCTGTTCGTGAATGCTGGTTTTCTTATAATATTTAAAAAAACATTTAGTATTCGTTTGTAACTTCAATGTGTAATAGTCTGTATGAGTAGGTACAAGGTTAGGCATTGAATAATTTAATACAGCAATGGGCTCTCATTAATACTTATGTCGAATTAAACCAAAACACGTTCCAAAACCTTATTACTTATCAGAAAAATAACTAAAACAAACATATCAAACAAAAGACAACTAACACTAAAATTCCCCCTACTTTATCGACATCACCATAAAAGTGAGGTAACTTGAACCCGCGCTCCCGTCTCCTCTCCGCGAACAATAAATCGAAAACATACGAAATCTGAACAATAAATTGCAGACAATATTTTCAGCAACATCGTTCCCGTAAATATCGTTGAAACTATAACTGAGTTCCTCCTGAATTAGGGGTGGCACGTTGTGAGAAGTTTTTTTTGGATAAAACTTTGTTTTGACGATAAGTAGTGGTTTTTCAGTGGAATTACAAACAGCGTTTAGCAATTAGGGGGTAAGATTAATATTAATAAAGTAACTTAGTACCTTCTTTGGTGAGATTCCAAACCTCACTAGAGTAGAAGATGATTGCTGCTAGACATGAAATTATAATCGTTATCATATTATAATTTATTCATTCATTAAGATATAATATAGGTATTGACTATATTTTTAAATATTATAACATTATTATATGGTCTGTTCAACGATTATCAAGATGATTTTACTAAACGAATATACTAATAAAAAATTTAAGTTATTAACAAAAGCCTTATTTATTTCTAAATAAGTAGTACTCAGTTTTTAAGTTTCTTCTTATTACTTAGCACAATAATTTTTAATTAAAATTAAAAACAAATAACTCTAACTCTAAAACTACACGGACCAGCCCTACCATCTATAGAGTCGTAAAAACGTATTTTATTCGGAATGGTCAATGCAGTGGCTCCCTAGTGGCCAGTTACATGTCGTTCGAATGTGCTGCCCTCTATACGATCAGTCTTTTTACGTGTCTCAACCAGTCACGTTGAGCACGTTGCCGAGTACTTTAGAGGAGAAATGTCGGACTTTTGAGCTTGTCTGAGGCTTTTAGCACCTGTAGATATTGAGACGATTGGTGTTTCATAGTTTCTTTTAGTTTTGGTGTTTAGTAATCATCTTTATTGTCTTTGTTAGCCCATGCAGATTAATCAGTGGCTGTAGATATATTTTATGCTCCAACATACTTGAGTTGCTCTACTTTTCCAATCCTTGATAGCTGCCCTGATAACATAGGACTTCCGAAAGCTGAAATACTGTCTGTGCCTGCGTAAGAATTATCTTCTTAGTAAAAAGACTAATATACTTTATCGTCTAGCTAATAACAGCTAGATGTATCTACCTTTAAAACCACACAAGCAGTACTTAACCATTTTCATCATCACAATAGCCTCTTCCAATACCTACACGGGAAACTTCCACAAAAGGAGTCGCGACATAAATCATAAACAACAAAGAATATTGCGTTAACACTTTAACAACCAATAAAATATTGTGCGATTTCAATTGAGGACCTTTCCTTCATGTCATTTTATATGTCGATAAAGACCCATCCGGAGTTTTCATCTCCCAAGAATTTGTTGTTGAACAGGACCCAAACTTGTCAAATAAGGTCACGGTGACATCGACAGCTTCAATTTTACGATCTTCGTAAATGACTGTCTCCGAAACTGGCTAAGTTTAATCGATTTGAGAATTCTTATACTTACGTTATATCTGTAGTTTCATACCCTCTTTTAAGGTCCTCGGTTTTATTGCCTTTATTTTTCTTTATCGTTTACTTGGGAATAAAATAAAATTCGTGTTAGAACTTGTGTGTAATCGTTTTATGATTGTTTGGGAATATGTTTTGTTTTATTGGTGACATGTTTTTCCAATATATTTTCTCATTTCAGAAGTATTGGAATTTTGAGACTTTTTTCCTCATTTTCTTACGTCAATCCAAAATGAAGTGTTGAAATTCAGAAGCTCTAAAAATAACATCTCATTTTACATCTGTTAGCGAATCAAATCATATCTGAATTGGCAAATATTGCGGATTCATTTATCAATGACACTTCAATGTGAATTCACCTGTCATGTTTCTAAAATAAGATTCAAAATTGCGATGACTAAGTATATTTGGAAATTCTTCATTGCTGAACTGTTAAATTGAAGTGCAAACAACATGTTTAGGCGTATTAATAAATTATCGGTCGGCAAGTTTATTTGCTCACACATTTTAGTGTACTTATGTTAATCAAAAAAGAAACTCTTTGCTAAGTTGTGCGCAAACACCGTGAGTGTCTATTTACTTAGAATTATGTACACCATAGATCACATGTAGAGGTATTGATTATGTTATTTATGTGAAGGGATTTTCTGGATTAGATAATGGAATGGGATATAAATGACCTAATAGAACCATAGTTGCTACTATAAGTATTGGAGTGCTTGAAATTCAGAACTCTTTTCCTTCAATTTCGATAGGAACGTGACTGTTAGTATATTTTATTTGGACAAACAGTTATAACCACCAAATTATCACGTTTCGTTTATATGTGTCACCTTATTAACAGGTTTGTAGGTCATTATAAATTATTATGATTATGAATCATTATAATAACTGGGCTCGATCAGATAACTCTTTTCAAGGATACAGACTGACAGGCAGCTGACAGACAATCCTTTTTGCTTTATGTCTCATCAATATGAATATTAATCAACTTCAGGTTATCTCGTATATTTTAATTCAACTGAATAATGAGTGTGAAACTTTGTATCCTCATAAAAGAGAGACATAGACTTGATTACTTCTAGACACGTCCACAATTGTTTGTCAAAATATAGCCCACAAGAAAGTAGTTCAAGTAACGCCACAAGAATTTCTATATTTACTACCAAACACTGAACAAAAGCAACAGAAATGGTAGCAGCAAACATGAAAAATTTAAACCCTTCCATAGAATTACAAAAGTGATTAGAGCGGGAGCATAAATAAATAAATATTTATTTTTCTTTGCCGACGTCAACCGACAGCGATCTTTAGCGTGGACACGTTAAAATCGCGTTTACCGACGCTTCACACACGTTCCCAGAAGGACGATCTGTCAATACAATGTTCTAAAAATCGAATTTCAAATTTGTTGGACAAACCGTTCGGCTTCGCTCGGCCTACATCGGAACGTCACGACGCAAAAGAAGCAAAACTATTGGTTGATTTAGTATTAGCTCGCTAATGTGTATTGGACGACAAAGATACCGACGCCACACAAACCCAGTATTTCGGTTTCGTGACATTTTTACTTGAATCAATATATTTTTACTATTTGTACATATTGGTGTTTCTTATATGAGTGACTTCGATAATTCTTTGAACAAATATCGCGGTGCTTTTCAATAGGGTTCGTGGAAGAATGAGTTTCGTTACTATTATTATCTAGACATGTAAACTACTTTGTGTACATAAAAATTCAAATAATTAGATTTTCATGGTAATGTTGGTGTACTAAAGTTGAGTTCTGACTTCTTATTTTTTTATGTGAGTCGTTTTGAGTTAAATTAGAACGAAACAATTCGTTTCTTGACACGCTAAGTTCCATTTTCACTCAGATAAGGGTAACACTTAAACTAAAAACGACTGTGATAAAATAGTCTTCTTATTTAATAAGTCTGAACATAAAATGAATTTTTCACGAAGAAAGGAAGGCAAACTGCAGAAATTAAAAGTTGTAGTAATCAAGTTGTAGTAATCGTTTCAGGTAGTAATTACGTATGTTAAAATGGTTTTAATGAAAGTAATTTAGCTCTGAGCTGTAAAGTACTTAGAACTGCAACATATTTTATGAAAAGGTTGGTTTTTTAGCATTTTCAAATTTTTTTGAGTATATATTTCACTGTAATTTATTTTCTGAGCAGCGATGTGTATCCGTTTATTCCTAAATTTAAATTGAAGTCCAATAAACAGAGAATACTTTGCATTTAATTTAGAAAACTAATCCCTAAAATCTCAACTATTATCGTGCCATAAAATCGAAAAAAAAAAAACATAAAACTTCAAATGCGAATCAAATAATATATTTTTTAAATAACAGAAAGCGGTCAAAGAATAAATCGGGATACTTGTCTCAAATAACACGACGTGAACTGGACCCGGGTATCGGCCGGGTAAATTGGATCGGCATCGTCGAGTCGATCGTGGGGATTATCCGGTGATCGTTACGGAGCAACGTTAACGCTCGCCGCTTCTGATTGTCTCTTTACTCTATGGGCACTGTGGGTTAATGTAATTTGGAAGTAGAAAAAAAGTTGGGAATAGGTGCAGTTACAGCTTATAGTGTTATCAGAAGTCCTTTAAAATTAAATACAAATTGTTAAAAGAAACACACAACAGCCTGGTATTATTTTTAAATACATGTATTAAAATCTTCCTAAAAAAACCTAGCAATTTTGTTTTGGTAATGTGCCCATAAGGCAGGTTGCATTGTGACGTTGAAAGGCAAAGCCAATTAAGCCAGCTTCTTGGTCACGCGAAATTGTCGATCCGCAATGTTTCCGCAATTTTCTGAGCGTTTTATTAATTTAATACAATCAGCAACAATATTTTCTTTTTACAATAAAAAACAAATGGTTTGTCCGACCCACTGTGCAGATCCCGCCCACAAGTTCAGCTGGCTATCGCAGATCTCCGCTCGTTTGTAACGACGTCTCGCGTCCGACGTAACGACTCGATCCAGCTTTTTATTTCTTTGCCCACCTGGTTTTTGCTGAGTGCCCACTGTGCACTTTAGTGACGGGGATTTTTGGCTAGTTTATTGAGGTTTTCTGCTCAATTGCTGTGTAATTTTACTGAAGGTTTAGTTGTAAAAAATGTGGAGTTTATTTTGTTCTTTGTGATCCAGAATTTAGAAAGCGTCATTTTGAAATTCGATGACAATTTAAACATCTTTTGAACTCTTAAGCCTTATGTTGTGGCAATTATTTATTAGCGTGTTTCTATTAAAGTCATCGTAAACTACTTGACAACAGTCATACATTTGACATTGAACGCAGTATAGTCTAATATCATAATATTGACCAAAAAAGTCTCACGACAAATTACCACACAATTATCAGCTTTAAATTTGGGACACGCTAATGACCACAAATCACGATAAAATTAAAATTCATTTTAGCAACACAAACAAAATCAACATATCAATAAACTTATCGTACACACAGCATTCTGTTACAGCAGTTACCTAGAAACATGCTAACAGACAGACAAATAGACCATCAAAGATGATAACTTATGGCTGTCCGACTTGAGATGCTAATAACGATTGTAACAGAATTTTAGCAGTTTCATTAACAGGTTTGGAAACATGATTTGACTTAGTTATTTTCGTAATAAATTACTGGAATTGGATGTAATTGAAAGTCAAATATATGTGTGACGTCCGTCCCACGTACTAGTTTTACATATAAGTGCTAAACTGGATGGTAACGATTTCGATACGTGAGTAATACGTTCAAGGAGGCACGTACTTATAACAAGTCATCGTCATCAAATAATATCTTACATACTCTTAATACTACACTCATACTCGTGTGGCTATCAACCCTAGAGATACAAGTAAAGAATCTTAGCTTAAAATTACCATTAAACAATATTGATGTAAAGTAAGAAAATGCCAGCTCAAATCAAATGAAAGGTAACCTTTGCCCAGAAACACTGAAATAGTCAACCATAAGAAGTTAGACATAATACAGCAAAATTTGACAACTCTGACCAAATATCAAAACTCAATTAAGATTAATTCACTTCTATTACTTTGTCACAACCAATGCTTCACACATTATCATAGCCAACGACCACACAAGTGAAATCAGAATTTCAAAAGCTCTCAACAGCTCTTGTAAATAACACACGGCCGCTAATACCACCAAATTGATATAACTATCGTTGGTATGGAATATCAAACAAAGTGGGCACGAGTGGAAATAGTTCCGTAATAACGATAATTGATTTGGCCAATTTTCGAAACGTGTGTTTTATTTGAGCAAACAGAAGGAAGAATGTAGCTGAAGTACTTAGTGATTTAAGTTCTGTTTGTGTTGGTGAAGGGAATATAGGAAGAGTGAATGATGATAATGATTTTACAGTTACAGAAGCGCCGCAAAATGTTTAAGTGATGGTCGGTGTTAAAGATGAAAGTGAGATTGTAGATGTTCATAATACATAATATGTCATGATGAGGTAGCTCTGCAATTAAGTAGAGATTGATAATTTTCGAAATAATGAAGTAAGGATAAAATTAAAATAGGCCCGAACTTTGAACTCAATGGCGTGTCTTAGGGGATGCCTAAATCTACTATGCTGATTTGGGCTGATGAGATAGTTTTTTTTTTATACAAAATTACTTGTAGTTTGATACCTATCACCATAATACATAATGGTTTATAACCAGAGATACGAGCTTTAAAACGAAATGCCATAATAATTGAGTAGCCTTAAAACGAATAAAATGAAACCTGAATCTGGAGTAAATGCAAGCGTTTTATGAGTCAATTTATTTGAAGTAAACGTTTCCACGGCGCCTCTGTTCTCAGTAAGATTTACGCGGCTTTTAACTTGACGTTAGTCGAGATTATCGGTCCAAGGGCTCTTGTTGACCTTGCCTGAACTTAGCCCATAATTACACTTTATACAGTTCAGATTAACACTGCTTTAAGATTTATGTATTCAATGGCTATTAAGTTTGTGATGTTAAAGGTAAAACGTTCTAGATATGATATCAAAGTAATCTGTCATTTTGAATGATAAGTTTAGAATAAAGAGCTTATAGCGATGATTTTATATTTTGCATCTACTAGCGTTTAATAAATTGAAAATAAACTTCTGATAGTTTAACCGCATCAGTCGATCTAAATCTAAATACGGCCATCAATCAACCCCTTACTGTTTCACTTATCCGAGCTGTCTACACGTAAGAGAAATTCGTTCACCGTTTACAAAACCCGAAAGAAATCAAGCGATCGATCAATTAAAGTAAAACAACTTATCATTCCGACCGAAAAAGAACCACGAATCCATTATACAAGGGCATTAACAAACAAATGTTCACACTTAACCTTTCTTTCTGGCTTGCGATATACATCTCTCGACGAAGCCTCATTATTACTGACCAGCAAACTTACTGATGCATTCATTTCATTTCTTGCTACATCCACATAAAGTTCAATTTGACTTGGTTCGTTAGTAAATGGATCGTAGCCGAGGTTCTTAACACAAGGGGGGTATCTCAGGTGTCGTGGAAAACTTAATTTATGTTAAACTCGTCTGCGCCGCGATTATTTAACTGGCGGCGATGGAACGATAAGGAAGATTAATTGGGCTGGGCGTCGGATAAAAAATGCGAGGACAAGCAACCCGTGTGGTTCCGTCCGCCGAAATAACGATACGAACAAAGGCGGTTCTGGGAGGTTTATTTATGGAAACGAGTCGTACAAGACGAAGACTCTCATTTAAGCTGTATAAATTGGGTAATGGCGACTACTTATTACGAAGAAATCTTTTCAATTTTGATTCTTATATGTTAATATTTCGGCGATAAAATCATCGGCGTAGTTTGTTGTACATTATCTCAGGTCACTATCACTCAATGAAACGCAGTATTTGATCACTTAAAACTATAATTTGTGTCATCCACACAGTTATGATTGGAAGACCTTTATCCATGACCTACAACAATAAGTGGTTCATTGATCTTAAATTACATCAACAACTGATAAGTTTATTTTGACTTAATTAAAGAGCAGATAACAATTTCTTCAATTGATTATTTAGTATGGTTCTTACTTTCATCAATACTGCAGTTAAAAAGGTGGTGAAATATTTATTGTTATTGAAAGCTGTGATTATAAACCAAAAAAAAATATAATGAGTTATTCAATTTCAATACAAATTAATAAATGTCTTTAAGAATAAATCCTCATAATATTAAACATAATGTAATTGGTGATTCAATCAAAATAACAATGGAAAGAGGAAGAAGTTCTAGCAGTTCTGAAAACTTATTGGACGATTTTGAAGATGATTATGTGGTCAAATCCATTGGTGCATTTGGTGTGTGGCAAGCTACAGTATGTGTCATAGCAGCTTTAGTAAGATCAGCTGCAATATGGAACATGCTATCAATCATTTTCCTGACTCCAGCTACACAATTCGTATGTGTCAAATTTGAAGATAATGCAACAGTGTTAGCTCAAAACTCAACATGCTACAATAACTGTGTGGAATATATGTATTATGAAGAGGTATTAGAAAAGACTTTGGTATCAGAATTTGGACTGATTTGTGATAATGCTTGGAAGGCTAGTTTTACGCAATCGATGTTAATGTTTGGATTTTTAATAGGAGTGTCTCTATTTGGTTGGATTTCAGACAGGTAAAGTATGATTTGACTACATTACTGGCCTTTAATTGTTCTTACCATTATGCTTACTATATTAAGCCATTGTTTTTCAGATTCGGTCGCCGCATTGGTTTGATAATTTCTTGTACTTTGAACATCACATTTATGTTAGCTGTTCCATTTGCTCAAAGATACTGGATATTTAATATCTTGAGATTGTTTATAGGAATGGCCTCTGGTGGCACAATGATTATCTCTTTAGTATTTATCATAGAAATTGTTGGGCCACAGCATAGAGAGGCTGCTGGAAGTTTAGCTATCCTGCCTGATGGATTAGCCCAAGGATTGTTATCAGTATTTGCTTACTACTCGGTGGATTGGAGAATGTTCCTTATGGAGTACGCTATAGCATCTGTTATAATTTACATGTTTATTATTTGCTTACCTGAGTCACCGAGATGGTTGATGTCTAAAGGTAATGCTGAAAAAGCTCTTGATGTCTTGACAAGAGCTGCAAAAAGGTGAGGCATACGTTTATTTAACCTAAAAGTAAACATATTCATTAATGCAGTATTGCACAATACATGTTCTGTATTTTGGTTCTAGAAACAAATTGAACACAGCACTCATTCGCGAAAATATAGCCATGGCGCTAGATGAAATGCTAATAAATGACAAAGAAATACGCAAATCTTCATACGTGGATCTGTTTAGAAATAAAACCATAGCATTCAAAACTATATCTTCAATAATTATTTGGATCTCAGCTGGAGTTTGTTATTTTGGTATTAACCAATACATAACTTTTATTGGATCCAATGTTTTCATCACTGTTATATTGCTGGGTTCCATTCAGGTGAGTCTCAAGTCTCTCTAGTTTACTAGCTTCTTCTTGGTTTATAGTTACTAATTTATTTTGTGTTTTCCTGTTTCAGATCCCAACATGTCCCTTAGCCATGATGATGAACAAAACATTTGGACGCAGAGCATCAACGGTTGCTACTCTTTCTCTCATCGGCATCACAATGACTATCCTCATGTTTGTGCCACCAGGACATACTGGCTGCACGGTCCTAGGCATCATAGGGTTCGCAGCGACCTGCACTACATTCGGAGTTCTTTGTGTCTACGTTTCTGAATTATTCCCCACTCCATTGCGGACTATGGCTTATGGTTTAAGTTCTGGTGGAGCAAAAATAGGAGCAATGGTTGCACCCTTTATAGCTACTATCAATCCTCACTGGATACCTTCGTTGATTTTTGCAGTTTTACCTTTTATTGCTTCATTGTTTGGTGTTTTATTACCTGAGACCAAAGGTAGACAATTGCAAGATATGATGTGATTTCTGTAGACCATAATTTTCTCATGAATAAACTTATCTTAAATACTTAATCTTGACTGTAAATTATCTGAGAAACTTCTAATGCGAAAATATAATTCAGATTACATTAAAAGTCTAGTACATTTCAAAATGTTACAAAGATTTATACGACTAACATGATTTATGTAAAAACGTGACCGAACATTGTGATTTAGAAATAAATCGAATTTAAGTATCACGAAAACTTAATCACGATTTGTGCAGTAAACACATTCAGTACTGACACAAGTTAGATAACGATAAAGTAAGACCACTCTGTAAAATACTGATTAGGAATCTTGCTCGTAACTTTGTCAAATGTGGAGTGCAATTTTCGTCTGTATGTCTCCAAACGAACCCTGAAATAGAACAACCTTATTTGACAAAATAATATGCTTGAGACTTTTTAGGTCTTTTTCTTAAAATGGAAGTTGTATTGAGTATTCTTAATAACAGACAAAATAATTTCTTATTTTGAGTATTTGCATGTCATCTATACCTTACCTATGTATAACTACGTACAAGAACAAGTTAAAGTTATCACACGTTACCAAGTACTACTGAACCATCTTTCACTTATTCTGCGCCACTAATGGCCGTTGACACTCATATTTAAGATAAACTGTACACAAGGTTGCATCGTAATTTGTAAATAGGTGATAAGCTAGATAACATTGGATGCGCCTCACTGAATCATGGACGTAAATAAATGCACTTGATTGTCGATATTTATTGATAGTTTATTATGCCGACGGTTTTGTAAAGGGACTGATAAGTGTGTCAATGGTTTGTGATTATTTAAATGGCGATGTCAATATGGCAATATATCAGAACTTTTTGATTATAAATTATATTTAATAGTTGCTTAAATGCATAATATGTCAAATCTGCAAATAAAAGTACTTAGTTGTTTATAATTACCATGAATATAAGGGTATCTGAGTCCACCATAAGCCTATCCTCTACAAGTGGATAAAGACATGTTCATAAAAAGCTTGTAGGTTTTTTTTTTATTTGGTTATGGTTTCTTTTGTGAGGTTTAAAAAATACCTAATAATGGTTATGAGATTTTCAATTCAACTATGCCATAAAAAATATAAACACTTCATCAAAAAAATCCCAATCCATAAAACAAACTGCACACATAGAACAACCGCAGAGACCCATTAATAATGGTGTAAATAATTCAGAAATAGCCATAATAGCCACAATTAGCCGCTGGCTGGCTTCTCCCATAAAATGATGGTGTTCGTTGCTTTATGGGGTAGAGTCACGCGATGCGCCCGTAAAGATGCGCCTGGGCATTGCAGTAATTAATTGCGCCTGATACCATATCGGGGAGAAACTGCCAGTTTATGTGGTGTTGCTAAAATTAGGGGAGTTAGGTTTAGATAGAAATATGGGTGTTTTTTTTTTTAGTGTGTGCTGTATTTTGCCATAACACAGATAAACCCTGTGAGGTTTGCGTTGTGTGGCTACATTACTATGTAAAGAAATGTGTCTTAGAAAAAAAAAAACTGTTTTCATAAAAAGTAATTGTTCCCGGTTATTATTTATCTACTTTCTTTCTTGTCTTAATTTTTCGTGATTTGTTTTTTTTTACCGTCATACGAAAAAAATGTCTAGTGCCCTCGCAAACTGCTTATCAAATAATCTTCATGCTATAACACTACATACTGCGTACAAGTAAAGATTTTTTTTAACATTAATAAAGGTTTTAAAACTGTACACCTTTGTTATCAAACGTTTGAAATGGGACAAAAATTCGGCATACATACATATTTCACATTGAAAGAAGGATCGCCGCACACGACAATAAACGACACAGCCCCGTCGCGTTATTGTAAATGCCGTTACTCGCATAAATTCTACATCAGAAACGTCGAAATATTGATAGCGAAATTGCATACTTGCGACTATTTTGTCGCAAATTCAGTCGCATGATTTTTAAGCGTGAACGGACCCGGACGGTCCCTTGGATACCAAATTACTGTTTAACTAGGTGTTGGCTATTTAATTAGCCCTTAATTATCGAAAGATTGGGTAAGGTTCCAAGGATATATTATGTAAAATCAGATTTCCAAATGAAAGTAAACACATACAAGGACTCGCTTCAATCATAGGTGAACTCAAGTTTAATATATTAATATTTCCAAAAAAAATACTAGTAGTTAGAGGCGCTTTTCTCAAGTTTCCACAGTTTCAATCTTGAGCTCCAGTGTATAGTTAGTTCAAGCCATAACTTCCCACAGCCCTACAAAAATCGCACGCGACAAAACAGTCGCCCGTCTGCCTACCAACAAGCATATCTCATCGAACAGATGAATAACGAGCGAGCTGCCAATTACACTAAAAAATGTCCATAGGCGCCAATTAAAATGATTTACATATCAATATATCGTCGCCATGTTGGTCGTTGCGAGTTTTTCTACGATATCGCGTGGCGTGGCGTGGCGTAGTTCCAGTATGAATTATTTGTTTGTACTTCTGTGAGTACAATGGTATTTATGTGATTTTATGCTTCTGTTGTTCTTCTTTTGAAAAGGAGATTAAATTGGTGATTTATTTTTGTGTGGGAGATGGGAAATGTTACGTGATTGCTTGATGCCGATTCTGTGTGAATAGCTTAATCACTACGGATAATATTAAGAAAAATCTGTAATCAGTAAGACTTCGTTTCCCAATAAGAAATAAGAAAAACTTACTACTAGGTATGTTATGTTCCTACTAAATATACTAAAATTGGTACTGAACTGAAAACTAATAGAGGTTGTTTATTTAATTTCTTGTAAGAGCAAAGTGACTAAATACTACGCAGGTACATAAGACAGCCACGAGGCATGCATCCATAAAAAATAGCAAGAAAATAAAACAAAGAAACATCAACCGACAATGTTGCATGTGACAAGTCAAATTTCAACTAATGAGTGTCATTGTTGACAAAACATCGCATGTCAAAAAGTAATATAAATTAACCGAACAATTACGTTTGTCATAACTCGCTTGCTTTAACCAATGGAAATTAAACCTTATTACTGTAAGCTAAGGTTGAGATTTCTCTGGAGCTTTTTCATGTTTTACAATCTTAAAAGGTACAGTCGTCAAATAAAATTGTATAATTAAAGGCAATGTAGATATATTATCATGATGAGGCAGGGACGATGTAATGAAACAGATTATAGCTATAGCGTTCTAATGGCAATAGACATCTGTCATATGACAATGTTAGCTCCGAGTTTTTAAATTGACATAATAGTACTTGTTTTATTGTGTTTGATAGACATTAAAGAGTAATCAAGTCTGATTGTGGAGATTAAATGCATTTGTAACATGCATTTCTGCAATTTAGAAACACATAGTATTTTTTGTTCTGTTGAATTTAATGAGCGATAAAAACTGCACTAGTAAAAAATGCAGTACAAATCTAGTTGCAGAAAAAAAATAAAAATTCTAAGTCAATAAGTTTTTCCTTCGACTGTACAACATACTTACACATCCGAGCAGTTTTATTGATACAACATTTAACACAAATCACTTGTTGATTGAACGTGCGTGCTTTACACTGGCTTGCAATTAATCGTGCGTCGCAACTTGTTTACACGAGTTTGAGTGCACGCGAGTGTACGATACACTTTACGTTCGACGTTTGACGTTTGACGTTTTTATGTCGATAATGGCCGCGTTATAGTGGCCTGCAGTGTGTTTTAATTAATACGCTATCAATCTTTTTAGGGTTCCGTACCTCAAAAGGAAAAAACGGAACCCTTATAGGATCACTTTGTTGTCCGTCTGTCTGTCTGTCTGTCTGTCTGTCTGTCTGTCTGTCTGTCTGTCAAGACCCTTTATCTCAAGAACGCGTGGACGTATCAAGCTGAAATTCACATGAAATACTCAGGTCTATTGTCCCTTTAAGCTGTGAAAATGTCAAACTTCTAAGCCAAGCCAATCAAAAGATACAGCCGATTATGTCGATATTTTCAACAAATTTTCGACACTCGCAAAGGAATCAAAACCTACAGGATACTTCCCGTAAACTCAGAGTCTTGAAATTTGGCATGAAGCATTGTCATATAATGCAAATATAGGAAAAATTACGAGAACGACAACGTACGAAATTATTTTTAGTCAGTGAAAAAATCAAACTTCTAAGTTAACGCGATCAAAAGATACAGTAGTTATACCGACACCTTAGACGAATTTCCGTCACACGCTAGGGAATCAAAACCTACAAGGTACTTCCCGTGAACTCAGAATCTTGAAATTCGGCAAGAAGCACCGTTATATAGTACAGATAAAGGAAAAATTGCGAAAATGATAAATTTGAAGTTACATAAAATATTAAAATATTATCAAATCAAATCAAATATTTTCTTCATTTCAATGGGGAATTTAAACGACCAAGTTTTGACGGATTTGAGAAAACATTTCTTTGTAGTAAAAGAGTATACTCGCCGTTTATTTCCATTGTCATCAGGTTAGGATCTGATGATGGAAATCCTGAGAAATCGAGGGCAACTATCAGAAATTGTAGGCATGCATAGGATTAAAACTTGATTCTCAGATGTATGTCTGGTGATACTATCAAACAGTGAAGGTTTAGAGCTTACCTGATGATGGAGACGTGAGAAAATCGAGAGAACTCCTCAACGGTATGTTTTAGTAACGTCGTGTTTGAGCTTATATTATTCGTATTGACGAGAACTTTTCACAAACAAAAAAAAACAACTTCTAAAAACAACAAGAAAACTGTTTATATGCATCGGTCTAGATCTCGGTGGTTAAATAAATATAGATGCATTCTCTAGACACCGACTTCTAGACCGATGCACCTATCATCTTTTTCAATTCTTGCTTTTGTTTTCTTGTTGCTTTTTTATATGTTTGAAGTTGGATTTGTTTGTAAAATGCTACAAAATAAAATAAAGCCGACTTTATAAAACAAAGAAAAGGACAGAATTACACTTTTGTCAAGGCTCTAAAAACGTAAAGCCAGCAGCCCCGAATCCTACACTCTAGCATTCGTTGTTACAATTCGACAGTTACAAGTCGTCAGGCAGTTTCGAAAAAAACCTGAAACTGGGGCTCGTTAGGTGATTAATCCCTCAAAAATAAAAGATCCCATTAGTACTGAATTCTCATCACCTATAAGCTCCAACACAAGGTTACGTTATAAATTGTAAAGAAGTTCCCATAACTATATCTGATCTTTGCTATCGATCCCACAATGGCAGTCAAACTTATCTATGTGGAAAGTCTTCGCCAATACGAATAAAATAAGCACAAACACGTGGTAGTTGCAACATACCGTTCAGGAGTTCCCTCGACTCTCTGTAGTCTCCATTATCAAATCAGCTAAAAACCTTCACTGTTTACCAGTAGCCTCAAAAATACACTCACATGTCTGGTTTTGACTCACGTGCCTACAATATTCAAGAGTTGCCCTTTTGATAAAATATTTATATTCAAAGAAACGTCATACCATTCTCCACGATTTAAAACTACTTTGATTCATGTCCGCCAGTTTTTACAAAATGGGTCATATATGCCCAATGACCTTAATTAGCTATTTTCAATCAGATTTCTGAATGATGACTACAAAATGTTGTACATAAATAACTTTAATAAAATAACTTTTACAAGGTACTGGCCTACTATTTTAGTTATATTATAAAATAAAAAATATTAACTATTTTGGTCTCACAAAATAATCATAACTATGATTGTTCTAAACTGAACGGTTGGCGCGAGACTCACTTTTTATCTATACAGGATTTGTACGGAACCCTCGGTGCGCGAGTCCGACTCGCACTTGGCCGGTTTATTTTAAATTAATGGTTAAGCGCTGCTTCTTGATGCTTAGGAAATTAGTGTAGTTCTTTGTCAAGGTTTGAAAAATTGAATTCAATTTTCCATTTCCATACGATATAGGTACTGGTGGGTCCCAGATGTCCTTTGACCGTTTTTGGCAGTCATAACGGGTAGTCAGAAGCCAGAATTTCTGATAGCCAGTCTCACCGAGAAATATCGCGTCGCAAGTAACAGGGTTGAAGAGATCAAATAGGCAGTCGCATGTAAAAGCACTGTTACTCAGTTGCATCGGAATAGGCAGAAAGCAAGTTTAACATTATCTAACCTGTTTTTTATGCTACTGCATAAACTGAAAACCTTACAGACGAAGCCACAGGCAGAAGCCAGACCTACTTATTTTGTAGGTAGGTACAGCTGTGACATTTAAAACCATACAACTAAATACCTCACAAATCACCCACATTATTCCCCGAAGCGGTCATAAATAAACTTTACGGCGTTAATTTCGAAAAACACTTTATATGTCGATTAATTATTCGCTGATTAAACACAGGCAGTCGTAAAAAGTATCGATCATGGAGAACAAAATAACTAGCGGAGGTGACATTACGGAAAATCTCCTAAGAAAGTAGCGCGCCAAAATGCGGGTGATCGGGGGAGGAGGAACGTTACTGTTTTCAAAATCAAAATCAAAATCAAAAGTCATTTATTCAAAGTAGGCTGAAAATCAGCACTTTTCGAACGTCAATACAAAAGACAGCCCCCAAAACGCCCGCCCTTCACCACTTCCTATGTGTTTTTGCTGGGAAGAAGAAGTGGTGGAACAAACTCCCCAGCAACACAATTCTGTCTGTATGGTTTGAAGAACCGTATACAAATATTTAAATATCACTATACAACATTGTGTACATAAATTTGTATATAAAATCAATTCAAATAGTTAATCATGTTGGCTAGTACACACCTTACCCATACCTATTACTCAAGCAGTTACAAAAATGTTTTCGCCTTATACGCCTTCTTTAGACCCGAGCATTTTTTGTAATAACAAAAATCATTGATAGATGTCTCAAAGAACCCTACCGCCTCGTTAGTTCACTCGTAACTGATCGTTTGATAATGCTCTCCATACCTATTTGACCTGAAAGGCCTGACCTACCTGTATTATGGCATCTCTGCTGATGTTTCTCTACTCCGTGGTATCGATATAATGACATTGTCATTAACATATGTGATTCGAACAGCTTGGAATGACATTATTAGCGATCACATGTGTATGGTAATGTCTGAAGTTTGCTTTGCCTCCTACGGTTAGTTGTTTTTTGGAGATGGATAGCGTCGGATCTGAATTTGTGTGACTCCTTTCTTTTCTTGGATATATTTTCTTATATTTTTCGTAACATAAATAAATAAATACGTCGTGGTGGCCTAGTGGGCAAAGAACCAACCTCTCAAGTATGAGGGCGCGGGTTCGATTCCAGGTCAGGCAAGTACCAATGCAACTTTTCTAAGTTTGTATGTACTTTCTAAGTATATCTTAGACACCAATGACTGCATGTGTTTCGGATGGCACGTTAAACTGTAGGTCCCGGCTGTCATTGAACATCCTTGGCAGTCGTTACGGGTTGTCAGAAGCCAGTAAGTCTGACACCAGTCTAACCAAGGGGTATTGGGTTGCCCGGGTAACTGGGTTGAGGAGGTCAGGCAGGGCAGTCGCTTCTTGTAAAGCACTGGTACTCAGCTACGTCCGGTTAGACTGGAAGCCGACCCCAACATAGTTGGGAAAAAAGGCTCGGAAGATATAGATATAGATAAATAAATAAATACGAAAAAAAAAACTGTTTTTGCTATCTTCATAGCTTCTTTAATCTCTACTTTTGATAATGTTGATCGTGATCCTGATCCTGCTTATGTCTTTTGTTATACTTAAATCCAAGTTCTTTTTATGGTTTATTTTAAATGAAAAACGTGTTTAGTTCATGGTAATCTGTCCACCATAACATACCTACTATAGTCACTTGACTGCACATAAATACTAGTTATATGTAATTGAGTTTCTTTCACAAAAATAACACACAAGAGCCACTTGTGATAATACAAAAATAATACAAAAATTAATACAAAAATATGACAAATACACACTTATTCACATGACCCGTAGTCGTCCCACTTCCATCCGCATAATGTTAACATAAATAACATTGGCGAAATCGATTGCTAATTAAAACCAAACATATTTTAACGACCACCTCAATAAATTTATAACAATAATAATTTATTGGCAGTCAACTTTTTATGTCGGCTTTTGAATATTAATGGGACGTTATTTATTGGCCGCTTAACGCTTGATATAACATGTTTTTTAATATATTAATATTAAATACAGGTTTTTATTGAGTTTTCAGATTAGCCTCTGTTATTGTGGGGGATTAGCGATGGCTCTTTATACAAGGTTTGATCAATCAATTCTGAATTAAATGCGGTAGTCAAGTTACTTTTTTACTCTTTGGGATAATTCAAGAAGGTCTTCAGAGATTTGAAATAGAATTTGGGTATTAGTCACGCTTAAATTTTGTTTATTATTTTATTTGTATGTTTTCCTTTAACGTTCGTGCAACAGTAGTTGATTCTTAGAACTTAATTGCTAAGTAGCATTTTAAAGTAACAAAAAATAAATCTACCAGGCTCACTAATCCCTTATTAAAAAATTAAAATAAAAATTATTTTAAATTAAGCTGATAAATCAGAACTTTTTGAAAGTTATGTAATGTACAGGTCTGAAAACTGTTCACCAATACCTATGTATTTTTATTGAGAAGAAGTTCCGCAACAAACCCCCCATATTTATATATTAGGTTTAAAGAATCTATGTAGATATAAATATATCTTATTACTTTGACTAATATCTACGTAGCTCAAATATGTATCTAACTAAAGTGATTTACTACCTCAGATAGAACAAGATAATCAACACAAGAGGACATACAGACGTTCAACAAGTTATTCTATAATTGCCGTCTGAGGCACATTTGTTCGATAGCATCTCACTTCCTAACATTGTATGTTAATAGTTGTAGATCGTGTGATTACAAGATCGTGCATCATGTTCGAGTAAAGAGTTAATTTTGTTCCTTGATTGTTTTAGTAAATTAATTTACCCACAGAGAATTGTCCGAAGGGATTGGGATAACTTTTGACCTACTAATAAGTCAAAAACGACTACTGAAACAAAATATTTTTTTACATAATTAATAGGTGTAATAGTAAAATGATGATTCTATGGTAGGCATGGTAGGCAAAGGGTTAGATTTGCCAAAAAAGTTTTAACTGAGAAATATTTTTTTGTTTCTTCACTACGTAGGTAAGCCATCAAGCTTTGCAATACAGGAAAGATTAATGAGGCAGTTAACCCTCGATTGCCATATTCCCATAATAAAATCAAAAACATACTATTTATAATCAAGTAAATAAACCAACACATATCAATCGATATAATAAAATTATTACAACACCTATTTCGATTAATTAACATTCAAATGTGTGTCGTGTCTGTAATTAATAGGATATATGTATATGACAAAACACTTTCGTCTAACGAACTAAATGTAAATATTAATCATATAATTTATGACCGTATAAAACGCGATGATTTGATTAGGTATAATCGCATTATTCACATTAAATTTGCATATTATATGCATTCTAAAAAGGAAAAGGTGTGTTGTGGGAACGCAATAAAAACAACGGTTAGGCAATACTTTTTAATTTTTATATGATAACTAGCTGGTGCCCGCGACTTCGTCTGCGCAGGTTTAGTATTTCGAACAATATGTTTACAAATGGTAGCCTATGTGTTATTCTGATGTATAAGCTATATTATTGTAAAGTTTCATTAAAATCCATTCAGTAGTTTTTGCGTGAAAGAGTAACAAACATCCATACATCCATACATACAAACTTTCGCGTTTATAATATTAGTAGGATTAGTGTCTACAGCTTATTAGTCATCCTATGGATTTGTAATATCTTACCTAAGTTGATGATGGTGATATTAATATAAAAATAATTTAATTATTTTAAGCAGTAAACGTAAAATCCCTGTAACAACTGGGCCATATTTTTTTTGCTATCGGTCATAATTTCAAACTTATGCTGAAGCCTATTTTTAGGCATAAAACATCCACCAATGACTTTACCTTGGCTTGAAATCCACCTCTTTGACCAACAATGAAGAAAAAGCTTCATTCAAGTGTATAGAACAGCATCTCAGATTTAACTCAAATGAGATGAGCGTCAACGTGCTCTAAGACTTATGATGTACAGGAAATGTGGCAAGTCCGTTGCCTTGTTTACCTATTCTTTGGCTATTTGTACTTTGAGGTTACCTACAGTTTTGTTGCATGTTCTAAAGATAGATTTCAGATAATCTGACACCTGTCTGAGCTACAGATGTTAATTAATTGGTGATTTGTAAACGTCTATCGAAAGCCGAGTCCTTCGTAAGCAAATTATTGCGAATTGCTGGTATCCATGTCGCTCACTTAGGACAGTGTTAGTGCTACTTCAGACCAAGACCTAATTGTGTTATCGGGAATAAAGTAAAATAAATATACATTATATGACAAGTACCTACAACATAAGAATGTGTCTTATGAAAACACTACGACAAACACAAACAATAATCCATAAACCGAACCCTCAAACAACACAATTAATCTTCAACCAAAAGCAATATTTGCAACAATAATTTACATGAATAAATAACCTCGGAACACCAAAACTGATGGATGTTAAAACGAATAGTAAATTATAATGTTCCGCGAACAGGATAATGTTAATTAAACAGCTTCATTTGCGCCATTTTGTGGGCCAAGCGTTTCCAACGAGTTTAATTGCAAATGAATTATGAATATTTACCGGTGTCATTTCGATGGAGGCGGGTGGTGCAAGGTAAGGATGACAGCGGTGATGAAATGATGTTATAAGTATTGACTGTTTGACCTGTCCTTGCAGGTTAACCGCGGGAAACGGGAATTAAACCTATGTTGTAATTAAAAAATATACCACTTTTATCATGCCCAACTACAGCTAAGCAGAGGAGTCTGTCTTTATCGATAACTGCAATCTGAGTGTCTTCAAGTCAAGAGTGAATAGATTACTTTTAGGCAAGTATGCTCTAGTTGGTCTCCATAGCCTCGTCATGGCCTCTTCCGTTTTACAGCAAGGTGCATCATTTGCAGCACGATATTGGTTTACCCCCTACACATCTGTAGAGGTCAATAGCGAGCCTATAATTTATGAAAAAAAAAACAACTTATAACAACCAATCTCGCGAGATCTTCTCCTTTAGACCCCAAAGCAACAGTTGTTCCACTCACCTCGATACGCCAGATACACTGATTCAGACCGCGATTGTAAATGTCAATTAGCAACATTGATGTATGTATGTATTTGTGGCGAGATTTATTGGCGAGCACTGCTCACTGATCGGGAACCTCGTAAGAGACAATGTGCAGCTGTTTTGTATGCAGAGTTGAGATGATGTTCATTACAAGTTAAATAGGATCGAATGTAGTCATGTTTGTTCTGTTAGAAGTGATTATTTTGAGGAAACATACTTTGAGGCATAAATTCGGGGCTGAAATACCGCCATCTTTAAGACTCCAGGCTGCTTTGTGAAAGTTTCTAAAAGTCACAAAGCCATTCAGTGTCAACCTGGAATGATTCCGGGACCCCGTGTACGGCAGTCGCGGACAGAACATAGCAGTTTTGAAAATCATTTGATAGTATTACACAATCCAACATTAATTACAACCTTAAAGGACAATGCTATTCTTTGTATGGAAGTTGGGCTCAAGAGTTGCCCACAGTAACTGCATAGTGTATTATGTTCCATAGGCTTATAATAGGTCCCAGACCGAAATATTTCGAAATCTATCCCAGGAGTCCTGAGAAAAACTGGTTTGACTCTTATTCAATATTACGAAAAATATGCTTACGAACTCTTAATATTCCACTTTTATTACCTTAATTGAAATTAATTATATTAATTGACAAACACGAGGGGTTGTATACAACAACTTTTTTTTAACCAACTTCCAAAACTGGAGGAGGTTCTCAGTTCGTTTATATTCTTTTTACGCTTGTACGAGCAAAACTCCGCCGATTACCAAACGATTTAAACAATTATTTCATTTTCCAAAGGGCTTACTTCCCAAATGGTTCCTTTATCATCCGGTCCAGGGTCTGATAATGGAAACCCTAAAAAATCGGGTGCAACTCTCAAAAATTGTAGGCACATATCAAGTAAAACCTTGTCATTTGGGTAAATGACTCCAACACCACATTACAGTGGAGGTTAAGATCTGACCTGACGATGAAGGCGACAGAGAGACTAGGGAACTCCTCAACGGTATCTACTAACTACCTCGTGTTTGAGCTTATTTTATTCGTCTTGATAAGATTTTTCTAGTAGATAGCTCATAGCGCAGGAGTCTTGATCTTCTAGATTTTTTACTGCGGTAATTGCCTTTTTTTCGGGAAATCAGGGTCAGTTCTTATTAGAATCCAATACTTTTAGAACTTATTTTAAAATCACAGTAAGTAAAAAAAATAACCCATTCCAACATTTTCCACTACTGGATAGACCGCCACATACTGAGCGTTGAGATTGACAATGAGACCTAATTGGAAGAAAAGTCTTGTCAGGTTAATTTCGCGGGAGCCCTGGGACCGATTTCAAAAATATTTGGGTTTCGTATTAAGAGTGAAGTAAATAACATATTTTGACCACTCCCACTACTGGGCAAATGCCTAAGACTTTGTAAAGTGATTAGCTATGGAAAACATTTAAACCATTTTCCTCGGGACCCCAGGGTGCGATTCCAAAAATATTTTAATTTCGTTTAAGAGTGAAGTAAAGAATTTATTTTGACCACTCCCACTACTGGGCAAATGCGTAAGACTTTGTAAAGTAACTATCTAAGGAGAACATTTGAACCGGTTTTCCTCGGGACCCCTGGGACCGATTTCAAAAATATTTTAATTTCATGTTAAGAGTGAAGCAAAGAACCTACTTTGACCACTCCCACTACTGGGCAAATGCCAAAGACTTTTTTAAGTGACTATCTTAGGAGAACATTAGAACCGGTTTTTCTCGGGACCTCTGGGACCGATTTCTAAAATATTTGGATTTCGTATTAACAGTGAAGTAAAGAACCTATTCTAACCATTCCCACAACTGGGCAAATGGCTTGAGCTTTATAAAGTGACTGTTCGAGTTTGACATTAGAACCGATTTTTCTCGGGACCTCTGTTACCGATTTCCAAAATATTTGGATTTCGTGTTTACAGTGCAGTAAAGAACCTATTTCGACCACTTTCACTACTGGGCAAATGGCTCAGGCTTTGTTAAGTGACTAACTATGGAGAACATTTGAACCGGTTTTCCTCGGGACCCCTGGGACCGATTTCAAAAATATTTGCATTACGTGTTCAAAGTGCACTATGGAACCCCCTGGAACTACTCCCACTGCTGGGCAAACTTTGAGCCCACACCCTGGCATTGTCCTTTAACTTGAATGATCTCACGCCTAAAAAAAATTACTCAAATACCAATTAAAATCCAATTACCCATCCAACACGGCAAGAGTCCATCAATAACAATGTAACTAAATCAATTACCCACATTCAAGTAGACTTTATACATAATGTATGTATGTAAAAAAACTTCTGACAAAATGAATGTTCGCACATCGAGTGCCTTCGCAAGAAATATGTAATTACATACTTAATAATGTGTAATATGTATGTATTAATGATTTATACATGGACTGAATGGATAAAAACGTGATAGGAACATATATAGGTGGAAAAAAATTGATGGCTGCGCAAGAGTGGGTGTATTGTGTGACCGATGCGAGAGTCTGTTTGTTACTTTGTAATGGAATTATATTGTCAAACGGTTTTTGTTGTGTAATGGAACGAGAATCGCTATTGACACTGTGATGAAAACCAAGACAGCGATGGCTCATGAAAAAATTTAATGGCTGAAAATAATTATATCCACTAGCTTTCCTGCTTTATCTGCAACCCCGTTTATGACGATTGAAAAAACAACTTATGATTTAGGCCCCCGTTTTTCTATTTCAAAAACTTGTGAATATGTTTTCACGGAAAATGTTGTGTGAAAAATTAAAAAAAAATACAGTTTCCACCAATTAAACACCTGGGTACAGTTCTCTTTCATGCGGATCTTGAAATATGTATGACTAATCTAACAGTCTTGATTATGAAATTAAGAAGGAAGTGAAACCGAATGCTAATGCTAGTGCATAATAAAATGGCTTGTGAATTCTATTGTGCGTAGTGCCGTAACGACATTACTATTATAGTAACGATGCGTAGTATTGGCGTGAATATATCAAAAGTTTGAAATCTTAATAGGAATATTTTGAAAACTAAATTAATCAAAGTGATAAGACAATAAATAAAAATACCTATCCATCAATATAATAAATTGATGAACAAGGAAATTATGGATTTACCTGATTTGTATAAGATTGTACTGCTTGGAAGAATATTACATGACTTAAAAAAATATTCTCTCGTAGGATAGGAGGATGATGATAAAAATCTAATAAAATATATTTGAATATGGTATGTAGTAAAAACCGTTGAGTTACAACATTATAAACTCAAAGAGTGACTGCAAAGAAAAATACAGACAAAGGTAGGTATTATTTTGAAACCAGAGATACCTACAATTTTATCTAGTAGCAAATCTAAAGTAACAGAACTACACGAGCCGCGAACAGTAACTCCTTATAACCACACACTCGTACACTTCGCTATATAATTATACTTTTGAGTTATTATGCTCGTTAAACCGTCTAGCAGCTGTTGCTATTATGACGTCACTCTTACTATTTTTTATATCTAAGTGACAGCTATACGTGGGCAAAAGTTCCATTCTACAACTTGGACTAAAGTTGTCTTCATCATCTTCAGATTGGTCAACTACGTTAGGATTTGCTTCTAGTGTATCGAAATCACTGTCTGCTGTATTGACAGTTTGCACAGGTAGTGGCAATCTCTAAAAGGGTTTTTAAAGTGTGACATGACTGTTTGTCAGAATTTCTGGCTTCTGATTACTCATAAAACGATGCTTAAAGATCATCTGTACAATATGAACTATTCTAGACATGAAGAGGATTTGGTATGAAAAGTGTCAATTTCTGCCACATTTTCTTGTGGATCTTCTGCAAAAGAATATTCCACACAACCACTATAAAAGTATGAAAAAATAAATTGGTTATCCAATACAAAATTATATGGGTTAACAATATAAGGATAAATTAATTGGGCCAAGACTCCGAGACAAGTTAGAACGAATTATTTGACACATGTACGGCAAGTAATAATGGGGAGTCAATTGATATGGCTTATAAATCTATTGTGGTTATTATTTAAATTGATATTATGTAGTAGGATGGTGTGTAATTTACGACAGATGGACGTGAGAAGGTGAAATTAGAGTATTCTGAAACTATTACAGGGTATATCAAACGATAGTTGACTGCTTGGTAAAAAATTACATGTGGCCCAGTCGTTTGTGGTTTTACTGGGTGATATTTTCTTGTATGAGAGCCTTTTACCTCAAACAGTACTTCTAACAATTAGTATAGGTAATTATAAAAATGGATCAAATCAGTAACAACTCTAAAAGATGATAGAAGAGAAAAGAAGAATGGCAGAAGACACACTGTGCTTCTCAAAATATAATTTGGGATAAATGCACAGGGATGATGATGATGACAATAGATGCTAGAAGATTGTAAACAACTTTGCTTTCAATCAGTGAAATTAAACAATCAAATGAATTATTTAAAAAGCTACAATTAGCGACTATACAAATATGAATAACGCTAATTGCAGAATAAATGACAACAACGAAAGCGTTCAACATGAAACAGTTAAAAGCTAAATTGCATAACCGGCCACAATTAATTTAATTTCCCTCTACAAATATAGATAACCATTACACCGACAAGTTGAGAAGTTGACGACATGCCAAGATACGCCAAATAAGGCGAAACATGTACATTTCTATCCAAGAAACTTTTGAAATTAATTCATAATTGCAAACATACATTTTTGTAGTAAAAAGCAAATTGGATCGGCATCGGTCTGGGCATAAAACTAAACTGCTTGTAATTTGTGTCGGTAAAAACTTGTGACTCGGAAGATGCCTTTTCTGGGAAATGGAGTATGAGCTGGTTGAGTTATGATAGTGAACTTGCGTTATATTATTGACTTAGATGCTTCTGCTTTCTTTTGTGAGAACATGTAAAAAACCTGAACCTTTTATTTTATCTTAACCAAATGTATCTACTGTGAATTTTTATCCTTCTAACTATAATTTTGTGTATGAAGGAAATAGACATCATACATCGTTTAATTTAGAATTTTCATGACAGTAAATCCATGAGATATTCAAAAGGACAAAAAAAAAGCCTTTTGAAATACCTAATTAAAATTGCGATTCCTAAAAAACCGAGCTATCATTATCGCTTCGATCCAACATTAATGATTCAAAGTGAAAGTCTGTAAACATATTACTTACACATCATTAATTTTTATAGGCGTCGATGATCCATGACTGAAATAATGTTGTTTGTTTTGCACCTTCCAAAGCATGTAAGAAAATGTTCATATACTGTAGTTTATTTCCAAAAAAACGAAGACTAGAAAAGAAACTTCAGGCACACAAAAAAAGACCATACTCGTCTTTTACATAATTACACCGTTTTGTGGTCATTTCCTTCTTCTATTTATATCCACATTCATGCTCAAGATTTCGCTCACAACCTGATCATCATTCGTTCACATCGTCTAAGTACTTGAACCTTGACGTACGGGTTCCATATAACTTCTCATTTACTTGCAAATTTTGAAAACAAAAACGAAGATGAAGAAAAACTATGACCATCAAATGATTAAGGAGTTAACGATGATCCTTATGAAGGAACGGAACATACATGACCATACAATAACCGTTACACAAATGCACTTAATTTCTTTCGTTCCGCAATATCCAAACATGGTATAACCAATAAAAATTCTGCAAAATCCTACGACACTGCAGTTTCGCTAGGCATCCGTCGGTATGTGTAATTGCTATAAAAAGTATCAAACACTGCTGGTATACTGCAAATATTACACATTTCTTAGCTAGATTTGAATGATGAGGATTTTTTAGATAAAGTCTAGCTGTGTTTAGTGGGTTTGCTTGGGTTAATAATTTTGATTACTAAGTATTTTGTAAAAAAAGGTCAGCTTAGTTTGATGCCAAATATTAAGTAAAGAATAACAAAAGGAAGAGCTCAAGAAAATTGCTGTGATTTTAATGAGAATACATTTAGAAAATAAAGCATCTAATTCGCCAGAAATCAATGCCATAATTCAGACTTTATTTTTTAACTTACTGGTTTAAAAATCCTGTACTGAAAGTTCAATAACCACACGTCCTAATCACCTATAAAAATTCAAACAACCAGCAATTAAAATTCTCTTACAAAAAAGACATTTCACTCCTAGATCTCCTAGCGGCACATTGGCTAATAACAGTAATGCCTTAAACAGAATGCCATGTCCGTCTGTCCGTCAGTGCTGGGCATAACATCGCTCGCATGCCGGACGTGTGTCGTAAATGTATGAGCTATGGCTCGCCTACGGTGCATGTAAGAAGTACCTAAGTATTGGATATTTTTTAAGAGTAAGAATTTTTCGTATTGGATATTTTTTTTTAATTGAGTTTGTGTATTTGTATAAAAAGGAAAAAAAAGGCAATCACGTGAAACCATTTACTTAGCAAAATTAGGCAAAATTATAGCGTTTTACACTAGCGGATTTTGTTTTACATACATATTTTGAAGAAGCTTTGCTTGGCCGAGGTTGGCTGCTAATCACTTCACAATAGTACAAAAAATGGTGAACAAAACACTAGAGTATGCAAAAGACGTGTAAAGGCTAACTTCAGAAATGCAACGTTATTTGGCTGAAACTGTGAGAGGTATTTAATACTGCAAATAAGTGTAAAAACATCAATCAACACCTATTAAAGATAAAATACCTACTATTTAATCCCTTTTTTATCAAAGTTCAACTGGATTTTTCCCACAACATAGACGCACGTGTAAGTGCAAACGTGAATCATTTTCTGGTAGACGTGTTTCAATTTTTTATTAAGTATATTATAAATTGAATCGCTTTGCCACTTTTCCACGGCTTTTGATGAAGTTTTATTTTTATGATAGCTAAGTAACAAGTCTGATAACTTGTTCGTATTTCTATCATGTTTAATAGTGTGAACAACATCAGCCCCTCTGCAAAAAAAAATATGCCTTAGAAATATGATGGCTGTTCCGCGGCTTACATTTGGAGATCTTTGACAGTCGTTATAAGTAGTCAGAAAGTCTGAAAACCTGATGTATCAAACTACATTATGAATATCTTATTAAAATTTAATGCCGTAATTAAAAAACTTAAATAATTAATTGGTCTATTAATTATTTATGCATCAGCATTATTGTTGCAACAGGACCTTCACACAACACAAATACTGTTTCATATGTAAAGTTTAAACTAAATTCCTTATAGCTAAATTATACGGCTGATATCTGATACACTTTACACTTCAAGCAAGGTACTTAAAGTCAAATAAATTAATATTAAACCTGCTACTTAACATTTTAAAGTTGCCAATTTCGTTCGCACTTACCTAACATAAAAACTCCTTTTAATTTTAAATACGAGGTCGAGTACACTCGGCTACCAAATTACACTATCGATGCACTTAAAAATAATGCACGCCGATGCAACATTATCTTATCTATCGAGATATCGTAAAAACTCGATTTAATCGATACGAAATCGGGATCGCCGATTTTATATCGAGAAACGAATACGACGCTGGTGTTAAAAACATGTTATGTGAATTTTACACTTATTGCATAGTCGTAAAATTTTAAATACCGCCCGTTAAATAATGTTACTTGTATTTTTGTGCAAATTAACGCTATATTGGCCGACGCCGACATTTTAATTCTGCTATTTAGAGATTTTATAAGTTATTTTATAATAAAACTGCATAAAGTTGCGTTTAAAAAATATGTAGGTTCGTTTACTTTGTTGGGAGTGGTGATTTCGTTTTATGATTGTAATATAATTTAATTTCAAGGCTTAGAGAGTCAAAAATACTTCAGAATAATTTTGTTTTGATTACAATGTCCATACTTACGTTAACTCAATAAAATTAACTGTTATGTTAAAATTGAACTTGTGATATCATTTAAACAAGACCATTATCAAATACCGGTAGTGTTAATGGACCAACGGTAAAACTATGTTCCTGCATTCCCATACAACCATGTAAATATTATAGAAGTAATTAACAAAATAATTATTATTTAACACATTAAATTTAAATATTTTCGTAATATAATGCAAAGTAATATGATTATGTTAATTTTTATCGTGTCCTACAAAATCTTAATTACATCGTTATATTTTTTTGTATCAAATGGTTATTATATTTTAATCCGTTGGTCTTTAATGGAGTTAATTTTAATTAAAAATCTGCAAAACAAAACAATTTACCCTAAAATAAAAACAAAAAAAAATTGGGAAGCAATTTAAAAACAAACTTTAATACAAAATTTTTAAGTATTTTTTTTCTTTATCATAAAAATACCTACACACATCCAAACCCAGTTTTTAAAAAATCACATTAAAAAATAATGACGAGCCATCAAAAAGTGGCAGGCGTGAATTAATCCTTAGAACAAGACCCAATAAAAACAGATAATGTTAGACAAAAAAAAGGGGAAAAAAAACTTCCATCACTCGGACGTAAACAAAGTAATTGATTTCTTAGATAACTTATCGCCAAGTTTTTATTGGTCGGCCAGATCGTAAATTAGCAGTTTATCGCTTTATTCGCCACTCATTAAGGTTTTATATTAGAATTATGCGTTATTAATTTTAGAAAACGGCAGTTAAATTTATGATCCGCCTCGGGTGTTGCTATTTTATGTTTCTTGTTTGGTTCAAAGATTATTTTTTAATGTTGCAGAGTGGACTTTTTGTTGCTTGTTTTGTATTTTTATTTTTTACTCAACTTCGAGGTTCGGTTTCGAGTTTTATCATCATTAGATTGTGTACTTCGAATCGAGTAGGTAGAAGTTTAAATATAACCTCAAACCTACTTTGTACTAAGAAAAATCCTTGACTGAATCTACTAACGTATTGCTCGTTACAAGCTTAACTTCGATGTTCATCGGCATTTTTTTCTGGTTGAACGTTCATGTGTCAATGGACAATTACAAACAAAATACAGAGTTAAGTTTAACTCAAAACAATTTAAATAAAATATAACAATAATCTTTACTACTTTTGCTCAGCCTCACAGAGGCACAGCAATCTTATGCACAATACCTCCACCATCACATCTATTCCAAATACACTTGATCTTTACAAACGGGTCTTATAACATGTGATTTAAGACGGGTGTCAATTGCCAATGTATTAATACATACGATTCGTATGTAAATGTATGTACTTAGCGCTCTGACACGAATACAGTAGTTTACGTGTAGATTGCGACATGACGACGGGTTTGTTGAAAGAATTTATTTGATTAGATTGTTATGTGTGGTCGGTAGATTTTGTATGATGTGGTATTTTTACGTGATTTTATTTAGTCTGTTTGTTGTGGAGTCTCCTATTTATCTACTTAAATCTACATTAACTGGGCTATGATTTACACACGTGGGGGTGCAATAATTATTTGAAAGACCAAATAATTTAGTTGCTTTTTTAGGCTGGTATTGAGCCAGCTTACCTAAAATGCTCCCAAACCGACCAATATAGGCATACACCCATAGGTATAACATAATTATGCTCTCCACACCATCTGAACTTCACCTTAATGAAAAATTATGTTGTAACAGAATCACTAAACATTTTAGAATAGCACTATTCCGCAAACATATCAACTTTCCTCATAAAATTGTAAATATAAAAAACCAATCCGTGAGAGTCCACAACAATACAATAGGCTATCATCACAAAGACACTGAACAAACAAACAGCTGTACAAATCACAATAAACACTGGAAATACATTAATTTCCACGGAGCTCTCGTAAAAACTCCACGGAGGTTTAATGCTTGCTTCTCTCTGGGTTGTTTCGGACTAATGAGTTCCGTACAAGTGTAACAAAAAAACAATTGTAAAAATATATATTTTTTTGTAAATAAATGTTGGTAATTATAATGTTATAGTCATTTGTTGTTATCATCATCTGCCTAGCCTTTTCCCAATTATGTTAGGGTCGGCTTCAAGTTTCACCAGATGAAAATGAGTACCTGTGTCTATGGTGTTGCTACTGCCTATCTGAGCACCTGATACCTATTTGATTATGCACTTTAAATGTCTTTACGTGTAAAACATTGCTATATAAAAAACAGTAATTAGGCTTCATCATCTCCCTGGCCTTTTCTCAACTTTGTTGAGCTTTCATTCTAACCGTATTCTCTTAAAACCGGTGTTTTCAACCGACTTCCCTAAATTTGTATTTTTTTAATGTTTTACCTGGAATTGGAGCCGAGATAGGTAGGTTGTAGTAGGCTAGTTCAGTAGCTGAAACATGTTACCTGAAAACAAAACAAATAGGTACATTATTAAAATGTCGTTCTACAAATATCTTACAGAACCCTAAAATAAAGTCATAAAATGTGTGCGTGGGCGCAACCGTGCGCTCGATGGTAATTTATGAAGACATTTAATGGTAAATTAATGAAATATGTTTATTATATGTTTTCTATGAGCATTACTAATGGTTATGATCACGATGTTTTGACACCTACTTATGATAATATTCAGAAAAAATATGTCTTGAATTTTTAGTGAAGAAAGTTTCGCATTAAGGCCATGAAGAGGAAAATACATATACACCTAGTGTAATGATTTATTATTGTACTTCTTCTTAACTAAGCTTCTCTTGAGATACAGGTGATACTCTAGGAGAAACTCAAACAGAAGCAACTTAAGCATATATGTAAGCATTAATAGCGATAGTAAATGATGAGATGCAATATTTTATAAGAAACATGAAAACTATGTGATGATAAAATATTACAAGTTTTTAAGAACAACAACATAAGAAATATGAAATTGTAAGAAAAGCTCTTCTGTATTTTTTCGGAAAATAAATAAAGGCTTGATAAAAAAGACGTCAGCATTAATTGGAGTTATTCCCAATTTGTCATTAGTACCGATTGGTCACCAACTATTTTTTCCATACACCAAGTCCCAATTGGTCATTCGAGCAAAATAAATAATTTAATATTTAAATTTTGAGTTCCGATTCGTCCCCCGCATAAAATTTCACGTATCAGAGTACCGTCAGAAATAAAAGTGTTAGAAGAAATTTTAAATGAAAAACTTCGATGTAGGTAAAGGTATAGCTCTCATATAAATATAATAAAATTTACATTAAAACACAGGTGAAGACAACTTGGGCATTTTATAAACCCGAAAATGTGACTCGATACTTTTTGTGTCGGTAACAAAAGTACCAGGGGCCCATAACTAGCAAAGAGATTGTATACATAAAAATGATGAATGATGGTGTAAATTGGTATGTTTATCTACAATTAGGAAAAAAACGTAAAATCCTGACACACTTGACTGCTATACTACTTTAAGTTATGCGGTCCTAGTACACGGTGGGCAGTTCCATGGACACTCGTTGATTGGTATATTACTCATCTGATTTATGCGATCCTGGTATTTTGGTTTTGGCCGTGCAGTGTGTGACGCCGTTGAAATCGCGATTTTATTAATAGCGTCTTGCCATATTCGGAAAAAACATAACCAAAATAAATAAAAAAAAACATATTACAATATTGTAAAGCTTATCTTGTTGACAGTACTTTTTACAAAATAAAGTACGGATGACCAATTTGGACTAAGCAAAATAAAATATTTTATTGAATGACCAACTGGGACACGTTTTTTATGGATGCCAAATCACTAAAATGACGAATCGGGCATAACTCATTAATTGAATGCAGCATGCTTCATATCCGTGTTTCATGCAACTGCATTGATATCATAACTCAATCGATGCATTCGTCTCGATATACTTAATCGATACATTTATTCATGATTCGATGCAAATTAAGTTCTTTTTTCACTGCATGTACCACGGAGGAAGGAATGATTGCAGAGATGCCATAGGAAGGTAGGTTAGGGAGCTTCTTCGTAGGCTGATCAGTTACTGTAACTAACGAGGCTTTCGGGTTCCTTGTCAAAACAAAATTAATCTGTAAAAGATTGGTCTCGCTCGATTGGCTGGTAATTTTATTTTAAAAATATGGGTGGGTTCCATAGAAGGCATATCTTGCAAGGGCAGAGCTAGTATCGTTCCTCATCCCGCGAACACCCGCATTTTGTCTCGCTAATTGCTTAAGAGATTTTGCGTTATGACATCTCTGCCAGTCATTTGTTTCTCCATGGTACATAAGTACAGTGAAGTTTTTGTCTGTATGTAGCTAGAAATATTATCTAACAGCCAGTTACATGGAACTGTGTTATTATCTAGTTAATTTAAATATTAATTGCTGCATAGAATTTAAATTAATTGTGTACTTTAGCATACTGGTAGCTTTCTTTTATTTTATTTATACATTACATTAAAAGATACTGGTTTATGAGTGCACTCAAACCATACAGGTTTTTGCAACTACACGGAAATTCAATTAAATCATAATTTTTATGTCATTTGAATTTATAGATGTTTAGCTCACCCGCGTCTCAAGGTATCTACTATCCGCACATGGATAAAAATACTTATTATGTTATTCTTATATATTAAAGCTATCTGTAAATTACAGAAACTTCTTTGTAAAATCTATTTTGTAGTTCATGCGTGAAATAGTTCCTAATATACACATAAACACACATTCTTCCTTACATTCACATTTTTAATATTAACAGGATCATAAGTTTACAAAATATCTATATCGAACATGCATTTATTTTCTTTCATTTTTCTTAATACACTTCATTCAATAACATTGTTCAAGCAAATCCAAGTGCTGAAGCTAATAATGAAAAACACAAGTGGTGCATGCGAGCATTAATTATACAGGCTGTTGTTTTTGCGATGCGATTTGTTTTGCACTCGATAATGTCCGAGGGAATTATATTACCAAGTGATTAGTGATGGTATTGTGAGTAGATAAATGTGGGTAAGTACATCATTTTGTATTTAATTTTCATAATTGTTAGAAATAAACATTGTATTCTAAAGGGAGCTGACGATATTGTGAAAAAGTCTGTGTTGTGTACCCCACCTGACCGTACAGTATACAAAGTACATACAAATAGAAATAAATCTGAACATAGCTATCTATGTAAAAATCTTTATTTGGAAAATCATGTATTTATTTCAATTTTGAAACGTTAGTTCATCTTTTCTTTACAAGCAAAACCTATGGGAACAAATTAATTTAAAATGATTGCAACTGTAACTTAATGTATTGCAACTTAATTCTAGCCAAACCTACGATAATATTTATCCACTACATATTTCTGACTAGACAGCCAGTAAACCAGTGGTTTCCAACCTTTGTCCGAGCCTTATAATGCAATAATAAAATCAAACGTAAAAGTAGCCGTTAATTGGAGTAATATAACCTCGTTTGAGGTTCAAATCACTCTAATGGTATGTTCCGCTTTGCACCTGCCGTATTTGATTTATTTTATAGCTCTCTGTGTGGGTTTTGAATAGTCAGTTCTGATATTTTAATAGGTTGTTAATCATTGTGTTTTGCATATAGCTTTTTGTGGTTGTAAAAGATTATTTGTTGAGATAAAAGTGATGTAAGATTGATGTTATTGCTAAAAAATTATAGTTAAAAATATCTAGAATTTTTTATTGCTTTTTTATTGTGTTTTCAACAATAGATTAAACATTTCCATATTTCCGTCAGTATTATTATTTCCTCTTCAAATCCAAAAATGCTTGTATATTTAATATGAAAGGAACTGACTAAAATAATCTAAGCGGAATAAACTATTCAAAATCTGTTATTTATGTTCGGTTGTTATACGAATGATGAATAGCTACCATATACCTCTTTTAAAAAATACAACGTTATCTACCTACCTTGTTTAAGGAAAAATAGACCCTAACACCAGGATATAGAGTTCACTACATCCGCATAGATTTTATGGTAATTTGTTTCAAAAGCTATTGTGAATGTTTTTATGAGTCCAAAGGCGTGTAATAGTAATTAATTACGTATGAAGAAATATCAGAGAGTTGTTAATTAAATCTTGGTGAGATGTCAGAACGGTCTGACCGTCAGACTGATTATATTTTTAAACAGTAGTACAAAACACTGTTATTATTTAGATATGCATCGTGTGTAACGGGGTTTTTTCCTTTACGTAAAAAACTTAGTTGGTAGTTTGCACGTCATTGTTTTTTGACGTGTTATATTTAAAAACAGCTCTTTCTTTTATATGAGGTTTCATAAGTAGTTATTAACTGAATGTTTTACTGTTTCTTTGCTGACTAGATTATTACCATGGAATTTGTTCTCATTGTAAGGTATTAATAGATTTGTTTCTAAAAATATTTATCAGGTACATACTTATGTGGCGTTTCATTGAATTTTGTTAGCAACAGATTTACAATAAAACTTATAAGATCTATAAAATTTCGAGAATAATCCGGTTCAAATCGAGAATTTAACATGTGATAACATTTATTGTCTTACGAAATACGTTATGCCATAGAATAAAATTTCAACATATTTCTACTATACCAATAATAATAAAAAATACGACTCGTCAATCAGTCACGCCACCAATTTGAGAACCACTGACATTTTAATTGACGTTTTAACTTTTAATATTTATCGCTCATAAATATCAACAGTTTCATATAATGTTAATTAATAATATTGACTTTTATAGCCATTCTTAAAAACACAAAATATATTTTTACGATTCTCCAAAAATCGAAATTGATACGAGATTTTTGTATGTGAATTTATTTATACGCAAATTAACCAATCGCATAATTTAGTATCGAAATCTGATATGTATCGATGTCGAATATATTATTGTAAAGTGTAATAAAACATAAATTATGTTGGTCGTAACTTTTTATCTGATAAATATTGCTAATAATTGCGGATGTTATTTTTGTATAATTAGCGAAATGCTTGTTATGAACTAATAGTCGATTTAGATAAAATATTAATCACTTACAGTTTTATTAAGCCAAGATTCTTTCCTCAATTTATTTAGGTTGCTACTGATCGCACAAAATGAATAACGCTCAATACATCTGTCAGCAATTTAGATTTTGTAAAAGAAACAAAATCAGACAGTAATTATTCTAGTACTCTTCTCTAGCTATCAATTAACCTAGGTACATCATTCTTTATGCAAAATTATTTCCTTATCAAGTATGCAGATCTAAACATTCACCGTTGCAACATTTCATATACATCCTATAAAAAGCATAAATACTGGCACCCTTTCAAAAACATCTCTATTCCCCCAAAAAACAAAATGACATCATTACATCATCATCAAAAAAAAAGAAAGTAAAATACAAAAATAATTTAAAACCTTACAGGAAGTTATGAAAACTTCCTTCCTTCGTCCAAAATCTACGGATTTATAACGTGTTTTGTCAGAACATAATGGCTAACACGATTTTGGCACCATGACAACCGTGAATTATGATTTTTATTGCCATCAGTGAGTCATAGTGTGCTATACGAAAATAAAAGGCCCCGCTTTCGACCTATAAAATAAATTATCACCCTACGAGTAATAGCAAACTGCAAACTTTTAGTCGGCCGATAGTTTTTTGGGCTCATAAATCAGTGTGAAGATGAATGGTAGCACGCACATTACAATGATCAGGTATTTAACCGGTATCAGACGGACTGAAATTTTTGATAAGAATCAAGATTTTCTTTCTAATCAACTATTGGATCAACAGTCGGCCGATTATTTAGTCTTCAGTTTGGGTGCATTCTCAATTTGCCCAGATTTATAGTGAAGCGAACGTTTGAATGTGATAGCTAAATTATTAAAGAAAAAAAATATTATTATAAAGAAAAATGTTTTGATAGCAGTAAAACTGTCCGTGGATAGAATGTTTTCTTTTAAATAAGTTATTTATGGGGCTGTTAATATGTTATTCGCGATGATGAAAGGTTTCCCGGAATTTGAAAGCAGGATATTACTATGAATAGCGATTACGAAGAATAGTCTTTTTATATCAAAGCCAAAAAGTTTAGTTTTTAATACATGCTTTCCTTAGAAGTTCTGCAGATTCAATCGAAATGAATACTAGTTACCGTTTCATTACGTTTTTACTGAATATAAGGCTAATTCAGTTGAAATTCGGTATAGAGACACTTTAGTAGTCAAAAGAGAAAAGTAAGTCCGAGAAATTAAAGAATGGACATGATGCAGTAAGTATTATATTTAAGTATTGATTTTTTAAACAAAACGATTGAAATTCCTTTCTTAATACATACCTAACATGCTTCCTGAATAACACTTCAGTTAAAAAAGAAACTAATTGGTCGTTAACATACATTATTTTATTTTAATTTACCCTTCACTTGTAATCAGTCATTTCCCCATACTGATGTTTCCGCATTGCATATTAATATTATAAGAATCATAATTTATAGTTGTATTATAATATTGACATTTGATGACGGAAGTTTTGATAAACTATTCAATTTGTGTTGTTTTTATAAATATTAGTTTGTTACTTAATACAAGCTGTTGATTTGCATCCGTGCCATATTCAAGGAGGTAATTATGCTAATGATTCTCGACCCAAATCAATAAAAAATATGGTACGTAATTTTTTTTCTTTAATTTTTTTTTCGGAATTCCGTAAATGTCATCTAGCCTTATTTAAACTTGGCGCGTATGTTACTGGCGTTAAAACCGTGCTGCACCCTCACACAAACGCAAACACAAAGCATACGCAACGATCACTCATAAATTTCATTCATAAAATTGGATTACTTTGGAAATACCACGACATTACAATGACAAAAAAAGCAGTGCATATTAGTTATTTCCCATCTACTGTAATTCCAATCGATTATTTACGTATTGTATGTCCTCCTCCTGAACTATGGCACAAATGCAAATCAACACCTTGTATAATATTGGTTTTGAAGTAGGTAAGATAGACATTAGAGCAGAATTCTCACTTTTGACACATCTGCGTGATTGTACTCTATAAAGTACAGGTAATTTATGTGACACAAGAAAAAAATATAAAAAGCAATTAAAAATACTAGATAACTCAACACGTTGAAATACCAATCAAAACAATAATTAAACTTAATTGGGCCTTCACAATACTCCATTCAAACTAGACTATAAAAAACTTTTATTATATTAGTAGCCGGTACAAAAATAATTAAAACCACTTTATCATTATTATCCTATAACAATCAACGATCCTTGGTATTACATCAAACGTAATCTAGCCGTTAATTTATATGCTACCAATTAATATAAGATGAATGTGATAAAAACCGGCCAAGTGCGAGTTGGAATCGCACACGAAGAGTTCCGTACCATTATTTATAAAACGCATCTACTTGTTGCCTTTATCGATATCGAGCAAAAATGAGCAAAAAATATCACGTTGTTGTATAGGAGTCCCCCAAAATATTTATTCGATTCTAGTTTTCAGATTTTTTTGTTACAGTGGCAACAGAAATACATCATCTGTGAAAATTTCAACTCTCTAACTATTACAGTTCATGAGATACAGCCTCGTGACAGACGGACGGACGGACAGAGGAGTGAAAACAATAGGGTCCTGTTTTACCCTTTGAGAACGGAACCCTAAAAACGACCAAAAAATCACGTTTGTTGTATGGTAGCCCCCAAAATATTTATTTAATTCTAGTTTTCAGTATTTTTTGTTATAGCGGCAACAGAAATACATCATCTGTGAAAATTTTAACTCTCTAACTATCACGGTTCATGAGATACAGCCTGGTGACAGACGACAGAGGAGCTAAAACAATAGGGTCCCGTTTTACCCTTTGGGTACGGAACCCTAAAAAAGCAGCTACTTGTAACTCCCGATGTATGATTAAGTTATAAATTGTGGTCAGTCGAAAACAGGCGTCCCAATTATTAGCCGCCAACTGACAGAAGCTATATTACTGACAATGATTAAGTAGGGTTTTGTAGAGGTGACAGTTTAACTGTTGAACTTACTGGATAGGAATGGTGTGAAAAAATTTGTCTGGTCTGTTGTTTTTTTTACGAGCTTCCAATATTAGAAGAGTAGGATGTTTTAATTAAATACTTGGTTTTTTTTTAAAGCCGTGAAGTCTTAAGTCATCACTCAAATGATTAATATTTTTTAACATTGTTTAATTAATACTAGAAAAAATAATATTTTCAAGATAGCAAATACTGAAGAATTATAAAATATGTCAACAGGGAAGGTCAGTCAAAATGTGTGAAATATCACGAAATCATAAATTGAGACAGTTTGATAGCATTTATATATTTTATATTGAGATTTATAGAAGGATAAGCTTATGAGGAAGAAGAATCAATTTGACAACAAACTGTTGATAACCATATTATAAAAAACCTATTTTTTTTATTGATACAGTTAAAAATCCAAAATATAGCAAAAATTTATACAACGATACTAAGAAGTTGCAAGTCTTTTGAACATTTGAAGAAAGATAATCGTCATTAAGCTATCTACTTTAATGATACATTTAAGTAACACAACACACAAATATAAATAACAAATCAAGAAAAAAAATACAAAAAAAACTTTTCCCATTAATCTGAAAGTTGTATTCCACATTTCATGCTCTGTCACGTCTGCAATATTTAAAGTATTAATCTCGGCTGTAATATTTCATCGTGTACTAGCGTAACACCTGCAAGCGGCGTACGTGGCTGATTTATTGAACCGTTTGTATCCCCCCCACTAGTCATCCCCCCACCCCTGTGTCATCCTCCTGTCATCCAACAGGGATGGTGCACCTTTATGATAGTGTATTTTTTGAGTTATGAGACCCCTAGGTGAGTAAGACACGTTTGATTGGCAATATTGAAATGTATTTATTTTTCAGACCCTTTCTTGATAGAATCGTCTATGTATAGAAGTATGCTTTCTGTTACGGAAAGGATCATGATTTATATATTTGCTGATAAGCCTGGCAAAGCAAGCCGTTCTTAATAACTATTCCTACTAACTTAAGGAACATGATTGATTAAGGATAGTGTTAATGTTCTTAGTAAAATCATGATCTTCGTTAGTTTACGCTTTCTAATCGTCATCATAAAATCTCATTGGTACTTTTAACAATTCCCAGATTTTTCAGTCACAGGCCTACAGTTCATCATCCCTGTCTATACAATCCAGTGTCTATAGTGTCTATGTAAAGTACATAGACATGACAAGTGATGTGACGCATACAATTTTGATGAACCGGCTGAATTTCATATGGTTTTTTTAACCTGTCTGTCTGAATGTATTGTGTCAAATAAAACTGTGAAATTTTCACATAGGTAGGTATTTTTAAGCGAGTTCAATTGAATACCTTTTTTGTAACGCAATTCGTTTTGCATAACTGTCGAATGAATACAAATGCATTTTTTTATATTGACAAGCTGATTTTCGGATTTAGAAATTTTAGTTATGCGATTGTTTTTTTTTATCTATTTCTAACTGGCTGAAAATTGGTAAAAGTGTATGTATTTGACAGGTTTTTAGTCATATGCGCCTGAACGCTTCAGGGATTTATATTTTTATTTAAATATTGCATTTTAGAAATAGCTATTTATAACAACAAACACATTGTTGGTTATAGAAAGTTTATTGTAATTAGAATACAGACATGGTAATTAGTTACATAGGTAGTTCACAAACACACGTCGTACTTAACTACATAGCCACGGTCGCGAGAGCTATAACACAGCGTGCGAAATATATGGCGTCGTGCGCCGGACTGGCGACTCAGCGAGCGTCCCCGCTCGTGAGAGTAGGCCCTCGCTCCCCGCACCCCTCTGCCGGCCGGCCACGTATTGGTCGGCTCGGTGATCATGCGATGGCCATATATGGCCATGGACTCGACCACGAAAAGTAGGCGCGCGTTACACACTCCCCCTTTAGACCAGGGAGGGTCCCCCGACTGGTCGAACAACAGTAACGCGAGGCTCTAAGTTACATCACAAGGTAAATAACATTATAAGTTAAACATTGCAAGGTAAGCAAGCCTATATAGCCTATAACGTAAATAACAATACAGTAGACTTAAAAAGGTAAACAATACAAGATATGTCAACTTGAAAGGTAACCAATACAAGGTAAGTAAACTTATAAGGTAAACAATACAAGATTAGTAAACTTATAAGGAAAACATCACAAGGTAAGTAAACTTATAAGGAAAACAACACAAGGTAAGTAAACTTATAAGGAAAACAACACAAGGTAAGTAAACTTATAAGGAAAACAACACAAGGTAAGTAACAACTCAGCTGAACAACCACCTAAGGTAAGTAATATAGTTAAGTGACACCCTTCCGCGGTCTACCCCTACCACGCTTAGGCGCCATCGGCTCAGGACACTCACCCTCCCTCGCATGATATGGGCGTAAGTCAGACACATGGTACTTACCAAAAACTTCCCCCGTCTTACTATGAGCTAGGAGGTAAGTGGTAGGACTCACCTTTTTAGATATAACGTAGGGTCCGTCCCGTTTCGGAGTGAACTTGGACGTGATACCCTTAGCAGTGCTGCTGAGGACATGAGTCTTCATCAACACCAAGTCACCCTCAAGAAACTTTACAGGCGAAGACCGAGTTTTATCAGCGTATGCTTTACGTACATCCTGATGACGTTCGAGGTTCTCCTTGGCTGTCGAGATGGTATCCGCGAGTTTCCGCAGGTAAGGTGTGATTTGTGGTACAAAGTTTTCAGTTTCGACCACAGTTCTCAGGTCAGCTTGAACTGTCAGAGGAGACCGCAGCTCACGACCGAAGGTAAGATAAGCAGGGGTGTGCTCGGTAGACCGGGTAACGGAACTATTAAAAGCAAACCGTACAAAAGGTAATACCTCGGGCCAATTCTGGTGACGACCTTCCACCAAGATGGCGAGCTGAGCCTTGAGGTCTCGGTTCTTCCTCTCAACTGGATTAGCTTCAGGGTGGTAGAGAGGCACAAGGCTTTGCTTTATACCTAAGACAAACATAGCCTTCTGCATAACATCCGCTACGAACTGCACTCCGTTGTCTGAGATAATACGCCTAGGAAGACCAAACCTCATAAAGACTTCATTAACCAAAGTTTTGGCACATGTCTCCGCTGTAGCTTCAGTAAGAGCGAAAACCTCCACCCATTTACTAGTGGTATCCTCCACTATTAGGATCCATCTCTCACCTTGAGGACCTTTAGGCAACGGACCGAAGAGGTCGGTTGCAACAGTTTCAAACCTCTGAGCTGGAACTGGAGTTTGTAGCAGACCAGCAGGCTTGACATTCGACGGCTTGAATCGTTGACATTCGACACACGTCTTCAAATAGTCAGTAACAAACCTTCTCATCCCGGGGAAATAGAACCTTTGCGAAATACGATGTAAAGTCCTATCAATTCCACCATGAGCGGCGGTGGGCGAGTCATGGCACTCGAGCATGACTGTGCTCCGCAGGCTCTCCGGGACAACGAGCTGAGGCTCCTCCGAATCAGTATCCGGGACGTACCGATACAAAACACCTTGATTCAATAGGTAACCTCGCTCGGACCAACGAGTAACAGAAAGGTCATCCTTACCTTCCAAGTCCAGGATGATCTTGGCGACTTCAGCATCTGCTAACTGCGCCTCCCGAGTTGAGGTGGCATCCCAGCGTGGAACATTCACGACAACTGGGCAGATGTCACACTCAGATGCAGAACCATCTTCCAATACGGGGCGGCTAAGCGTGTCGGCAATAACATTAACTTTACCTGGTGCATACTCGACACGTAGATCAAAAGCTTGTAGCTTCATGGCCCAGCGAACTAACCTTCCACTAGGTGACTTGAGAGAAAAGAGCCACTTCAGGGGTTGGTGATCAGACATCACATGGACCTGATGACCATCAATGTAACCGCGGAACCGTTCCACAGCCCAGACAACGGCGAGAGCCTCTCTCTCCGTAGTAGAATAATTCTGCTCGGCTGGCGTGAGCAGACGGCTGGCATACTCGATCGGATGTTCTTGATGCGGTGACTCCCCCTGGAGTAAGGCAGCGCCTAGGGCATAATTACTGGCGTCGGTTCGCAATATGAATGGCCTCGTGTAGTCAGCTTGCACTAGTATAGGTGCCGTAGTTAACAACATCTTAAGAGTATCAAAAGCCTTACCTTGTTCTAGACTCCATTGCCACGCCTGTGATTTCTTAGTGAGGCGGGTCAGCGGCTCGGCCACCTTCGCAAACTCTGGTATGAACTTACGGAACCAGGAGCACGTTTGAAGGAAGGTGCGCAGCTGTTGGAGGCAGGTAGGTTCCCTCATACTAAGTACAGCATGTACCTTGTCTTCATCCGGTGATATACCTTCCTGGGAGATCACGTGACCTAAGTACCTAACCTTTTCTCTGGCGAATACACACTTGTCTCGATTCGCACGGAGCTTAAACACTCGGAGACGGTCAAATACTGCACGGAGATCTGAAAGGTGACGAGTATAGGACTCTGATATCACTAGGATGTCATCTAAATATGTCAGTACGGTGACGTCATTAAGTGACGACCCCGCACGGAACCGGTCAATAAGCCTCTGGAACGTAGCCGGTGCATTCTTGAGTCCAAAGGGCATACGTAAGAATCGGTACGTACCAAACGGCGTGACAAACGCGGTTTTATCCTTATCCTTGACCTTGCATTGCCAATAGCCACTCCGAAGGTCACAGGTGCTCATCACACAACCTCTCTTAGTGGACTGCAGCAGCTCGTCAATACGCGGCATAGGATACGCGTCTGTCTTAGTGACAGCGTTGAGTCTCCTGTAATCTACACAAAACCTATACCCACCGTTAGACTTCGGTACCAAAACAGTAGGTGCAGACCAGGCAGACTCGCACTCCTCGATGACACCTTCTGCGAGCATCTTGTCCAGTTCTATTCGCATGACCTCCTTCTTCGCCGGCGTGACCCTGTATGGAGGCACGGCGATAGGAGGATGGTCACCGGTGTCGATGTGATGCTCGGCAAATGGCGTTGGTTCCCCCACCTGATCAAAAATATCAGAATACTCACCCAATAGATTTTCAAGGTCAGAACGCTGATCCAAGGTCAATAGTGTGCCCTCGTCCTCCCGCAGCAGGTTGACCGAAGCACATTCCACCGCCTCGCGTGAACTCTCTGTGAGCAGGGGGTGAATGACCTGAGGCCGATCAGCTGTGAACCACGTCATATTACTAAAATTTAAAACAATCTTAGACTGCCTAATAAAATCTATTCCCAAAAGGGTTTCGTTATTACATGCATCGGGGAACACAATAAATTCAATAGGTATACACAGTGACATACATTTTACATTCACACATGTAAACAAAACGGTACTATTTCTAATGCTACCATCAGCCAGTTTCACCGACATGGTTTTTGAAACAAATGTATTACCCAAACGTAAAAGTAAGGCATACAGGGTCGAACCCGCGATACTACGTCGGGCGGCGGTATCAATAAGCGCTGAGCCACTGTGCCCTAGAATCTCAATATTTAAAATCGGTCGGCCTTGGCTGATAATAATATTATTCTTACTCTCACAGCTTACATTACACTCACTGAGTACCGTGTTAAGCGAGTAGAAAACATTTTGTTGTGGTTGTGAAACTGAGTTATTAACATCAACATTACAAGTCGAAACATTTTTACACGACGGACAATTTGATCTAACAAACCCTTTCTCGCCACAACCATAACAGAATAAGTCTTTAGAGTCTCTTTTTGGGCAAGACTCACGCGTATGACCACGACACTTACAATACACGCAAAACGACTTTTTGTTTACACTATCACTCGCGGCACTAACACTCGGCGAAGTATTACGCTGGAGTTGCGACGACGACGGCTGTGCCCCCGCGCCGCTGGACAGCGCTGGCGGCTTCGACGCGCCCTTCCCCGCCGAATACGGCGTCTGCATCGGAGCGGCCGCGTGCTGAGCCCGCAAGCCGGCCGCGCTGGGTCGTGCTGGCGCTGCTCGTGCGAGCTGTGACTGCGTGTTATTGTTACTCGAACTTGACGACGTTGTCATCTCTTTTTCGGAGAGCGAATCTTCGACGGCTCTCGACTTTTCGATTAATTGATCGAGGTCCTCAATAGACTCGCGCGTTACGCGTTTACGAATGCGTTTGTTTAACAAACCGTAAACTATGTCGAGCTTGATTCGTTCGTCTAGACTGTAAGGTAACCTGCTCATATGTGCGCGGAGACGACCGACGAACACCTCCGTCCGTTCTTCACTTTGTTCCGCGGCGAACATATCCCGGAATACCTTATGTGGCGGACGAGGAACACCAAACATCGCCCGCAGCTTGGCAAGGGCGTCATCCCACGACGTAAGCGATGCCTTGACGCCGCGGAACCACACAGCTGCCTCGCCATGTAGAAGCATCGGGAGACCACGGAGTGCCAGGTCATCGGAGACAGATGCACACTCTTTGTAGATTTCCACGGAGTCGATAAACGCTTCTACGACTTCTGGATCTCTGCTATGCCCGTCGAAGCGTGCCGTACACTTGGACATGTTGCCGGTCTTGCATGTCGACGAGGGCGTCGGTGAGGGTCGCGCTGATCCTATCGCGTGCGATGCCATGAGGGATTCGACGAGCTGCCGGTTCGCTTCCGCCTGAGATTTCGCGAAGGCGGTAAGGAACGAGGCCAACTGGTCCCCAGACATGAGCGTTGGCGACGGTCTCGGTGCTTCTTCATCCGAGCTGGATTGCGCGTCCTCCACATTAGCGTTGGTACGTACTTTGCGTGGCGGCATTTTCAGCGACGCAGGTATAAACGCGAACACTAATGTCCTAAGTCGATCGGCAAAGAACCGGTTTAAACTGGCTAGCGGATTCACGGCCACTAGTTGGAAGCGCCACTTATAACAACAAACACATTGTTGGTTATAGAAAGTTTATTGTAATTAGAATACAGACATGGTAATTAGTTACATAGGTAGTTCACAAACACACGTCGTACTTAACTACATAGCCACGGTCGCGAGAGCTATAACACAGCGTGCGAAATATATGGCGTCGTGCGCCGGACTGGCGACTCAGCGAGCGTCCCCGCTCGTGAGAGTAGGCCCTCGCTCCTCGCACCCCTCTGCCGGCCGGCCACGTATTGGTCGGCTCGGTGATCATGCGATGGCCTTATATGGCCATGGACTCGACCACGAAAAGTAGGCGCGCGTTACATATTTCAAAAAAAAAACTACTTTTAAATTGGACTGGTGGTCGCATATGTTTTTACCAAAAACTTAGTAAATTATGTAATTAAAACGTTCCTCAAGAATCAAATTACCGAGTGGTGAAAACTGTGCAGTCGCTTCGGTAACTTTATCGCGAACAAACAGAGAAATACGTGACTTTGTTTTATATTATGTATAGGATTTGTTATAAAAATTATTTCCTATTTAAAGATTTGCCAAAATAAATCAGGTGTGATTACAATCATACTTTTTAATTTTATATTCCTTTGAACTTAAACCATAAATTTTCGGCCTTAATAAAGCAAAGTTAGTGCCAAGCCTTTAAACAAGCGGTATCAGTACAATAAACACCGCAAGTTGTTTCGGCACTTCTTACAGTCACGTACATCGTAAAACAGAACTTTATAGCTTCTCAGTACTGAATATAAATGTAATTGATTTTTTATAGCTTAAAAATAGCCTCGAATTGTCATCAAAAAGTTATAGACGAACGTTCAATGAATTGGGGTAAACACAAGTCATAAAAAATGACTTGCAAAATACTTATCTAAGCAAGAACATAAATAAAATAATCATAATTCACCACTGTTAGGAAACGTATGTTTAATTAACCATTTTGTAAGCATGTTAAAACAAAACACGAAATCCATTTAAGATATATCTCTTCGAGAATCTAAAGATTTCACAGCACAATATATTTGAAATTTAGTACACCACGCAACAGAAAGCATAATAATAAATTATAACACAAATAATCTTCACTCATATTGTCTGCCTATTAACATAATAAAATGTTTAGCACCACTGAAATTTACGCACACAGACACAATAGAAAATAAACTTTACACACATTGATATAAAGGTGAGTTTTGATTGGTGGACGCTGCGTTTCGCAACCGCATCTCCAGGGGCCCATAACTTTGGGTCGCGTGCGCCGGCGGCGTATTATTTTTAAATTATTAACGCTGTAATGGAATAATTCCGATATGCTAATGCTGCGACGAACGGCCACTGATCACGATACCGCCACAGGTCACGATTAACAGTAGGCCAAAAATTTACACTGAATTTTGTAGTCAGTATTTTGTGATGCAAATGATGGAGAGAGTATTTATTTGTTTTGAAAGGGTTTGGCGAATGAATTATTTATCAAACTAATTAATTTTTACATGCGTCATTGCTTTATAGCCTTAGGAAAAATACTGAATGCATTTAAAGTACACAGGAGATAGTAAAATTATATTCAATGATAGGAGACGTTATGTAGCTATTTACAAGTTGACATCATAAATTCTAATGGAGCTTAGCAACAAATTGAGTTGACAATTTAACTGTTATGTTTATGACTGTCATACGAAGGAGGTCAAACGAATTAGAAAATAAATTGTTATGTATTTAGATCCCAAATAATTCACCGAATAAGACCTCCGTAGGTGACTGTGTGAAGGTACGGTAATTATTCACTCTCAGTACCAGACCAGACCAGACTCAGTAACTGGGTTGAGGAGGTCAGATAGGCAGTCGCTTCTTACAAAACACTAGTTCTCAGCTGCATCCATTAAGACTGGAAGCCGAACCCTAACATAGTTGGAAAAAGGCTCGGGAAAAGACCACAGACATCGACCCAGACCAGATTCCAACAGAGATGATTTACGATGTAAAAATTAAGAAGATCCAGAGACACAAATTATTTAATTTCTTCCTTTTCCTACTACCTAACCTCAGCTACATAGACTTCAAGTATCAAACTTACTTAACCTACTGTTTAACCTACACTACAACCACGCCGTTAGAACTACCTCCCCAGCTAATTGCTAGTGCTTGCAATTTGTTCGCCTACATTTTGTAGTGTGTGTCGGGTTACTTGCCGTAATAGATTGGTAGGCCGTGGCCTATCTCTGCACTTCATTCCGACTATCGGATTGGCTGATAGATTGAATGTACCTCTAAGTACGTGTGGAAGTTCTAAAGTTGTGGTGCTCTGTGGTCTTCAAAGTTAGGCAAAAGAATCTTGAGCACTTCATTGACTCATAGTTTTGTGACTTCTACTTCTTCTTTCTCGAGTAGACATCTTAGTTTCTTGGAAAAATGGCAAGGATGCATTTTAAGAACACTCCTACGTGAGAAATTTTATAATGATCTATTGGACTACATCGACACCATCGTTAAAATTTGTCTTCGTCAAAGTACCTAATCACAAAATCTATCAAATTATCTTTTAAAAGGATTCGTTAATGTTATAAGAATTGCGTATCAAGAATTCAAGATATCTCATAAACATAGATCTTAATATCTAACTACTTTATCATCAACTATGTATTTCCATAGTTTTACGACCAGTTCTGTTTTACACTGAAGCAATTTTAAGGCTATTTATTGCTTCAATGCGGCAATAGCGTGTTAATTTAGATAGCTATAAAACCAATCCCACTTCGTAAGAGCGCTATGATAAATCATTTTTACCAATTAACGGAAACTAAGCGAGTAATTTATTTATGGTTTCATCAACACGATTCATGGTTATTGTTTTGAGCTTGTTTTGAGAACAGAAGCTAGGAGACTGTCTTTATTATAAAACTTCTCTAAATGTCTTATTATAAAACGTCTCAATATTGTACGTTTTTAAAAATGTCAATAAGTTTTTGATAAAAATAAGAACACAAACTGTGAACACTTTGATATCTAGGATGAGTTCAAACTAACCTCTTTAGGCCCAAGAAAGTGACGGTTTTCAAAAGTCAAAACAGGAATTGCATGTTGTCGCTGTACAGGTATCTACTAGGAGATTTGACAAACTTCAGAGAAGACATGTATCTAATATGTTTAAAGGTGGCTTGGGGCTAATCATCATGATATTTAGCGGGAAACTAATATGGAAAGCTCTATTTTGAAACCTCAAGCTCAATTGAGGAAGCTACTTGTGGAATGGGCAACCAGAATCAAACTTATTTATATTTTTAACGCCCATAAGTGCTTGTAAAGGCCAACCTGAGGTAAAGTGATTTGACTTTAAGGATGGCACTCATCTCTGCTTAGGTACTCTCTCAAAGACTCAGCGTCACAGTGTGACGCAATTTACAACAGTTACCAACGCGTGCGCACCTAAGATCGCGCGATAGCAAATAACTATGATTTATACTACACAATTTATTCTAACTTCCTTAAGAGCCCCCGCAGACCACAGACTTTTTATCGGCCGATAGTTTGGTCGGGCTCTTAATCAGTACGCAGATGTAAGCAAGGGCGCACACTGTGACGATTTGGTATCGGCCGATAAACAAGTTTGATAGGCTTCCCGATTCCATTCAAACTAAACTGTCGGCAAACTATCGGCAGACCGTATAATCAGTATTGGCTCCCTACCACACGCGCACACTTAACGATTTTTTAGTCGGCCGACTAAGCCGATAGTTCAGTTCGCTCTGAGCTTTGGCAACGAATGGACGGTCGCGCGTGTTTTGTAAAATCTCGTCGAACAATTCTCAGTCACTTATTTCGGAATCTTCGATCGTAACTTTGATCGAGGAAGTCGAAAAACGCCCTGAACTTTAATAATCGAGTAATTTGGAATGCATAGTGTAAAATTTTCCATTTAATAATCTATCACTAAAGATATGATGCACCCAATACTCTCGGGCTCTCTTTTTAATTTTCCTTCTCCGGTGTAGGAGAGCAATAATAACATTTCTATGCAATGTTTTAGTAATTTTCATTGTGCGGTGCGACCACTCTTTTCACCAGTTGGTTAGAAATTAGTAAATAGTCGGCAGACTGTTGTATAGTTTGCGCACTCATCACCGACTAAACTGTTTAGTTGGCTCGGTGTGCGTACTAGCAGGCCAACCCGACTAAACTATCGGCCGATAAAAAGTCTGTGGTCTGCGGGGGCTCTTACTTACGAAATCACTATGTATTACCACGGTTGTTAACTTTTACGGGGTCGGCAGATAACGTGGTTTTAATGTTTATAATGGATAATACTGTTATTTGTTAGGTAGTTAGTTTTTATGTCTCAATTGTTGTGCGTATGTAGGCATCGTTTCTAAAACCAGTTTAGTTGATGATGATGTAATAAATACCCTTAATGTTGTTATAAATCATTTCTTTCTGGTCTGCAGTGTGTGGTCTCTTAAGGTACATTTTATTTTTCAAGTAACACACTGAGTGAGAAACAATCCCGTTATTTTTCCTAAAACTTTTTTTCAAGAAAAGCTTTGAAAACCACCTCCTATAAAACACTATTTCCAATACATTTAATTTTTTTCATTGTTCATAGGTACGATTTCTACGACTGCCAACAGTACGACCAGTAACATGCACTACGTAATATTATTATTTTTCCCTCCACATAACCAAACAAAATGTAAGATACTTGAAGCCTGTCGGATGCATTTCAACACAAAATCCTACTTACATAAACACAATTTTCAATTTAAAAGTGCCATAATAATTGTTATTGTCAGATTTAATTAATGTAAATTACTTATTGTTATCTTTCACGCCTATAAAGCATGTGTTAATTATCAAAACTTGTTATTATAGCTTATTATAGTTTAGAATTAGAGGTGTAATAAAGGTTTATTCACACTTTGATAGTTATGCTTGGCTGTTATGCAGTGAGTACAAAAATGGTTTCACAATAAATGCTTGTTGAAAAGAATTTGGTTTCTTAGTGCAAACTACGAAAGAATAAGCTTAATACTACACATACTATTAAATCAAAGGTAGTATTAAAAACGCAAAAACATGCTGCTGTAAATACAGATAATATCAAACTGTAATGTATTTTTGACTATGTAAGCTTAGGTATTCATTGATCATATTTCCATTTTCAGGATTAAAATTATCTATAAAAAAATATATGTATGACTTTGACAACGAAAAAGTTTCTAAAATAGCAAATTAATTAACAGGATACATTATTATCAGCTAGGTACTAACTTCGAAAACGCCTGAGGCTAATTTACAGTACAATAAATCAAAAATTACAACCTGAGCTTTAAGCTACAAGTGATAATTAATTAAGATAAATTGTAATTATAATTGGAAGTCCAGGAAGTCTAGACTTTACGATTGTGATCTTTAGACTTCAAGAAATTAATTATTGTTCTTAGTTACGACTTTGGACAATGCCACATGAAAATCTTATAGCGGTAAATGCTAGCTTTGAAAGATTTAAAGAATACGTTTGTAACGGTTAAAGTTTTATAATTATTTTGCAGAATTAAACTGGCTTTGCACAAATAATTTACTACTCTAAAATAACTATAGTAAATGGTTGTCCTGAAAACAGTATTTCAAACACTAATCAAATTAGTATTGGCATGATTTTTGCCAGATTTGATAACCTTTCTTCTCCAACCACAAAACTAAACTTTTCCTTAATGAGATGCACTAACATTGATACCTATTCTAATACAATATTTTCTTATACTCTTAAATACATATTTGTTCCAACAAAACACCCTTTACATAACACAAATACATATATTCAGCGGCCATTAAAAATATCTTCGCTGTCCAACTATACCGACATTTCAGAGGTGGTATTATCGTCTAAGTTTATTCCGTGTCAGTGGCATCTCGTGAAAGGATCGTGAAAGATTTATAATTTAATTAGCGGCTGTGAATAGACGCCCGTTAACTGTCCGCTCAGATGCCGCTGATCTTTGACTCTAGATACGACAATAGGTATAATTTGAACCTATTGTATGAGTTTGCGTTTCTTTATTGGGATGCTATAATTTGGATGACTTTTCTTTTATTTGCTTGGGAGTGTTCTATGATACGGCAAAGTGACCGATTACATCTTTGCTGCATGATTTAATGTAAAAAAACTGAAATATTTAGTTATTTAGCTGAATCTTTTAGTCTTTAATGTGAGTACAATTTTGGACTTTATCGTCATTTCCAGTGTTCTTCTTTTGGGTAGTAGTTGTATCCAATTGAAATGCTTAACACTAAGTTAAAGTAGTTTATTGTTTAAAAACAATTCTAGTCACATGTAAACATGTCGTATCTACAACTATTACCAACTCTTTGTATCCCAACAAACTTTTATTGCTCAAAATTCTTCCATTAAAATGCAAGTGGCGGTCATTTAATAAAGTACAATTATGAATCGTAAAATCGTTCCCGTAGTTGCTTTTATGAGTGGTTGCTTGTTATCGCCTCCATCTTGATTTACGATGCGCGGGAGTTGCGTTGCGTCCGGACGCGGTATGTTTGAAGTAATATTTCATATTGATTTTTAGCTATTCAATTGTAATGTAGGCGGTGTCGTTTTGGATTGTGACGTGTGTACTAATTTATTTTGGTGTGAGCGGCTCATCAAAAACTTTATAGATGTTAAAACTTGCACACGTCTTCGACAATTTTTTTGATAGTGGCGAAATTGTGCGTGCCAATGATTCCGTATTGAATACATTGGCATTTCCAGTCAAGCTTCTTCCAGCACTTCGCAGGTGGCCAAATTTTAATCAAAACAAAAACCAGCATCATAACTGAATTGATAAACCTTGTCAATAATTCTGTAAAAAACCAGGTCGCCACATCCGTGCCTTGCAATATAAAGCCCGTTCACACGACAGGACTGCGGTGATAAAATGCCTTACACATCAGCTTCTTGCTTTAAGTCACTGCAAGTATAATTAGGTATGTCAGTTTTGTTAATTGCTACTGCAGTATTAAAGTTATTTGATGAAGGTTTCTTGTTGGCTGAGTATTTGTGGTATGGTGATGAGTTACGGTCTGTTGAGCTTGTTTTGATATTTGAACAATTTTTCGTTGAATATTTTCGTTGAGGGTTTGAATGGCACGTATGTGGGTATCTTTATCATGGGTATATGTATCAAGGTTTTGACTTTGAAGATACTTTCCCTAATTTAGACTGTCTCGTGTTAATTAACGTATTTTTACATCAAGAATTGTACTCTTCGTACTTCTGGATGTCTGAAGTATGCTCATAGATATACCACGATTTAAATAAAATGCCGTAAGCAAAGTGCTTCTTCATTAGAAATTATAGAAAAACGTTCCAGATTTTACTTTTTTGTGTCATTTATAAAACTTTTCTGATATACTGCATAGTGACGTTATCTGAAGGCGTAAGTTTGAATTGAAATGTTTGTATTACGCGGAAAACATATTTTATTTTATAAAGAACATTTATTTAAATTCTTAAATTTCGATCTGTCAACACACTTTCAAAAACGGGAGCCAAAATATAAATATCGCGAGTAAGTACAACACTAAACGATATATTTTATGTTCGCCCCAAATGTGTTGGTAGTGATGCTCATAAATATCGATAAAATATTGCTATATCGATAGTAAATCACTTGGAGTTTATAATAGAGGGAGAAACTTCCTCCATTTTGTTGGTGATGGATGTTGTTTTATATCTTCTTCATCATGTTTAGCGTATGTTGTGTTATGGGTGATTACTCTGTAGCTGATGGTGAATGATGGGCCATGACGTCATCTTTTAAGAGATAATGATAGTGTTTTATGGGTAGTATTTCACTGTTTATGCGTTTTACGTATTTTGAGGATGTAAGTGTTATTTTAAGTTGTTAGTCAGACTTTCGTTTCGACATTTTGGCTATGGACCATCCGGTTGTGGTAAATTAGCAATAAAATTGCAGATTGAATTGTTTGAAGAGACAAGGAGACGAGAATAAAATTAAAAGAATTGGAATACGAGCTCGAACTTTTTAAAACTACAACATGTGATGACTGCAATTTTATTATACATTCAATTATTGTAGTTTTTAGTAGTCGCAAAAAGTCAAAACTCGATCAAGTGTTTGCAAAAACATTCATATTATACAAATTTACTTTGACTACGTAATTCTACCACAGAACCATTTCACGACGAAAATAACCGCACAACTGTCAACCCATTTAAAACTCAACAAAGTCATAAATAATTCCAACGATGTTATTAGTCAGCTGTATCTAGAAATAGTCTATCAAGATCTAAATCATTAGAATATTCATTATCAGAGAATCGCGGAAGTAAACGCCATTCAAATTCATGTACGCGAAGCATATTAATTGATTAATTTGTATGACAGTGATGGATGGGTTTTTGTATGGCCAAGATCGAGATGTAGGCAAAAGATTGGACGTGATTTTTATGAGAATGTATTTTGAAGTAGGTTTAATGAATGAGCTCTGTCTCTGGCATAGTAACATGAAGAAATCTTTAAAAAATAGATATGTAATTGAAAACAAAATACTACACAAAAATTTATTCTAATAAAGAAGGCAAAAAATCAAGTCGTTTTCGACAAAAACGTCACACAAGAGTTAAAGAAAGTGGTTCACTGCAAAAAATAGACACATACATACATTGGAAAAAGTCTAGATAAAAACCCGACTAGCTGAAGCAATTTATGAAAATTGTTTCACTAATGAACCACTACTGTTTAATTCATCTAATTAATTAGGCATGTTAATCTAGACATTGACATACATCCGATAATGGGCATTGAATTTATTTTTGTTTGAAACGTTTTAGTTAATTTTATAGTACAGTTTTTGCTTTTAACAATTGGTTTACAATATGTGCATTCGCAATTGACACATATGCTACTTAAAAAATTTATCGTTAGATGATCGATTAAGTTAAAATATTTGGCTGTATAATGACCATGAAGAAGAATTTCTAAGTATGAATGTTGTAATTGAATTAAATGTTAATTTTAACGTCTGTTCCCAGACAGTAAGTCATACTCTTAGTCACACAACTTAAAGTAAAAAACCCACACTTTTACCGGTAAACACACAGCTAATTGCAGTTTCCGCTTCTCACACATAATTATAACATTCACCAGCAAAATTATTACGTAAAAATGTACGAAATAAATCTGTAACATGTCAACTAAAGTGGGACTTATCCGGGCGAATGTTGTGCAACATTTTATCGACAAACTTAATTAATTTTATCGACTGTCACTGTTTTTTGTTGCAACATTAATTTATGGAATAAGCAATGTGTATTGTGTGATAATGACACGTTTTTAAGTTTTTGGTGAGGGTATTGAATTTCTTATAAAACGTCGAAGAGATTTTCATGTTATTGGTCGGAGGAATTTATATTGTTGTGTGGTCTGAGCGTGAGATGACTCAGTTTTTGTTTCGTCATGCATGCAGTAGGTAAACGGTTTCGTTAATGTAACGTGTGATAAAAATTTCAATTTGAGACGGGATGTTATGAGATTTTTCGCTTTTGGTCTTTAATGACTAAATTCATGCATTCCATTAGATTATGAAATAATCTGACGAATCTTGTCTGCTTTATGCTGCCTTTTTGTGCATCTATCTAGATTCTTACAAACCTATTTCTAGCGATCAATAAGGTTCATTTTTTATTCTTAAAATCGATGAAACGATACTGACAGCATGAATTAAAAATTTAATGTAATTTATTCTAAATCAATTTTTTATGGAGTGTTAATAATATTTATTTTACAGTATTTTAATTGTACTAACGTAGTTGTTTGTAAGTCTTTTGTAATACTAACACTACCTCTATATGGATGATATCTGAAATAAATGATTATTATTAACATTAGGTCACCCAAATGACCAAACAAAAACTATTACAATCAAACAGTAAAACCAGCCACAGTTTCACCTAATCAAGTTGTCCCCAATCCAATCTAACTCTATCTGTGAGTTTGCTAAGCTCAGACCGAGGATAACGACTGTCGACATAAAGTCACCGATTTATCCCCCAGTAACAGTTGTAAAGTCCACCGATATGTGACTGGATAACCGCTGGCAAATTGGAGTCATTTGGTGCCAAGGTTCCCAGTTAATGTACTAGGTTTCTTAGAAGATCTTATTGGCGGTTTTTTAGATGTGTGTATTGTGACAGCTGTTGTGTTGTAAATTGGGGTGAGATAAAATGGTAATGCCGATGATGAAAATCGACTTTCTAAGGGATCTTATTGACATAGGGGCCAAAACAAATATACATGTTGTGTTCTTAAGCGGTTCGTAATTTAAACTGACCAATGGCGACGAATGGATAAAAAGATAGATAGACAGAATGACTTCTGCATTCAATGCAATACTTTTGTGCACAAAAGCTATTTTTCGAATAATTGTCGTAGGATAGATCGAATTAGCAAGCACTATGACGCAATCAAAATATCTAAACGTACTAAGAGAGAGTACACCAAAGAACAAAGCACACATTACATCATACATTATTAAAATAAATTAGCGCCCTCTAATACCAGTCCATAATTATTCCTCACACATCACTAGACTAATTACCGCGGCGGCCATTTACCGTGTGTTGGGTTCAGCACACACTGGCGTGTCAATATAATTTAGTTTATCAATATTTAGTATCAATATTACGACAACGAGCCAATTTGCTGCTATTTAAGCGAATCGAGATCACGTGTCCGAAGTGTCATTGGACCGTTTACCTTAAATTGGGATTTTTAGTGATGGCTAATTGAATATCGATGAAAATTTAATCATCGAAAAAATATTATGTACCTATTCAAAATTATTATGTTTTTAGTAAATAAGTACATGAAACAGCTACGAAGTCATCCAATGATTTTAAAATGCAACTGATGTAGCCTTAATACTCGTACAAATGTGAAGGCTCCATTATATCAACATTAAATTGAGACAGACTAAACCCACTCATGAAAAGACACTTAAACAGATACCTTGATCTAAATCACCAGTCTACCGTCACAACTCCACTTTACCGTCACAACCATAAAAGTTATTGACGTACTCAAAATACGAGCTAAGCGTTATCTCAACGGCGCCGCTAATTACAAATGAAAATCGCTTCCCGCCATTCCCTGTCAAAGATAACCGCACATCGTAATTCCTATAATCTATGCTCACTTGGTATCTTAATTACGCCAAGCCGCCGAAGGAGTACATTTTTAATTGAGCCACGTTATCTCACCGATTACATGACAAATGCATCTTGTCCACCACTATTTTAATTTAGAAATGTTATCGACATTTGCTACTGACGGCCCTAGCGTTAAGGTCCGCTCACATTAGCACGCTACGCTCGTTTTAGGCACGAACTGTTTGACATTTTGCGTTGTTAACGCGATTACAGTGTTTTAACATGTACGTGTACACCTTTTAAATGTTAGTGCATGAACAAAATAGCTGGCTATAAGTTTGTTGGTTGGCTTTATGATTGAAGTTAATAATATTATACGAAACATACACAAAATTTCATTATATTGCTTAAATCAAATATAGAAATATATAATATTTGTTCTCTTATTGATACAGTCATGTTAAGTCATGAAGCCCTTGCAGTCCAATAATTATTCAGATTTATTTTTATCCCTGTTATTTACATACCAAATAAATCTAATCTTTCATAACTGTCGCTACTAAGAACAAATAACAATTCACGGTGACTTGGAGCATACACATCAGACTCATTGATATACGATGTTACTTATGAATAGCTTTTATTCTTCGCTGCTGTAATCAATCTAAATCATTAGAATGGGCCGTTAAAGTCATTTTAAAGCATTAATGATACGATTACGCTCTTTGTAGGAGCATTACGTAAATCATTGTGAGAAACGGGGCGCACAAAAAGAGCAATTAGTGTTGTGCCAACGTCGATAGTTTAGCGGATGTCGATAGCATTCCGCGCGGTGCGACGTGACTGCACACTGAAATGCAGCAACTTTAATACACGTATAATTTAAACGATTCTCGACTTTAAGCTAAAGGGGTAAGGCTTTTTTCATATGTGGCCTGCGTTTGTCGCTGCACAGAGACGTGAGTTCGATTAAAAAATGTGATTTGTGGCTGCCACTCCGCACGTGTTTTATTTTGCGAGTTATGTTCCTGACAGGCTCGTCAAGAGGCCACGATAAAAAAGACGCCGAACGTTAGAGATTTAAAACGCTTGAAATGATTTCGCCGTTGAAATGTTTTAAAAACATTTTAAAAATTACTAAGCAGCAGACGTAGGTATAATCTCTCAACAAAAAAACGATTTGCATTGAATCGAAAAAGTATTGCAATATTTCTCGAAACTACTTACTTATGTTTTGTTAGCGGCGTAAGAAAAATAAACGCTTTCAATGTACCAAAAACAAAACTATTATCTTCAAAGAAAACGGTGGAGCTCTTTGGTGATTGCGATTGTCAGTCTACGTGCGTCTAGTCAACCATCATTCACACCTGTCAGTCAGGGCCTTTGAACAGCACAGACAGGCGGAGACGGGCCGCAACGACTAGTCGACGGCGATTTGTATGGCGCGAGTAAATCACTTTTGAAGTAATTTATGTCTGAACGCTGCTAGTGATGCACAACGTCAGGACTGCTTGTCGATGTTCTTATTTAAATTTGTGTTTACTTGAATTTCAAATAAAACATTTGAATCGGATTAAGGTTAACGTTCAAGTAAAATGGATTGATTTAATTAGGTTGCAATAAATACATTTGCTGTTTAGACATCTTTCAATCTTAACGTGCGTTTAAAACAAAATTCATTATCCAGAAAAACAAACTGGGTACATAAAAAGCATTGAACTAACATTTCAATAGATCTCAATATCGACATTCACGTCACGACACAAACGCTTTTGACAGCTTTTGTGTTAACAAAAAGTGAGAAAAAACCACAAAAACGGCCGAATAATCAGTTGGTCTATTAATCATACGGGGGTTGTCAGTCGTGACAGTTGACGTATGGTGACAGGGCCCGACAAGCGACGTATGTGACAAGTGACGTGACGTCCTTTGATGTGTCAGGCGCGGCGCTAATGAGCGAACTCTCAAAGGCCAATTGCAACGGTTTTCTTTGAACCGACGATTGATGTGGTGTGATTATTATCTTTAATGTCCTACTGTTAAGAAGATGGCAGACTGTGTTAAGCTTTTTCAATGTTTTATGGCCGCGTTTGAGATATTTTTGGGTCGGAAATGCGTTCTTGAGAATCACGGAGAATGTTGGTATGGCATGTTTTAAAGATGCTGTTGACTGATTTGTGTAATGAGATGTATTTAAATGGGAATTGTTGAAAGTATCGCCATAAAGTTCACACTTTCATTTGTTTTTTTAAGTAGATTGCTGCTGTAGGATATACGAAACACGTTATGACATTTATTCTTTCGTTTTCCAAACATTTTTGTAATGTTGATGCATCGTGGTTTAAATGCACTATTGATGATATGTTTATCTGTTCATCATGCAGCAACTACTTCTTGTATTTTTTATGTAATCCATAGTTTTCAAAATAGAATGTGCCGAATATGTTTCCTTTGCCAAATGCAATTTCTTCATCTCTTCTCGCCTTTGATCCGGATTTCTTGTATTTTTCAGTTGCAAGTAATATTTTCTTTCGCGTAACATTTAAAACAATTTTCTTCTTTATCAAAGTCTTTATATCGATCAAGCCTTGTAGATTCAGATTCATACCCAACTTCAGTATTAGGTATTATGAAACCACAGCAACTCAACCGATACAGTTTTGTAACTCATCCACAAATAATATTCAGTTACTGTCGGCACTTCAGGAATAATTAACTACATACGAGTACATGTCTTCGTTAATCGCGTTAATCGTCGGAGTAAGTTGGTTGGCAGCGAGACGGCTTTTCATCGAATGCTGATAACTTGTGTGTGAATGTGTAATTCAGTTGCATGTTACGTTGACGATATAGCGACAGTACCTAAAATAGTATTTTTATGCAAGTCCAAGCATGGGCGTAGCCAGCTTTGGGCTCAGGGTGGGGCAGCAGTCAACCTGTCCCCCGGGGGAGGGACCTCTGATTTTTTGTACCTTGAGCCGTTAATCTCAAACTTTTTAATCTCTTAATTTGAGAGGTTTATATTTTCAGGTGCAGAAAATAAACAATCACACACAGGACACAAGCCAAAAGTAAGGGCATATATGTTCCGAATACGCGAGCGAAGCGAGCGCGAAATTTTTATCGTAAACGTACTTAACTTTTTGTTTGTTGACTAATGCATAATAAGGGTATATAGTTTCTGAATACGCGAGCGAAGCGAGCTCGAAATTTTTATCGGACTTAAACCAAATATTACGTAAAATTTTGCCCAAACGTACCTACTTAACTTTTTGCTTGTTGACATATGCAAAAATAAGGGCATATAGTTTTTGAATACGCGAGCGAAGCGAGCGCGAAATTTTTATCGGACTTAAACCAAATATTACGTAAAATTTAGCCCAAACGTACTTAACTTTTTGTTTGTTAACAAATGCAAAAATAAGGGCATACAGTTTCTGAATACGCGAGCGAAGCGAGCGTGAAATATTTATCGGACTTAAACCAAATATTACCTAAAATTTAGCCCAAACGTACTTAATTTTTTGTTTCTTGACAAATACAAAAATAATCTAGTTTCTGAATACGCGAGCGAAGCGAGCGCGAAATTTTTTTTTTTTTTTTAAGACTCAAAACCAAAAACTACGTAAAATGTCACCCAAAAATACATTTATGCCAAACGTCCATACGAAAACCCCCACTCGCATAGATAAGTCGATAAAAATAAAGTTAGATAACGTATGGCAACGCCGCGCAGCTAAGCTTCGCGGACCACTCGGTATACCTCCAGGGACCACCAGTCGTCCGCGGACCACCTGTTAAGAACCACTGTGCTAAACGATCGTTCTATTGTACAGGTCGTACATGGCTGGGCAAGCAAAATAGCAAGCGCGGTTTTTACACTAGGATAAAATTGCAATTCCGAAATTTTGATCACATCTACCAGTTCTATCTCCTTCAATGCATTATTTTTTGGATTAGATAGACGGCTCGGCTCGCTACGCCACATAGCAACTATTCTTTTAGGGAATACGGCTCGCTTTCAAATGACGCGCGCACCGCGCATGTTCGGGAACTCGAGCGTGCATTTTGTTTTGGTCGCGCTCTTTTCAAAGTCGACAATTTTTGTGCAATAACTTACGGATAGTACATATGATTGTTGATGTTGTTAGTTAGAGTTAGTAAAAAAAACATTGTTTAATCTGACACCTTATATGTCAGAGCCAGGGCCCAGGGTGGGGCAAGTGCCCCAGCTTGCCCCAGTGTGGCTACGCCCATGAGTCCAAGTCACAGTATTTATTAGTATGCTACAAGACTTTCATGAAATACATTTTTAAGAATTAGAATGACTTTTTATGTAAATTGAAATGTATCGGTGATAATATGTGTATTTTGTATTTTGTTTGTTCCTGATTTGAAGTAACGTTCAAGAGGGCTTTTCAGTTAATTTTTCCGTAGACTGAATTTTTCATACTGGATGTCAATAGACCTTCTCATTATTTTAAAAGTAGAAAACCGTTAGTGAGGTTCAATTAATTTTATTTCCATTTAAATAATTACCTAGTTCTCGTACCGTCAAGTGTGCAGTCTTCATTTACTTGAACAGTGTTGTGCAGTCGTTTGGGCAGCAGTAAATCACGCGGCCGCTGTTGGACGCTGCTCGTTTTGTAAATAACTCATAAAGTAAAACTACAGAAAAACCGTTTCATTCAAAAGTACGAAAAGAAAGAAAAATAACCAAAAAAATAGTTTGGTTACCAATTTTTTTGACTTTTGTAGATCTGCTTAGTTATTTCCTCGATTTTAATTCCACATTTTTGCAGTTGATTTACTCTGCTTTGACATATCAATGGTACTTCTGTATTACCATTTGCGGTTGTATGCTGTTCGTTTTGCACGTATAATTGATGGGTGCGCGTGCACATGATATGTGTGACGCTTACCGCCCGCGAGCGATAGATGGCGCTATTACAAATTTTAAACCTGAAGCGGATTTGCGCTGGAATTATTGCGGCGAGACTTGGTTTAATTTAATGAACCTGGAAGTCTATAAAATAGATGGAAACGGCCGTATTACTTTATAATAAGGACGTTTTGATGTCATATGATGAAAGGCGATTTATTTATACAATTTATTGCAGATGTAATAATAGACAGAAGTCCGCTGAAGCTTTCAGTAAAATCGCGAACGAAATTCAGCACCAATATGATTTCAAAATAATCCTTACATAATCAGTTAAAAACTATTTAATATATGATCGTATCTATCTCTTCAGCACTGTGAGCATTATGTACCATAGAACCTGGTTTGATAGCTAGCCATAGTTATGTCAGTTTACGAAGCTTCACGACGTTGTCCCTTTTTTCCCCAAAAATATTTGCCGCCGACCACCTTGCAGCCAAAAACCTATTAACCAACATAAAGCACAAATACTTTTACTCCAATCAACACGTTTATCACGACATAAATCTCCAACGAGACACACGCCTTTTACAAAAGCAAGGACATCAAAAAAACCTAAGAACATTTTAACCAACTGGAGCTGCCATTAGCACGAATTTCTCTAAAGAAAGTCTGTCAATTAAATCTGGGGGGCGAGACAACGGAACAGATCAGACAGAGAGAGAGTCATATGTAATTTTCTGTTAAAGCAAATATACGAAAAAATTACAAACATAAATATAAATGAACTTGATGCGGACATATGACAGTTAGCAGTGCTCTCATGTCTTCGGCTACAGAAAAGGCACGGCAATATCGTGTCCAGTTGGCTAAATGATCCCAGAAAAAACCTGGCAACCCACAATCAGTATTCGTCTGAGCTGGCAATAAAATTAATATGTGCATACGGCGAAGCGCGAACTCCATTTGCAGTAAAACAAACGGCCGACCGCCGCCATTTTGTATTGTTTTTTTAAGGTTCCGTAATTGAAAAGGGTGAACGTTGTATGTTAGTTTATGTGGTTTGAAATATAGGGCTTGGAGAGGAAATTGGCGTTTTTGGTACTAAGGATTTTATCGTCGTTTTGAAAAGCTATGATTTTTATGCGTTTTAGTTATGTTTCATGTACACTGTCTCTGCAATTTGTTTAAGTACAGTTGATCGCCAAACTCAAGTTTCACACAAGTTTTCTGTCATCATAAAAATTTTGTGATGAGCTTGTCTTAACAGTAAGTATGTAAAGTAGAACCAACCCCTATGCAGTTCCCCAAATTAGATCGCTTTGAGTAGAACTCATTGAATTTTAACATTTTGTATTGATGTCGTGACATTTTGTCTGTGAATCTCACTCGCAATTTCCATAACATGTCCTATTACACCTTTTAATTTTACCAGCTTATCTCAACATTTTATCTTATACGGAACTTCGTCCATCCAAAATGGCTTCGCATTCGATGTTTTTATTTGTGCATTGTTTCTTACAGTCGTCTGATTTATGCGCAGTCACGTAAACGTGGCATAATGCGCGGGGTTGAGAGTCTGTCTGCACCTCGGACTCCTATTTGGGCGACATTCTAATTCAGAGGTGACAACTTTGATGTGTTGGTGGTCATGTCACGAATGTCAGATAAAATGGCAGTTTATTTATTTGGTAAACGTGAATTAAATGACTCTAGTAGTTATTTTTTAAGATTGCAAAAAATTCGAGTGGATTGTGGTTGAATTATAATTTTTACCTCTTCATTATGGGGAAACTCGTCATTAAAGTTTGACATCGGTGTTACGCAAGCGTGGTGATAAATAGGAACTCATTCCTTCTCTGTATGAGAAGAGGCCTTTGGCCCGGTACAGTTAAAACCATACCAGCATGTATTCTGTCTTTTATATTTCAACGACCACCATACGGCCACCACGGCCAGATAAATATCTCCTTGCCAATTAAATTCAATAAAATTAAAAATTAAGAATTCGATACCGATAAGAAAGCGTACATAGATCAAAATGATCGATGTATTCCACTGAAAAAACAACAAAATGCGATTATTCAGCCAATTTACTTCAAATAGCAGCTGTTACATTCTACATAGTTTTAAAGTAGGCTACAAACCTAATGTCATTACAATAATAAATCAACTTGTCAATTAGTGTCACGAATGTCACTTTTTAAATGGCCATAATTTATTCTTTCACATAAATTAGCCATTACTACCGAATTGATGTACATTAAAAGGTCTTATAATATATTAAGTCTAATTATTTCTCACCCTCGTGATTAGATACGGTAGTATTCCCCCATATAGTTTTTTGTTTATCTGATAATGACGAGCTATTACGTTGATGCTCATATGTTTAAGTAGGGGGTGGATTTAAATAGCTTTTCATACGGGTGGATTCTATTGGGCAGATTTTTTGCATGTTTTTCAAAATGCCATTTTGTTGAACTTTATGATGAAATATTTTGATATGTTTAGAGGGCATTGTATGTAGCAAAGCTGTGCAAATGACGTTTTAGAATTTTATTGATAAGTATTCAATTTGAGAATTAGAATTTTGTGTTTGGCAGAATTATTACCAAAAATATTGGAGTGATATTGAATTTGATTATTTTAGCAATAGAAATACCTAAATCATGATCTGTATACGTACGTATATTATTGATTACAACTATGTATCTTCATATTATTCTAGATACAAAAAGAGCATGAAACATAATATATAACTACGCCTATAAACATACGACGTTTTTATAGTAATAATAGCCCTGTCCTCGTCACTGTCGGTTAATTTTCCCATAAAAAGGCGCCTATCGTAGATTTCTTCATAATTTCGAACGACGTAAATTCATATAATTATACAATTGTAATTAGTCGCACAGACAGAGTGTTAGCGAAATTATATTTATATTACGCTACGTTAAAGTGCATAGTGGTTTATAGAATGAAATTGTTAAATTAGTTTGAAATTAATAATTGCTTTTTTTAATTGAGTTGTCTGTATTTTTTTATATTATCAAATGCAATTGTCGGTTCATTTTTTTTTTGTCTTCTAAAGGAAGACTTTATCTGCTTTAATTACCAAGACAAATTACTTCTTGCAGATGCAAATACTAGTCCACTTTGATAAGTAATAAAAGACTTCATTTTTATTTTATATAGGAATGAAAATAATTTTCTGATTATGTTTTCATGCACGTAAATATTTACTCATTTTTTGATAATTTACTGATTGCTCGACAAACTGAATAATATTGTTTAAAAATAATTATATTCATACAAAACCACATATCCAATTTATCCCTCCAACAAAACACAAGGAAAAAATACGAAAAAAATCACACAAATCTCCGTCTCAAATTCGCTGAGCAACAAGTTTGCCCCGAATAACCGTCTACCGTCTACCACGGCTGTCATGTAGCGTACGCTCAGTATGTCCTTACTTTCCCCTCGTAATTGCTCTGAACCTTGATACCGAAATGTGGGCTTGCATTGTTCAGCTAAGCTGTATTAATTAACGCTTGCTTGTTTCTCTCGCTAATAGCTTAATTTCCCCTTAGAAATTTTAATTAAAGGTGTTTTTGTATATTGGTAGGTGGACTACTGGGTAAAGCATCAACCTCTTATGTATGAGTGGGTTCTATTCAGTACCAATGCAACTTTTCTAAGTTTGTATTCTTTCTAAGAATATCTTAGACACCAATTTCTGATGAAAAGGCGAAGGAATACATCTCGATTAAACCTGGACTATATAGCCTGAAATCACCAACCCGCATTGAGCAAGCGTGGTGATAACTTGTATAATATTGGCAGCAGGATTGTTCGAAAGAGTTATCGCAGCCCTGGTGCCTAAAGGGCTTAACAAGGAACATGAACAGAACACACCAGGACACACCGCACAGGAACATGAACAGTAAGAGTCTGACACTCCCTCACGCTACTAACCCATAGCGGGAAGGATGATTTGATGATTTCTCACCAAAAGAAAAAAGGTGTTTTTGTAGACAGGAAAGTGTTTCGTCATTTAATTGATAAGCAATTATTTATTAAGTAGCTTAAGTCTGTAGGTGGTAAATTGTGGGATTACCTAGTTAGATTTATTATGTTTAATAATCTTAGAGATAAGACTTTTATGTCTTTATTGATCTTTTCACTTTCTCACTTTGCCACTTTTCACTTTCTAGAAAGTGCTTATGTCTTTAGCATAATTTAAAAACAAACATAAAACTACCTATAGGTTTCTGTATGAATTAATTGGAGAAGAGTTTTTTGAGTATTTTCCCCTGGCCAGGCCCTGTTCCTACAAGAAAAACTTTTCAAACCTAGATAACATGACTAAAATTGCAGGTCTCCCCATTACACCTTTCGTACAAATTGGTCCAGCACATACCGCGTGAAAGCTTATCAAACAAACACATTCATTGATCTATCTATAATAAGTATACCACGATTATGATGAATGGTCATACAGCTAAATATTAGAGTGTTATTTAATTTATAAAGTACGTCAGCAATAACTACTAAAATACATAAGAAATAACAATAAAACTGTGGCACAAACATATCTCGTGACTAGATAAAGGTAAAATTTACGATACGATACTCGAATAATTTAATAACTGGTTTTTATTACACATAATAACAGTTATAATTATGTTTTATTATGCCGTTCTAAGCTATTGCGAGTTTACCAAGTTATTTATTTAAGTCGTTAATCATATTCTTTTATTTAATAAATATTTTAGAGGTAATTATTTTTTACATAGAATTTTAATTCAATTACAGGCCAGTCCATTGTCAATTACTCATGTAATTTTGTTTTGAAATAGTAGTTAAAACAAGCAGTAGAATACAAAATTATTTTTTATTAGAAATACAAAAAAAAAGCCACATAGACATGGATATTAATGTAAAGTAGCTGTATTAATGAATACTGTTCCAATGAGAGGCAAATTGCTGGGTTCAAGTATATTAAATATTCATAGCAGAATGAAGTCATTATATATCATTATAGACTGGCACAAGTAGTTCATTTCTGCCTTTTTAATTGGTGAGACATTTTAATTGAATACTTGAAAAATATAGATATGTAATTTTCTACCCATAAGTACATAGTCATATTATTTTTCACCTGTGTTCATGAATTCATAAGTCTATGAAAATTAGTAGGTACTGCTATATCTTATTTAGTCTCAGTTTTAAACTACGTTATAGCACTTGGTTATAGGCTTAGTATTAAAGACATTTTAATTCTTCACTTAGTTCAAATACATTTTGACCAGCAAACAGACGTCATTGACTATCCTAGGGTTCAGTCAATAATGATGTAGGTATTTATTAACAGGCATTTATTAATACAGACAGCAATTATGACCACTAAAAAAGATGCCTAAGTATCAAAACTATTAACAACACTAACGATAATGACACATGTCCATAACACAGGTTATTATGACAAGCTTGACATTTGACATGCCAATAAAGTTTCGTAATTATTGTGACGCGTTTTAGAGCACACAAATACAGTACTTGATGGTAATGATGATGTGCTTTCGATTACCAAAATTGCTTGCAGGAGTTGATAGTTACGAAATGTCATGTTTGGCAAATGTCAGTTGAGTACAGTTGGAGTTCAAAATACACCTGGTGTAATGTGAAGTTTTATGATATTCTGACTATGCTGATTATTTAGATAATAACTTTCATTTGAGATGTATATGATGCTGGCCTTCTATGGTAAGTACTATAATTATGAATCTAGGTTTTGGAAAAAAAAAAATTCTTTATGTTATTAAAAATTTTTGTTTATTATTTCTTTTTATTACAATTTTCTTTCTCAAGGCAAAAAGTTAAATCAAATATAAAAGAACATTTTAATTAAGCCCGGCTTCAAACTTAAAGAAAATCGTAAAAGCAACCTTATACTGCGGGCTAATAAGCAAATAAAACACGCTGTATGCATTGAACGTAAAACAGTAGTTTGCGCCAATAAACTTGTTGCCCTTAATTTTATGTAATAAACTAATAATTGTAACTAGCCATATATTGCGAGGTATCAAGCCATAAATATATTTCAGTAGGGCTGGCAGACTTAACCGTTATTTTTTGGTATAATAATATAATGTTGATGATGATGTTATTTTACAAATTGAACTTCGGTTGGTTTCCAAAATGGGTGAATAAATTAATTCAAAGTTTTGTTTTTTTTTTTTTTGCTGGAAATTGTTTTTTTTTTCTTCACTGAGTATAAACACCATCAAGGCATGCAGAATTATAGATTTGTATGAATAAATGGGTTACCTCATTCGCCGCGTTGCATATGAAACTGGAGTTGAGAGATTCTGCAGTACTCGTCGCTGATAAAGAGCCTGAAATTAAAACAATAAATCAATCATTAACTAGAATACCTACAGACTATCATTCATCACATCATTTTTGCTTGCTTGAACGCCCTGGATCTGATCCGATTTGTAAAAAAATTCGTTGTTAGATAGCACATGAGTATTCAAGTTTAGCTTACAGAATATGTTAATTGAGAAGACTTTAGTCAAATTCTGAAATATGGTTGACATGTCATGAAATTTTTTTCATTGCTTATTATATTATTAGACATTACTTTTATTTCTAACATTGCCGTATTCTTCGTAGATAACCCTGCTATCACATAGTTTATTGTAGTTATAACAATTATCAATGAAAATTAACTGTAGATCTGTAATCTAAGTTATTGTTCTTGTCCATATTTTTAATTATCTTGGGAATTAAAAAGTGATGACTGTTTGATTGTGATAGTTAATTTTATGCAATAAGTTTGATGTAATTAGATTTGTTAGTCGTAAAAATATTATTTATTTTTATAAATAGTTATTTCACCCATTAGTCCTCATGTGCATGAATAAGGCTCCCTTTGTTTTACTGTATTTTCCCACCTAAATTGGTTTAGTCAGTTAATATTAATTAGCGATTAACCTTATATTAGAGGTATAATAGGTAAGCAATTCAAAAGAGAAGCCTTGGAAAATAAAGTTTAAATCAAATTAACGTTTAATATATCTATTTCAATTAACCCACACTACGTTAATCCTGTCAGTAATAAAAATCTCCGGTAATAAATGTTTTAATACGTGTCCACTGTCCATTATAATTTAATGGCCCTGCCAGACCTCTCACGGCTTTATAATTATGTCTATTAATAATAATTGTTGATAATTATTCATTTAAACTGACAACGGTGAATGTATTGTGTGATAAATAGGACCCTTCTGCCTATTGCCTTTTATTAGATATCGTCATCTCTATTATAAATTAATATCCAAATATGTGATAAAAATAATAGGTATTAGGTTTATGACTGCAAAATAGCTTGATCAAATTTTTAATTAACTTTGATGAATCTAAAATATTAATTCTAAACTTCCTGGAATAGATCTATAAACAAAAACCAGTTAACTACTAAATATAATTAACGCATATAATCATTTAAATTTTTTTAACAACCAAAATCAAGTATATCTTAGACACCATTGGCTGTGTTTCGGATGGCACGTTAAACTGTAGGTCCCGGCTGTCATTGAACATCCTTGGCAGTCGTTACGGGTAGTCAGAAGCCAGTAAGTCTGACACCAGTCTAACCAAGGGGTATCGGGTTGCCCGGGCAACTGGGTTGAGGAGGTCAGATAGGCAGTCGCTTCTTGTAAAGCACTGGTACTCAGCTGAATCCGGTTAGACTGGAAGCCGACCCCAACATGATTGGGAAAAGGCTCGGAGGATGATTTTTTTAACAACCAAAGTTATTAAATTTGCTATTTTCTGAGTGATTGGTGGATGATTCTCTGTCATATCATGTATTATGTAAAAATGCTAGCCTTAGTCCCTTATTCTTATTGGTCAATCAAAAAAATCTATAGGCACTGACGTTGCGTAATAACTATAATTTACTATCAAAGCTGATTTATTCTAAGATGATAGCAACACCTAAAGATAGATTGTAATTAATGTTAGTACGGACACCATAATTTATTTAATAAACATCATTATATACAATCACATCTATTTAAATTGCCAAGCGTACGTGTATTAATAACATCTATTAATTAAGAGGCAATAAACGCCGTATCTAACATAAAAACTTTGAGTTATAATCGTCAATAAATATAGACTGTAATTAATACATGAACGAGTAATTATTTGAACGTAAACTTCAACTAAAGAATCGTTGTACAATCGTAAAATAGAATCGATTAAGAGTAGCACACTGCATACTAAACAGTCGACCGAGAGTAACCCGATTGTTGTCAATTTTTATAATAAAGAAAACTTTGATTCCTATCAAAGTTTTCAATCGGCCTGATACCGACCAACCTAAATACCTGATCTCAGTAATGTGCGTACTACCATTCATTTTCATGCTGATTTATGAGCCCAAACAAACTATCGGCCGACTAAAAGTTTGCAGTCTAAAATTCATCATAATAATTCAGATTCACGATGCATTTAAAAAAAGATATTCGATTCTCAAACGAACGTCATACCATAACTCACGGCGTTCATCACGAACAATCGTTACTTAAAATCGATTCATCGGATGTTTACAATCTACAGGTATTAGTATCGATGATCGGTATTGGGTTAATAGCATGGAGAACAAAATTACTAGCGGAGGTGCCATGACGGAAAATCGCATAAGAAACAAGCGTGCCAAAATGCGGGTAAGCGAGGGACGAGGAACGTTACTGCTTTCGTCCTTATACGCCTTCTTTGGACCCGATTTTTTTTTGTAATACCAAAAAACGTTGAGAGATCTCTCAAAGAACCTGAACGCCTTAGTTCACTAGTAACTGATCGTTTTAGTTATGCAAACCACACGTATTTGACTCAGAAGAAGGCGCCTGACCTACCAGCATTATGGTATCTCCGCTAATCTTTTCTTACTCCATGGAATCGATGATCGGTATGGGTATTATGGTAACGATTTATGGGTGCTATTCGAGTACAAATGTGATGTAATTCGTGGAGCCACGGTGAGTAATCACCTGATCATGTATGTCGTATTAGTTCGATAGTATGGTAATTAACTGTTTAATCGACTTTGGGATATGGGAATCGAGAGGTTCTTTGGCTACGTAATCGATAATCGTGATTTGTTTTAATGTTGATTTGTGGAGAGGAGTTTAATTAAATAAGTTATGTGCCTTATTCAATATGTTGATGACATTTAATGGTACTAATGAAGAATGATTTAAAATATTTCTGTCTTATCCAAACATAGAAATATTATTATACTATGGTGAATATCATATTTTATTTCTTTGTATAAAATAAAATAAAACATAGTTAGCGCCTATAAAATCTAAACATTAAAATATTTATCGTCAATAGTTTTTGCAAGAACAATAAAATAATTCAAAGACTCATAATAAAAATCGTTGATGAGATAAAAACAACGTTTATAAAACACTGATTATGACCAAAACACTTACATTAATTGACTTGTATTCAAAGTCAACAATTAATAAATGATTACAAATAAACATCGGTAAGTAGGTACTAAAATTTATATTTGTTTGTAAATGCATCAGCAGAGTTACTGACCAAAACCCACTATATTCCTTCTTAAGCCCCTTGTGTACCAGGGCCGAGGCATCATCTAAAAATAATATCAAAATAATATGTGTTCTCTTAATACCTTGGAAGGTACAATCATGTCTCATTATAATCGTGATTAGCGGCGCAGACGCCGAACCGCCTATTATCTGTAGTTACTGCATATTATGGGAGGCTGATCGTCAGTTGTTCAATTTGGTACAGCATACCTATAATATTGTGGTATGGGGTTCTAAGTGGTTGATGATATTAAGATGAAAAATGATGATGAAATTCTAGAGGTTTTGGATTGTCCGGATAACTGGGTTGAGGATGTCATATAAGCAGTCGCTCCTTGTAACACACTGGTACTCAGCTGCACCCTGTTAGACTGGAAGCCGATCCCAACATAGTTGGGAAAAGGCTGGGCAGATGATGATGATGAAATTTGAAGAAGTAGGCTTTAGAAGTGTACTTGTAATTTAGATGAGACACTAAATAACAGAAAGTGCAAATAACAGTTGAATAAAAAAAAACTGGTTCGTTGAATTGGCAGATACCCTGTGGGATATTGTATGATAAAGGAGAATGGAAGAAGAAGAAATACTACTCCAACCAACGATGACTCAATTGACTATAATTTAAAAATGTTTTTGCACCGCCTTAAAAAATAAATAAGGTACCAACGGATGCATTTGTAGTAAACCACATACTTAGTGGCAGAACACACATTGTAAATAGAGACATACTACGAACCATAATAACAAAATTATACGGACAAACTCATACATACATACATCCATATAACAAATTGCTGAGCTATAAACGAACACGTTTCAGTAATCACTGATTATAGACCAGACTACACGAAATTACAGTGTTGCCAGTAATATTACGAAGTTTAAAGCCTAAGCAATGTTACCAGGTACATTTGGATTCATGGAAGGAAATCATTTAGCTTGAGGCTAATATTAGGTATTGCAATAAGCTATCATTGATGATGTTAGGTTTGTCGGGACAGTGATGATTTTGGTCTTGATCTTTACGTTAGTTTGCTTGAACTCGCAATCTCAAAAATTGCTGGTCGATTTCGAATGATATTTTTACGGTCATTTTACGGGTACGGGTGTTGGGTAACATTTATCAAGAGAGGCTACAGGATACTTTTTGTCTGATTTTGTGAAGTGGCTCCCATGGGACACAGGCAGAATATACATATTCATATTATGAAGTGAATAAACTTCTCTAGATCATGTAAAGACACCCAAAAAGCCCTAAAGTAAAAAGTTCAGCATCTTTCTAGAAAATCTTAAGGCCCGATTTGCATGACCAAATCAATTGAAATAACAACAAGAAGAAATCAAAACAAAGAAATCAGACATCCCGCTGAACGTTGTACAAACAATTTAAATTGTGCCAATACATGCATAATACCGCCTGGACGGAGTTTAATCCCTCAAAGGAAAACACGAATACACAAACAGAAATACCTACGGAATCATCGATAAACCCCTTTTTAAGTGCACTCAATATATTCAATACTCGATATTAAGACAAACTGCAAACTAAAAAGTCGGCCGACTTGACAACGGAGAGCTAGAATTTTTTTTTTATTAGCAAATCTTGCAGAAATTAAAATTCTATTTATGAAAATCTTGCTACCAATCAAAGTTATCTGTCTCACCAAGGGATCTGGGTTGAGAAGGTCAGACAGGCGGTCGCTCCTTGTAAAACACTGGTACTCAGCTGCATCCGGTGAGACTGGAAGAACACAGTTTGGAAAAGGTTTGAGCCAATAAACTATCGGCCGACTAAAAATCGGCAGTGTGTCGGTACTCTAAGATTCGTTGCAAACATTTTGTATTCAAAGGCTCCTATTGTTTTGGCCAAACAAATGCAAAGCAACTCCATCGGAATAGAAGAATTTAATGACTGACTCTATTCAAAGACGAATTATTTTTTGTTTAAAATCAAACGTGTTTTTTTGTGTTAATGGAGTGTAAATTGCATTCGAATGTTTACCATACATTATTATAATTGCTTTGTTTCTGTTCGTGAATATTTATGAGTGGGGTGAGATCACCAGTGATTGGCATTGTTGTTTTTTGTTGGGTGATTTTATTTTTTAAGTTCGAATTTAAGTGACTCAGGTGTAGGTCAGAAATAATTATTGTGACCGTATATCGTCACGTGTCACATAACAATACTTAAAAAGATACAAGGAATGTGGTACTTACCTATTGAATTTAAAACGATGAATAAATAAGCATTATCAAAAAAAAAAAAAACTATTATCAAAAGGTCATCAATTTAAAATCACTTCAAAATATAATAATTTGCATTTAAAGCATCAACAACAAATTAAGAGGATTAATTAAAAAAGAATAGCTACTCATAAAATTAATTCTTAGTCCAAGAGATGGTGATCTCACCCTAAATTTAGTGAAAGCGGTAATATATGGACGAAAGCGTGCATTTAATTTGAAATGATAGAAATCAAAAGATAAAGTTATTATGCATATAAATTGTTAGGAGAACGGAGATTCCGTTACAAGCAATTTTGCAATTTCGAAAGCCATTTTGATAATTCCAAATGTGAAACTAGAACATAAATATTGTTATTCATTATGCAAAAATTGGACACTAATCTGATACTAAAACGTCGCGGTCTAAAAACTGCATTTTTAATCCTTTTTTACGACTTAGATAATCTTAAAGTATGAATTTGTGTTTTTTCATCTTTGGAAATTTCTATTTTACACGCTACCCAAATAGTTTTGAAAATGAATGCGACCATATAATTATTGATTGATTTTTGTCTCCACAAACCTACAAAGTAATAAGGCATAGCAAAAAATACTTATTAAATCGTCATCATGACATGTGCATAAAGCCAAAGTAAGTAGATACATCAACTACACCATTTAAGTTGCCATAAAAGAAATACTAATTAAAACAGTTTTGTCTCATTACAAAAACTGTCAGATTCTCACGGTGCACTGAGAATTAACACATAATTGTTAAATCCATCTCATTTGCTTCACAAACATTGCACTACAGTGGCTAGTTGCCACTTCACAAAAACTCATAATAATGTTTATTAATTAAATCAACTCCAGTCACTCGCATAAAAATATCCCCTTTGATATTTATTATTCCAACTTTATTTTATGCGACGTTATACGAAATATCATGAATCAGTGAAATGCTGAATTATTCCTTTCATAATTCAGATGGCACTCTTCAAAGGGAACAAACAAGTAAGTTGTTTGTGACTTTTACAGTTTTTTTTTTTATTTTTTCTCGTTTTTTATTCAGTTGCAGTAACGGCTGTCGTGTTTTATTATTAATTGCAACTCTTTTGAAGAGTGGAACGATCCGGAGGAAATGGCATGGCATGTGTAATTTAAGAGAAGGTATTTTATGAAAATGTTCTTTATCATTTGCTTTATATTAAGCTGATAGCCTTGTGACTTTTAAAACAATGGAATGGAAATCTCCTGATAGTAGACGATAGTGAGCGTGTTATTAAGTTTTAAAAGCATTATAATTATCTACAGTAATTTAACTATGTTAAAAAGGCCTTTGAAGCTGACTTTATGATGGCGATAATCCATCTAAATCTAAAGTTTAAATAAACTTATAAATATTAAAACATCCGGTTGAATCAAGAGCAATTCTTCCAACATAATCTCAAAGATATCTCTCATCATAAAAACGTATAATAAAATATTCATCTTTATCTGCGCATGCTACATCTACAATTACCGCACACATAGAAACATTGTAAATAACCATCGGAATAACTTCACCATCAAGCATTTCCTTGATAATTTCATCAGATAGTTCTAATTCCATGAATTTATTATACAGATCAACAGTTCTGATGATTTGTAAATAAGCGTGGATGAACTATTAGCTTGTTGTACCAAATAACAGTGTTTCTTTGATGTCACTTTTTTCTTTGCAATAAATTTTTCAACGTAACATAAAGAGCTCTACGCGTTATTACACATGGAAATCGTTTTGTGACACACGGCTGAAGTTTGGGATGAAGAAACTTTTTTAATCGTTTTGAAAGTATTATTGTCGGATTTGAAATATTTTTACTACATCTAGCACTAACTAGAGCAACATAGACTATTTACGAAACGAATATGTGGATGCTATTATATTAAATATTAAACAATGATTACGCAGATCAAATAAACAAGCTTTGTATGATTAATCCACGGCACAATAAGACTTCGAAAAACGCCATAAATTAAAATAAAATACAACCGAATATGAAAGACAACAACTGTCATAATAATTCTAATCAAACAACAGCAGAAACAGGAACAAAACAGTAAAAACAATAATGTTCTAAGAAGTTGGATCATAAATTGTAGTCCAGTTAGACAAACATTTCGCTTAATAAAACATACAGAACATAAACTTGAGCAGACAACAATTTGTCATGGAGTTCACGATGCCTGCTCGCCAACCAATGCGTCCGTGAGTAGCCATGGCTTCACACGTCGCCTCTTCAAGTATAAATCTGCCTTTACAACTGCATAAATTTGTCGATGGAGAGATTTTCGTATCCGGTCCGACTTTATTCGCTTCGCATCCTGTTTGCTGTGTAACAACGATTTTCTAGGAAACTTCGGCATCGATAAATAAAGAGAACTCTATTTCGATCGTAAAAAGTCAATAGTATCAATTGAAGTTTCTCGATTCGAATGATCGATATTGGAGCTGCTTTCGACTGTATCGGATACCTTTGAGGATTGATGGCCTGTGTTTGATAGCTTGAATTTGCATTTGAGTATCTGTTCAAAATGGGTTTTGTGGTTAAGCTATCGAATACCTTTGTATTGGGTATTAATGAAATCGTTTGTGAAATAAGCAGGTCCGGTACTTGTGAGTTACCTCTCGTTTCCATTTTGATAACCCTCAGTTGTATAAGTAGCTCTTAAATTAGTTTTATTGGCTACACTAGAGAAGCTTCTGGGATTGGCATCTTATAAGATCGTAAATGTAAGCTAGTTAACAACTTTCAACTTCATCTTGTCTCTCATAATTTTAGAAACTTATCAGCCGTTCTTTTACCAACAATAATAATGATAAAATCCTCTACATGTCATGATAAACAAATCCACCTTTGTATACCAGACAATGACATAATCAGAACAATAACAAATCCCAAATCATATATCAAAGAGACATCTTATTTTGACAAACCATTCGGAGTAACTTTGCGAGTCATTATCGTACAGCACCAAAGTTCTGCAGTCAAGATAATCGTATTAGACCTGACAGTGATCGGTTCGTCACAGAGGGTTCCACTGAGGTGGAAACTGATCCTATTATACGTGTAAGAGGTGGGAATGTATTATGTGTAGAAGACGGATGGGATGTTGTAATGGGAGATTCAGAATGTCATGTAACGTTATTGACTAAAAAGGTTAGAATTGTGTTTAAAAAAAAGGACATAATACGTAACTGCTGGGGAGAAAATGACGATGATTCGACTGAATTGCAGTGTTTGCAGAATTTAATTTTTTTATCAGATGTGGTCACTTTGGATAACTTAACTATGATGCGTAAATTACCAGTCTTGCTTGCAACTGCTACATTTTCATGTTCAACCTCAAGATGAGTCAGATCTTAATATCTTTTTAAGCTTTTAAATAAAATATCATGTCTACCACCTCCGAAAATTCCCTCGCTCTTTCACCTTGACGTCATAGACATTTTTTGATTAACGATCCGTCTCGGGTCAGGTCTCCATTGTGCCCCCTTTGAAATTCCGACACTCATTTATCAAGCTTACTGTTCCGTTCTGAAAATTAATGCGCTGGTACAATTTATAGACTCTTGATATACGACATGACTTTCATATTAATATTTTTTGAACATATCAATCACCTTGACGCAATATGCTCGTAAATGCTATAGTACAAGTTTAAAGATTAAGACTAGGTTAACGATTTTCTTCGTTCCATTTTTACTTTCATTTTTATGTGATCTCTATATTTTTACATCTTTTGCTACCATACAGCTACATATGGCCAATTTTGTACCTACATTGTGAGGCTAGGCATGCAGAATCTGAGTTATAATGCAAAAAGCATTGTTACTTAAGTAATGAATTTTATAAAGCAATGTTAATATGATGCTGTATTTCAAAGATATTGTGAACGTGAAAGGCCTGAACAAGTTTCTTATGTAAGACCCGATAATGTTTGTCATTAACAATGTTACCGACAAAGCGATTAAAGCAATTGAGGTTACCACCTTTAATGTGGTTATTAAGGTAAATTATGGCTGTCTCCCTGTTATTACTCATGCACTAGACTCATGACCTTTAACCTCAGTCATTAATACAGGTGGATTGAAGTCACATTAACGACTGAGTGTTTTGGGAGTGTTAACAAAGTATGATGAGGTTTTTATAAATCATCAATGCTTCAGTTGATTTTGATGATAATAAGACGTAGGATTGAATGATAAGATGGAAGAGATAAACACAATTATTCTACGCATATTTGAAAACAAAGAAGTCTAAGGCTAAGGGCTACAAGTTTTGCAATCGTCTAAAATCTAATACATTTATGAAACCGTATACAATCCTAAGGTGAACAATTGAACATATAAAACATACATACTTGCCAAATAGACTCCGATTAACAAAATATTGTCTGGCTAATCCAGAAGCGTACAATAGGAGTCCTTTGCCACCTGAATCATTTCTCATCTCAAACCGCTTTCTCCCTCAGCTCTGAGTCGATAACTTAAAGCCACTTTGACGTCTGGTGTTCGGCGTTGAGCGAAATTTACGCGAACACTGATTTTGACGTATCGCCTTATGGGGGTGGTTTTCGTGAAAAATGATTTACCGGTGCCAGGGAGCTCTGTTCATGATTTTTGAAAGAGCTTCAAACGCTCCAGTAATTATCACCAAGATTAGTTTTTTGGTGAGACGAAAATAGAACTGACAATTTGTTTGGGGGTTCTGTCTAAATGGGTCCATTAAAATTGAAGCATCATTGTTTTAACTTTTTGTAGCTTTAGTTAATTAGGTACCTGCCAGCAATATTTTTACCTCTGTGTACTTCATCACTTCTAATTGCTTCTGAATCTATGTTATTTTTAAGACCTGCGATGTCTCTACATTGTCATATTATAGATAGAGGCACAAAAGCTTACCAAAGCTATTTTTTACAAAAGCATAGTAGTAGGTATCTCTCACAAGTTTCACAACTACGATTAAATTAACTATAACCTCAACCAACATCCACAAGTTTACAACCCCACTAATACATATGACAATGATTGCTTCCACAGTCTTAGCGTGTTTGCAAACCACACATCCAAACGTCTATCCTACTTCGAAGTAAAGTCTATCACTACACGCGTCCATTCATTACCCGTCGACTCCCAAGGCACGAGAAACATCGAAGGCAGGTCAGGCCTGAATTAATCAACTCACGCTTTGCTCCGTGTCACTTGACAACTGCCTGTCCAGAACAACGACAGAACCACAAACTTGATCCCAACCTTAGGAACACAGAAATAAGACTTGAATTCCATTGGGTTGAACATCAGGAGCTGGTTGTACTCAATGTGTACTGTCACGGAAATGTTGGGTAGCATGTTAGTAAACAATTGCGTGAGACAGTTCTGCTTGATTGATATGGTGTACGTATATGGAAATTTGTTTATGCCTTTAATGAAGTATGGGAACTGGATTTTGTGGTCAAACAGGTACAAAAATGCATTCACAGATAAACGCTCGACTATAAATAATGACTGACATATTTGGAGCAAGGTAGTTACATTATTTTTCATTAAAAAGTGAATTAAAATCGGAACTAAACGAGGCTTCCAGTAAATTAATCATGATCAATTCCTATTAAACGTACAACAAAAATCTAATAACCACCATAGCCATTAAAGTAATCAACCCACAATGACAACGCTAAAACTTACCCCCGAAGTGTTCGCATTACGGGCCCGTCTCAAAATAAACCAAACAGTATTAATCATACTTCTCCCCTCCCCCACTCCTAGCGCGTACACGATAATGATATATGCGATATTTGATGATAAACAATCAGGGTCATTTATTATCTGTCCGTTATTTGACAGGCGGTAGGCAGATGTCATTTGTCATTTTCCACGATCCGTGGGTCCCTTCGTTACGCCGCCGCCGCCTCCGACAGTGGTTAGCTACCAACAGATATAGTTCGAACCTGTCAAGCGAAAATTTTATCTAAAACAACAGCCCTAGAGTCTTATTTAGAATGGGTAAAAAATCAATCTTGATTGTTTTCAGCATGAACGATTATGATAGATGAAAGAGTTAGCGCACACACAAAGCCGATGAAATTGTATCGACTGTTGTACTCTAGGTCGAAGGCCGTAAAGTCGCTTTTTGTAAAAACAATGAACGCGTAGTCCCTGCCTCAGAGAAACGTGTTATTGAAGATGAAACAGTAATGGATGGGGATACGGAATGCGTGAACGCTGTCGGAGATGTATTGTTATCTGCCTTGTTTATCGCTATACGAAGATCGTTTCTTTAAATAATTACCTTTTAAAAAGTATATCCCGTCCGTGCTACTGGTAATATATTCATTATATCTGACATCTTACAAAGCGCCATTGAAATAAATAAAAATATTTTATAGCCGGACAGAGATCACGATAGGATCGTTTCTTTAAGAAGACATATTTGGAATTTTGACTGAATCATTAACGTCTGAATCATTAAGGATCGTTTTAATTTGTTGTCGAAAACGTTCCGAGGTTTTATGGCTTGCTCCTCGACCCACGCTTGCGGTAAGCATTCTCGCGTAAATACCAATTAAGATTTTAAATATAGTGTTAAAGGTGGCATAAAATGTTTTGACAGCACTTGTGAGATACAGTGGCCAATAATTCAGACACTTTCGTAATGCGAAATGCTTGTTAAACATTTTTAAAGGCAAATGTACGTGAATAAATTTAGGGTTGTTCCCACGGGATGTCACGTCGTATGCGGATGTGTCTAGTAAATCAAATGTTTAATTTCCACAGTGAAACAACGAGCATTGTGCGGTTCACCCCTTTTTAAAAGGATGTTCGCTCGTTCATGTGTTTAGTCTTTCCGTTTTATATATTGCGGCGAAAATTTTTATTACCCTTGCTTAACCAAAATTTATCGTCCAACTTTCTGAATTTGTAAGTAGATGCTTTTTCTGTTTTTCATTACGACTACGAGTGATTTATTTTTGAAGATGACTACCTAACTTACTACTTTTACATTTTATTTTGTAGCAAAACTAAATCCTTACAAAAAAAATTTCAAACATCTTGTATTTGCACAAGGCATTAATTTATTTACAACGCCATCAAAACATGAATTGCATCCGAATCAAATCCATTATTTGCATCACTAAAAAATCTATTATGTAAAGCGGCTCTTCCGTATCGGCAATCCTAGCCCTTAATTCCCAAAACGGGTGCGCTCTTTTAAAATATTCAATAGAATGTACTGTGGATCCTGCTTTGCTGTCAAACGCATTATTTACTTCATTACTCTCACCTTGACGGCCTGTTAATCTTTCATTGTGTTTGGATAAAAAGAAGCTTAAACTTGTTTTGTATTGAATTTTTTTAAAGCTTTCCTTTAATGGAATTGTGTGAGTTGCGTTTGTATTGATGGGGAAGACGATCCTTTTGTTACTCTAAGCGTGGTAATAACTTAGTGGTAGATAATGAAATAGTTAATCGCTTTGAAAGCTGATGAAATGAATGATACAATGATAGGGCTCGTTGATGGTACAAAAAGAACAAATGATTGTGAGACGCCTGTTGTTAAAGTACCTTTAAAACAAATTGAATAACATTTATTTAAAAAAACAACACTGAGATACAAAGTCGATAAAACAACTAAAAAAAAGTAACTATAAAAGAAGTTACAAAAGATCTAAAAACTACAGAACTAACAACAGTAAAAAGACTTGAAATAGATAGAAAATTCAATAAAAACAACGTTCTAGGCTGATCTCTTTGCTGGCATAGTCAAAGGTAATCTAGTTCCTTCAACAAATACAGTGAAGGGCTCGGAACGCGCGGGCAATTTTTCGTAAGCACCTGACAGTCTCGATCCATCGTACAGAGGCTGTATAAAAACGTCAGCCAGCGCCGACACTGACTATGATCAAGTATGTCTGTTTACTACTAGGGTTAGCCAAACAAGTCTTATTTAATTTAATTTATAAATAATCTAGGAAGATTGGTATAAAATGTCAAGTGTTACATGTGCTTTTATGGGTGCTTAATATTGAAAAAGAATATATTATCAAACTAACATTTGAACAGATAATTAAAACATTCAAAACCCAAACCAGTTTTGCACAACAATAATTTATCGAACATCATTAACAATTTCTACAAAAAAGAGACAGAACTTTACAATTGAATATTAATAAAACTTCTACAATATACATAATGATAAATGCATCAAATAAATTAAAATGATACTTAAATAATGTCTGTTGATTCTTTAATAGGATGGAAACGTGTAATTAATTAACAGTGTCGCTAACAAATTTTGTCTCCAGTCGACAGTTGGACAAAAACGGGGCATAATTTATGTGTGTAGCAGCCCTGGTCCCCTCTCCCCGCCTCCCCTCGCCGGCAGGTTGAAAGAGTCACGGAGCGTGATTGATGACGGCCCCTCCACGCCCACGCGCCCTAACAACCGCCTAGAACTGACAAACTATCGCATTGTTGGCCGCAGGAAATCATAAGGCGATTGGCTTCGAATTTATTGCCTTGTTGGTACCATGCGTTTAGTTACGACTGTTGAACGTGAGGGACGGCCAGATCATAATCTCGATTAACACGATGATAACTCCTATTCTAAAATAAACATTAATTAAATAAACGATCTATCGGATTTAGTGAATGTAAGTCGTACCAAATTACTTAGAGAGAGATCTGCAAGATTGTACGATAAAATCTTGTCTAACGCTTTCAAATTCTGTACCGACACCCTGATAGAAAACAGTGCGATGACGAGCATGTTTTGTGTCAAATCATCGCATAATGAAAAATATGAATTTGTCGGGGGTCCCGACCGCATTAATCTCGGCTTGTCCACATGAAATTCGTTTCTAGACATTTAAATACAAAGGTCGATAGAGTGATAAATTATATATGAAATAACAATTCGGATTTCAATAGCATCAGTTCGTGTTTGGAGTTGAACAACAAAAACAGAATGTGTGTACAACAATAGAACTATAAATATGGGTTCTGTTGCGTTGTGCTTTAAGCTCGGCTCGCCTTCCGCTCGATACGGCTCAATGACGTTTTTATCTTCATTGTTATCGAGAAATATATTAATTGCCGCGGCTGTCTCAGGCGCTACAACCCTGAGTGAAATTTCACCGAGAGCAATAATTTATGCATTTGAAGCGGACTCAGGCACGCCGCCAGCTAGCGATAGACCGCTCCGCGTTATATCTCTAAATGCATCTGACACAGTTAATCCATATAAAGTTATTATTGCCTCGCCTTTCAACCGACTTAATTGGCCGCTACCGGCTAGTGTAAACTCATGTGTTAACGATAAAGTAACTGAATAAATTGTGGTTTTAAATACTGTTCACGTTCGTTGCTCACGAATGCGAATTGCACGCCCGCTTGTTTTTATTGCCCTCGTGTTTACCTAAACGATTTTTCCTTCGCAACGCTCGTAAATATGGAATACAAAGGACGCACGTTCTTTATGCGATCTTGATAATATTGTTCTCGGTTCCTCGAGTTGAAATTTTAATTTGTCAGAAAATTTTAAGCCAAGTTTAATCTTCTTACGTCGGGGTGCCGTCCGATGTCCCGAATTAGCCCGCCGAGGCGTGTAGGCCATAGATTAAGTCGGATCTCGCGGCGAGACCGTTGCCAACGTCTCAATAAGCCGCTCTACATTTTTACGGCCCCTATATCCGTTTCGCTGCGTAAATACACTTAATGACCGACATTTCGTGAACGCTTTTATTGTGAAGTTTTTATTATCGAGAAAATCATTTGTTTAGTCTACGTACGGTTATTGCGAGGCAGCTCAGTGCGTTTCGGGGTTTATTAGGGTTACTTTATTACCCCTTTTATACTGCGTCTTTAATACTGAAACATAGCCTGCGAGCTTTAAACCGTCCGAGCCGCCGGATGGTGATAATTAAATTTGATTTTGATCTGCGAATATGATTACATGTTCCGTTATTACGTTACAGTCTCTAAAGCCTTTTTTTATTCCCAAAAAGAATTACGACCGAATCATGAATGTTGATCGCTGATTATTTCCTTAATGGCTCTCGATTAGACTTTTTATCGGTTGCGTAGTAAGAAACATCTAACGGAGTCATATCGATCGATCTAAACGCGTGAAACTAAATCTGTGTAATTTAAATCCGTGGAATTTCCTTCCAATACACAAATTAATGTATTCGAGCAAAAAGTCAACACGGTAATCTCGCCGGCTATAAAGCAGTGTCAGACCACTATAATAATTTTGAAACAGTCTATTAAGTGAATCTTTATGATAATGTTGGAACAGAAGTCGTGGCCGCGAACGGGCTGCCTGTTATTTTGATACATTATCATATTTAAACAATTCAGATGATAATAGACACGTCGGGCGAAACCCTTTGGTAATATAAATGGTTGTATTATTATTTATTTATGGGTTTCCTTCCTCCGGGCCGGGGGCGATGTGGCATATTTCATTGAGCGAAAAAATGCTTCGGAGTCGTGAGTTTATACTGGCTGGGATCCGGTTTGAGTACCTGAAATGGCTGACTATAAGCTTGTTGCCGCAATAATAAAGATTTATGCGACATTCGGCGGTAGCGTGTTTTGTTCTGTTACGAGCCGATTCGCTTTCTGAAAGATCAATAGCGCTCTTTATTGTATGCGGTGAATTATCGTCATCGAGCGTTCTTTTAGCTTCGACTAAATTCTTTGGCCGCATTCGATATCTTATTATCGCCTCTTACATCTTCACCGGCTTTACGATTGGCGTTTTGTTTCACTTCAATAGCGTTAAGTTCATGTTTTACGATTGTTACTTCTTAATAGCTCTCGTCTTTATCTTTTATTTGTTGTTGATTGCGAAACTAGATGCAATTTGTATTATCTCGGTCGTCAGAGTTATTGTGTGTCAATTTGCATAATTGTTTATTTGATTGGCGGTGTTTCATTTAATTGTATTTTATTGCGATTCTACAAAACGGTTCTACTATTGTTATAACATAATTGTTTTCAATTATAATTCGTTGTCCAATTAATTCGTAATTCTTAGAAAACCAGCGGTCTCCATACATAGAAACTAACAATTAAATTTCCATGCAACGTCCCACAATTATTCGCAATAAAAGTATCATCAGCACTGTAAACGTCTAGACTTTATCATCGTCATCTCCACTAGCTCGTGCACTGTAATTTTTTCATGTAATCTCATTATTACGTAGTGTACCAGTGCACGGTGATTAACCAGTTGATTTATGGCATATGCAATTTGCATCGGAGTCGATGCTATGGCTTTTTGCTCCGAAGCCGATGATTATCGTTCGTATCGTGTCGGTCTTAATGATAGTTATTTCATGACCCGCACAGCCAGCTCGGGGACGTTTCATTAAAACCCTTTACATACATTATTTCGACGAATGTGTCTGATTATGTTAATGCCTTCCTTTGGTCGGTATCTCGTAATGGATTGTTTGCTTTTTGTAATAACGTGTGACGATTTATTTATTGAGTGTTTGCTGTTTAAGGAGATGGTGTGATTGGATATCAACAAGTGTTATATTTATAGCATTATGACCAAGTGAAAGTGGCGTGTTTGTTCAAAAGATGTTCAGTAAAACGGAGAACTATGTGTTACATGTAAACATGACAGTCTGTTTCCTCGTATCAATAAACGTTGCAACTGATTTTATTCGTTTAAGTCAACAGGGTGACACTGTTTAAAATGTAGCTACATTTAAACACGACAAAAGATGTGGTGAAAGCATGACGTGATAATCAAGTCCGAAAATTATTGCAACGATAACTTACTTTTAATGCAGAGTACCTAAATTGTTTTCCTTGTTATTGGAACAAGTTTGAATGTGTTGGTAGTACTACATATACATAATACTTCTGAAAACTGATGATTCATCTAGATAGCGATGCATTACTATTGAGGAAAATTTATAAAGTGAAGAGGCTGCTTAATTTTATTAAGATCTGCGAGTTTTTTATGAACCATATCCCCTCATAAGTAATGTCACAATATCTAAATACATAACAGCTTAAAAATCACCAGCTATTGTAACGGACAAGCCAGCTTATTTCTTGACATCAACTTTAAGGGCACATCAACCTATGTACACTGTAAAATGACATTATAGCACAGTACATGCTATGTATGTACAATTTCCCAAACACAATGTTCTCTTCTCCCACATCGTGCTACAATACACGTGTTAGCCAGGAGCGTGACAAGTTCGGTGCGTCCTCATAGATAATATCGTACATAAAACAAAACGGCGCGACGCGAAATTTATGAATCGGCCCGACTTGCCTTCCACACAAAACTTGTTTATTACTGCCGTAGGGTTGATAGTTTTTTGTTTTACGCTCGAGTAGTAAAGGGTTAGGTTCGGGTCAGTAATAGGTAGTAGTTACAATTGTTAAATGATTTTTTAAGGCCTGTTTTTTTGTGTGAGGGATTATGTTACAGAGTCAAGTAAAAAAGGTTGGCATATTACAATGTTATTATTTCTTATTCCGAAGGAACCATCATAAATTGAAAAATAATACTTACAGCAAATGTGCAATTTCAACTCGATAGCCCTGCACATAATTTTATGGTTTCTCCACAACGGACATCATAATTTACTTTATATTATTAGAGCAAGATCTTTAATGGCGTTATGAATTATATGGAAAAAAGTATCCCGTAGCGACCGAGGGCCATTTAATCGCTATTATTTATACCGTTTATACCGATACAATCGATTTAAATCGACTAAACGCAACATCGATATAAAATCTTCATCGCTCCTACGGGATGATTAATTGATATTTCTGTTAATTTCATTCGTGATGTTTAAAAAGTTTTGAATGTGCTATCGTGACTAGTTGTAACGATTTTTATCGATTGATATTCGGGGTATATCGATTCGGTCTCGATCAATCATCGATAAATGTTATTAATGATTACTGTCATGTGTTAGGCTTGGTATCGATCATCGTAAGTTTGTTGGGCGCATTAATTTCGGCTCGGACGTGATTTGTGTTTAATTTATTTATAAGATGTGTTCACTTGTTGATTTATCAATGTATCCCACCTACAGTGTGTAGGCTGTCTGAGTGCAGGGTGGGCAGACTTTGAATTACATTCGGATTCCCATTAGTATGCTCAAGAAGGAAAGTTTCATCTTTTTAACGTTTATAGCTTGAATATATTATGAAGGTACAATTACCATAATGTTAGTGAGTTTTATACAATTGTATACATGAACCTATAGGTAACTGCTAACTGTGCTGCACGATAGACTGTCGATTTGAAGAAGGTGGCGGGCAGTGGCTGGATGCCGACTCCTCAAGACAAGGATGGTTGAAGCTCATTGAAAGAGACCTACTTTCAGTAGTGACTTATAAAATCATGATGATGAGCTTTAAAATTCGATAATAATTTATAATGATTGAATATGACAAAAACCCGTGTTATGACTAATACAAGTTTCAATACATTTATCTTTTATAAATAACCCCCTATCTATCCTAATTATTACGAAAGCTTTCTAATCGCAGTTTACGAGAACACAGTGTTTAACTAATCCAGTGATATTTCACTGTCAGATAAATGTAAGTTTTTGATTAAAATGTTTTCGATTTTTATAATTATGATAGAAGTGTCATCATCACGCAAGTCAATATTGTTATCATTGTAATATCAATAAATTGTCAGAGGTTTTCCCCCATTAATCAAATCGATAAGAAATAGGTTTTTTTGTTACGTTTTTTAATATTTATTTATCGATTAATTCTTGATTATTTAAAGGCAAGTTTCACCAAATAACATTCAAAAATATTGCAGATTAGATGCTCATTTTGGACTTCAGATTAGAATATTTCTCCAATTTATTAAATTACAAAGAATAAATTAAAATGTTTTGCATATAAATTAAGATAATGACATACAATTCATTTTAAAAAGTGACATAATCTACATACTATTAACATTTTCTTTGAATTAATGTTTCGAAGATAATTTAGAATAAATCCTGTCAACATTAATTAAAATTAGTTATTTAAATACTGGGTATCAAACAAATTAATCTATTTGCATTAAATTAAATATACATTAATTAAGCGGAGAAACGTAGTATTAATGAGAATTAATCAAATGTCACGCAGTTAATTAATTTCACAAAAAAGGACATTAAAGTTTACAGAGCTTTTATGACCAAAGTTATGTTTATATTACTGGAATTATATTAGAGCTTGTTTTAAATAGGTTAACGGAATTGTTCGAAGCTATATTTTACTTTTTATTAAAAATCTTACTATGAAAACATCAAAGACCATTTCGAAAATTTTTTTCAGGTATTAGCAACTTTTGGGTGTTAACAACTTTCACTCTTAAACATCTTTAGAGAGATGCCACAAGTCCCAAAAAAATAAACCTCTGGAGTCAACTAAACCCTATCAAATCCCATCCCTATTATTTCAATATTCTAGAATCACCCTCCGCACAACCCTGCGAGCGGCGGCAAGACATTAATACAAGTTGAAATATGGCCCACTAAAGACTGTATAACGTAAAATTTACAATTCATAAAACAGAATGATATATGCGCTGGAGGATAGCTGTAGTACTGAAGTTACAGGCCTTAGTTAACGCTAACTGTGCTAGTGTTGATGAACTTATTGGGGTATAAGTTTATGTTCGTGGTTTAGAGTTTTGACGAATTAATTTGGGTTCTGGTGGTGAAAATGATGTTGGGATGGTATTGAAAAATGGCGCATAGGGATAGTGTTGAGGAAGTAACAGAAAATACTGTTATTAAAAATAACATGGAAATACTACAGGTGCCTAAATTGAAAAAAGAAAAGCTAAAATAGTCGTATTTTTTTTCTAATCAAAAACAATGGCTGTTTGTCTATCAATGACTTTTAAGGACTTAAAAAAATTTTATTCCCTTAACAAAAAAAAAACTGAAATAATTTTTCAAAATGCTCTTGTCATAAAAATGGGTGAACCACAAGTCAAAAGAGCCATCACATTCATCTAAGTCGCAATACAAGCAGAAACTGACGTTTAATCAACAGCACGACTAACATACTAAGTAGACAAACACGATCTTTTAATCTAGACTGAAGTTAGAATGTCTAATGAAATGCAGCGTCGTCTGAAATCAAGGAAAACTAACGAGACTACACGTTGTACCGCGACAGACGACATCGGAGACGTTCTTACACCTGCATCTGATGGCTGGCGTACTGAGCGCAAATAAGACGAACTTAAGTGTAGGATTTAAAATAATAATTTGTTTTAGATGATCGTAAGATGACTTTATAGTTGTCTTCGGTAGTTACTTGGATTAGCGACTGCATCAAAGGTCTATTTGTTGGTGGTATTATACCTACCCCCGTGCCTGGGAGTAGTACATAATTGAGAAGGTACAAACTTACCTAATACTGAGGCTTTTCAGTTTGACGTTGTATTTAAGGTACCTACATAAAAATTGTGATCTGTTCAGTCAATACTTACTAAAGACATTAACATAACAGAACTACAAAAGACACGGTCGAGCAGGAAAATAAATAATTAAATAATCCATTCTGTGTATCTACATAATCTACATAAGTCCTTACTTGCCTTATAGGTCGCAACTACTATAAGTTGAACTACATAATTATTTCTACGTAATTACCGTTCCTTGTTCGGTAGTTGGCGTGAAAATATGTGTAGGTACATGTGTGTAATTATTTCTTTATGGCGTCGACGTGGGAACGAATAAAAAAACATGTATCAACTATTTTTGGTTCTATAGCGTTTTACCATAATGTTTTTGAAAAGATGTCATTTTATCTGCTTTCACATCTTTCCGCTGTCTTAACCTGTCGCTTTGGTGTAATGTACTGGACCAAAATAAATAATTATTCTATCGATGACTTCCATTTAGAAGAAAAATAAAATAGTAACTTTGGGAAGTTACTTGGTCAAATAAATCATCATCAACAGTGAAACTTCATCATCATCATCATTTTCTGCGTAGTCCATTCCTAGTCTTCCAAAATTGCTCATCAAAAAATCCAATTCAAAAGTCATACTCCAATCAACACATTTGCCCACTAATGTCGACACTGCTATCGGTACCACAGACGAACGCGGGGCGACGAGACGCGGGCCGGGGGGAGAGGCTCGGAAGTAATAAATCAGGTGGTAACGTCGACGCGGCACGCCATCACTCATACTGCTGACAACCGTTCGGTCACGTCATACAACGGTACTTGGTAGGGTTGCTAGTTATTTTAGTGAAGGTATCAATTTTGTGGGGGATGATTGAATCAGGTTAATGTTCTTGAGGGTAAGTCTAGGCGTCTTGGCGAAGCTGAAGAAGTATGGATAGATACTTTTGAGCTTAGAGCGAACAAAATATGGATATTTTTGGGTCTTAATTTGAGGAAGAAAGACGCTACAAAACGCTTAAGAATACTCGTCGCATTTAAAAACTAAGTCTTTCTGTCATGGAAAAAAAGACCCACCGTATTTAACATAGTTGTTCATAGCCAGTAATGAGTATTGTAATACAAAAAATTCATATGAATCTAAAAATATTTTCAGATATGTATTTAAAAAAATCCTCTACCACTTGACATCCCTAACGCCACCATAACTAGTGTGAATCATGAACTCAAAAAAGGAGTGGACCCGCCATTGATAGGACAGCCGACAACACGACATGTCCGTACATTCATGTTTAATTAGCCGACTTGAAGAAATGATACATAAACATCAGCTACTAATTGGTGAGGTAGCCATGAGATGATGGTAATAGTCACAATCCCATAGAAGAATAATTTACAGAGGATCAGGTTCAGAAATGGAAATAAGACATCCCGAATTGGACTTACACATGCATGCTTGCTTAAAGAAGTCAGATTAGCACTGAATCTGCCTTTTCTGTTATGGAAATGAGTAACAATGAAGACCAGAGATCCCATGATACAGTACCAGACTCAATGTCTGTAGAACGACAAGTCGTCAAAAAAATTTGGTTCTTCAAAATGTGCCGGTTATCCTAGACCTAGACAGACTGGTGCGGTGAAACTAATTGAAGAAAGTAAAATTCTCACGTGCACGGATGTTTGTATTTGCAAGTGTAAAGATCCTTGTCTAGGTTTCTGCTTGACCTCCTTTGCAATATTCTTTTGGTCACAAGGTCTATTAAGACGGTGACAATACATCTCAAAGATATCACCTTCTGTTGGTGGAGCTATCATTTGCCTTCAATTGTTGGTCAAATATTCCCCTTTGCAGTTTAGTTGAATCTCTGTTTCTAACTTATTCTATGGCGAGCTTGCTTTCTGAATTGATACTCTACTAGGACAAAGAATGTGCATTAGAAATTCTTGCCGGACTGATCTCATTTCCTTACAGGGGTAGATAGCAAGTAAAGTTCGAGGTACTTTTTTTAGAATGGTCTAGCTGCAATCGTGTAAGACATTATTGTAGAATTTTCCTAAAAAGGTTATTTACATAAGAAGAAATGGACAATGATTAGAGGTTCTTCTTGTCCTGCTATATGTATAAGTTAGTTTTTAAATGTTGAAATTCCCAAACACAAAAACCAACAAAACAAACACTGCCACGAAAATCAAAAACACAAAAATATGAAGCTCCTAAAATACAATAACCCCAATTTTTATGACGGCGTCAGTCCGACACGTGATCACGTGACAGCGTGTCCGACACCTCGCGTGACACACTAAATTATTTGTCCGTCCACCGACACACTATTGGTCACATTAATAACTAGGGATGTACTCGTTTATTTATGAAGGTAATCATCTAGTGTTTGTGGTTATATTTGGGGGTCTGTGCTATCTTCTTTGTTGTAAAATTGAGATGGATTAATTTGAGGATTTAACTGTTTTTGTTTAGAAATGTTAGTGTAGGACTGAAAGGCTCATTATACAGATGATTGCACATACGAGTGGGCATTAAAAATCAGCAATATTTACTATTCTTAATTGAGAGTGGTGACCAAAAATCAGCACACCAATCATTATAATCGAATACAATTTTCAACATGTTTACTTTATTCCGATTCAATGAATGTAATTATGAAACATTCAACTCATTCGCAGAATAAGTAAATGTTGATATTTTTACACCAATTAGGCCATTCAATTTGGCAAACTTTATAAGTGTTTATACAAAAATATAAATTAATATTAATTGTGAGCAATAAATTTAAGTTATGATGTAGGTTTTACCTCGTTCGCTAACCTTGGCTTTTGTATCGAGGTTTTACTCATAATTATTTTGAGTGTTAACTTTATATGACCACAATAAATCTTTGAGTATTAAAATAAAACTTTATATTTCAACCTCTAATTACAGGTTTGAAAACAATTAAAGTAATTTATATTTTTAATTTAACAACGGTCTTGATGACGGCTTAAATAAAAGTTTTGTAACAAACTCCCACACTAGTTATTTTTTATATTTGTATGTGTCGTCAATAAACAGAATTAAAATTAATTGTGTTATCATTTTATTTTTGGAAAACTTTAATGTGTTTATCGTCCTTGAATTTAAAAAAATGCCTTAACAACATACGTCAAAACAGAAAAAACTGCATTTAAAAATGTTACTAATTTATGAGGGTCCACCTTTCAGCATAAAATTGTTATGCTCTCATGTAGTTTTTTCAGCAGATTCACTCTTCATTAAAACGCGCCGGTATGTATCATTACATATTCATATATTCCTAATTAAATTTTATATTACTGATCTACAACTGTATCTAACTAAACCCCTACTGAACAATAATAAATCAACAAAGAATTCCATTGCACCGACAGTAATCTACACCACTGCAAATTATAGTCTTCTCAAATTAGTATGCACTATCATAATAATATAAATGTTTAGCTATATCGACTTCTTTCGCATGCATTGACGATGATTGACACAATCAATAATTAAGACAATTATTTATGTAAACACAGACCAACACGAAGCACTAATAAAACCATCTATTCTAACCAAATGAGACAGTTTTTCATTAGTTTTTCTTTCATAATTACAGACAATAAAGTGTGTAAATTAAAATGCCGATCATTTGGATGACAAACACTGTTTTATGTATCATTCATGAAGACATGCTATCTATTACGCTAATTGTCGCACGCAATATGTTACGATTCGGGGAAATGTGTGCTTAATTAGAAAATGCTTATTAAACTGTCGGCGATCAATTTCGCAGATAGTTAATTGTCTTTGACAGTCAAGAATGCAATTTTTCTTGTATTATTAGTTTTTAATAACAGTTTAGTAACGCTTCTTTACTAGATTTCAATCAATTATTAGCTCAACAGTAGCTGAAAAGGGTTATCTTAAACACTTGTAATGATGACATACATCCTACTAATATTATAAACGCGAAAGTTTGTATGTATGGATGTATGGATGTTTGTTACTCTTTCACGCAAAAACTACTGAATGGATTTTAATGAAACTTTACAATAATATAGCTTATACATCAGAATAACACATAGGCTACAATTTGTAAACATATTGTTCGAAATACTAAACCTGCGCAGACGAAGTCGCGGGCACCAGCTAGTACATAATAAAGCTTATAAAGTTGTCACATATTTAGATTCTTCAACATTTCCCCCACTGAAAAAAAATTTTCCCGAAAAATGTAAAAACCTATTCACGAAAAAGCTAAAAACATTTCTAACCAAACAAATATGCCACACATTGGCTCAAACATTGGCCCAACCGCCGTCGACGCCATGACAGTTGACAAGCGTGACAGTTATGACAGATTGCGGCCGCGCGTAGATTATGTCACGTCACAAATGAGATGATAAAAAGTTAATCCGTATCGTGTGAGGAGGGCTCATTGTGTTGCCAGCACTAATTAACTGATTACGTAGGCTTTAGGCCGTCTGCACGATCCGGCCTGTAAATAAGTTATTATTTTTTAATTAAAGTCGGATTTCCGAATGGAATTTTGATCAAGCATTTTAGGAATGTGTGTTGATTGTTAGAATTTGATTTTTTCATTGACCTAAATTTTAAGTATGTAAAGAATTATTTGCATCCTATTATGTTAAAAATGTTACACAGAAATCATTCTGTCAATGACATAACGTAACACCATTATCACATCACAATCGCTGACAGAATCCTGCCAAAATAAGATCCCTCCAAAAAAGTCTAAAATCATCAAACTTAACAAAACAACAAAAGGTCAGAGCATAAAAAGCGTCCCAAAAAGCGATAATAATCCACCGTTTCCAGTTTCACGGATTACACTGTCATTCGAGATGGTGGAAAAAAAATGAGAAAAAATCCTTTTCGGTACCGCCGCATCGCGGTAGGCGCACTCATGCGTCATGAGTCTGACATCGGCCTGACGTCAGACCAGCTTGCTTGACAAGCCGCCTGACAACCCGTGCTAACGCTCCGCCGGATTATATACCTTGATGGATTAATTTGTGTACAATCTGTATTCACTTTGGTGCTCAGATTGTAATCAAAATATAATGAGGTAACTCTATAGTTTTAATGCTGAACGTGGGAGGTTGTATTTCTTAATGAATGTTATGGCGGTGTTATTTTCTAAGTTCTGGTGTACTCGGTTACTGTAATTGATAGGCTATTAAATGCTGTTTATGTTAATACTGGTTACCTACACATAGTAGGGCAAAGCCCTTTTCTAATGATATCTGTTCTTTGATTTCAATTCTTGAACTAAATAGTCCAGAAGTCCATTGAAAATATCCTATAAGTACTCTAAATGGCTCAAGAAGCCTAAATACTTCATGTATTCATATTATTATGAGCCTTGTTTCATCTCTAGGGTTAAGTAGTACCTTTGCCCAATCCGGGATTAGTAATCTTGACTCAACGTTCTGCAGTCGAGCTTGCAACCACTAGACCATAAGGCTACCTAAAGATTAACCCTACTTCATTATGCATACTTATAGCCCATAAAACATTTTATCTATTAAAGTTATTCAATTAATTCTCACTGTCAGGACGGAATTAGCCGTGTCAGACATATTTTAACATAATTGCGTACTTATAAGTAATATACTGGTAGTTTACCTAATATCCTCTAAGAGTCGTGTGCGCATGTATTACTGACGGACAGCGAATTCCTTGAATAACTTATACTTTTGGTCTGTATTGAGCCATTTCCTTCTTTTTGGTTTATCGATGAAGATATAGTAACATGCAAAAATTGTTTTCATAATGTAAATATAGGATTTATAAAGCTGTCAGTGTGCGGGTAGAAAACATGATGTGTTCTATTCTAAGCCTTACGTATAAAATGAACACGAAATAAGTCAGCTTGCACATATTTGTATGGCAATCCTAGCATAAAACGATAAATAAAGATGAATTTTATATCCTGCTCTATCAAAGGATGACATCAGCTTATCTATTTTATCAGTGCTATTAAACCATCAGCGTAATCAACTTCAATTACAACACTATTCGATCAATTCAGAACCAACGTATAATGTCGTAACTAATTTAGAGTCGACGGCTTATGAAATTCGCCAATTAATGCTCAAATGTACGTATTAGCCGAGTTGATTAAAGCTGATTTATAGCTATATTACAACACTATTTTAATGACTGCGAAGAAATTACGCTCAATTAATTATAGAACTGTAATTATTTTTTGTCGGATAATTAGAGGTATTGATCGGATAATTATTTTTATGTTCGCATTGATTGGAATTGCGGAAGGTGTTAATGATTTATTTGCTTATTTGGCAATATTAATTTTGAATTCAAATTAAGTAGAACAGATGCAATAATATACAAAATTGTTTAGTTAACATGACATGCATCGTATGTCATTTATTTCACAAAATATTAGACCAAAACTAAACATACATTATCACGTGTCGCTAACACAGAATTGATATTGCCATTAACTATCAACAAACCACAGTGTAACGTTCTTTTGTAATGCCCACGCAAATCACAATAATTCCTTTTATAACAAAATGTTCAGTTACCTTCCACAATAAAACTTTTGTGCCCACAATAAACACAAAAGTTTCCAATTTCGCATCAACCGTTTAATTTTTAAACTTCAATTTTATGCTTGTCAGTTCATAATGATGGAGACTGATTGTTATTACTTGTCTGGCTGAATGCACACGTAATATAGCAGGTAATGGTTTAATTTATCAAATGTTTGAAAGATTTTTAAAATAAAATTGTTATTCCATTTTCTAAAGTCAGAGTTCAATGAATTGCGTGTTGAATTTGGAGATTATTTTTTGAAAAGTTAGTTGAATTTTGTTTATTTAAAGTAAGTATTAAGCTAATCGTACATAGTTGAAACCTTTTCTTATTGTGTCTATACTAATGTAAATTAAGAATATCAAAAATAATGTTTACTTTATTATTTGAAGTTGTTACAAAGAAAACCAAATATTTTTGTTGAAAATATTTTCATGTACCCAAAAAGACAAAGTTTTACTTTTTGATTATTTTTTCATAGCATGACAAAATGTTCTGAACCATTTTCCTGTTTTATCGTTTGTTGCTTTGTTTAATTTAATAATAATTTGTTTCAAAGATTAATTCACACCGAACAACTACCGATATTCCAAATCGATTGTGACCGTGACTTCCGAACAAATTGGTTGACACTCCGAGACGTGCGGCGGCTCTCCTTTATCGATTACTAACTAGCGTGAATCGATTCTGATGCACCGATGCTGAGACAAATCGAGTGCTCTCATTGGTGTGCCCTGCTGAGATTTGTTCAGAGATGATGATAATTAGATCTTTAAGATTTGAAACTGTAAATAACTGAAATAAAATTATTTGGTATTACAGCCTTACATTTTATTAGTGTTTAAATTGTCTTCAACAATGTTCCGTCACATCAAATATTAAAGGACCTCCCAGGCTGCACTACTTTAAAACATTACAATAATCATTATTTATAATTTCACACAGAACTAATGAGCAAAAAATATTATTGACATAACCAGTAGCTTTCAAAGTATCCCGACGTTGTCCTAAAATAATAAATATTGTAGACCATCCGATGTTAACTTTACTTTTGGCACCACCCTGTATAAATATTTGGGAACACGAAACCTTAACTTGTTTAAACAAATAATTTTAAGATTGGGTTAAAAAGAAAATTATTCTGAAGTCTAAATATTCATTATTTACAAATATTTACTCTGAAAACTAGTTTTTCACAGGTATACAATTATCACGTAAAGTTTAGTGCTCCTGCAACGTCGTCTGTTTTTGTTGTATACCGAAACTGTATATTAATAAATATTTTTCCCCATAAAGTTATTAAGTTGCAAAAATGTATTCATAAAATGAAGAAACTATTAGACTGAAATTAGACCGACGCTCATGAATAACAACATTCAACTATACGTCGATAACATCGTTTTCCATTAACTTAGCAAGTAGTTTTCTTCTAGTCTCCTTCAGACAGTTTTATGTAACCGCTCACTCTTTATTACACTATAGAGTTTCATATTTCGCCATAACTTTACCTCAGCACACCTATTATCATACCATCTGAATAATTGAATTAATTTCGCTAAAACGTTTCATACATTGTAATAATTGCCCTTCAGAAAGTACCGAAGCCGGTCCACCTTTGGAATTTTATTTCATATCACTTTATAGTTCGCAAACTATCAATTTGCAATATTGTCGCATGCATACATACGACGGCATAAAATTTTATAGCACCGTTTTGAAAGTCGAAGCTAGGCGTTGAAGTTTAAAAATTCATAAGCGTGGGCACTGAAAGGATCTAAATTGTCGTATTTGCATGTTAATACGAGGTGGAATAGTGTTCGTTGAGCAGTTAATTTATTCAAGTCATTAATTGTAATGAGATAATCAGTAGTCGTGTGGACTGGATGGCCAACTGACCCGTGTTTGTGATGAGTATCTATTCGTAGGTGTGGATGGGAGTTGTAAAAACGTTTGACGTTGCAACGAGTTTTTACTTATGAGTAAACCGGTAGCTAGCTCTGTCAATGTATTTGCTCTTTGATTGCTAGCTATGTGTTTTTCAAAATCAAAAATACTTTTTTGATTTTGAAAAAGACTGCCACAAATCTATATGTAAATGTGATACGAATTCGAATATAAGCCATTATCACACTCACAGTTACATTGCCACAGTTTGATTCGACAAACGGTTATCATTATGTTTTTTCACCAATTTATGTCTCTCACCAAGAGTGCATTACGTAAAATATTAATAATTATTAATGTTCGTCCTAATCCAAGTGCTTATTTTCAAGGACCATCATTTTATCCTTTAAACAACTTTTTAAATCACCAGCAAAACCACACCATAAATAATTTCGTAAAAATAACTGACAGCGGTCATTTCTTGAGTAAAGGACAAAGGAACGAAAGTTTCTTGTAACGAATCAACAGTTGTTTAAATGCAGCTACCGTCCGTCATTGTTGGCAGGAGTCAACAGTGGCAACGGCAATTATGGATGAAAGGCAATAAGGCAATACAAAAGGCAAATAGTTGCTCGTCATGCAGTCGGGAGTCAAAAGCAAATATAGATTTTTTTTTATGTTCATTTTTGTGTTCAAGAAATGATGATTTTACGAAAAGACTTGTTTTTTCTAGTTTTAAAATTAAAAATCTTTTAGATCATATTACATTTTCTAGATAAAAAAAGAAAGTTTATTTGATGTTTTACAGAATTATTATTATTAATTCTCTAGAATTAATATTACAGTTTTGCTCAATGGATTTTATTTTTAAAATGTTTTGCAAGCGTTAAGCATAGCATATTAAATGTCTCATACATCCTGCGTATAAAGGGGTTTAAACATTATAATGTGGGTCATATCGATGATTCCGTTTCCTCCAGTATAATTTTTACAAGATCATTCGTAACACAGGAAGCTATAATCTGTTCTAACGCGAACCCCGGTTCCCTACAAAGATTTATTATTTTTTATACTATACCAAATGAATCGGCACATAAATTTCAACATCATAAACGTTCAGTCAAATATATTGCGCTATTTTGAATGTGAAAACAGTTTTATTTCTCAATTCCTTCTTTTGATTCCTTTCTGTTGCTCCGTCGTAAATTTTACGGCCGACACTGTACATGCGTACACATAAATCCCCGGCTGATTTCCGATCGAGAAAATTAAAACGCATTCAGCCAAAAACAAGAAATGTGCGAATTAACATTAAATGCGCGTGAAATGACAGGCGAAACATAAAAATTTCTCTTTTAAAATGCGCCTTTTGAGACCGTTCTCACCTTGGGCAGGTTCAGTTTATTGAGCGACTCGATTAAAGTGTGGCGAATCGGGCTGTTAAACTACTGACGTGATTGACGATACCAATGACTTATGTAATAAACTATATCTCAACAACAATGAACTTTAAGGTTCTAAATATAAAATTCAAATTGCTGAAGTACAACGAGCTGCGTAAGGTCTTTTCGGATTTGTAGGTGTCGTGCCGCTTGGGTGAGCATTTTGTACGTTGATTGGCATTTTGCCGCGCGAAAAGCAACACCTTTGCGGCCATGACATGTCGTCTGATTGATTGTATAATTAATTTTGTTTTAAATTCAAAACGCCAAGCAATACGTGTCAGCTGTATGAGCTGTCAATTAATTTGACAGTTCTTGATGAAGGTAACCCATAACGAGGTGTTTTGTAAGCTCCGCTTTTTTGTGGTTAGTCATTAAAACTAGTTGTCTTGCTTTTAAAGGATAAGTTGACAGGTATAAAGTGCGAATGTTTGTTTCTGTGTTTTTTGTTTGCATCTAATTTGTTGTGTAACGAAATAATAAAATGTTCAAAGATTTGTGTGCCGCTAATAAATCTTTTGATAAAACATTTTTCCGCTAGTCGCCTGACGTAATGTTGCGCTTGGATAAATATTCTTAGTTATTTTGTTTTATTTTGAAACACCAGTTTTTTGTTCATTGACAATTCATTTATGAATCAGTCTTTTAGGAATTTTCTTTCAGAATCGTCAAAAAATTTTAATTACATAGCAACGTGCAGATTTCCACCGCAACATTTTTACACCAACATCAAGCTAAAGCTAAAATCCACAAACTGCAATATCAACAACCAAAGTCAAAGTCAAAGTCAAAGTCAAAATCGTTTATTGAAAATAGGCTAGATTCTAGCACTTTTTCACGTCAAAAAATACAAAATTACAGCACCCCCAAAACGCCCCCCTTTCACCACTTCCTAGTGTTATGGCTGGGAAGAAGAAGTGGTGAAGAACAAACTTCCCAGCAACACAGCTGTCTATTACAATTTAATTATAATTAAATTACAATTATACAATTCAATATTAGTCGCAAAATATATATATATAAAAAAAAACACTTGTTGTCCACTTCAGAGCTGCCATCTGCGTGTATCTGTGAAATAATCATTAATGTTATAATAAGCCTTTTTAATCAGTATATCCTTAATTTTGATTTTAAAAGAACTGTCCGTTAGTTCTAACAAATGAACTGGGATTCTATTATAAATGCGTATACAAAGGCCCACAAACGAACCGTGCACTTTATGCAATCGATAGTTGGATGCGGTTAATTTATGTTTATTTCTAGTGTTGAAATTGTGCACGTCACTCTTTTACTAAATAACTCTATGTTTTGCCTTACATATATTATATTGGCATAAATATATTGAGACGCCACAGTCAGAACACCAATATCCTTAAACCTTTCCCTTAGGGAGACTCTAGTACCTAGTCGGTATATAGCACGGATAGCACGCTTCTGTAACACGAAGACATTTTCTATGTCGGCAGCATTGCCCCACATAAGAATTCCGTAAGACATAACACTGTGGAAATAACTGAAGTACACTAAACGCGCCGTGGCTACATCGGTGAGAGCTCTTACCTTTCTGACAGCGTACGCAGCAGAGCTTAGTCTATTCGTGAGGCCAGTTATATGCTCACCCCATTGAATTTTGGAGTCTACAGTTATTCCTAGAAAAGTGGTAGCTTGGACCGTTTCAATTTCCTCGTTGTTTAAAACTACACTGGGGCCGAGATTTTTCACGTTTGGCAAAGCAAATTTTATACATTTGGTTTTCTTCGCATTCAAAACCAAATTATTGGCTGTGAACCAGTGCGTTACTAACGACAGACACGAATTCACGTCATCAAAATCTACTCTATTCCTATCAACTTTAAAAATTAGAGACGTGTCATCAGCAAACAATACTACATCACACAATGATTTTAAATAATATGGCAAGTCATTAATGTACACAAGAAATAAAAATGGCCCTAGAATCGAGCCTTGCGGTACGCCCAAACAAACGGGTAGATTGGAAGATTTGACACCATTAACGTCAACACATTGCATTCTGCCGCTTAAATATGAGCTAATAACACTAAGTGCGCTATCTCTAATGCCATAGTACTTAAGCTTCTGAGTAAGCGTTTCATGTTGGACGCAGTCAAACGCCTTAGAAAGATCACAAAACACCCCAATTGCATTCTGCGACTTCTCCCACGCGGTATAAATGTGCTTCAGTAGAGCAACTCCGGCATCCGTTGTTGAGCGACCCTTAGTGAAACCATATTGTTCCGCATGTAAAATATTATGTACATTGAAATGGCGCAGTAGCTGATTTAAAATGATTTTTCATAAATTTTGCTTAACGCGGGTAAAATTGAAATCGGCCTAAAGTTGCCTAGGTCATTCTTGCTCCCTGATTTAAAGAGTGGTATAACCTTACTGTATTTCATAAGTTCCGGAAAGGTACCTGAGTCAATACACTCATTAAATATACTAGCCAAATAGGGTGCAATATCGACAATAATACAGTCTATAACTTTTACAGAGATACCCCACAAGTCACCTGTCTTTTGAATTTAATGACTTGAAGGTTCTAACTATATCATGAGGTGTAATATAACTAAAAGTAAATGTGGCTTCACATTGGCTAACACTACTTCGTAAAAATTTTTCGGCGTTGGTGGTAGAGGAGTCTAAGTCGCTAGTGGTCTTTATTGCAATATTAGAAAAGAAGGTATTAAATTCTCTAGCTACATCCGAATCTTTCTCATAAACTTGATCCTCATCAACGATTTTGTATCGAGTATCACGCTGTTTATTTTTCCAGTCTCACTATTAATAATATTCCACGTAGCTTTAATTACACTATTACTGTTCTTGATTTTATTACTAAAATACATCGATTTTGCCGCATGACAGACTTTTTTAAACAATTTGGAATAATTTCTAACAAATGTAATAAAATTTTCATCAAATTTATAATTTTTCATTTCATACAGCTCATACAACTTAGCTCTACTCTTGTAAATGCCGGGGGTAGCCCACTCATTGAAATTAGCCGTTTCTTTTATTACGAAAGTTTTGGTTTTAAAACTAGAATTAAATTCATATTTAATGATATCGAACAGAGCTCCGTACATTAAATGGGGATTGTCATTATCTAATATCTCATAGCCTAGTTTTGCAATTATATTATTTTTGAAAGTATTAAAACGACTGGTTGTTAAGGGGCGACATGTTATTTCCCGTTTGATTTTATGCTGTCTATCAGGAAACCGTGCCAGTTGACCACGGTGATCGGAAGGAAGGCCATTGGTAATCAGAGTCTCCGTGGCGGTACAATTACTAAATATATTATCTAAACAGGTTGACGAGGTTGCCGTAATTCTTGTTGGTTCTAGAAATAAATTAAACAAGTTGAAAGATTTAAATAAGTTAAGCAACCTTATAGTTAAGGGAGATGATTCTAAAATATTAACATTGAAATCACCGCAAACTAAAAGTGTTTTACTACTTGAATTTAGTTTAGAAAGGGAATTTTCCATTACCGATTCAAAGATGTTAAAATCCCCAGAAGGAGGCCTGTACACACAAATTATAACAAACCGCTCCAGTTCAACACATGACAGTTCTATGTTGCGCTCCACTGATAATTTAACTATATCCAAACGTTCTTTACACTTTATATTATTAGACACAATTATAAGAGAGCCACCATGGATGGCTTCCTTTCTAACAAACGCACTTTGTACTGTGTAATTACAATTATTAAGGAATATTATTTCAGAATTTCTGTGCCAGTGCTCAGTTATGCACATTACTTGTACCATATAATGCTCAATAAATAAACTTAATTCTAAATCCTTGCCGGAAAGGCCCTGAATGTTTTGATGTACAACATTCAGTTGATGTGGCCCACCCTTTGTCGCACCATGTAGTTTAAACTATCAACCAACAGCTACTTCCACAAATATTCCTTAGCAAATAAACAAAGGCCGCATGATGAATGGTTTCGCCCGCCATACATCATCCCGCCGCGATTGCCACTAATGATGAATAATTAGCACCGTTTGTCTCACCACACTCCCTTTGTGTAGCCACAATGCTTCGTCTGACGTCTACCAGTTATTGTATTACAGTGACATTAATATCTCATCTTTGTTGCACTGGTTTTGGAGGAATTTCATCTCATACGTCACTTGTATCTTCAACAATTTCATCATAGTCTTCTTTAACTTCGAAAGTAGTTGTAGGTGTGATTTCAGGTTTATAAGCAACGTATTTTATGTACAAGAGCCGGGATATCGTCACGTCATTAAATCTGGTTTCGCCCTCATAGGCTATCGCTTAGCAAGTTGCTGCTACTTAGCCTTAAGTTCAGCGGTAATTTATTGCTTGCGGTTTCAAGACAAGTACATAAATCTTGCGAGTTCGACTTAACTGCAAAAAGAACTAGAGTGGTGACAGTTTTGGTTTTGAAATGTTTGAAGTGGGGTTTGAGGAACTGAATATTAACTTATTCTAGAGATTACATAATTTTGTTACTATAGATGATGATGATATGATTGATGTATCTGGCATAGTCATACATATGACCTTACTTTTACTGCTTTAAGAATACTTGCTACACCCTAAACCCACAAAGACCGCAATATTTCATTTCCCTTGAAATCGGCCACAATAACCATCCATCTCTGGTTACGAATCGTAAATATACTTTATAATCCATTGAAAGCCAATGAAGTTGAAACGTCGGCTACAAACAAGAAGAGGTTTCACAATCAATCGTGGACAATAAACGGTGTTCACCTCAGCAGTGCATAAAAGTACTATTCATTACCATCCATCAACTATGACGAACGACCTCTGAATGGATTGTGGACTTTGGTCTAAGTTATGAGCACTTGGCGGCAAGTAATTGGTTAAAGATATTTTAAAATTGTTTCAGAGCTTTGATAGGCCTGGTTGTCACACTTTCTGCCTTCAGACAACTCTGGTCTTTTAAAGATGCATAAATGACAGATGGAACCCACTGTTTTAAATGATTTTGGTGAAACGGAGAATCTCGTTATAAATAGATGGTCAATCATTCAGACAGGTCTGCAGATAAGCAAGTCCTTAATTTTACGAGTGACTGTTACTTAATCATGAGCCTCGTAAGAATCTAGGATTCCAGTCTAATAAGAAGAAAAAACACTCTTACTTTTAAGTACATCCAAACTCGTTTACGTAAAAGACGATATAGGTTGATGAATTGGTACCTTACCTGTCAAAACATAATAAATTATAAAGATAAGTAAGTCTTTGCTTGATAGTATTATAATCTGTTTACACATGACCGGGAATTCCAAGATTAGTTTTTTCATTTTCGATATAATTTTTATCATTAATTAGTGATGTTTTATAATCTGTATCTGTATCATAATCGATTGCTGTCAAGTTAGGTCCAATATCGATGATGGCATCATTTAAATTAAATATAGAACGAATAAAACAGTGCCTACAAACAACGATTTCTACGGTTCTGTGGATGAGTTTTGTTTCATTCTACCCAAGATGTAAGCGTTTGTTAATTGCCGATATCTTGAGGTTTTTAGACAGTCGCTACAGCTAGTAACTCAGGCCGATTCGCCTCTCATTTTTCCACTCCCTTCGATCTAGCCTCGGCTTGTTTATCTACACAATACCTCCGACAATTTGTCTTCGTCGTTTCTAAATATCCCTCATTGTCTTTGAGTAATTTTGTTAATAAATTCTACCAGTCAAAACCCTCAAGCGTTTCTTGAGCAATTTTCTTTTGTTTATCGAATATTCTCAGACGGAATGATTTATGTTCTCCCGTTCTTTTTATATCAACATCTAGTACTGACGTGTATTAATTAATAAATCTCCCTGAATTATTGCGTTGTTTAATGCAAATAAATATTATAGTGTATTGAAGTTTTATTACGTTTATTTCTGGATGCTTTTTTGCTAAGCTCAGGATTGTACGTTTTATTTTATGTAGATTTTAATCTGACAGATGATTGGATCGATCGCGCTTTCGGTTCCTTTTTGTTTTTGATGACATTTGTGATTAAGACTTTGGACCATAGCGTATTAGAATAGAATTAAGATTTTATCAGCGATGAAAATTAATTGTATTATTATATTGTTACTTTAACGTCTCGTTTTACTTCAAACATCAAATTGTTTAATTTATTTTTTAATATTATTAGTTAATACAGTTATACATCGAATATTTATGCAATTTTCTGTAATGAATGCAACATACAAAATACAAATACAAATACAAAATACAAAAATCTTTATTTCTTTTACAAAATTTTCTTCTTATAATTAGTTGCTGGCATGTAAATATGCCTGTGTCAGGAGGCTCCGCTCATCCTTAACAAACCAAAAACATAGCAAGAGATATGAAAACATATGTTTTGTATTTTAATTATTTAGTGGGTAAGTATTTATTTATTTTAGCCTAAGGTATATATGTCACCGTAAGATTACAAACATCGTTAGACTACAATCTATCTCGAGAGACTGTAAACTGTCGAACCATTGTGAACCGCAACATCTGATTGCAATTTAACGCATTATTTTTCGCTATATTATAATCTATCGATGAGAAATTGTCAAATTGTCAAATTGTGTTGATATTTTTAAGTTCTAACACAAATTTTAAACATAATATTTTAAATTATCCATTTATCATATCTCTAATGTTCTATTGACGTAAGCCCCAGGGTTTCTGACATGGTCAGAGATTATGACAAGCTTAAAAAGTCACCTATCATATAAACTTTATTAATTTATAATATGAAAACGGTCACGCTAAGTAGGAACTAATAAACTTTGAATAAATTATGTAAATAAATATTAATAACAATAAAATCTACACAATTTTGGAAATATTTATTGAAATGTAGAAACGATTCTGTGATTTCAATCTGTTTTAGGATATTTAATTTTTAAATCATATCTAAATCTTAATTTCTGTTGCGATATTGATCTTAAAATCGATAAAAAATAAATTTACTAAACATATTTTTTATGTAAGAGGAAAGAAATTCAGGTCATTTGGACAAATATTATCACTATCATCTATGATTATGTATCTTTGGCCTTAATCTGTTATTTTATTGGATATTTTGCAAAATGTTTGTCTACATATTTAATTAATATTAGTAACATGTACATAACGTATTACTTTACTCAAATTAGTATCTATAAACACGTTATTTATCCCATGGGCTTGTAGGTAAAAGATATATCATTAAATCTGCAAATAATCCAATAGATAATTTATTAAAATCCAAAATAAAATCCATTAAGTATAATACCATCAATAATTCATTTCATAGAAAGACACCCGCCCAACTCTTTTATAGCAGACATCTAAAAAACTGACCATAAAATATTATAAGTGATTGCCAGCACTCGATGACACAGCATACTCACAAACAACTTATAATCAACACGATGACTGTAGAAATCTTCTTACACCGAAGTAATGAGACTACCGATTATGATTAACACCGAATAGGGGCCCATAATGAATAAGTAGATGATATTCAAGATCTGGCCCAAGACCGGCGCCGCAGTAAATGTTGATGTACAAAATATTGTGAAAGCTCCCAACGAGCTAAAACATACTCTAGATCAAGGTACTAGAGGCTTCGATGAAGGTATTGGTAAAGTTGTCCGCGTGTAAGCGAAGCGGACAGCCGTCAATCAGACGGTAAAAACCGGTAGCCGTCGAGTCAGACATTACGGGCTAACAAATGGCGTGGAGTGGTTATTACGTCGGTATATTATTTCCGTAATGCGACGTGATTTAGAGATAGTGATTGATTTGTGCGGCTCGCTTTTGATTGCTTCCGTTGTTACAGACAGTTATCTTGGAATTAGATTTGCATGACAGATAAAGTAAGGTCAAGATATGAATATTTTTATTCTTTTCAATTATCTCGTATCACGATATGGTTATATTATAAAACACAGTATCTTTAATAAAAATCTTTATAGCAGTTTTATGATCAACAGCTTGCAAATTATGTATATAATCTAGCATTTAAATTCTTAAGAAAATGAAGAAAATCTTGAGGAAAAAGATGAAGATAATAAGGCAATTGAAACAGTAGCTGACACCACTCTCCATACGTCAGTAGTCGAACATTTTTATCCCGATGCAACCGACGACTTGACAGGCCGAGGATTATACAACGCACCACAAAAACAAAAAGTTCCCAAATAAATTGCTGTGGAAGGCAAACAAAAAATCTTTAAGATAGAATAACAATAACATAGATAGGCTTCCATAGAATGAAAATAATACGAACACAACATCAAACACATTTTAAGCGGCGTTAACTTTAGAAGGTTATACCGTCTTAAGTTCTTGTTAGAAATTAATGGACGCTTCAAGATTAATATCTCCAGCCGATATCTACACGTAAGTAATTTTTAAATATGGATTTACAAGAAAGATACGACCGAGTTGAATAACATATTGATAAAATTAGTTAACAATCTGTACTTGTACAACCTTGACAACGACATGTAGCGGCACAGTTGAACTCCGATTGTAATCGGAGACCCAATTGAAAAGATTTCAATTGACATTAACTGATAGAGGAGCTATCAATTAGAACTGATTTTGATAACAATCGACCCAATGGTTGAGCTACAGCGGTTCGAAACATAAATCCTAATGACGATAAACAGTATTTTTGAGTAACATCTTAAAATCTTATAATGTATTACCTCACAAATCAATTAGTTTCAATAGACTGTCGGCTGGACAATAAGTGATTAATGTAAGCGACGAGGAAGGTTAACCTCAGCTCGTCGTATGATTTATAACAATTTGTTTGTATTTAATAATACTCGTTGGTTCAATGTCGAAATTTACATTTTTATTATTGATTGCGATGTTTGTTTTTGTGTCCCTCATAACAATAAACATCTGACAAGTGTTTGTATCATAATTATTGATGTTGTTTCAATCAATTATTTATACAAGTATAATGTTAAATTAAGATTTCGGAAGCATAATGTGAATATAGATATACCTAAATGATAATGCGGTTTTATGAAAACTTCTAAATAGACTGCAGCTAAGAAGCTAATCGTATTTCATATTTTTTGCAACCAAACTTATTATTTAAGAACTCAAACTACTCTATTAGCTCTTGTCAGGTCAGCGTCTAATCCATCATCCATGAAAACTGTTTCAACTCTTTTTTTCAAAATTGCTTTTTTACAAAGCTAAATCTCATCGTCAAAAACACAATTTTGTTTCAAGACACTCTTCTAAAATCGTTTTCCTACAACTTTATTTGGTAGGAAACTTAAATCGAAATAATGGTGGTACTGAAACGCTAGTGGCAAGCATATCAGTTTTCAAGCATATCAGGTATCATTTGAATTCTAGTCTGACTGCGTTCAGATAGTCAATTGATATCTGACAAACGTCCATCTGGGTTCCGATGCAAATTCCAAAAGCTAACACTATCAAACAAAAACGAACCTTAAGCTTGTGTATGAAAGTGCAAATTCGTGTGAAAATATTTCAGATTCGCTGAAGCATGGTAAAGAGACTTTACAGATTTATAACAACGGTATAATTGTTTGTCTATTTGAAATAGTGCTTTGTTGATTATGTAACATTATTTTAGATAGACTGACATAATGTTTTATTGACTGTTACGAACTTAAAAATAAGATAAAGTATCCTATTACTTAAGAATAAAGATGTTTATCTTTTTACTTGATCAGTAAAAAAAGATAAGAAAATGCTTATTTACGTAAAATTTTTACTAGCACTTAAGGAGGAACTTGAAAACATAAAAAAAAACAGTAAAGTTATTATTTAATTATTGATTAATCATGGTCTTTGTTATAATAATAATTCAAGAAATTATTTTTGTATATCAATAATGTTTATATAAATAAATACATAATTTTATGCTACCTACGGCGATAAACTATCATTTTAGGATATCTAAGATAAGTGTTTAAGAGTTAATAAAATCCAAAAAGATATTCCGATACCGGGAATCGAACCCGAGCCTCCTGGGTGAGAGCCAGGTATCCTAGCCACTAGACCATATCGGATGTTGAAAGTAATGTCAAAAGTACAGTTTAAATTCTTTGTCTGTGGTTATTCTTAGAAACCTTGAAATCATGATAATATTTTATTGATTTTTCCTTATTTGGCAAGAGTTTTGATGTCACAGTCGATAATATTATAATCAGTCTGAAATGCATGCAAATTAAAGCAGGTGATTCGTTCGCATTCATCTCCATTCTATTTCATCTTATTTGAAAAGTCATGTCTATCTTACCGTAATGAACTCAGACAAATCCGAATTTCAAAATCGGAATCGCAACAAAAACCGAAATAGAATTTATTTGAATAAAATCGACATTCCAAATTCAAACCCGAACCGCCATTCCACTTTGTTAATACGCGACTTATTATATGGTAAACAGTGCCATTAGCATGTCTCGGTGCACTGCATACCTGTCGCCGAGGGCTGTCGATCAACGTCAGTCAATCGTCGGCAGCCGACTGTGGCCGACGACGCCCGACATTTGCCGACATCCCACGATCTACTATCCCGATGTTATCCCTTCAGAGCTTTGTCTCTCCTTAAACGGCAGCTGCATTCAATAGCTTTTGTTGATGAGAGACAATAACTTCGTTTTTTCTCAAACAAACCTGATGTAAAAGGTATTAATTATCATAAATGTAAGGGTTTGTGATGTAAATAGTTTTAAAGGTAATATTAGATGTGGACATGCTTTGGTCAAATAATGAGACCTTTTTGTAGACGATTGTATTTTTTCTAGGGGTAGAGTAATTTGAGCCACTGTGGTGTGGAATTTTCTTGTATGAAATAATGCCGGTATTATTATAGTGTATAAATTAAACAGTAGCAGTGGTAAGGTCGAATGTAATAACTTTTGTAACCGGTAATTAGGGGCGCGTAGTTTACCTAATCAAGCGGCTACATTGTTTCAACGCTGTCATAATTATCATGAATACATGCTTATGAATTTGTAGTTATTAAAGGCAATTATTTTTGTAAAAAAGTGGATAATTTGCACTATAGCACGTATACCTCCGGATTCAGCCGTCAGTTTATCAAACAACGCGTCTAATCATGTAGTCACAAAAAATATAAATCCATTATTCGCACAGTTTTCGACGAAGTATTGTGTCAGTGGGTATTTTCACCGTGTCAAGGTAAATAATGATTTATTGGTAGCAGATTTCACCAGCTATTCTATTATGCATAATTCTTTTGTCCGCCTATTTAGTAGCCTTAAGTAGTTCGCAGAATTGCGTGAATCCTATACCAGGAAAAAAACCACAGAAAGATAGCAATAAAATTGTTGCATGTTTTTAAAAAAGATAATATATTTTAGCTTCTTCGTTTATTCTTCATCCAAATAAAAACGCCCAAAACTCTGAAAGACACATACATACATACATAGATCTACAGCAACAAATCAAATAAATAACAAAACACTACTCAATTAATCAAGGTGTCAATTTATTCATAATTCAAACATTAAAAAGGTTCGAAGTGATTACATAATTACTGCGTGTGGGCAACACAGACCTTGTCATGAATTGATCACGATTTGTCAAGTTTGAGTGCATTGTCACGCCTGCGCCCTTTGTGAACGCTTTGACAAGATTGACACGATGCTTAATAGATTTGTACGGCGGATGTAAGGTCGATGGAGTAAATGTGGCGAAAATTTTGTGAGGGTTATTTATGAAGTTATCCGGTTTTGCAAGTATCTGAAATATTATGAAGGGATTGCCAAAATGGCAATTGGTGACTTGATCATAAAACCTACGAATACCAAAAAAAAGGCAAGTAAAATATAAAACTGTAAAATCATTTCAAAAGAAACCATTTAAACAAATTAACACACATAAAATACGTGTCCTAAAATAACAAGGACCTAATAAATAACCTCGCACTATTCATTCTTCAACACAAAATCCAAATATGCCTCGTAAAACCCGGTACAGGCACAAACAAAATCGTTTAGCAATTCACACGTGCACAGTGGGCCGCAACCAAAAAAACTCCAGTCAAAAAAATATTAAATTTATTCTGTTGCCGTGTACGATCGCGTATATCAAGTGCCTGGGTCGCACAGTGCGACAACATAGGGTTGTGTAGCCAGAAACTGACATCTGACGGCTGTCATAACACTGTCACACACACGTCGGATTTCGATTTTATCGAGTATTATACAGTATTCAATGTTATTCTATGATTACCATTAAGTTCACAGTTTATTGTGAAGTGTTTTTGTATGGGAGGAGTAAATTAGGTGGCCGTCGAGGGTAATATTTTTATTAACATTATTTTTGCGGGTTACGCCCATGTGTAGAGTTATAAACTCATTCCTAAAAAAACAATAAATTTACCAACTCACATTTGGATTGTCCATCGCATTTTCAATAACTATTTAGTTACGATATTATTTCAATACGTTTCATGAGTTCTATGTTACTAAGGATTTAACTTGTACGTGTTACCGCTGAAATAAAATAAATCCTTTTTGTTTTTTTCAATATAAGCCAAGGCTAATTCGGTAACCCTGCCGGCCGCTGACTTTGTATGCAATACATATCGTTGCAGCGTACGCGAATTTATGTTCTATGCTTTTGTTTCTACGAAGCACTGGGCTGCACAGTGGGTGGCCCATTGTCAGGTGTTTGCTTGATAACTTTATGTCGCTCCGTGTTATGACAGAGAATGGATTTTATTCAGTATTTATGTGATAGGTTCATATCAAGGTAATCTGTTTTTTTGGGTATGAAAATAAAAATAACGACCCGTCTCCAAATAAGATAACATCTGATCATTCTGAAAAGTTTCCAAGAAAAATAAACGATTATACGTTTTCTTAAGTAAACAGGATGTATTTAGTTAACAGGGAGCAAATGAATTCGTAGGAAGTCAAGATGAATATCTTTGTACGATATTATCAACGGAATGAATAGCTACTTAACATATTAACGAAGTCCTACAGTTACTCTATTAAAGAATATTCTCAGAACGTTCACAATATACGCACAGCGATGAAGTAACCAGTTAAACTGCATTATACTCGTAATCTGACACGTCGAAGGGACAATCAGGAATTAAGTTTAGCGAGAACCGCACATTGTGTTGTCGAATAGAGTCTGTATTCAATTACGACGTGAATTAAACCCACGGCGTTGGGCGCACTCCAGCTAATCTCACAGCCAACAATAGCCCGATTTATACTAAACCCCATTGTCACCGCCAACAAAGATCTTGTCAATTATAATCTCCACGAAATCTTTCATCGCCGACCCGTCAAACGGTAGCGCACGGTGAGCCAACTGCCACGGAACTCTGGCCAAAAAAACTTTTTAATAAATTATTTGCAAAACTTGTTTGGAACCCTTCTCAAAGGGCGGCGAGGAAGCGAAACCGATTGCTCGTGACGTGACGGCCTTTGTGACCGTCGAGTATTATGTTGTCAAAATACACGGGGATTTTGTTATTATTTTTGTGTTTGCGAGCACACTTAGCACCCTTTTGTGTTGCGCAGACCTTCTCGGAAGAGGGGATGTGTGAGCTATAAACCAAGCGTCGTAACTCCAATCTTTCCATGAAAGCGGTCCATGTGAATGGAATAGTAATAACGCATCGGCTAAGCGGTTCACGAAAACAATACATAATCTCTTATTATCTCGAAGCGCTTAAAGAATGATGATACGAAATACTAAAACGTACGTCTAAAAAGGGCTGGGAAATCACATTTCGTATGTTCACCGACGTGCCCTTAAAAAGTTAATAACATTTTTGTGTACGAAGATGTCGGCTCGAGTTACGCGATCTGTGCCAAGTGTAACTGCCAAATTACACCATCACAACACATAAACACGCCTGGCTGAGCCCGCTTTTTGTCACGTCACACGTATGGGAGTCTCCTTGATATTTATTCAAATTATTATTCCTCGTCGCCCTCTTGTTATGTTCCGAATGAATTTTTCATGCACACGTCGCCCCGAGCCTCGGTAATTTCACTTTGAGTTTGCTCCACGCCAACGAAAATGAGTTTATTTATGTTGATATTTTTTTCCAACACGTCTACGGTTTAATGACATTGGGCGTTGCGCCGCAGCCTTCGAGATATTGGACGTGTAAATATTTAAGCACGATAATTTGTTCATAAAACACATTTTGCCTTCAATGTCGAGTTTATGAGTTTTGTATTTTTGTTTTAGCAAGTTAGGATCTTTTGGTTTAATCGGCTGTAAGCTGCAGTTTGTGTGTTTATATAAATAAATCTGAGTTGAATAAAAAATGGAGAGATTTAATTTATGATCTCACTTGTCGTCCCTCTATCAAATAGAGTACCCGCACTATAATTATTCACGTGACAAAATTATCAGTACTACAGGTAGTTTTTTAGCCAAATAAGTAGATGGTTAACCATTTTTCCTATGTTCGTTATCTAACTAGTTCTATCAGGACACACCCAGAAATAAATACTATAAGACCTTAGAATTTACATAGCACCAAGGTTCAACTGAACAAACTCATCAACGTTATCAGACATGACAAAGCCACCGCAGTCGTTGTTACCTAAAATATTTTATAATCCAACTGCAGCCCTGAGTAGCCTCTAATTCCTCTGCTATACCACTGTTTGCCGGGCCTTGATGATACGCTGATCCGTCATTAATCATTCTGCCAAAAGTACTTTCTTATGCCACGTCACGCCGCACCTCCACTTATCATCATCCAGCTCGAAATGTATTTCTTCTACCACACGTTTGATAGTTTCATTTTATACGCCATCCATTGCACTTTTTGTATCATATTTCTTTTCAACGCTACTATCAAAACCCTCAGTGTGAAAAGCCTCAACATGTTCAGCAGCAAACAACAATTTGTCTAGGTCTCCGGCAATGGATTCACAGCAATAAATTTCGACGAGTCTGTTGACACACGACACATAATATTTGCTAACATTATTTCAGGACAAACAGAGTTGTCACTGAACAAATTTGTGGTGTTTTATTCCGATAGCGTTGTTTAATTAAATTATGTGCGGTGCGATTAAATTATTTGTTTAAAGCTAATGGAGTTCGGGTATTTGTTTAACTTGATAGCGCTCTTGTTTGTGTTTGATAACGCGGAATTTATTTGGGACAGAAATAAGGAACAACTTGAGAATTCTTCCGTATTTTTTATAGCTGAAATTTGTAATATCCGATAATAGTCATGAAGAAAATGAATCATGGTTATTACATGCACATAAAATATAAATAAATGACCAGTCATTACGCCGACAACTTCATCCGAAAAAGTATTTATGTCGATGTGAAAACTTCGATGAGCTCTCACTTAATTACACAACATTATAATAGCCATTTCATAATATTTTATGTCAGTATAAATTACACGTGATTTGTTTGATGGAATAATGATGATGAGGAATAATAAAATGTACTCAAATGTTGATAGCAATTTATCTTATGATTCTTAACTCTATCAAATTGATGTGAGTAAAAAACTACACGGCATGCATGTCAAAGTCACGTGTGAACTCACGAAGCTAAAGCCAGTAACACATTTAGAACATAAACATGTCACGGTGCACGAGCATTACGGAGCGACCATTTTTTAGAACTCATTCGTTATTATTAGCGTAAGTCGTAATGTCTGTCATTTTAGTGTTACCGTCTATCTGAGACCTCCCATAAACCACCCCCTTAATCTAAATATCGCTCTTTTATCTGTCTTTAACAATTTCGTAAACTCTCACTAAACCGTAGCTGGAATATAAATTACATCGATGCAACGTCCAATTTGCCTATATCGGGATTACCTGCTGTTTTATTATCGACCTTATGTCTTGCAGCATAGAGATGATCATCATCTTGGCTGCGAGTTTCTGAATTCTAAATACAAATTGGTAAAACTGGTAGAATACATCGTCTCAAATTGCCCCCTGCCAATAAAAAAGGGGAATGAACCACAGGGCTGAATTTTGTTTATCGCTATCTTTATGGTGGGCACAGTTTATTTATACTGTATTCATGCGTGTACGACATGTAATATAATACGTTTTGAAATAAACGAAGAGTTAAGGGCGAGTTACATTTGGGTATTGATGTGTTAAGGATGTCTTCAATTCTTTAAATTGAATAAATTATATCCGTCGTTGAGAACTCAGCTCCACTGAACGGTCGTATTATTCTTTTGAGTGCAAACTTGTGTGTAATGCTGACACAATTAATCGTTGTTATGGTAATGATGCACTTCAATATAAAAATATACCATTTATACATTAAATATAATGTAATTTATTATGAAAGACCCTGAGAATTGACGACAGCAGATAGATATAACAATAACTAAAAATTATGTAATGTTTAATAGAAGAATACCTGAATGTAATACTTTAGCTTCATTCTCAAAGCTTTTACTTGTTCTTCTATTTAAAATCTTAAGCCGTACAACTGTCCTGATTGAATAATCCGAATTGTGAGATCAAAATTAGATAAAATCCCTTATTCCATTTCAAGTATAGCCTATTGTTCTAATCGTCGAGACAACCGATTAAGTTTTGTCATCCTTCGAAACAGATAAGATTCAAAATCCGAGCACAATTTTCATTTCAAATAACAGGGATTAGATAAGAAAGCATAAAGACAAAGAATCTGGATTAAAAGAGACTCGTTCCACTTATCTAGGATTATAGATTATGAATTAACGTTTATCAGTTAATTTGGTTTAGCTGTTTTAGTTTGTTTAAACTGTGAGATCATCTTTGTTTCTTACAATTTTGGAATCAATGAAGATACAGTTTTCTGTGTAGTCCTATCTTAAGTCCGTTTTATTAATAATTTTAAGATTGTCTGCATCTTTGTTTCTAAATTCATTAATATGTATTCCTGTAAATTCTTAAATTGTAGCTTCTTTCCATTGAGCTGGAAGACATTACTTAATAAAGTTGCTATTAACTATGCCTTCACCTTTTTTCATAAAGAAGACCCTTTCAATGCTTCCACAATTATTTTTTTTGTCACCCCTTTCGTATGTTTTATACTTAAAACAGTTTTATTACGAAAATCGTGAACTGCATCGTCTTTTTACAATGTTTCGTCTGCATTTAGAGGTTGCCAGTTTATTACAAAGTTCTATACAAATAACATAGCCTGTGTGTCGGTTGATGGTAAAATATAAGTTTGTCAATGCATTTCTGAGAATGTGTAAAAGTAGTTATTTATTATGCGCATACGGTTCGTTCGGTCGTGTTTACATATTTTAATGTTTTGTTACGCGTTTGATACTGGTGTTTCTGTTATAATAGTGAAATATTTATTCAGTTAACGATTTCGTTTTATATTTATCCGTCTGTGGGGTCCCGTGTTTAAAATTTTATGTTTTCACCGTTTATAAAGTCGTGGTGTTTAAATTATATTTAGTATAGGGACGGATATGCGGAGTTGCTTTCGAATCTGAACATTCATCATTATTTTTTGTAAACTATTCCTCCTAGCTATTTGTTTATATTAGAAACTTCCATAAAACTTAACTTGTAGAATATTCTTAACTTAACTTGTAATTTTTACCTCCATATAACTGTATTCAAAAAATGTGCACTTTCTCCAACAAAGCAAACATACCTACTTAAATTTGCAAAAAAAAAAAATAACCTTGAGGCAAAATTGGCAACAATTATGCCATTTAAACCATTCTCGAGAGCCATAAACCATTGGGTTGTTTACCGTAGCGCCAGTCACAAACTTGCTAACAGCCCAAATCTTACAATACGTAATCATTACAACCGTAGTTAAAGTATTGTCTTGTCGCCTTTGAGATTCGCCGACTTTGGTGAGGCTTTGAAGTTAGCGATCGAAGATTTAGTAGAGGTTTTTAGAAAAAATGTTTCGAGAAAGATTGCTTGAAAGATCTTCGAAACAAAACTGACATGTGTAACGAAACTGTAAATATTGTAATGTCAAAAACTCACAATCATTTTGATGGTGTACTTAAGGATTTAACTTCCAACATTATTTACGTTTCATTCTTATTCATGCTATCAAAATTTAAACGTTAAATAGTAATTTGCTTTGCAATAAACATCGTGCCGCTATCTACGACAAATATTCTTTATTTACTTAGAACTGAAATAGCTTTAACATTATAAAGACCATAATTTAATGGCATGTTTATGATTGTGTTTTGTTTCTGTCATCACGTGAGGAACACTTCTTATTTACTTTGATATACGTAGTATAGGAAACGTGAATAACAGGGCCACCTGACGTAATTCTAACAAGCAAACAATATAACAATGGATTATTGATATTAAAGAAAATAATAAAAGTGTTGCAGAATATAAACCTAATCATCTTGTAGATGATGCAAAACATAACAAAGATGAAGCAACAGTTGATACAAATGATAATAATGTAGTGGCTTCTAATCAAGAAATCGCTCCCGCCTATGTCGGCGCTTCGCTCCTTTTACATCCCAACTTAACAAGTGTTACAAGGCAAGTTGCGCACAACGAAATTATTTACACCGCGCGGCGTTTCACAAAAGCTTGGCTGTTTATTGCCACCATAAATACTAATACAACTCAGGGAAAATTTATTTTACCTCACCTTTTATTTATAACTATAGTGCAGTGGCCCGGTTTTTCCGTGCGCCAGTTTTTTTTTTCCGATTTCGTAATCAAGGATCTCTTTCTTAACAATGAATGTATGAATGGGTGCAGTTTGTTGTAAATGTCCAAATATTGTGATTGTTTTATCCTTTGTTGTTGTTCTAGAATGTTGGTTAGCTTTATTGTCGGCATCGTTTGATTCTTTTGTTTTGGGGTTACCTTTGGCTATTGTAAATTCAGCGAAGTGGTCTTCTACGTATCTTCATTTCGGATTTTACACTTTCAAAGTTTTCTGTGATTGAGTAGCAGTTTACAAAACTTTATACACCATATTTATAAAGTAGAGTACATAGAATACGAAACGTGTTCTCCTGGTTGAAACAAATGACTCACCTACATTTGGTTCAATCCCTCAGCTGTTACTGTCTTCCATTAAGATAACATTCAAGTTTATGATCTCTATATCAACCTCACAAAATATCCCAATCTAAATATCTAGATAAGCTACAAATCTGCAGGCGTCGAAGATAATTATTGTAAATAACATTGATATATCTGGACCATTTTCAAGAAAACCGATACCTTTAGCATTTGTCTGTATTTAGTCATTGTTTACTATCTGATACTCTAAACTAGAATGTAGGTAAAGTCGAAGTTTATTGTACAGATAAAGGCAAAAGCAGACGTTTGAAATCTTTATCTTTAGTTCGTTTTAATGCACAGATAAGCGTTTACTGCGGCAATAAATATCGCAATTAGGGGTTGAAGGAACGAATTGTTTTATGACCGGCATAGTTCTTAACGACTTGCCTGTGGGAGGTCCCGGCTTGTATTTGGCGTAAAAATTTGGTGTATTACCATAATAATGGAGGAATGGAAGAAGAGTTCTTGCCGCTATTTATTGTAGTATAATATTTTCAGACATAAAATTATACCAGCCTATTTGAGCATCTCGTTTCGATACGATCAAATAGTAATTGATAAACCTAAATTGTATCTCTTACTACTATAACCCAATCCCACCCATCCAGTTAACTCTCAACAATACCAAACCAAAATCTAATTTCCATCTCACCTCCCATCAGACCATCAGCTCACACAATACCAAATTATCCACGTCTCTCACAATAATTCAAAAGCACTCTAGTGTATATCGATGACTCATTAACAGGTTCGTGATCATAACAAAACATCAAAGAGGATGAAACCGAAGCAGCCGTGTGGGACCCGTCAAGCTTTTTACACCGTTTGTAAACAGTAATTTGGTACTGACGGTTTGAACGAACGCTTTGATGTTGCCGCATCCGCTGCGTACAATGACTGTCTATCTGGAGGCACAGACGGTTATTTCACAGTAGAACAAGTTTTAGATCACTTTGTTAGTTAAGCGGATTTGTGTGCAATTTCATTTCTGACTGTTTCTGAGTTAGACAGATGTGGTTGTGAAAAAAAATGCATAATCTGTCTTTGGTTAAACTTGGAATCAAAAAGTTTTCCACTTCAACAAATGACACTATTTCGGTCTACGTCATTTCTGAAGTCAGAATCAGCTCATTGATTAATTTCTTTACTAATATCGAAAGATATAGTTTTATCTTTTTTATTTATTTGGATCATAACCATAAATTATTAAGTACTTATACAGCTTTGAATGACTCTACAGCCATGTTTCATCATATTGATAATCCTAGTCATAAAATAATATAAAAAATAACTTGAATTAGGATAAAAACAAGTTATGATAACCCAGTTAAGTATTTTCTTGGCCTTATTTTTAATTTATTGTCACATGATTGATAAAATATGTAATGTCCCAAAATAACTCTATCGATCAAGACATTTAGATTAGTATCTTTTATATTGCATTCAATAAAATTACAATTAATTTTATAATCATCATCACCTTATGATTGATAGGTAGGTAATCATTATCTATTTTTTAAATCGTATGAGCTAAATACCCCCGTTTCTATATTTTTTTCTAAACGCATAGGAGCTTTATCTGCATTTAATTCAAACTGTGAAGCTTTGTAAATGATTTTGATTTCTGTATGAACTTGTTCTTCTCCTCAAATGTTACTATGTTCGGTTTTCGGCTAGTTAACCGAACTTTTTCCGTCACGCCCAAACCTCTGTCGTCATAATTGGGCCTGTTTACACTCCGTTGCATTTCGGATATAATTGGGCCAGAAAATTGTTTTCAAAATCTCTTTAGTGGCCGATCGTGCATCTCATGTTTTATGTTCACGATTTTATTTGAAATTCTACAATGCTTGTTTGATAATTTGCGGTATGTTATGTTGAAAGATTCTTTCAATAAATCCTTTGTGATGCGATTTTTTTTCTTGTGTAATCTTCAACATAATGGCCTATTACATGCCAATGTGTGCTTGCTTACAAAACATCTGAGTGACGGTTTTAAATTATAAAAGAAGATGAGGTACTATTATGCTTCAAATTGGTTTTAACACATGTCATGTCATTTAACATGTAAAAAGTCTTTCAACAAATTGGGAATGACATAACATGCTGTCAATACAAATTCGTGAGCGTTACCTAAACGTTCTCATGAAGTGTGTAACACATGTCAAGAGGCCATTAGCGCGGCTCTAGTCCGCGACAAGCAAAGCCTAGCCGTAAGTTGTTCTCGCACAGCTCTCCTAAACAAACAGTCGAACGGCCGCGTGCCTAATTTATAGAACAACATCGGCCGACACCGGCCCGATCTCGCAATAAACATGTTTTTTGTTTCGCATGTCCGCGCACTGTCAAATATATTACAGCCCGCCGGGTTATTTACGACCTCTGTCGTCCGCCCATACGTTATACTTAGTATCTTTGTTTGGACACAATAAGCAATATTTCTAAAGGGCCCCGCCGCCGTCTCTCGCAGCTGTTGATATGGGTTCCCAAATTGACATATTTAATTTGATCGCAACGGAGGGTCCGAACTCGCCCGCTTGACAGGTTTTAGTGTCGGATTAACATTAACGTTATGGACTTAGCGATGTCGATAAACTGAAATATCGCCTTTTGTTACGCTCAATGTTTATCGATTTACATGTAAACGGCTAAAGTTAGCGCGTGTTGACACATCAAACGGTTTCACGGAAAGCTCCCATCTCGGGGAACAGATCAATTTTCCCTTTTGAACCGGCACCGATGCATCCCAGAACAAAGCGGGCTCGTAAAAGAGTAAGTAGTTTCGAATGTGTCAGCAGTAAAGTGCGATGACGCCGGCGAAAGAATGAAGCTGCGCCGTCGTCGGGGGCGTAATAAAAGTGGCGTGAAACAAAAAGCTGAGTTCGCGCTGGTGCGGGCGCTCGCTCAGGTAGAGAGGCACGCTCGCGGCGCCTCAAAGCGCGCCCGACATGGGTGGCGAGCCACCAACACCATCGCACGTCTCAATCCGCACCCGGCTGCCGACCATACCGCCTTTCCTTTTTCCCCTACCGCAATGCAGCTATGTGTCGTTTCCGCTTTATTTTTTATGGGCGAGCGCTGCAGCGGTGAGACATAGCGCGCTCCCTCTAATGTTGACTTGAGATATCGCCGTCCCTGTCCCGCGCCGGCGGGGTGAGGGGACCGCGGCACGTCGGCGGCTGGTGGGGTCCGGTCTCTCAGAGTTGACTCGACCGCCGCCACTGACGCACGCATTCTGCCTTGTTTTCCGCGTACCGGTGACATAGAGTAGATATTGCTAGAGCGTTTCGTGACCGCACTGTGAAGTTTACAAGTGATCGTAAAAGTTATCTCCCAAATGGTGGTGCTTGAAGACGGTGGAATGATGACTACTAATCCTAACCAATACTTACAACCTGATTATTTGACTCCTCTTCCGTCCTCTGTAAGTATAAATATTTTTTATTTATAAAAAAAATATTTTAATAAAAATGATTTGAATTATTTTTCCAGCTCTTGTATTTTTTTTTGCAATTGTACTTATTTTTGTTTTCTATTGTTGCAGTTGGATTCGAAGAAAAGCCCGCTTGCGCTTTTAGCGCAAACTTGTAGCCAGATTGGTGTTGACTCAGCGCCAAGCAAGCCTCTGCTGCCGCCGCTAGATAAGAAGAAAGTGAATAGTGTTAACAGTGATACAATGAGTCGTTCGTCTCCCACTAATACCGCGATCAAGCCTGACAAGCCGCGCTCCACGCCGGAGCACAACAAACACTTGGCGTTCAAGCCATATGAAACAAATGTTGTTACAAAGAAGCCTGAGGACAGGCCCTCGTCCAAAGCCAGTTCTGATAGCTCAGATGATAAGAAATCAGGAAAAAGCACGCCTGGCCGTAAATCTACGCCGCCAACCGCTGAAAATGGCAAAAGCAGCCCCGCAAATGAACCTAAATCTTCTCCCGCTGGCTCTTCCGGAACAAGCCCAATTATTCGGTCCGGATTGGAAGTTTTGGGTCACGGCAAAGACCACCTTGGCGCTTTCAAGAACATTCCTGGATTGTCCGGATTCAATCCACTAGCGGGACTCTGCTGCCCGCCGGGAATGGAACAACATGCTAACCCGGCGTTCAGACCACCTTATGCCGGTGCTCCGTTCAGTGCACATCACGCTGCTATGCTAGCGGCCGCCGCTGCATTCCCTGGATCTTCACCAAACCCATATCTTGGATATGCAAGAGTAAAGACCCCCGCCGGCGGTGAAACATTAGTGCCAGTTTGCAAGGACCCCTACTGCACTGGATGCCAATTCTCAGCTAACAACCACCATCTACTAATGAGCAATGGATCGTGTCCCGCTGGTTGTACACAATGCGAACACCAAAAGTACAACCTCGCCATGGCAATGGCTCTCTCCCAGCAAGGGGCCGCAGCCGGCGGTATGCCATACGCTCAACTAAGTCGTCCTTATGTTTGCAATTGGATTGTGGGTGAATCTTACTGCGGAAAGAGGTTCGGCAACTCTGAGGAGCTCCTGCAGCACCTGAGGAGCCACACGACGGATGGTTCTACACCTGCTTCTGTCGCTTCAACGCAGGCTTCTCTGCTAAACCCTCTGAACCCGCTGTTTACGACGGCCGGCTTGCGCAGCGCGTACCCGACGGCGCCGCTCAGTCCGCTGTCGGCCAGCCGGTACCATCCTTACTCAAAGGCTGGTCTGCCCGCCGGCCTGGGCGGCTCTCCATACGGTGCCTTCAACCCAGCGCTCGGCCCCTTCTACTCGCCCTACGCGATGTACGGCCAGCGCCTGGGCGCCGCAGCCGTGCACCAGTAAACCAAGTGAAGTGCAAACCTGGACTTATCGTCTATGTTGTATTGTCCAATTTTCTTCTGTGATATCGATAGACTATTCATGTTCTAAGGCGCGACCCGCCATGACAAATTTAGTGATTAGTGCAATTTAAGTATAGTAATTTATGATAAGTGGACACCCCGACGGCATGCGTCGAGTGACATTGATAACGGACTGTACAGCCAAATGTTTTGTGTAAATAATCTCTATGTTTAATATTAAATGAATTATTTCAAATATAATATCTACCTACCAATCATAAAACGTTTTTTCTTTAATTTTCTCGCACAAGCTCAGAACACAAACTAACGATTGACAAATGAACAAGACACGATTCGAATTTCCATATAAATTGAACACATACATACATCACACAGATTTATGAGCGAATAGAAAGTAAATAACGATAAATATCAAATGTTATAAATTTTATTACCAATCAACGTCGTTAGAGCGCTGCCATACGATCTTACGACGCAATAAACTAAGTCCATTGGTTAATTAATGTTCAAACAAACATTAGAGCCGTCAATCTGTAGAGTAAAACAAGACGGCAATCACGCGAGCACACCTCCCATAGCGAAAAAAGACCAACAAAATAATTTATTACATTGAAAATGTATAGCAAAGAGGTCGGCGGCATACACCGTCATTAATAATGAAACCGTGAGCTGTCAGCTTTAATGTCAAGTTTTTTTAATAAATGCTATTTTGATTAGGCTCACGTCATGTTGGAAATTCAACTGTCAAAAGGCGTAATTGGTCGGACGGGACGGGTAACATGAAACAGAGGCGACGCCAACTAAAAAAATAACTCGCGACCAGCGGACGGGTTAACGTTGTGTTTTTATTGAGATTAATTTTCACTTTCTCATCAAGTTTGATATTACAAACATCCTTTTAGAATATGTTAATACAAATTAGCTTTTTATTATATCATATAGGATGTTATAATATTAGGTACACTTTCATTTTGAACTATGGAACTATCAAATCAATTTACGTCAATGATTTTTGACTTTGCATATTCATTGAAAAAATCCCAAAATTATAAACAGTTTAAGTATTATGTTTTTTAATTATCGCTCATATTTTACGAGATTAAAATCTATATAAGCTGATTTAATTAATTCTCATTTCGTAACTTGAATTAAAATGCATGTCATTATTTACTCAGATTACTTTCCTTTCGAAAGATTAAAAAATAATTTACAGAAACTTTTATTTTAATTGATTAATCAGTAGTTACAAAACGACACACATACTTACTGATTAATAGTCGGTATTATAAATTCGGAAGCCATATATAAATGTCAGTTTGATTGAATTAGTATGTCAAACAATTTATAATCATTAAGAAAACGACATGATTCCTTAATTGGCGTATCAATAATTAATATTCCTAAGTTTTCGTTTATTTAAGTAGGACTTCAAACAGAATAAGTTTTGGAATTCTCTTCAAAATATTTCTCAGTAGCTTTGAGTGGAGACTAACTTATTTTTGACGACGCAAAGGGGCGATAAAAAAGAAAAAAGTTTTTCGGAAAACCATGGATTCTATGATGGATTGGATGAATTCTGCTCGCCCAATTAAGCAGAGACAGTGTGAATAACATAAATCAAATAAATTAAACCCAGAGCCGTATTGACACAGCCCATGAATATAAATCAGCTATTGCATTAGATACCAGTTTCATAATTAACTCCAACTATTTCAATTGATTGATACTGACGTTTATATCCGTTCTGATTTGATTTCATAAATCATTCGTATTGTAAAATATGTCGTTTAGATATGACACGACTTTGACATAGTTTGGTAGTGTCGGAGTTTGAGTACTAGTAGCGCCATCTCTTAGCAGAGGTTGGAACTAATGGTTGAAGGAAAAGTTTTTGTCGCGATTTCTTGGTGATTAATCTGTGCTGCGGTCAGGTTGTGTCTTGAGGATCAATCTTTTAGTCTTTGTTAGGTGTTACTAAGTTTTCTGCTCATTAATTGGTGGGTTAAATCGTGAAGCTGTGTAGCCGCTTTTTCTTAGAGATCTTTAGGAATGCGCTATCAAAATGATTATATGAGAAGTGTATTTTTATTTGAGCAATTCATGAAAAAATGCTTTTGCAGGAAAATAATACCTACGTTTAAAGATTTAATTAGATCTTAATAGCATTTGATTCAAGATTATGATTGATAGACGTACTTGATCACTTTAAATTAATTACGCTATTAAAAAGTCAATAAAATTATAGTAGGTAAGTACAATAATATTTAATGTGCGTTTGTAATTATTGACTTCAGCATTCATTATTACTTGTAAATGATTACAACATCATTTTATATTATTATTGTGTTAAAGGTTAATGAAGTAATATTTATGTATTGTGGACATCGTTCAAGATAAACCATTATTTAATCATTTACTTAAATCTTTATTGTTGTATTTATTAATATTATGTTGATCGTCAAGCCAATTTAAATACTTAATTTGTTTCTGCTCGCCATTTTTAATTCATAAATTATACATTTATACATCGTCGCATTTTGTAATGTTAATACTAATTATAAACTACAATTTCTTCGATGAATAATGGCTTGTTATTAGTCATAGCCAATTATTTGCTATGTTGCAAGTTTAATCTAACAAAACGATTATTCCAAAGACAATTTCATTACAGTGTCACTGCGCAATTAACCCTGCGAGCGATAGGTGTGTCTGCAAATGTCAATCTGTCAAAACCACAATAAAATTTATACTCCCCGATCTCTGTTTTTACACATTCAGCGTGATTAATCGTCACATTAAAAAAGTTTTAAAAGGGGACGTATAAATCTTAAGATATTAATTGAGATAATAATGTAGATTTTATTAATGCCGCCGGGGCACGCCTTGAAATATCACTACGTGTTTCTGTATAAATGACCTCTCACGGCGGGATTAACATTGACAGATGCGAAGCGAAGATTGATGCCTCACAGCGCTGTAATCCGTGCAGTGAAATAACCAATTACGATTAGCATAACCATAAGGTGGAGTAAATTAACATATTATCAACGGATGAATAATGCATGCCGCGGTATTATGTTCCCGCACATCAAATTAGAGGGTTATGTTACCCTTCAACGCGATGTATTGTCAAAATCGGTTCCGAGGATACTCGTTATTATGTTAATTTCATGTTTTCTACCTGGATTTAGTTTATTCATGAATTATGCAGCAGATCTCTATTTTGAAAACCTAATGTCAATACAAGCGATTTTATTGGTTGGTTTTTTGTTGGATGTTTTGTAACCCTCGAATGTAAGGGTATTTGACGGTGACGCGTGAATGACAGGAAATTTGACAATGCGTGACCGAGTGAGCGATCGGCTCATTTGATAATGAAACTTCGCGTTTAGAATATTAAAAGCTTAAGCGATATTTTATTGTGATACGAGTCGTGACAACGTTGGGGTCACATTATATTGTTCCTTTTTGTGTGAGAACTACTTGTTAGTAATGTAATAGGATGCGGACTGTTCAGCTTTTAATAACGTTCCTTTGTACGGAGTTTACAAACGCCGAGAGAGATTACTCGCATGAATAAACGATGTTACGGAATATATTTTTTATGATTTTCTCAACATCAAAAGAAGTTAGCGAATTGCGTGGCCTTATTACTTTATGAGTCGGAACATTACGTTGGATAATAATATGATCAGATGTTTTTGTAAAATTATTCGTAGAATTATTTATAATTTTATTATAATTAATGTAATAAAACTGAAAATGTAATATTCGAAAAAAATATATGATTGAAGTTGAAGATAGACTAAATTAACTTATTCAAGTGAATTAAAAAATGTCTTCTTTATCCTTTAACAGCAACAAACCTTGCTTTTTTCTAAAAAAACAAACTGTAAATCTGGCTAAATAGATACCCAGGTGATCTATCACGAGGGAAGTCGGAAGAGGGTGATGGAACACAAGCAAGCTAGTGTTTATTTCCCAACTAGACTACACTAAGAACTGTTAACAACCTTTTCTAGGAATTGTGATATTGCACCATTTCAAAAAGCTATTATTTTTTAACTTTATTATGCTGGAGATATATACATTAACTTCATTCAAAACTTGATCTTTATTCATATAATTTACCTTAATTTTAAAATTTTATTTAAATTAAAATAACAAAAATTTTTAATAATTAAGTCAGCAATTTAATTTCGTAACAACTTAATAATTAAAAAGTGTTATAAAACAGAAGTAATAATGGCGGACTGTCGCGTGACGTCACACAATAAATAAACTGCGCACAAAGTAATTAAATGTGCATAAATAAAAGAATATTTCACGCAAACAATAAATTCTGAATGTATACGTGAATAATTACGATAAATTATTGGGTTTACGATACGTTTTAATTTGTTTCGTTAAAAATATTAAAATTAATAGGTCTAAAAATATTTTATGTGCTGTCATAAATGGGTAAAATTAAGTGTCATGACTAAAGTCTAATAATAATATTTGTCACGTTGTTAAAAACTGTGTAATGTGCATTCGAAAAGCCAGTATGTAGAATCATTCTTATGAAAGAAATAACAACGTACCTAAAGTAAGCAGTTATACTATAAAGCTGAAGAGATTATTTTATACTTCCTTAACCGCATTAAAAATATTTCAGTATTAGGTTGTCCATATACCGAAAAAAGAAAATCGGGAGCGCGAAATACTTATCCCTTATTTACATGAAACATCATCTTAATACAGGAACATCATTAGATCCAAGTAATAATCAGGATATAGATATCTGCCTATTTTGTATAAAACATAACAAATGAATAATTAATGCACTTAATAACATCGATATATTTAAAATACTTTATATAAGTTATAATATTTATTGGTGCATAAGTAAATGCAACATAGTTATAATATAAATGTGCTAATTTAAATAAATTATTATATTATATTTCTAAAGATAAAGTCGTAAAATATTTGTTTATTAGTCAATTAGTTTATCTGGAAACATTTTATTATATAAAAGCACAATAATTTCAGACAGAATGGGTATAATAAAATATTTTATTAAAACACCCAGTTTCGTGTAAATATATTAATAACTACATACCTTATTTTTACATACATTTAGAACACTGCAATACCTTAAGAAGCTCTATATTCCTAGAATCGTTTTATATTCCCATTATAATAACAAGGTGTTGATTTGCATTTGTGCCATACTTCAGGAGGAGGTCATAAAATACGTAAATAATATTTTCATAATGCGGACAAAACAAATGGGAAATAAACATAAAATCACAACATTAAACCATTTTTTACATTAATATTTAAAAGTTTTTTTGGACCAATTTAAATTAAAAAATAATCAACTTAATATCACAATTCAATCTTAAAATTACACCCAACAACAGTCCGACAACAAAAACGCCTTGACAATACAAGAAAAGAAATAATTAATACAAATACAATGCAATAATTAATACAATATTTTGTCATACTTCCTGCTGTATTGGTACAGATTGTTATTTCTGATATAATGTAAGAGAAACTTAATTATACGACATGTGACACGGATAGTGGGACAAATTACAAGGTTAGCGTTAATGTGGCCCAAGTTATAAAATAATGCGGTAGAAAAAACGATTCCTTTGTAAGAGTTATGCCCGATTCGTCATTTTAGTGATTTGGCATCCATAAAAAACGTGTCCCAGTTGGTCATTCAATAAAATATTTTATTTTGCTTAGTCCCAATTGGTCATCCGTACTTTATTTTGTTAAAAGTACTGTCAACAAGATAAGCTTTACAATATTGTAATATGTTTTTTTTTGGTTATGTTTTTTCCGAATATGGCAAGACGTTATTAATAAAATCGCGATTTCAACGGCGTCACACACCGCACGGCCAAAACCAAAATACCAGGATCGCATAAATCTGATGAGTAATATACCAATCAACGAGTGTCCATGGAACTGCCCACCGTGTACTAGGACCGCATAACTTACAGGAGTATAGCGGTCAAGAGTGTCAGGATTTTACGTTTTTTTCCTAATTGTAGATAAACATACCCATTTACACCAACATTCATCATTTTTATGTATACAATCTCTTTGCTAGTTATGGGCCCCTGGTACTTTTGTTGTGTCACATTTTCGGGTTTATAAAATGCCCATGTTGTCTTCACCTGTGTTTTAATGTAAATTTTATTATATTTATATGAGAGCTATACCTTTACCTACATCGATGTTTTTCATTTAAAATTTCTTCTAACACTTTTATTTCTGACGGTACTCTGATACGTGAAATTTTATGCGGGTGACGAATCGGAACTCAAAATTTAAATATTAAATTATTTATTTTGCTCGAATGACCAATTGGGATTTGGTGTATGGAAAAAATAGTTGGTGACCAATCGGTACTAATGACAAATTGGGAATAACTCCTTTGTAAATAAGCAAGAAAACCCGTACTAATTTTATAAATGTGATGGGAAGTAACTTCGTCTGTGTGATAAGCAATTAGGATGCAACGGCTTCACTTAGTTTAATGTTTGGCGTAGAGGTAGATTAGGTTAAAGGTTGAAGGCTTATCCGGGTGAAGGATAGGAAAAAGCTCTCCTCTGATACAGGTGAAACCGCGAGCAGAGGAGAAGGTAAAAATATTTGTAGAACAACAATTGAACACATTAAACAAATATTAGTCCTAGAGTCAAAAAGTAAGAAAACCGATTACGTATATGAGATCAAAAGAAAAATCAGAAAATATCACGGACATGTTATGCTACTATGACTTGATAATGCTAGGTTTCAGAAATCATTCCGATTTTAGCATTATTTGCCAGATAAATAGCTCATTCATAACTACAATAGACATTAATTGAGGCCTTCGCAAATATTTGATTGACAGTCAGACATTGACAAGCAAATTGAAAGAAAATTATAATTGTGTCTGTTATGTAATTGTAACATACACGCAATCTTACATGATTCGGATATTTAAAAGTGACGTTATAACTATGTGCTTCATCAATGGAATGAGATATACATTTCATCTGCGTATCTAATAAGGTTGAGGTCGGCTCCCAGCCCGAAAGGATGCAGTTGAGTACCAGTATTAAATATGGAGCGACTGTGCATCTGGCCTTCTTAACCTAGTAACCCGATACACCTTGGTATAACTGAGGGTCAGACTTTCTGACTTCTGACTACCCGTAACGACTGCCAAAATGTTCACTTCTTCAAACCCACCAAATGAACGTGCCTCTAGAAACATGAAGAAGCTAGTTGGTACGTAGATGGTCAGTCATCTGTGCATCTTCGGGACCTCTTGTTAGATCGATTCGTAGAGCTAGATCCCAAATATACCTTTGTGCGTTAATCCCTCAAAAGCTAATAACTTATACCACAGAAAATCGCTATAGTTTAATTGGCCAGCAAGCTGTCACATACGAAGGTAGACAAAATGTAATTATAAAGAACCAAATTGTATGGCTCACTAGGCTCGCCCCGCCGAACCGTTCATTTGTTTAATTACTTTACAAATAGAGCCCTATTATAATTACAATTGATTGGGGAAATTAGCAGCTTGACACCGAAATAAATAATAGAAATGAACAATGTGTATTTAAGGTAAATTGTAGCTGCATGTGGAGTTACTATTATAATATTGAGACTGAAAGTAGTCATCTAAAGATAATAAATACAAAAAGATCATACATTTAGTAGATCTTTAGACGTATATTTACAAACTGACAGCATGACACCTTATAGTCTTACATTTACCGGTTGAAGTTAAAGCAATGTATAGGAAAACTGACACAAATCATCATGTCTTAAGCTGAAAATATTATTTTAAAACTATAAAGAACAATTATAATAAAAAAAAAAAACACCAATAAGTATCAAGTCTATCAATGAACTAACAAACTACAAACAAAGTAGCTATAGATACCTTTATAAATAAACATAGTACTAATGAAGTATCAACAACCAGGCTTGATGACGAAACAGACTCTGTAACACCAGTTATTAACATTGACACTATCAGAAACATATCGCCAGTCACAGCTCCTATCGATCCAATATTAATTGAATACTTATCTGACTACAAGCTGTACAAAATGAAAAATTATTTAGAACATAAAACCCGTTTTTAGAACCACTTTGATGTAGATTAGGTTGGTACAGATTGATCAATACATTTTGTAGTGCAAGTAGGTTTTAAACAAATAGAAAGTTTGCTGTTGGTGTTAGGGAATTTTCTGAACATTCTTATTCAAAGAAAAGTATCCTTCATTTATCATCTTACAGTATATAAATGCAATTCAAAGGACAATGATACGTAACTATACCAATCATGAGCAATTTGGCTGACTGTTACTTTTCAAAACAGTGGCCACCAAACACCTGACACTTTTCCATTCTCAACTCCCAAAATAACAAGAATACCACATTTGTCATTTTAATTAGCTAAAACACAAAAGGAACGTTTTGAATAGTTTTATCTTCAGCTTTAATAACTGTTCACATGCAGCCCATTGTCGAATTAATAAGTGTCCTACTTGCATTTGTTGTTAAATAAGTAATTATAACGTTTTGACAACACATTGTCTTTATAATTACTTTGGGAAAGATAAAACCATTGTATCGCGAAAGTTACTTTATGTCCAAGGTAGAATCAACAATTAGTTTTTTGCTGATTAAATGTAGAGTGGCAGTTGTTCAAGATATTTGCTAAAATAAAACAAGAATACAAAAGACAATACAATTAGCATTGGTATTATGAGAAGCCTAGACAACGGATCCTATAATATTATGAATGAGAAAAGAATTTAATTAATACTGTTTTTAATTTTAAAACAAATAGATGTTGCTGATTAAATAATTTATTATAATTCATAGACGCTTTTGCTATTGTAATTGTTACGTTTTTTTGAAACATGCTATGCTTTTAATTGCGTTTTAATGAAAGGCTAAACTCGATTAATTTCTTGCCATTATTAATGTCAAAAGCGATCGCATCAAGTACTTTGTAACGTTCTTTCGACATAGAATGCTTTTATCTTTTGTTTTTGCCAACATTAGAGTCGAGTAATCTTCACGCTGATTCCTATGTCATCTATAAGCCTACTATGTCTCTCGTCGCTATTAATCCGAACAAGTGACTCTAGGTGACATCGCTCACGGATGTCACATTACACAAACGAGATGAGAGCTGCTCTAATTATAATGCAGACAGCAAAAGAGTAATGGTTTAACATCAACTGAAGTGGTAAAACTAGCCAAGAATAACACTAACGTTATCGCAGTTAAATTCGAAAATAATTACGTCTGTAAAACCCTAAATCTTCTACCCAGAATAACTTTAAGTGGTACCGCAAAGCTTTATCTTGGTATCCCTTTACCGACAACGAAACATGATCTTACTTAATTTTATCGGCGAACACTAAATCTCTTTTAGCAGAATCCATAAAATCTGCCCACACCTTCAACGCCTATTAATTTCCCGGCGGACAAAGCGCAGAGTCCGAAACAACGACAAAGACAGAGCATTGCAATATCTTCATCTGCCGTTTCGCACGGTGCATTACAAAGATTAATGGGGCAATAGAGGCAGCACAATTTGAACCCGGCTCCCGCTCGCGCAGGATACAATATTTTATGTTGACAGACATAACAGCGCTTATACGACCGCTTATTCTTTGTGCCCCGTATTTTATTCGCTTTATGACGGTCCCTGACAACCTTGTCATCTGCAACCCTAAAAACTTTCTCCACGCTACATTGAACTTTATTTTCTACACAATACAGCTGCGTATAGTGTTTTGTGTCGGCAATATCGTTTGTGGCTTTATAGTAATGGTCGTGGATGCCGGTTGAATGTTTGTTAGTATTTTATTTCGGGGCGTTCTCGCGTCATAAAATAATAGCGTAATGCAGTGTTGTAAATCAATTTTCCTTTTGAACGATGACGTTTATAATGAAGGTCGGTAGTTTTGAATTAGTACAAAATATTTTTTATAAACGAGCGTGATTATTATCTGTGTAGTTTTATTAATGGATGTAGAATCCGACGGCTATCGAGACTTTCTTTCATTTGATGTCATACAAATAATTATAAATAGGTTTAGATGATTAATATGCACAGAGAAAACAGTGAGTTATTGTTAGTAGCTTTTAGGTAGAATCGATGACTTCTTATAGGACTAATTATGAAAATCCTGCTATTACAAAATATGCGTTTTTAACTAACAACGTTTCTCTTGCCTGTTTAAAAATACCAATAAAAATAACTGAACGTCAAGTTGTAAACACAGACGACATTCAAAAATATTCCGATCATAAAACTGACAAAATCGACAAGGAAGCGACAGAAGCCGTGACAAATAAAATAAACATTCAAAAAGCATCCCCTACGAATGCAAATTGAAATAAAAATGCATGAGTGCTTATCCGAGCATCGGTTTGTGAATAAAACAATGCACATCCGACGTCGGCAAACGACTTGGCTCCGTATGCTTAGGAAGATTGGGATTTTAAAGGGGACTGCAATTGTTTACCTGGAGCACTTGGGCAAGTTATTAGCAAGGGAAACGGAATAGTTGAGATTGATGCATAATTACTTTGAATTGAATGAAGCCTGGAAAATAATGAACTATCGATAGATACACGCGCTACACTCACACATAGAAGGCATCAATGTAGCAAATGTGTATGACATATACCATACACACATACTGAAGCAATAGATCATAATGATATTTGCGACTAACTTTCTGTACTGACGTCAAATGGCGATCTCAAAGTCAGGACATTCTTCAGAAAGTATAATCATCAGCCAGTAAAAACTTCGTCCACTTCATCCAAAATATGCAATAAAAAGCCACCTTGAAAATCTTAAGACATACATATTTGTTTGGCATTTAGTTGTGTCAAATAATACAATTGCAGTATCATTTGAGACGGGCAATTGTCATTGCAGTCAAAGTATGCCAGTACTGCCGACGGAATGGCTTTGACTCTTGGCAGCAGTCTTGATATACTGTGAGTAATTGATTTTTATTGCATGAATTGCATTTTAGTTTTTGGTACCTATTGTACTGTCAAATAATTTATGTCTTTATGTTTGTGTTTGGCAGTTTTTAGATATTGGTTTGAAGAATTTACTATCACTAAAACATTATACCTCAAGACTCTGTTTGCTTAAGATCTTTGATTATTGTCTAAACCATGTATATCTTCGCAAAAGTTTGCACTAAAGTCACATAATAGAGACTTACAAAAAATACTCCGTGTTCTTGTTCACAGCCATCATTGTTATTTTCAATAACTGTACCTGCAATAAAACAAAATGTCTATTAGAGTTCTAATCTGCATCAAACACATGGTTAAATCTTTTTGCAGCATCAGCCAGTCCTAGAGTAACAGGCCAGCTCATCCAGTCATTCATAACATGACGCGGCTTATCCCGCCTTTCACCATGCATGAATCCAACCAGAACATAAGCATCATTCACTCATTGATCAGCATCAACAATATCAAAATTATCATTTACAAACAAAACTTATCACTATTATAATTATTTCTATTTAATTTCTAATCTTCATCAAACAAATGATTAAATCTTTCAGCAGCATCAGCCAGTCGTTAGTCAGAGTAACACTGACAGGCCAGCTCATACAGTCGCGTTCCTGAAATAACGTGGCTTATCCCGCCTATCATCTATGAAGCCAAATAGGTATAACAGAAGCATCATTCAGTCCTTGATCAGCAAGATCACATTTATCCATATAAAATGTATAATTACCAATATTATTTCTATTAAAAGTCTAATCTGGCATGATGTGGCTTATCACGCCTATCATCCATGAAGTCAACAAGAACAGAAGCATCATGTACTCATTGATCAGCATCAACAACATTGAAATCATCATTACTAATATTACTTCTATTAAAATTCTAATCTGCATCAAACAAATGATTAAATCTTTCAGCAGCATCAGCCAGTCCTAGAGTAACACTGACAGGCCAGCTCATCCAGTCGTTCCCGACATGACGCGGCTTATCCCGCCTGTCGCCCATAAATACGTAATGAGGGGATCCGGCGGCCGCTACTATGGACTGCTGACACACTTCAACGTTTATACAGGGTGGATGAAAACGTTGGTATGACCTTATAGGATGCTCTGTTTAAGGTCGATATGGTTTTAGAAGTTTGTGAAAATTTGTAGCTTCTGTTTTGCAGAGTTTTTATTCAGGTACAAAAATTGATAAAAGTCTTATTGAAATCTCTTAAGGGATTTTCTGAATAGATGAGATAAAAATAATATTCATTTGTCTATCTTTTCAAGCCAATAATTGCATTGCATTTATTTTATTTGAGGTCGTTATACTAAAGTTATTTATTGGTATTACAATTTCGTTTAAATCGCGATAGAAAATATCAGTTTTCAGAATGTGAAGCTTAGAGATCATAAAGTTAAAAATATATTAATAACGCTGTATAATAAAGTCTAATAAAAGGATTTAAGAATATCCTTTCATGTATGATAGATAGTAAATGATAAGATGATACCCAGAAATGTTTAAGTGTAGTTTAACAATATTATGACTAAGTACAGGTTTCCACTAAATAATTATTATATTTAGGTGATCGATAGCGTTCAAACTAGTCATCTTGAAACTTTCCTGTCACATGACTGTCCCTTATTTTTATATTCAGTAAAAGCTGGCTTAGCTTAGTTAAGCCAAATAAAGTAAGTTACTGCTAAATGGAAATAAAATAGTAATTAACACTGCAACAAATATGAAAAACAACATACAACATTATAAAGATCATAAAAAAGAAGCTTAGAGAAAATGATTGCCATAGAACATTCCAGTCTTTGCCTCCATAAAAAGGCTGTAGACGGGTTTCCTTTTCAAGTTTTGTCCATCTCGAGATGTCAGTGACAAGTGAAAGAGCTATAAAAAGATGTCTACCTACTAGTTGATACCATAAAATACTATGGTAACTAGCAGGTTTATACAGCGCATAATGCAGGAAAAATTGTGTCTGATAATATTCAGATAGTTAATGATAAGTTGGTGATGACAATACAAAACAACAGTAGACCTAGTCAAACTAATTCTCAGCAATTCAATGATAATTTAGTGAATTATGTGAAAAAAATAAGTTAACAAACAAGAACATCAGAATTAATCAGAAAGAATTACCATTGAGTAGACGATGATTACAAAGAAATAATTTCATGTCGAATAATAAAAATTCTTAGGACGTAACAAAGGAACTTGGTAAATGAATTAAACAAGTACTTGAGCGGTTTGTGTACACAACTCAAAGTCGTAAAATATACGTTAGTTAGAAATTAGGTTAGCATCAGTAACTCACGAAAATTCTGCATGTTGGAGCAACATAAACAAATTGTGTTTTGTTACCAGAATTACATAAACGTGCATAAGAAATAAACACAGAAAAGATAAACCCGCGTTTTAAACTTTGCCATAAAATTATTAACAAAGTAGAAAACTGTATGTGGCTTCGACTGAACCGTAGTACCGGGTTGTTCATAAATCTTCATTGCGTCCCGATGACACGCCACGACACGTCTCTCTGCTACCGCGCTACCGGCATCTGCCACAATAGGAACAGCTTACAACACCTTGCTACCATCATTCAATTCCCAACTCTAAACACACCCAATAAAGTCCATTTCTCCTCTACCCTTTTCACCTGGAACTAAGTCACATTTCCCAACACGAATAACTCGACAAAGTTGGAGCTCGCAGAGAATTTTGAAGCGATAGACGACGCAATAAGGTTCTATTCAAATTGTGCAACATACTGTAGTACTTTGTTCTTTTCGTTAGAATTCTCGTCGCTCGGAACAGGAACGTCGTTAGCAGCATTCCGACCACGAATGAAAATTTAACTTAGGATGAAAGAACCAGAACTGAATTTGGATTGAAAAGGAATATTTAGTGTGGCAACAACATTATCCCTCTGTGACAAGCAACATCAGGCTGTCGATCATTATAATATATGTGCCTGGCTGTCAGCTGTCTTAGCGGATGAATGATTCACTCCGTGATAAATTTTAGCTTATGATTACCTTTCAGACGTACGTCAATATGTCTGTTTACGTAATTACAACTTCTATATTTAAAGGCTTTCAGACTGTTTTATGGAGGGACATGGCGGAAGGCGAACTCGACTGACGTGTGTATATGGTCTAAGTATTTGTGAATGAGTATGATTTATCACTGTAACGGTTTCAATGATAAATCGTATTCAAATTCATGGACTGTAAATACAGAAAGGTGGTCGTTTATTTCCTCTACATGATCATCAATTTTCGGACTGTCGATTGTGAGATCATCAATTTTGAAAATTGTTTTGGTATCAATCTCCGGTTCATTATTAAGAACTTAGTGAAATGCTGTTTATTGCTCGTGAGTGATAGATTAGGTTTATGATTCCAGTTTGCTGTTTGGAAATAATCTTTTATTTCTTCGCTACTTTTCGACCACTCGAAGATAAATACCTTGATCAAGTAAGAGTAATTGTGTTCAATCACATTCAGATACTTCTTCGCTTAAATTAATTCATTTACTCTGCGTTAAATCGACACCATTCTTTATTTTTATTCTGAGATCGGTATAAAATCTTTATTGTTCATATACATCATTGCGATTAAGCCTTATCGAGGCGTGTGAGTAAGAATCTCTGTACGCTCGACATTTTTTATTGGACATTATTAAGATGGCAATGTTCAACTAATATGGCGCATTTATCAAATAGGAATTACGCATTTATCATCACGATCTACAAGCTTATGAAGTAAAAAATGAAGTATGTTATGATTATCATAAACTGCTTTTGATGCACTGACATTTAAATGACAGAGTAATAACACTTTTTATGGATAAACTGGTTTGTACTCGGAATCAGAGTAAATCATAACTACTGTAGGGCAATCAATCAATTTTACAATCCATAAAGGGCGAATGAATACTTTCATACCATAATCAGATTTAAAATATTGCCTATTCTGTTTGGAGCGAACCTGTAATTGAATAGCATTCATAGCAATCACGATCTAACAACCGAATGGATGGACTTTGCTCTTTAATCTTAAGTACCATCAAGGATATGATTTTATCAATTTAATTATGTGGTAGAACACCAGCTACCTACGGCTCGGTCAGATTTTTTTATTATCTTTACGTACATCTACTTTCATTTTCATTTCATTTTCATTTCATTTTCATTTACTATCTTCTTACTCCTAAATTACCTACATCATAGTTATACCTTATTTATGAAATTTATCTAATAGGTAAAATCACAGTCCCTTTACAGTTTCAGCTATCTTCAGATTTCTTTTTATTAAAAGTTTCATTATTTACTGTCAGATGGCCATAAAAATATATAAACAGAATAACGTATATATCGCAAATATTCTACGTTGTCATAAAACATATTCAAGTCAAAAGCCATAGTATTTATTTGACGTTGCGCCAAGCGAGGGCGTGACTTGTCACGTCTGTCTTTGTAATAACATTGTCGGCTACAATTGATAGGAAACGTATGTGTTAGTGATTCATTACGAAACGTTGTTAGTCTTGCTGTGATTGTGTTCATATTGAATGCTTTTTAATTGAATTCTGTGTCTTGTATGGTCTGACCATTGATGGAGCTTGTAGCATCCGGGACTTTAATGGCCGTTAGTGTTTTCAGTGTTATTAACATTAACAATATTGCTCATAGCTGTTTTGTTTTAATGTCTGCTGTAAAATGTAAATTATTTTCAAGAGACAAGAAAGTAACTTTCTTTCTAATCTCCGTGCCTCAGTTTGAACATTTGCAGAGATAAAGCAGTCGACAACACAGAAAGGACTCCCTCGCAACTCAAACTACTTCGGTAGCGACAGACAGACAGACGTACGCTTATTGAAACGGCTGCAGACGTATATCAAGATGCGGCGCATACATCAAAGTCAGGAGTCTTATCTCGAACGTTGAACGCATTCACACAGGCATGAAGCAAATGTTCCTCTTTGATCTTAAGTGTTGGTTTTATGACTTGTTGTGAATTTGTTCTGCTTTACTTGAGTAGTTTTTTGTGAGTAAGAGGTTAGATGTTTGTGCTATTATCTTTTACGGACTGGCTGGCTCACTCAGAGATAAACAGTATGAGATTCAGTATGACTCAGATTATGACCGAAAGCTAAATATAAAAGAAAATCTCGCAAGCAATAAAAAACCTGAAGTTATAGACAAAGAAATAACTGCAAAAAGAATGCAATTAAAAATAAAAGTACAAAATAATTGACAAAGATATTTTTTACTACGTTCCAGGCTCGCTTCTGTAGTAAATGCACGTTCGGCAGCTACAGAAGCGGAGATGAGGAATGCGATACAACGTGATGCGAGTATTGTCTGAGCTCATGACTACCGATCAGATGCCACCGCACTCACATCCAACACGACACACAAAAACTATCCAGCCAAATAAAAGTTTAAAGCCACGACCGCTCCGACAGATACACAGATAACAGCATTTCTATTCGCAGAGAAATACATTTTAAACGCCCAACAAAGCAATATCCAATGTATTTCTTGTTAGAGCCTTAAGAAAAACGAAACAAGCCGGATTAATACTCTAATACCGCGAGGTTAAGGCGCCTAACAAATCAACGCAACAAATGTACCGATAAAAGAACAAATGACGCCGATATAAAATACTATCCCAATTATTTGGGACAATTCATTAGAGAGCCCCTCGACGCTTTCCGATTGCCGCGATCCGTCACACCGCTCGCGACAGATGGGGATCTATTCCGTATGGAGTGTCAGGAAGAAATGGGCACAGTAAATCAACCGTCGGCCGACAATCTCGCGCAGTCGCCGTCGATACATCAACTGTAATGCCTCGGATACCGCAGCCAGATAATCGAATGTGAGCATCGACTCGTTACGCTGGAAATAAGATGAGGTTTGTGACTCCATGTCAGCGGTAACGACGTAACTCGTGCACGACTTTAACGGACTATAGGCATTATGGAGTGCAGCTGTTTGGCTTGAGGCGCATTAATTCGGTGGGGAGTGAGGCGACGGACAGTAACAGATGGCTGTATGTCGCGGTGCAGCTAAGGTCGGTTTTAGTTCGCGCGCGCGAGTCGCTTGTCCCCGACGAGCGAGCGCTGATAGATCTGTAAAGTTTGCCGCGGACAGGAATATATCGAGTGGTTGCCTCCGTTCGGCTTTATTTATACATAACATCTGTTTGAAGTTGAATCTACCGGCGCGGACGGGGAGCGCATTACCGGAGATTTATTCCGCGTCTTAATTGTGAATCGATGGGTTAATGAAGATAAAACCCGCGGCTGTGTTGTAAATTAGCTCGCGTGTCGACTCGTGGCTCCGATAAAGGCCTTCTTTATTGCTTTGTTTGTTTTCTCGGGCCGTACTTCAAAGGGTACGGAGATAAACTCGAGTTTTATGCGAATGTATTTATTGGCGAGCTTTTAAACTTACGCCTTTACTCAGAATCGGACGTCAGGTGGAAATAGGAAGCCGGCGCGAATGACAGCCGAGAGATAAATGGGAGCCGAAGAAAATTAACGATGCGTCGACGCCCGCCGTAATTAACTAGGCTACTTATAAATCAGCTGTAACCTCGGCCGTCTGTAACAATAGCCGCAAAGTAAGATAAATCGACAGGACAGCTCGGCTCATACAAGTCGATATTGACAAGCGCGGTATTCCCTTAACTCGTGTTCACATTTGGCGACACTCTACAACTGTGCGGCGCCACATATAAAATATTTCTCTCCATTTAGTTTGGTCCACTGGTCGTTTCGAATTTCTGGTATATGGCATTTCACTAGTCTGTGTCAGTTCGATCGAGTGACATAGCAGAGTTTGGACGAGGATAACCCCACGCGGTCACACACTCTCGTCTAATGGCCGTGATTCGACAAGTACAAATGGCCTCTGTGACAAATGGCCTGCGGAAGACCCCGTGTCGAATGCTGTGTCGTAAGTTCAACTTGCGTACAAGCCAATATAGCACTTACTGCTTTGATTTTGAACATTTTAGATAGCAATCAAGAATCCTATTGTATTTTAGAACTCCATCAAACAGATACAAATATAGATAAGTAATTACCATACATCTTTGGTTATTCAAATGTTAATTTGAATAACGAGCTGGTCAATTTAATCAATCAGTGTTGCAAATAATATGATTTTCGTCGGTAAGGTCGAAAATAGTTTATCAAAAAATAAAATGTTAGCGATAAATGATAAGTGAATACGGAAAGTGTCGATAGCTTTCTCAGTTCGCCCTCTGATACCGATCAAAGGTCTTATCCAGTGTGGACTCGCGAAAAACACTCTTATAGTGCACATTTGGAGGAAATGTAGAATGTTTTTCGAATGGCGATTTCCCTTTTGCTAGTTCATGTAGTGTCGGTTCCGTTGGGGGAGATCTCTTATGAACCACTTGATTTATGACTTGTATTGCTTCCAATGTTGCTTTGGGTTCGCCAATATCATTTCTAACAGTTTTGACGTACGGTTTAGTGATGACGCAACCTCTCCGATATTAGTTTTCGGAATTATTTATAGGTTCATCCGTAAGTGCGGATGTATTGTTATCTTTAGAGGGAAGTTCGGTGTTGTTATTAGAGGTTTGTATTTATTGATGTGGGGAATTAGTTGCTTTGTTGTTTTTGTCTATTTATTTCTTACTACATTTATTTTATTATCCTTTAGTTTGATTGCTATTTTAACTAAAACTATTGTCAATGTAGCTTCTAACACTATCACGTCTACGCCATAAATTATAATATTAACAGTAATATCTCCATAAATCTTTCGCTTAACATCGTCCAAGACTTTACTTCCAGCCGCAACCACAAACCTATAACCATTACACAATTAAAGAGCAGCACAATAAATAACGCTGTGGATGCAGACCATCCATCTTGTAATGAAGAAAAGTGCGCTCCAACGATGCTTTATCGTCGATCTGTGTAATTAAAACGTTACCCGAAGGAAATGTGAGGTAATAACAATAAATCTAAGCCGGTCGTAACTCTGGAGCGTCGTGTAGATGCTGTAATTGCACCATTTGTGAATGGGACGAGGATCTCTTGAATATTTGATGGGAGTAAGGATCAACGGGTGTGATGGTCACGGTGATATACTGCTTGTATTTCATAAATGGTAGTAAAGCCTGTTGTTATATATTCTCGATCTTTGCTATCGATGATTGGCCAACCGGTGGCTGAATTTATAAGAACTATAACAAATCTAATTATGGATCTTATTATGTTATTTACCAACCTATTTTGTATGTACCTGCATTCTAAGCAAATAAAGACCTATTCTATTATATTCAAAAATATGGTATGTAATTCTAATCCTAGTATTAGAAGCTTGAATTTGATGATACTCGTACTTTTAGGAGAATTAAAGATTGATTTCATAGAAGATGTAAATGTCAACCGAAGATTTCAATATAAATAAGCAGAGAGAGCTAGTAAAATCCTAGATTTCTAAAATACAATCACACTTAATCATCCTAAAATGAAAAGTGTGTCAATTTAAAATAAATTATTCATCTGAAATGAAAAATGAGATTCAAAAGAAGCTTACGATCCTTAGGGCAGATTTTTCAATCGCCAGATAACTTTTATCTGAGGAATATTTTTAACGTTTTGACAGCTTTTGTATAGAAAATATGTCAACCCGCCATATTTATTCCTCAGATAGAGGTTAACTGATGATTGAAAAATCAGCCCTTAATCATGCAAATGATTTGCCAATAAATAAGAATAATATAAACGCAAAGGTCAGACGTTGTAAGAATATTGACAAATCGCCCATCGATCATTCAGGAGAATTAAGTACAGTAACTTTTCAGCTTGTCGGAAACATTCGAAATTTCCTTTAAGCAATAAGATATTTAACTAATCATTCTATGAAGGAAGAAATAAATCGTAGTACTAATGTAAGTAAAGATTTCTGTACAACAGTTCGTTGTACACATGTTGCACAATATTGTGCTGTCTCAGTAAGGCTAGACTAAGATGTTATTAGCATAACTTTGCATACACGCTGTATCCTAGTGCCAAACACGGGTTTTACCTTTGTCCGCAGACGTTTGAATATTCAATAGATGTAACGATTATTGCTTTACATGCAAAGGAAATAAACTTTCTAGTTATTTCAAAATGGATTTTTTACTCATCTATTTTTACTGTTTCAAGTTATTTATCTTTCTATATTTTACAATAGTTAATTTTATTCTCATTTTTCTGGCGTTTTGAATAGGAATAAGAACCATGTTATGAGGATGATGTTGAGAGATTAAATATACGATGGATGGAGTATGTGTAAAACGATATGGGTGCAAAGAATGAAAATAGAAGACATGCGGCAAATAATAAATTGACTCATTGAAATATCACAATCAATATAGCCTTTATAACAGGCCGTCAATAATTCGTCAGTACTTTACATGACGTCAATATTTATTGACAGAAACTTCCATTAAAATCAGGTGACATTATCGTTATGAAATTATCACTGTCATAAATATTAGTAATCATTATTATCGCGTACGGCAATAGTCGTTGCATTTACAACGGGATATACCACTAATAAAGATATGCGAAGGACACTTTATAATATTGCCTTTATCTTTATCTTTAAAAGATTAGTCGTGGGCGTTGTTTATTGTTTTGTTTATCGGTCTTTTTATTGCATAGGAAAATAAATTATGCGTCAGTTTTGAGTGGTGCAATTTTTGGGTTCTATAGTGTAACAGAAAATTTATAAATTACTTACTACATCACGAAGTCTTGATTCATTCCTTCGGTGGTAAATTGTCCACTACTGTTTAAAATACAAGCATAAAGATGTCTCCTGGTTATGTGGTTTGCTAAGCAAAACAGACTTCAACAATATACATACAGGTCCAACTAAGAACCTACTTATTTTGAAGTTGGTTAACAAGTATAGTATAGTGCAGTAGTGATGTTTTATGAATATGAAAAACTAAGGAAAATAATAAATTATAAGTATCAAAATCAATCCATCTCCCAAAACAACCCCACCACTCAAATAACAACGCAATTTCAAAACCTAATTTCGCGTACAGTCACAAACAGCGGAACTATTACTAAATCTATTTGTTGTGCGCGATTGTACGAGCAATAGGGCGGTCTCGTTTCTGTCCGCAAGTGTACCCCGTAATTAGTTGTCGACATGTTTTAAACTGTTGCTTTCAGTTGTATTGTTAGGGTTTGTAGTCGGTTATTTGTGTTCGCTTATGATTTGTGTTCAGTTAGAATATAGGTAAGGATTATGTGACATTTTGACACGCTATTGGTGATATTGTCACGGTACTTTAAGTCTGCCGATAGTTTGATCAGTTCGGAGATGATTGGTAGTGTGAATAATTATTACAAAGATCAGATATCCGGCCGGGACGGGTCTAACTAAAAGTTGGATCTTTACGATAACCTTCAAAATAAACTATCATCTAACCATGAGGTCAATTATCGGTAGTTCAGTTTGTAGTGTGCTGTAGAAGATGTAATTTGAGTTATATAGTTAGCAGTTATATAGTTATAACTGCTAACGAAACTACTAAAAGTACTAAAAGGCAGACGAAGGACACACAAGCTAGTACACTAAATAAAACACCAACTCATCACATGGTAGGCATCCCTATTTTAGCCAAAAGCCCACACAAGCCTCATTCGCCAAAAGCCATAGCCTGACAGCGGCACATACTTTTTAAGCCATTTTTTCATCCCGAGCCATCAATTCCGACACTACGGTAACAAAGATGTCATTCACCTCGCAGATGCCATTTATCCAGGAAAGTACCCACTAAACTAGGTACATAAATTATTTTGTCTGCTTCGCCAAGTGTAAGGAACTCCTAGGGAATTTATCACGCGTGTCGCTGTTTGAGGGATAAGCGGAAAGCGGGTTTTGGAAAAAAAAAGGAAAGTTAAGTAATACTTATATGTAATCGAATAAAATGTAATCGTGACTTATATGCAACGTTGTAACATTGAAACATCGTTATTAATTGTATGTTTATTGAATTCAGATATACGATGAAGTTTTGCCAAAAAACTAAGCTATCACTCAAGCTTAGTGTATTGTTGAGTTGCAAAAGATCAACATTATACCAGGAATAAATAATAAGGTCCCTTTTCAATAATGCCAAAATGTCAAGAACTTTGGTTAATAATTCTGCTATTTTGGATTATTTTATTTTAATAATGCGCCAAACTGTACTTAAGGAAGGTTTGTTTGCATACAATTTTTAATTCAAACATTATTTGCTGTATTCACTTATAACTTGTACCAAACCTTGTAGGAAAAATAGTAGCGAGTGCCGACAGCCATTTTGTATAAAGCAAGGGGGTGGTTTAAAATATTATGCATCGTAAGGAAATGTATTTTTTGTAGGTGCGCTCTGTTTATTTAGGCAAGGATGATAAGTCTAATTTATACTGCTCAAGTCAGCTACATGTTTATTTGAAAGCTTAGATATTTTTAAAGCTGGATTAAATGGAATTGTGCTGAAGAATTTAAAGTAGTTCTTGGGAGGTTTCATAAAGTAAAGCTACTAAAATATAACTGTGAAACAATGTTATGTGGCTTTGAGTGTCTTCAATGAATGAAGTGTCCAAAACAAGAATTTAGTTCTAGATTCAAAATAGAAAACACTACGTCTAAGATCGCTTGCTAACCTTCGATAGAAAAATACTCCTTCCCTTCTATTCCTATCAAAAAGTCCCATTTAATAACCCGCCTACGACAAGTATCGCGTACACTGCGCGGCATAAATCCGGGACATCGCATAAATATCACGGGATGCCACGCCGAATCACTTTGAACAGATAAGGTGAAGCGGTGGGTTCTGAACGCTTGTAAGGTTCATATTATTTTTGATAAGGAATATCGTTTTGACCTTTTTTTTTGGGCGGGCAGTGTAACTGTTTTATAGTTTAAGTGAATTTTGTAATGGAATTCCTTAGAAGAGGTGGTTAGTTGAATCTTTAAAGAAAGCGTGATTAATATTTTCCATATATTTAATTATAAGTAACGTCGCCGTATTTTGAATGCTCATTTTATTCAGAGAGTAATTTCGGATATTTATTTTGATATTCGTTTTAAACTTTTGTAAAAAATGATAGCAATAAACCTAGACATTCAAACTGCAGACAACATTTACAAATAGACGAACATATTTCATCATAACACGAGATATTAATCTGAAAATCTGTAATGACAAACAATTTTTTCCAACTCAAATACGTCATCAGACGTTTCAGCATTTTGAATATAAGACCGTAAATTTTCAGTAACAAGTCGCCGTTTCGTACCGTGCAGCACATATCTCAAAGTTATTTCCCTTGGATGAAATATGTGGCAATTTCTTTGAATAATACATGGGCCATATTTCAGCCGTAGCGCTACGAGCGTAGGCCGTAGCCGCGTAGCGCTACGTAACGATATATTGTGCTAGGAAGTGTCAGCGATGTTTCGACTTTGTTTTATCTTTGTGTTGTGTTGATTGGTTATGTTACTGATTTATTATTTACTAAACTTTCTATTAATAATTCATTTCTGATATTATCTTTTACAGAAGAAGATAAAATATTAAACATCTTCTAAATCTAAATCTAGTATCACTATGAATAAACTAAGAGCTGTTAAAAGCTCTAAAGTTAACATGTTAGTAAACTTTGGAGCAGAATAAACGATGACTAACGTTTTCCCTAATGAGCTGTATCCTGAGCACAATAGTACGAAGCTTTTAGAAATTACTACAAAACAGCATTGTAATGGACTGTCGTATCATCATATTCATGAATCTCAGTCAAGCACAAACTAGAATATTTTATAAGGACCAATTTACATGACTACAAAAAAAGTATTTGTTATAAATTTTGTCTTGTAATTGATACTCTTCATGAGACTAGAAAATAAAATTCAGAAAAACCAGTCATTATTTTTAATTCTCTCGTACTAGAAAAATGATCACTCAAAAGCGTTATAACAATCAGAATTTCACACATTTTATATGAAAATGCCATCAATTGCCATCAACCTAGCGTGCCAAGTTGCCACCTGCCAGTTTTTGCCAATAAAGATGGCAGGATCCAATTTATCACGTCACGTCTTCAGTCACATAATATATTGGAACATTAGAACATAATGAACGACTCATTCGATCGTTTGTCATGTTTTTGTGGTACTAGAAAAAAAATGCTATCATCACCAACCTTATTCTCTGCACCATAAGAGTCGTTTTCCTTTAATTCTTACCTTAGATAACGTGGTTGGTTTTCACCAATTCAGTCTCGTGTTCGAATTTTGTGAGTTTTGAGAAGTTTTTCAAGAATTGCAGATTTAGTGTGAAAGGGCAAGGCTATTGTCATTGGCTATTATGTGAAGTGATAAATGTTCGGTTTGCTTGAGCTAAGTATCGATGTCATCTGCAGTTTATATTTCACACCTGGTGGTAGAAAAAACATTTGACGAGCGATTAGCAAGATTTTTATCTTTGGGGATTGTAATCTTGATATTAAAAGGTCAGATCGATGTTTACAGTAAATTCAATAAATCTTACTTAATAGAAAATATTCAAAATGGTGCAGCCGTATTCTCTTAGAGAAAACAATGCCAGACCATACGCTGTCTGACTGAACATCAAATTGTTCACAGATACGCAAAGCAAAGTTAGCGTTCAAATCTCAACTGCCATCACCATTAAGAGACCCACCTAAGACAATCCTTTGACTCCGAAACCTCACCTTTTCAAAGAGTCATTCTCCCACCGACTCCAAAAAAAGGCACACACAATGAGCACCCAACCCCATCACTAGCAGAGCCATCCATCATGAGTTCCTCACTCCTCCCTGGAGTACCACTCTTAAATGTCATCCACAGTTTATTTTCACACCTATGGTAGAAATTGACGAGCGATTAGCAAGAGTTGTAGATTTTTGGGACTGTAACTTAAATTCAATGACTTTTACTTACTTTGTAAAAAAGTTTAAAATGACTGCGATATTTCTATAGATATAAAACAGGACCCTCCGAATTCATAGAAGCACGATATAATTGACAGCATCATCATCCACCGAGCCTTTTCCCAATCATGTTGGGGTCGGCTTCCAGTCTAACCGGATTCAGCTGAGTACCAGTGCTTTACAAGAAGCGACTGCCTATCTGACCTCCTCAACCCAGTTACCCGGGCAACCCGATACCTCTTGGTTAGACTGGTGTCAGACTTACTGGCTTCTGACTACCCGTAACGACTGCCAAGGATGTTCAATGACAGCCGGGACCTACAGTTTAACGTGCCATCCGAAACACAGTCAATGGTGTCTAAGATTTACTTAGAAAGTACATACAAACTTAGAAAAGTTGCATTGGTACTTGCCTGACCTGGGATCAAACCCGCGCCCTCATACTTGAGAGGTTGGTCCTTTACCCACTAGACCACCACGATAATTGACAGCAATCAAAATCTAAACATGATCATTTGGACACCCATTTTAGCTCATCCTCCAAATTTCTCACTTCTAAAAGAAGGACCACCGACGCCAAAAAAAGGCGCACATAATCAGCACCCAACCCCATCACTGGCAAGGCCATCCATCATGAGTTCCTCACTCCTCCCTGGAGTACCACTCTTAAAACTCGTAAAAGGCGCCATAAGTTTGAATTATCACCGCTCTGAGCCCCCAGTAATGAATATGGTGGACTGTATATTTCAATTTGGGGAACTGTGGGCAATGTGTTACGTTTTTACGAGCACACGCTTTTTGGGCTGTGTTTGGAAAATTTTTGAAAATTTAGAAGGGTTGTTTTCATTATGGTGGTAATTATGTGATCACTGGGTTCAAGGTTCATTTTGGGTTGTTGATTTTAGAATTGTATGTTAAGTTAGCGCAGTATTAAAACTATGTTTTCGTTATGTTAGCTATACAAATGTTGTATTATAGGTCTTTTTTTGAGATTTTACTTGCTTTATGGGGCACTCGAAGTAAAAATCACCTTTGTTGATGAAAAGGTCTCAAAACCGTCATCAGTTTAATTTGATATTCACAGGTTTAATTTAAAATCTTTCAGAAAAGTACTAACATCAATCTCAATAATAATTCAACTGGTACGATGAAAATAATTTAGCAAAGCCTTTTGACGTCTCAGTTTCCATAATCAAATAAAGTACCTCAACCCAAGTACATTACCACAACTCCCACAAATTTTCACTCTAAAAAACTCTATTATCCGCATCTATAGCGACATTATATCATGCTAAGCCATACATTGCGAGAAAGGCTAATTTAGCGGGACCATTTAGCCTCGCAGCGAGCTTGGAATTGTGATATACAGGGTGTTTCATTACGCTCGTACGCGCCGTAACCGAGTAATAATTCAAAATTATAGCCCGCTTTACGACTCCAGCCGACGTCAGCCGAAGGTACACGAGTTTTAAATCGTGTTCCACTGCGGATGTTTAAGTGAAACGTCCGAAAGTAGGATGTCTTATGGTTATTGAGATGGTGATAAAATCTTTGTCTCTGTTCTGGTTTGCTGGTTTGCCTAGGGGGAATTTGGCTAGTTAGGTTTATTATTCTGTGGGAGCATCTCTGTCTGAGTGACTACCTATCGTAAAACGCCTTGTCTGATGGCAAACTTCAGTTTAAAATGTTATAGTTTGTGGATAGTAGAGCGATTTGGCTAAACCCCTAATGCAGGGTCTCTAAAATGTGTAAGGGTAAGTAATAAATTAGCTCATATGTACAGTACACATTAAAGACTACAAATATTATAATATTAATTTATAACTTATTGTGCCATAAATAAAAAGAGAAACCTAACACAACAATAAATCAAGGTGAGCGTGCTAATCGTCCGACTCCGAATTCTCAGTTAATGCGAAATCATTTATAATACTTTTATCCCGACAATTCTATTGTTAATAACAATTTCGAGTAATAAATTCTACCTCCGGCGTATCGGATCCCCCGGAATCAACAACAAAGAGAAGCACTAGATCATCGAAGCACAAAAAAGTGTACACACCACGACACCGCTTATTTATTTATGAGTTCAATTCAGACTCAAAACCCTCTTCTACAAGCATAATATTGAGCGATCGATATCAGCTCATTTCGGGCACCACACCGAGTTGACACAAAGGGACGCGTCAGAAAAAACCGCTCCAAGTGTCATCTTTCTTGTGACAGACGACAGCTGCGGCGAACATGACAATACGAGCGATATCGATTCATCACGGCGACGACAATGCCGCTCATTGGGGTGTCTACCCTACACAGCGCGCCACAGTCTACACACACAACAACATTTCACATTGACCAACTGGCTTATTTCACTGGTGACGAAATCAACTTTTGTAGACTGTACGGGGTGGAGGTGACAGTAATCGGTGGCAGTGTGAAATGGATAGACAGCCGTGGTAAATCGACAATGGTAGTGATTTAAAAGGGAAATAAATAGGGTAAAAGCCGTGAAGATAGTAATAACAAACACACATTTCATGGTGACGGATTCGCGTGCGTTAACTGTTGTAGTTAATTTGATATGGGTTCGTAACGTTCAATGCTATTCGTTTGTTTAAATACTGGATTGTGGAATATAATGTATTGTGTTTGTATGTGCAAAGTATACTTGGACGTGTTGATGTTGCATTTCAAATTATATTTTTAAAGTGTTTAGTTTCGTGCTTTTTATTTTTATTTTTCGAAGTGCAAATTATGGTATTTCATCGATATTTCAGGCCTTTCTTATACACCTATTTATTATTACGTGGTTACTGTTTACTTTAAAATATATTAAAAAATGGTAATTTTAAAACCATTGTAAACATCTCAATAGAAAAATAAACGTAATAGAGAATCAATAAGCTATTTTAGAGTATGAGATTATTCAAGTGAAACAGTGACAATAATATTTTTTTACACAAACTTTAACCGACGCTATCATTAATAATTTCACGGCTGATAGAATAAAAGAGTCTAAATCTATTGAAGCATGATGAGCAATGATGAGAAATTTGAAGCCCATGGGAATGCTCTGTCTCTCTGGATTATTTTCTGATGGATTTTATTATAATACAAAAAAAATGTTTGATGTTTCATGGGCATGGTCGTCTGTTAACATAATTTTTATTTTAAATTAAAAAGATAGTGAAGTAACTAACGACAGTACTTATAGAGGTAATTCATATAGCATTAAAAACTCTCTATACTGCTGGTTTTATCTTTGTAAATATTTTTCAACGACGGCGCTTATTTGCCTTTAGCAGTTTGTAGTACCTGCTTCTAAAATTAAACAATAAGGAAAATACTATTAATTTTAAACGACCTACGATTTCCACTGATTCCACCGATTTCCGATGAATAATTAAGATTAAGAAAAATGGGTGGCATTACAATATAATACCTCAACTTACAATCATACTTCTAACAACGAAAAAAAAGGCCAACTTCCAACCTTGCGTTAATAAATTATACTTCATACATTGTTCAAAGCAAATCGCGGCACGTCAAGCTCACACCGGCCGTCATCCCGCCGACAATGGGTACGTGTCCCCGTCACTGCCCCATTGTCATCCACAATCGTGACAGACAAACAGAATGTACCGTCCGAGCTTCCTGCGCTTTCAAAACGACGGAATTGTGTAAACACCACTATATTGTAAGTGCATTTTTCCACCGGTAAAATGGGTTAACCGCCAATGTAGCTACAAGCGAATTTAAACTCTAAGTTGTTGGTGTTAAGGTTGGTTTTTAAGCTGTGGGGTTCGGAAATGAGGTTGTTATTCAGTGGTCTATAGAAGTGTGTGCGGGTAATGGATTGGCCGATTGTCGGACGTCGGTCGAGTGGCGGTGGGTGGTCATTTCACGTCGGCAGCTTTACATCATCGTTTGAAAAGAACACAAAGGGCGAATATTAAATGAACGATCGTAATGTACGTCGTTTTTATTGTAACATGCGATGTTCGGCTTGAATACTTAAGTAATGGACTTGTGATACCTCGATCATCGTTCTTGGAAGTGCATTCTACGTGTGCATACATGAATGTTCAACACATGAATGAGAATAAAAAGCGAGAATTTTATGACTGAACGACCTTAGTAACACATGTCGTCTAAACACAAGAAAACACAAGCTTTAAAATAACAAACACTCATGTAAATTCAAAGAAACACTATAAAGTGAATATAAAAGCGGATATCTGTATCATGTCGCAATGCACAATAAAATCTAACGGCAGCGGTGTAAATAAAACCAGTTATTAAGGTAACGATCCAAGGAGCCACATAAAATGTATATATAATACACTTTAAATAAACATTAAAGTGTCAGCATTACTCCATATTCACTGCATTTACGTGTAATATCACCAATTAAGGGGCTGAGTTATAACCGCGGCGTCATTATGCCACCGCCTGTCAAGTCGGTAAAAAGTAAAATATTCTTATCATTACCGACCGACTTAGTGTTTGAACATAAATGCGTGACAAATAAAAATGTTGGACCACTTTAAGGTTTTCTGTGACAGTTGGTATAACATTTGGTAAGCTTCATTCTATTTGCTCTAAGTTTTTTTTAAAACCTTGACGTGATCTACTGAGTAAATTTGACAGCTTAAACAGTAGTGAGTGACGTTGATCATTGAATTAAATTATATTCTGTATTTTGTATATTAGCTTTAAGCACGACACATTCCGGCAGGGGGTTTAAATTAACATAAAATAATGCCCACCACACAACTTGATATCATTTACAAAAAATAAACTACCGATACGAACATAAATTATGTTGAAACAACTTCGAAAAAAATCGTGCCAAAATGCCAAATAAACAAAAAGGCATAAGGCCGACTATAAAAACAAAAGTTATTTATGTTTCGTAAAACATTTATCAAGACAAAAAGGTGTAGGTTACACTAATATCCCAATATGCTGATACGACACGGCCGCGACAATTTTTATGTGTGGAGATTAACAAAAAAATATGGCGCCCGCTACCCGGCTGTCACGGCCCTATCTGCCGTCGTAATTCAATGTTTATTTTTTTATTTGACTTTTTTTAATGTATTCTAACAAGAAGCGGCGACTTTATCTTTTATGAGTGGTAAATTGAGGTGTTAAATGTCATAGTTACGGTTTGAAATGGTGCTTTTAGATGTTATGTAAGAAGTTTTGATAAAACAGACTTCTGTACTTACTGTTCATATCTTTGACTTTTTCTTGTCACGAGAAGCTTTAAGTCGGTTACCACGTTTTCTTTGAAAAAAAGTTAAATTCCCTATTCCTTGTGCGTGCGTGTGGTGTGTATCTTAAAATAGTTTGAGGTTCTTTTCTAACGGTTTTGAGTTATTTAACATTTTGTTTACGTGTTTGCTGATAGAATCGTAATTTACTATGTCGCTATGTTATGTGCACACGCTATACAATTTATTGCTGACCGATCATGAGCTGAACTGATATTTTCCCTGTCTATTTTATAAAAAATTAATACTTTTTGTAAATATCGTAACTAATCACAAAATTTTTTTTTTGCCTAGATACAATAATACTTTAACCATTAAATAGTACATTATTATATGAGATTATTACTTTACATCCTGGATATCACTTATTAAAATAAAATAAAAACATTACAAAAGTAGCACACCGCGATACCGACAATCGCGCTCATAAATCAGTAACAAGACACCCGAAGCTTATTTACCTCATTTAACCAACCAGACAAATACACTTTAATACTAAAAATACCCTAATATTTTAGCCTTACCACGTCCCAACTAATCTTGAAACCATTTATCTAATCCCCACAAACGCGGCATCAATAAATTATAGCTAAGTGAAACATAAACGATAATGTCAATTGTGTAAACATTCGTCCCCTTTACATTTGTACAAACACTGACCTACTGGTTGTATTAGGGCCAACTAACTATAATAAATCCTGTATTACTTGACTAGTGTCACCACTCAAGTATCAACTCTATTTGGTCGCGCTTAAAGTTGGTTTTAGGTAAACGTCGGGTGTGATATATGGCGTTTGTTCTCGTGGTGGCGGGTAGGAACAAGTCGATCCATCATCGGTAAGTGATCGATGAGGGCTGCCCAAATATTTGAATTATTTGATATGAGAGTACAGGAGCGACTCAGTCACTTGCCACTGTGTTAGAATTATATTTTATTTATTACGATATTTTTCTGAGTAATATTTTAAGGCGAGTTCGGTATGTAGTATGTTTTTTTGGGTTAAGTAAGTTTCTGAGTAGTTTTATGCATTATCTGGATATAGGATGAGCGATTGGGTACCACCGTATGACACTTCTAATATTTACCTACGTTACACGATCGTTACATAACTGAAAATGGCATTATCTAACTTAAGTGTTTTCATATTGGTATTTTCTGTATATAATACAGGTATCCATATTTATACCTAACTATTTTCTTTCCACTTTATGCTTAATAATTCTGATGAATATATATATATGCTATATATGCTTAATAATCCGACATTTTAAACCACAGTCAAACGATACAAAGTTTTAATAGAATCTTGTGCTGCAACTGCACTTTCCATGCAAATTGTATTTGCATACATTATTGTAATAACACAGTAGCATAAGAAAATATTGCCGATTTAAACATGTACCTATTTACATAGAAATTATCCATACACGTGTTATGGGTATTTAGTAAATGGTAAAAATGAATAAGATTGTAACTTACTCCTACTGAAATATTATGATTGAAATCAGCGATTGGCTTCTAAAAGCCTTTCGTATGTTCAAATATTTTTAATTTCTACTTTCTAAAAATTAACTGAAAAATATAGCTGAAACGGAACGAAAAGTCGGAACTTATCAAAAATTTTATCTTTAAAAGATCCATCTTCGTTTATTAACGTACTCATCGAGGTGGTCCAAGACAAGCCAATCAATCTCAAACAAACAACAATAATTTTATTAATAAAACTGCTCCACAGATCGCCCACAAAAGCGAAGGGCGTAAAACTAAATAAGCCGTCATGCCCACGCGCCGATCACTGGTCAATTTACATCAACAATCATAATAAATGATTTGCATCGTAAATTCTAACGTGCCTTTAATATTCCCGTATATCTTTCCTTCAAGATATAATTCATAATGTTTGATTAATCGTATAAAGTAATTTATTGTTGAAGTTTGATGTTAAGGGGAAACAAGGGAAGATTTATTAAGAATTGCCTAGAAGGCTATGCCTATTCTGAAAAATTATTGAGGAAGTAGAAGAGTGATTGATATCTTAAGAAATAAAGTTAACAAACTTCATATTTTTTTCGTAAAGGTTTAGTTTAATGCTGGGCATAGGAAATCGAGCTAAAAAGTGATATATAGGGGATAAAGAATTTCAGGGATTTCAGCTGATTTCATAGGATAAAGAATTTGAACTAAGACGGTTACCAAGCCTACTGGCAAAAAAAACATGATATGTTCTTTTTGTTTACCAGACTTTGGGCTTCACTTTTTTGTAAGCTAAACTCAGGAATCAAATCTGAAACCCCTTTCAATAATGTACAAGCACTGCACTACCAAGGCATTATTATCATTAAAATCATAATTCAATGTCATTCGCAACGCAGTCTAATCGGCCACCTGTCAACTTCGCAAACATAGCATCGTAAGCAAACATGCTTCGCCTATGTTTGTTCGATCTACTAGTTTATGTATTTAGTTATCAATTTATTTCCTTATTATTACGTGGTTTGGTATAAGGAAAATTGATGGTATTTTATTTGGGTGATTGAAAATTTTAGGATTTCGTGTTCAGCTACCAATTTAAAGCTCTTGGTTCTGGCAGCCTTATATCTTTATTGTATACTAGCTGATCCCGCGAACTTCGTTATCGTTTAAACCTTCCCTGGCCCTCTACAAACATCTTAAAACCAAAATGAGGCAAATCAATGGACTGACATATTAGTTGTCAAATCTAATGTCAAATATTATGATTGCGCTCAGAAATTTAACTTAAGATTTATAATTTAATTTGTGACAAAACTTAAGATTTATCTTTCGATCTCTATATAGTCTTATTAAAAAAATAATCGGACAGATTAACAACTGAAGTTAGTTAAAATTGAGTTTCTCGAAGCCGACCACTATTTATGTACTATGTATTTTGAGACTATGCAATTTTGTCGCGTTTGTTGAGTTTCAGAACGCGATATTAGATCCTTCAACGCGAACGCGAATTTGAACTTTATGCAGCGGTAATAAATTACAAATTGACTCTCCATTTTATTTAGAAAACGTTTGTATGGGAAATAGAAAAATGCTGTTTTGAAGATTTTCCCGGCAATATTAGAATTTTTCTCACCTTTTAAACCTTCCCTGGACCTCCACGAATAATTCAAGACCAAGATAAGATAAATCCGTTCAGCCGTTCTCGAGTTTTAGCGAGACTAACGAACAGCAATTCATTTTTATATATACAATGTGTCCCGGGGATAAGTGACCGCCCGAAATTTTTTGAATATTTGTACAAAATTAAGGATAATTTCTTTTACATTTTTGAAAAAAAAACATTAAAAATTTTTTTTTGTCAGGCCTGTTAATAACAGGCTTTGCTCTTTTTTTTCAAATTCAACTGACTGTATTTTTGCATTTGTTTGAAATAGCAGCAAAAATTGTTCTGAGCTATTGTAGGAAATATCATGTAGTTTATTAATAAATTAAAAGAAAGTGATATTAAGGGGGCATTTATTGGACTTATTTTGAAAAAACTGAAAAAAAGGCATTATTTTCTTTGAATTTTTATTTTCTTTTTTTTCTAATAAATGTTTTATTACATTTTTGTTATCTTTGATAATTTTAATTGATAAACTATGATGTCGGCTAGTCAATAAAGAAAAAAGAATTTTAAAAGATGTAAAAACTTAGGAAATATCTTAAAAAAACTGCAGCACGTCACAGTATTTACTAAAAAAATTAAAAAAATCCTTAAAAAAAACCAAAGGCGGTAAGTCCCAAATATAAAGGAAATTACCCTTAATTTTGTACAAATATTCAAAAAATTTCGGGCGGTCACTTATCCCCGGGACACATTGTATAGAGATATAGAGATTATTAAATCCATCATTTGTCTTCTGAACTATGTTGGAGTCGGTTTTCAGCCTTACCAAAACAGTTGAGTACCAGTGTTTTACATGGAATCATTGCCTGCTTACCTAGACCTCTCGGTTGTCAGAATTTCTGGCTTCTGACTACCCGTAACGACTGCCACAGATGTTCAAATAAAAGCCCTTCTAATCATGAAGGAGCTCGTCATGACAAGATGGTGACCCATCCAAAGACCAATCTGCGACCCTCGACCCGTGCGGCTATTACTTAAATTATGAAAATTATTTTCATAAAAATCTTGTTATCTTAACGTCCATCAGTTTGTAATATTTCACTTAGAAAATAAATTCCGTGATATCTAAAAACAATTTGTTCTATTAACACAGAAATTAAAGTGATCAATTTTGAACGAAACACAATTCACTTTTAGAGTTCCCCTCCTGGCCACAGAGTAACTAAACCAGTAGACCAGTAGCAGCTGTTTAGCTATAAAACTGAAGTTATAAAAATAGTATTAGGATATTTGGTTACTATAACCGATCATTTTCTTTAACATATAGATTGTTTTTTTTTTCTATTTACGGACCGTAGTTTCTCAAAAACACGAGTAAAACACGATCGAAAGCTTCTGTCCTGTAGCGGCACTACGAAAACTACTACAGCTCCATCTCATCAGGAAATGAAATGAAATTAAATTAAATAAGCCAGATATTAACTAAGAAGTGGAAACTCCCTTTTTTAGGTAGATGAAGAGCTTAATTTTCTATTACTAACACTTAAGTCCTATCAATATTTATAAGTCCTTAGTAGTCCTTCTAAGTTAACCAACGGTATCACCCACTCTGTGGCACCCCACGTCGTGCGGTGACGATGAATGATGACCGCGCCGCAGTGATTAACGACGCGCCATCCATCATACCGCCGGTAGGTGCTACCCGACGTGCGACGTCGCAGCGCTGTGCGGTGCGCGCTGATTGACGTCTTTAATATGTTGTTGATATTGCTCGGATTTTGGGTGTCTTTGATTGGTTCGTGTGGTTGATATTGTAATTATTTTGAAGAGGGATGGTGAAGAAAAAAGAAGACTAGATAGTTTACTAAAAACTGTTCTTCTTCCTCTATGTTGTCTCAGTGTCATCAAGGTTCCACAAAATGACTTTTACAGCAAAAGATAATTGACTGACAGACATAAGTACACAGTTATTACCACTTTCGGAATATTTTTCAGGGTTGGTTTTAAAATACTAACGTGTCAACATCTTTTGATGATTCTAACCTTTTCGATACTTAAAAAGATTGTCTTCTTCTTCATGTCCTGTTTCTAAGTTAATTGTGATCTTCTACAGGTAGGTACCCTCGCTAATAACAAAACACTGCCTTAAAAAGTGAAAAAATCCTTTCATTTAAAAGATCAAACACTTTATTTCCAAAATCCTATCAACATTACAACTTCTATTACAATATTGGAGTAGCCCGGAGTAGCGTTTCCATCTCAATTGGTTCCGTATTTCCAGCCAATCAAACGTCAGGGGGCGTGTGACGTCATGATGAATTTGCGCGAGAGTCGTTAATCATAGATGCGCTACCATCAATACTATTGGTATGGAATAATGTCTGAAATGTACTATGATTTATGTACTTCGGAAATGTACTATTGTTCCGTAGTATGGTCGTTAGAAAGTTGGTTAAAAAAGAGTAGTTTTTGTCAAAAGTGCTGTCTAAATAATTGTAGATGAAGGAAGCAGATTTGAATATTGTAAGTGTACATATCTTGGATATCAATGAAGGAAAACATCTTGATGGAAACTGGACTTGAAAGTCATTTACAGAAGAATATCGAGATGCACGAAGTAGTTCCTAAGAGATGCGAGCTTAGGCTGATTAAATTGATAATTCACATCTACAAATTACCATAGTAAAACAATGACATAACAAAGCGACAGTAACATACTACCTCTCACCGCTCACGATCCGATCTCTCAATCATATCATTGTTTAAGCCTAACTGTCACTACGTAACACCCACGAACAAACATACTTAATTACCCACACTCTAACAAGTAATTATCACAACAATCGATCAATCATAACGATTTCAATCTATCGAATGCGGCTTAGAAAAATCGAACGACACGGAATAAAACTATCCAATGTTTCATGATAGCGATCTAAATGAATCGATATATTAAATCGATTATAATACTTTACACGAGTAATTACACGAGTGATTGAATTTGATTAAAAGTCTGACCGCGATTGTTTTTTATTGATAGGGTTTTTGATTAAAATTTCCATTTAGGTTTGCGAAATTATAGATAAAATCTGCGGAGGTGTGAAATGTCTGATAATGTTATTTTAATTGTAAAATAATGTGACCTATAAATCGAACCTTTTTTATGTTTCTTCAGAGAAAAGTTTGCTTTTTTCAGACTTGCTTGTTTTTATGCAAATATAATATTCGTAACCTTGAGAGTCATCATCATCTTCCTGCCCTTTTCCCAAGTCATTTGGGGTCGGCGCAACATGTCTTTTTCTTCCATTCCTCTCTGTCAGACGTCATACTTACATCCACTCCCTTCTGCTTCATGTCCTCTTTCAGGCAATCAATCCATCTTTTCCTAGGTCTACCTCTGCCTCTCCATCCTTCCACATTCATACTTAGCACACTCTTTGTAGCATGCGTTTGAGAGTACATTCAAATTTATTTTTGTACATGCCAATTAGTACCTCAATTACGGCTTCACTTTTAATGACAGATACTCATCATCAGCAAACCCAACTAAAACAAAACATGATCCAAAGAAACGAACACAGAACACAGCAAAAACCTTCAAATTAAATCCTCATTTCGCAAACATGGCTTCAGTATTAAACATGCCACCAAAAAGTTCGCAACATCCTCCACACATCCGCAAGTCAACGGATTATCCACCTATAAATCGTAATTAACTGTAAACTTAGATAGTATAACCGACTGGAGAAGCCATTTCCATGCCTTACCCAGCACATGTACCTATGAAAAATTACCTCCTTTAATTTCTCTCTCTTCTAAAATTTGTTTAAGGTGGATCATAAATGTCATTTGTTGCCTTGCCTCCCACGCGAATTATCGTTTTCACACTAGTAGATTTTGCGATTTTGCGTAAATTAAATGAAAGCTCTCTAAATTCGCCAACTTTTTCGGCTAAAAGTTAGTATTCATGTCGGTTCCGGCAGGTTACATGAACCAACACGATAACTCAGCATTGATTACTATCAAGTTAATCACATACACTTAGAAGTCATATTTTTTACTTGATAAGTTTTTCCGAGTAAATTGTGCACACGATATATTTGCATAATTCGCTATATTTCTGCATTAATTTATTACTCGTTCATTTTTTTTTTTAATTTATGTGTTTTTTGTGTTGGTTAGCGGCTGTTTCGTAAAATATATTTTTTATGACCAATTTAAATAAATGAAAAAATTGTTTTGTAATAATTTTTTAAACTTTTCATAAATATGTTTAGGTGTACTGTTTGTGAAATTAGGTTAAAACTATCACTTTAGTAAATCTTATCAATCGGCTATCCAGCCTTAAATGTATGCAGGTAATTCATCATTGACAAAAAACATTTTTTTATTATTTTTGGCACTTTACAAGTACGTAACTAATTATTGGTTCAAGACTTTTTGCACTATGTAAAGTCAAAATAAAGCATGTCAACTAAAAAATAATAGTAACAATCGAATTAGCTGAACTCTAATTAGTTTTTTTTTTGTTTATTTCCTAAACTACCGAATGGATTTGGAGAATTTTTTCACTGTTGGATATACCTATTTGAAACGAGAAGCAGTTTCAACAGAAACCGTGTGAAACCGTGGAAAATAGTTCGTTTTAAATACTAAAATTTGCAATATATTGGTCTTGACTCTTTACCCCATTATTCTTAACACCCACAGCGTTCATTGTTTGACACAAAACAAGTGTCAGTCAACGTTAATATTTCTAAATGCATTTGCATAAATCCTAATTGCGTAAAATGTATAAATAATTTGACAGTTTTACTAATGAAGGAAGGAAGATATAATAATCAATTCATAAGAATTGAATAATGAAGATGGACTTAAGTATAAAGGTGGATTTTAATAAATGAATTTGACTTTGAACAATACATAGGGGTGCTTATTTAGTATCTCTATAAATTAGCGATAAAAAAACTCTAACACCTTGGGTTCTAACACAGGATTTTCTCCCCATCTTAAATTGAATAAACTTTATATCTCATTCTTCACAATTTACAAGAAAATGATAACCAGCTTAAACCAAACTACTGCAAACATATTGACGGTCCGACTAGTCGCACTTACCCGACCGTAACAAAGCGAGTCGCAGTCGCACCGCGACAACTGTTGACAGCGCGCGCCATTACTTCCGTCGCCGCCTTCCTCCTGTCACTTGCTGATCGGTAGTGATGGGGGAATGTCGATATCGATAGTTGATACGATATGAAGAATGAGATTTGTTTACTCATAAGCCGTTAGTTACAAGAAACTACTAATATCTTTAAAGTAAGTACTGAAGTACTGTATTATGTATAAACTCTGCGTCTAATTTTTACCTGTGAATGTAACAAGACAAGCCGCTGTTGCTGCTTTGATACTGTTATTTGCTAACAGGTAGTGGTAGTGTGGTGTGAGGATCAATATTAGAAAGAGCAATAACGTGTTGCATTTTCTAGTTAAGCGTCACATAGCCGGGACTATTTGAAAAAATATGTTCGAGACCATAATTTAAATCATAATTATAAAACTTACTCATAAGTAAGTACAAACGCGTAAAGAATTTCAAAACTACTATCCAAATGTAAATGACGGCCTATTCCGAACATGGTACATGGACCGTACGTACAAAGTATCCAATACACCTACAAACCTGAGAATTATTTATAAGACATCGATATTCTCTTCACCAACTCTCCCATCCCTACTTCCGTCCCCAGCAGACGTGTCAATTAGAATCGCGGCCGCTGTATCTTGTCACGGGCAAACGGTCAAACGTTTTCCATCTACAGACGTACTGGTAACAGTGATTCACTGCTAACAGTTCTACAGGTGCGACTGGTAATGAGGGAGTATGTTGTAAAGGAAAAAAAATGCATCTTTGGTAAAAGGTAAATTCTTGTGGCTCATGGCTGCTAGATCGATATGTATCATGCTTGTCATGTCGAGTGCCTACGTGTTCCGGGAGTCTCGGCTGTCATCTGAAGTTTGATCGTCTTTGGCAGTCCTTACGGGGTTGTTGTACTGGGTTTTGGTGTATGTAATGCTTTCACGGGTGAGCTGCATAACTGTGTGATAAAATATTCTGATGAAGAGTTTGACTTGAAAACTGGTATAACAAATGATTTAATCTGCCTCGGTTATAGAGGGTTCATAATGTATTCTTGTGTCAGTAAGTAGATACTTACTGACAAGCTTAGTTTTCCAAAAGAAAAATTTTCCAGTTACTGGTCAGTAAGTAGATACTTACTGCCAAGCTAGTAAAAAGTGTGTTCAGTTAGCTACCATTTAGCAGTTGTTTTGTTTTTATTTGGAACATCTAATTAAATATTCAAAAAAGCTAAACTAAGAATCACTCATCTTAATTCTAAAGGTTAGTCTCGAGGTTACTCTAAATTTTAATAAGATTTCAAAACAAATAAACAGATGATTGATGATGCACGGACCGACAGATGATATCTTTATTTATATTTCATTCAAGGTTTATAGTAATTCATCATCATAATTATTTAGATTATAAGTTAAGATAAACTTTAAATAATATAATAGACTAGCTTTTGCCCGCAACTTCGTTCGCGTGGAATAGTGACTACCAGCAGATTTTTGATTTGACCAATAGATGGCGCTATATGTCCGGAATAATTTTATTTTTATTTTTTTGTAATAAAAACTATCCTATGTCCTTTCTCAAGTTTCAAACTATGTCTGTACCAAATTTCACACAAATCGGTTCAGTAGTTTAGGCGTGAAGAAAAGACAGACAGACAGACAGAAAGACAGACAGACAGACAGACAGACAGAGTTACTTTCGCATTTATAATATTAGTTTGGATAAAATGAACGTTTCTCTAAATGGCCAACGTAGTCAGTTTGATGCATGTAATGAACAACCATTATAAGCAATAATAATATAATAGATAAAATGAACGTTTCTCTAAATGGCCAACGTAGTCAGTTTGATGCATGTAATGAACAACCATTATAAGCAATAATACTAATAAGGGTGTTCAGAAATCGCTTCATTAAGTGATGTTTTTGAATAAATTAAGAAGAAAACATCTACGTAAAAGTACAATTACACTATGAGCCATTTTGACCAAAATAAAGTGATGAAATACAAGATAAAAAAATCATTTTCCGCAATTATTGTTTCAGTACAACAAATCTGTCACGCTCCGCTCCGCGTGAAAGCGCAGCGCATCTCTACTCCCGAAATTATAAACACGCTAACAAAACGCAGCAATAAATCACGCCGGCCGTCAGCCGTCACGCGCGTGTCACGCCGCCGATCAGTCACGCTGTCACCTGACACTGTGGCCGATGTTACACATTGAATACTGAGGTGGTATATTGTATTAATTATTTGAAAAATAACCGTGAAGTCCCTTGCAAAACTTCAGAGGTGTAAATACGGTTTTATAGATTTTTTTAACGACTTTCACAAGGTTCAAGAATTCTTCATTTCTTCAAGCTGCTACAAGTTGCAATCTAAGTCTACTAGACAATATTTCTATTAATTTACATAAAACTAAAAAAAAGTCTAAGTTTACAGAGCTATTTTTTTAATGTTTTCAGGAATTATTTTTAAAATCATTTTAGTTTTTTAGCCTTATCTCAGTTAAAAATTGAGTTTTTATTAGGATAAATGCCAATAATTTAGAATTTTTTGAAGAGTAATAAATAATACTAAAATACTTAAAATAAAAAGTAAATAATGTAATAAAGTAAATGTACAACCCAGTAAAATCATTACACTAACGTGACACAAAGTCGTCACGCTGTCAAGTGGTCACGCTAGACATTTGACATAATGCGGGCTTTCACGCTGCGTAGATGTCGCCACTTCACACAGAATTCTGAACTAGAATGTGTATGATGAATGCACGAGCAGCTCTGGCAATATTGAAATGGCCAACTTTGCAAGTATTAACATACAACGACGATGTTTATGAGGTGCTATTGTTGAACACAATGCCAACTAAATGTTTTATTTCTGTGTTTATTTGAAGCATTTGTAATGAGCCAAATGTATTTTGAAAATCTTGTGAACCAGACAAGTTCTTAAACCTCTTGAATTTTAGGGACATTTTATAAGCTTAATTTTCTTTTGCTATCTTTTAGGGGCCATCATTGTACGTAGCTCTGAGAAGTTTTCTAGATGATGAATGATTATAGGTACATATTTTTTTCCATTTTATTAAAACCTTTACACAATTACCAACAAACATAAACAATCATTCAACCAATTACATCAACCCCAATAAGCTTTGATTAACAAATTATTACCAAAAAAAATGGCCGCCAATCACTTCAACAATAGCCCATATCGATGTCTGCGTGACAATGAGCTATTAATTGACATTCGTTGACAACCGATCATTGTCAACGGTCAATCAGTTTGAGTAATTGTACTAAGACATGTTAATAGAAAAACGAACATAATGCTGTGTTGTGCTGGTTGGGATTCCCATGGTTTTTGTTTTCGTTTTTAATTGAGAGAATAAAAATACTGGGTTTGGTGTCAATTGAATAAATAAAGATCTGTCAATCATTAATATGAATGTAAGTATTATGAATTCACCCCTGCCTTTTTTTGTTCCGGAAAATGAAATTGAGTAAAAATTGAAATTAAAACCCTACTTACAACTATTCCATTTCTAGCTTAAACACTTATCTAGATATTCAATTTGTTAAAAACCAACCTGCGCAGTAAAATCAACGTGTATTGTGTAACCAAAACGAATGAAAAACGTTACCATGAACCTCTGACATTGACTGCCATCAAACGTTTTGCAAGGAAGACATTAATAATTAACAACACATTAATTTTCAATAATTAAGTTTTTGCGCCCACAAATACTGACACAGACATGTGACACAAAAACTTCGATAAACAAATCCATTAATCTGCGAGTTGATGCAGCACGTCAATCAATATCCGTCAGATTAGCTCATTAAGGGATTTACTGACGCAGTCATAACCTACGTCAGTTACTATTGTCTACACATCACAACAAGCCATCAACGTCGCGCCAAAACATACCAAAATAAACTTTATTGCAACGCAATAAGCATCAATCATTTGTGATTCATGCGCGGTTTTAATGAGGCGAAAATTATGAAGCACATTTTTGATCTGGATCCCTACATTCGAAATTCGACCTTATGATATGGGAATAACGATGTGTGTAGGTGCAGAGAAAGTTTTGTCGCAATTAGCTAATTACCGGCGGCCGTCAGCGTGACGGGCCGTCACGTTCGCGGCGTGTTGGCCGTCATGACGTGACACGCGGACATGAGAGTGACATAACTTTTCGACGCCCGTCCGTTGTCGGTCACTGATTTGTTGGAAAGTGGGGAATTTATTGCCGGCTTTCGTTGTGTTTTGGCTGATATTTATGTTTGTTGATATATAAAAGGAGGATAGTGGAAATAAATTCGTGGAACAAAAAGGAACAATGAAATGTGTTTTCAAGCATGTGCTACTTGTGAACGTTTTTGTTTTGATCTCAAACGTTTCTCAGGATATAAATCGCACTTAATCAACTGTAGCGCTGATGCTTAAATATGCTTCTGAAAGAGACACCATCATCCTCCGAGCCTTTTTCCCAACTATGTTGGGGTCGGCTTCCAGTCTAACCGGATTCAGCTGAGTACCAGTGCTTTACAAGAAGTGACTGCCTATCTGACCTCCTCAACCCAGTTACCCGGGCTACCCGATACCCCTTGGTTAGACTTTTGTCAGACTTACTGGCTTCTGAAAGAGACTTTAATTCAAATTAAACTTATGATCATTCAAATAATGTTCCAAATGCTTCACAAAGTTCAAATACAATCTCTCAAATGTCAGTCCCACAAAATGCATCACCGCATATTGTACCCATAAAGCTATCAACAGCAACATTCTATATCCAGTACTTGCCACAGCTATTCAATTCACACCTCAAACCCGCATTAAACAATAGCGACAAATAGTCACTCAATAAATTAATCCGCAAGAAATGGCAGTTTGCCTATCATCGGGCTCGCGTCAGGACGGCCTGTAGTATTAAACGAAGTGTCGTGTCCAGGCTTGCGTTGCGTTTATTTATAATCTCGACTTGTACACGCAATGTGGTCGCAACTGATTTATTGCCGATCTTTTGGATCGGGAGTTGGGATGTTATTATAGCTGCTTTGATTTCAATTTTTCTTGATTATGGAATTTTGGGTTTCAATTTTGCGCATGATTGTGCTGGTGTAATCATACCTACCAGTAATAGATTCATCATTGTGACTTCTCAAAGACTGATTTTTATTTTTATTTTTAAACAAAAAAAAAGAAGATCACAGTGGTTTCCGTAATCCTGAATTTATTTGGAGTCGATGTGTTCCATTTCCCATCCTTTCTATCGTCAGTCATAATAAAAGTCACTACCTTTTCATTTATACCATCTTTGAAGCAGTTCTGTTCATCTTTCAAATCTTTATCGATCTGCCTACTCCTGTCGGTCCATCCAAGCATTACAATATTATTTACAGCTGTAGAAATAGCGGTCATAATCCCTTTATTAAGTTCAAAGTTTTTTCACTGGTCATTTCTAAAGCGTTAACCAATCAATATTATTCAATCAGCCGAATCAATCAGTTAAATTGGATCGTCCGTAGTCCAGACGTAAATACAAATTGGTAGTCGTGCCAACTTTAAATTGAAATATAAGCGGTTTTTATAATCACTTTCCTTTTGGATGAAGTTATGAATAATTATAACGATTAAGGAGATTGATAAATTGAAGATCTTTAATTTTAAACGTGTTGGTTGCTGCTGTAATTAAGTTTCATATTTTATGTGTAGTAATATGGCAACCATGCAGCTTTTAGTGAATGCCTTTCCCTTAATCTGCATCCAATTGGCATAACTAACGGTTATGATAATGAAAGTATCTACATAAGGCATGAGTTAAATTTATGACATTAGGATATTACTGAATCTTGGGATTTTAAGGCTCGAGCAGACCGGATGCGTATGCGTAACCACGCGCGTAGTCACGCGCGTAGTTACGGCGTAACCATCAGTTGTAATGTATGGAAATGTATGAGACAGGCCACACCGCTTGCGTAACGTAGACACGCGCGTCGTTACGCAAGCGGTGTATACATTTCCATACCAACTCATCTGACTACGCGCTTCTGCTCTCAACGATACTGTCACTCGCCTACAATATTCCATTTTTAAACAGGACCACACAGAAAGCAATTCACAACAAAAACTGTTCACAATTCATGCATAAAGAGGAGAAGAAAAAAAAAATAACACACCTTTCATCCATTCAAAACACTTACATCTGAAACTCAAATCGATCGGTACAAAAACGCATTATGTTTACGTTCTTAGAATTAATTTCACGCTCTGACTCCTGAGCTAATATTTCAACGCTCATCGTCGCAGGCGCACGCGAACGTTGCAACGTTGACACTTACTCGACATGTCTGATGATGTCTCATTTGTTTGATGGCTTTAAGATGAACATAACAATGATATTTTATTTCACCTTCGCCAAGATAAGTTGCCCATACTTTATTCTTAGTACTTTAACCTTCCATATTAATTTGCATGTCCTCAACTTGTGTTGTATTCTTTTTTTTGTTATCACTTATTTCATCTGATGCATTTATATGCTTGGTTGCAATTTTATCTTGAGCCGGAAGAGTGGCAGCTGCTGCCATCACGTCATTATTGTAATCAGTAATTGCTACAAAATGTTTAGTTTCTGTTTTGATTAGCAGGAAAATCTCAGGAATAATAAATAATATTTGCAGCATTGATGTAATTACCATTAATTAAGTCGCTAGTAATGAACGCAAACATTCTCTCGCTCATTATTGTTTTACAGTGATGACAGACTTCAACTCGGGTGTGGTTTTTCATCGCTTTACGAATATAGATTAGGTTACGAAGTTAAACAGATTCGACGCTATTATAAACTCGTTTGTGTGTCTTTACGTGTACGATTAACATAATGTTTTTGCTGCAACTCCTGACAGTCTAAATAATGGCAAACAATGTTAAAATTAGCAAGACAAAGACAAAGCAGGCGATCTGTTACTTTAAGTATAACGTCAAAGATAATGACAAAGACGAGAGAATAACATGCTAACAAAAGAAAAAGAAACCAGCAATAAACAAAGTGATAGATGTAACAGTTACAAACATGTTTCTTTGTATTAATTTTCCTTGAGCACAAAAGGAAAAGGAGCATGAAAAATTAAAAGGTTAAAAAAGTCGCTTCTACTTTTCCAGTTAGTATTTATGCTTTGACACCTTATGATTGACGGGCGCTCCACATCGCCGCGCGGTCACGCGATGGTTTCCAAGATTCATGTCTATCAGATTTGAAATAATTGCACCGAGCTGTTGTGTTCATAATTAGATTCACAGTAATCTAGATTTTATTACTTACACGAAGAACAAGACGAATTACGTGTTTTGCTAACGGGATCGGGTAAATGATGTAATGAGACGTAATGAGTGATTGAGGAAAATGACGATGTAAATATTTTTCTTTGTTTAAATCTTCTTTGACAATTGTATGGTGATAGCTGGTTTAACGAGCACTCGTTAAGTGTAGTCATTAGTGAAAACAATGATAATAATGACGCTTTGCTCAGCGGTGCTCAGTAGCTAATGAGTGATGATTGTGTCTTCACTTCTGTTTGAAACTCATTACGTTTTGCACAAGGACTGCAATTCCGTGTGCATTTACAAAACAAAAATTTGCACTTAGAAACTCATAAGCATTCAGCTATTTGTGGAATTACAATCATTTCAGCTTAGAATTCGTGAGGAAACGCAAACTGTAGAAGTAATTTTAAAGTCTGTATTTATTGTTTTACCCGATAAAAAACAATCAACACATTGCATTAGACCACATAACAGCCAAAACTGAGCAAACACTCGCATATTTCACTTGAAAACAATGTTTACTATGCTAATGGAATCCTCAATACATCATCCACGGTGACTCAACAAGGCAAATATTTCGAAGAAAAATCAAAGGAATAAAGTGGTCTAACATTCTTGTTTGATCGTGAGACAAGTTGATTTAAGTTTAACACACGTTATTGTCTACTAGACATCCGCCAAGACGTCTTATAAATAAGCTTTCATGCCTCGTTTTTAACTGTGTGCCAACTTTTTGTTGGTCTTTACTCACCAATGTTTGTGCAAAGCGGACATGTTGAAATTTTAAAATTTCGTTCAACATTCTTGAGGCGTATAAAGTTTTGTTATAAACCTTGTTTTATGTAATGATGTTTGTTCTGCTGCCCACACAGGAGAATAATAAGATTTTTTATTTGGTCCTAAAAATGACATCAGGACCGATTTAGTCACAAACAACAAGATAATCAAGTTTATTGTCAGCGTATTGAAGACCACCCAGACAGATTTTATGAACAACTTTAAGTTTGCCTCAACTGATGATACACGACTTAATGAGCAGTTTGACACTCACAAGCTTTAACAATAATATAGTTGGCAGTTACTTCGAATTCAAAGATAATTATTACGATGACAATTTAGTTGAATTCTATCCAACAGCTGTCATTTCAGACACATTCCACTGGCCCGTCATAACTTCGCACTTTATAGTACTAATAAAACTTTACTGCGGATATGAATGATACTGTATCCTTATCCAGATAGGCTTTCACTCAATACTTTCACAGCAGTCATAGTGTAAGAGAATTTAGACCACCCAAACGTGAGTAAAGTTCCAAAGTTCGACTTGAAATTCTGAACACGTTCGAAAGAAAACGGGTGTGAAAATACAGAAGAGTGTTGGTGAAATAGGCCAACATCTGTCACCAACTGGCAAAGGCAAACATTGGCCACATGTACCATTAGAGCCACGCCGACAACGCGAATCGTCAATCATCTGCACGCATTAATCTTGCGAAGACAAGTTGATAGATCATCGCGCTGTGAGGGCCGCGGAGCACGAAACAATTTAGATAGCATGTGCGGTGGATGCGGTAACTTTATTGTTATGAAAGGAAATAATAGTTGTGTTGGTAAAGATGAGTATACTTGAATAAGAAAGGAAATACATTTTAATTTTTTGTAAGGCATTACAGATAACCATTCTTGTTGTAACTTACATTTTCTGAACGAAATTCAATTAGTCACGATTCTGAGAATCGATTAAGAACATACATGGTACTGTTATCAAAATTGTTAGCATATTATCGTCTCCCACTTACAACATTACAGACTCACCTGCAGCAAAAACATCAATAAGCAATTCAAGTTTTTACCAATCGACATAACACATTAGCTATTGATTACATTCTATTACCCATCTTCGAGGCACAAAACATCTGTATCAAGTGACCTTTCATTTTTTACTAAATTAATGAAGCGTTACTTTTTAATTGCTATTCCCTTTTCTTATTACGATTATTCACAGTCACAACTACGTAGGACCACCCGGCATAATATCGATTAATTATCATTCGATCGAGGGCAAAAATCGATGCACAATTGAAATGTTACGTTCCATCGCATAGATCGATATGTCAACAGGAATCAATATCAATTGAAGTTAAAATGGAAATAGATTTCTAGGGTTAATTGTGAGGTTAATCAAATGCGGTTATTGTAGCATGACATGCGCAAGCGTCGATCGACGATTCTGATTGTGATAATTTTCAATATGCCTGACTGGCCGTTCACGTAACGAAACGACCAGTTTCACATACATATTGATACTACGATTAAGGAAAAAATCGGTATAGAGTAGCTCATTGGCACATATGCCATTAACAATATATCAGGCAATCACTCACACCCATACCAAACATATCTTCCTTCATACACGACAACTAATAAACCCTGAGATATCTCGTGTCATCAAATTATCACCTCATAGTGTTATCGCCTCCAACATCTAATAAAAATTCTAGATTCGCAGCGTCGGACGTCCAAGCCCTCTCTCGTGGCTTGCAGGTAATAAATCGTGTTAAACAAGTAGGTTGGGGCGTTTTATCAAAGTCAATCGGTATCACGCCGCCGGCTCTGAGTAATTACTTGATACTTCTTCCTCTGATAATTAAATTTCCACTCTGTTCCAGTAGTAACAAGGTTGGCTTTTGGTTGAGCGTTCTAATGATAGTGTTGTCTGTCTTTTTCTGTCTTCATCTTTTTAGTGTTGGGCTTTTGATAGCTGGGTTGTAATAGTGTGTTTTAGAAAATTTTGAAGTCAGATCAGTCAATTATGAAATGCTGTGTTTTGTTATGTTTTTTGGGGAGCAGTTTGTAAATTTTTCAGGTTTGATCGTTTGAAATTGGGAGCAATTATGAGCACTTTGTTCGAAATAATGACTCATCTATCAAAAACATCCAAACCAACTATACATTTCTTGTTCTTTTTTCGCTTTTGCTATAAAAATGCTCCTCTCAGCAAAAACTGCTATTTCAACTTTGTAACATAGTACCTTGTTTCGATAAGAAACCCATTCTGACATGAATAGTAAAGTCGTGAATGTTCGCGAGGTACTCCTGCCAACAACTTTTATGGCGATTTCATTCAAATTATGTAAAGCTGTTTAACTTCCCACGCAGTCAAAAGTCGTGATTCGAAAAAGGTTACTTCGGAACACAACAGACAAAATAATAAGTTAGCGTCAATGTACTAAAACTATAAATAGTATATTATCAAATTTGGGAAAACCCAATACACTGGAAATGGAAAATAATCGCGCATTAAAATGATAAAAATCTAATAAACAGAGTTAGTAACACGACAATACTTATTTATAAGTATTTAGATATTATCTAGTGATTAAGATCTAATATACTATTTGCGTCGGATTTTAGTGGATACAAATCAAATAATCCTCTTATTTTGTATCACTATAAGATTGATATAAATCATCTATCATAAATGAATACGGGGCGGTTTTTCCGCTGTAATTAGTGTACATGGACGAAATCTGGACTTGGATACCAGACACGTGCTCAGTAAGAGATACGTACAATACATAATGACGTTGCATCCAAGAAAAATATTACATCTGGAATAACACTTTCATCTTCATTTTCAAAATTGCAGAAATGACGAAAATAAACGTTGATAGCATAAAGTGCTTTTCGTGGTAAATAATAATAAATTTGTTATAATTTCCTCAACACTTTCACCACAATACATCACACACGTCACGCACGGATATAGAATTATCTTTAGCCGCAGACATACGAAAATTGCTCTCATAAATCACTCCGCTAGTCATATCGTCCACATATAACTATAAAGTAATAAAACCTAATCTATATAATGCATTCAGGTCATACATTATCGACGTATAAGCAATGATAATGAATCATTATGATAAATTGACACAAATGATCTAATTTCAAATGATGACGTTTAGTATAAATTGGTCTGATGACTGTTTTATTGTCCACCTTTCAACGTTTGTCAATGCCGTTGATATGAAACGTGTCTGCAGTTTTATTTTTATGCTGTTTGCTAAGGATGATGCGTAATTTTTGTTATTTGGCATGGATTTTATTTCAATTGGCAGGAATAAGCTTCATTATAATATTTTTTAAACTTAAATTCGTATATATTTTATCTGAATTTTTGAAAATAGTCATGACCTATTAACTTTTGTTTGAGCCTAAGTAATTGTTTAGGCTCATATTTTTTGTTATTCTAATAGTAGGTTTAGAGTAGCATTTTTATAAAAAAAACATTTTAATATTCTCTTTCAACGAACTTCTGCTTTTCACTCGTCGACATTGTAACGATTGTCAAATTGATGAGTATGACTTGGATTCTGTCAATGTGTTATATCGACTTATATTACTGACAACCTTCTAAACAGCACACTTTTCTTCAGAGAAGCGATGAAATACTCACATTTCTTGGCATCTGTGAAACCTATTAATATAAAGTTGTCATATTTATTTATGATCTTCATATTTACTTTCATTTCACTTTTCATAAACAAAAGAAATAAATTCATTTTTATATTTTAGTAAGAAACATATACTGCTTCATTTGTTGTGTTCTCGTTGGCAAACTCATAGTTGGTGCAATAAGTGTAAAGACTGTAATTTCTTTTAAAATGTTAGACTAACAAGTTGAATAAGTTTCAATTACTCACCACTATCCATTCAAAACTCAAAGCCAGTACCACTAATCTTTCCAAAAACCAAATTACTTTAGCAATTAAAACGCAATACCATCCTTAGGTCCATCCATCAAGCTATTAATCAACAAAAACAACTTGAAAAAACTCACAAAAAGCTTACAAATAAACATTCTTCAAACACATTACGCAATATACCGACCATCATTCTAACCGACTCGCTTGATTGATGACTGTTGCAATCATGAATGCCGAAGGACCAGACACTAAGACCGGTCTGGGGAAACAAGAACCAGACAACTAGAGGTCAGGTTATAGTTGGCTGGCAAAACGGTGATAAATGAATGTTCGGATAAACATGGCTACTTTATTACAGAGAACGGTTATGATTTATTCATGCTCTTGTCAGATTTGAGAGGTGGTTGCACTTGGCGCCAAGGGAATTGTACCTTTGGTTCGCGCTTTACAATTTGTGTGGTAATTTTGTTTTGGGTTTTAAAAGGGTGGGTAATGTTTTTTCATTAGCTAACATTAGCTTAATGCAATATTTTTCAATTAATATTGTAGTTTTTTTACCAAAATTTTCCATGACACCCAATGACATTGGAAATTATTATCTCTGTGTATATTTATTTACGTTTAATCCTCTTTATTATGAGTAGGTATTATCGCTTTAACAACAAAATTTATTGGCCTCCAGTCAATTTAGGAGGCATTCTACAGTCTGATAAGATGATGGAATTATGTGGGCTTATATCCGTTGGTCCGGATATTTGTCAAAAACATTGAATGGCTTAGTTTTTATATCTTCAATATCAAATAAAAAACTGATGTTATTAATAAAGATAACAGGCTAAATAAATATTTTATGGTACACAGTAAGTCCGTAAGGGACTTACTGTATAGAGGGAACTAACTATATTATTATTTGGTGTCTTAATCATGTTTATTTTAAGTCCAACCTCCAAGCTTGCTCTGCTCAGATCTTGGAGCATTTGTTAGAGCTCTACTTTGCTCTGCTCTGGATGGAACTAAAAATATAAATAAAATAATTAATCTTTAATTCTTTCATTTAAAAAAATACACTTCTAAAACACTCTTACAAAAAATACTTAAGGCTAACTCTCAGTATTTTTTATTGAAAAATATACCACTTTAAAATTAAAAAAATAATAATAAAAGCATGTATTCAAACAGCCCCAAGTGGATGGAACTGTTTGGAAGCTTCTTTCAATCATTATCTAGTCACGGCGTGACGGACGCGTGTTTATATTGACGAGCACTGCTAATGGCGCGATGCTTGTGCTCATGCACATCAAGAGATTAAACAGCTTCTTGTTGCACTTTTGGTACTAAAATATAAAACAATGCAAGGTCTTACCACCATGCTTCTAAATACTCAAACGTTTGTTAAGTTTAAATTCTACTTATGAGTTTTTGACATTGATTTTTTGGGGGTTAAAGTTGTTGGGTAAAATCTCTAGACCAAAAAAATATTTATAAAAATTAATATAAATTGTTAATTTTAGTATAAGGTTACAATATTATTTCTGTAAATATTGAAAAATTCTAATATAAAACTATTCCTACACAGAATGCCACAGGCTTTTGATAATTCGCCAAACAATAAAATATTTAAAACCATCCAACATAAATAATTTATTGATCATTAGAATTGATTTTGTAAATCCATTAGTTTTATCTTCCTTAATTAATTTCTAACTTAATAACCATATGTCAATGTCAGTCTTTACAAACTTGTAGGTAATATTTAAAACGTGTTTCGGAACAATGAATGAACATTTATTTTATTAAGTACCTATGCGTGTGTAATAAAGCTTATTCCGTGTTTCGGAAGGCACGATTAACTGGTGGATGCCAGCTGTCATTTGAACCTCTTTGGGATGCGGTACGGGTAGTGAAAAGCCAGAAAGTCTGATAACTATTCTTACTATTGGGTATCGGTTTGCCCAGGTAATTGGGTTGGAGGAAGTCAGATGGGAAGTCCCTCCAAGTAAAACACTGGTACCAGCTACATCCGATTAAACTAGAAGCCGACCCAAGCATATGTAGTTGGGAAAAGGCTAGGCAGATGGTTAAATTGAGCTTATTGCTGATAAAATCAAAATGTTGGTACACTCATTAATTTCTTTATTTTAGTATAATTTTACAATTTTTTTGTTCGAACATGATATTAAAAATAATAAATTGACATCATAAAACACCAGTTAATGACTTCATACAGTATTAAGGTCAACGTAATTATTAATGTTGTGAGCATCCACTTTTAAGTGGCGAAGTGAGTAATGAACTGTTTTTGGCTTTATACCCTTTCCATACCATTCCAACATTTATGTGTGATAATTGCTATTTTACTTCACAAAAGTTAAACATTATGTCAAATAAAACAAAACGTCTACCAGTGGACTTAGTTTAGTTCTAATTTTCTTTTAAGCACCTACCAAATTATAATGCCTGACTTCATAAGTAAGATTTTTAGTAGTTATTCAAAATCATATCTAAAAAATCATAAAGCTTAGTTTTACGATATAAAATAATTTCTAGACCCACAAATATTTCCACATTTTGCCCGAACACCGTACACAGCGTAGTCTCACCAGCGACATTAACAAGCCCGCCCGGGGCGACCTCTGCCAGCAATTTGTCAACGTCAAAACTCATTTTTATTGTAACCAAGTTGTCAACTTGGCCCCTTATATCTTTATAATGACACGTTACCAAGTAGCTTTCTTTAATGTCACTTTGAGACAATCGTTCGTGACATTTGCTTAATGACACTCAACATGTAATTTAGGTCTTTTGAGCCGACTGAGAAAGTTAATTTTAAATTACTTAATTTTTTGCCCAAAACTGTTGTATAGAGGTTTGATAACCTTTATGTTTAATATCATGTTGCAACTATATGGGAGGTCACAGCGATCAGATCTGTCTCTGATATTTTGTTTTATGCATTCTGTGTGGCACTAAATTGGACACGCTGAATCTACCTACAAGAAATTTAAGTACAGATAATTATGCAGTTAAGGCAGTTATAGGATAAGGCGGTATTAATGTCGAAATATAATAAAGAAATAAATCAACCGATAAAGACTTTAATGAGGTCGAAATATCAGTATGTCGAAATCATAATAATTAAGTTCAGTTCTCCTTCCTTATACAAAAGGGTCTTGCTTGTATTTTTATATCTACTTGGCTCAAGAGTAGTATAGCGTTTTTCCCTAAAAGTCGAAAACCTCTTAATAAATCGCTGTCCCCACCGAATAATATCGTAGTCGATTGTTACGATAGAAGTGCTTTTATGGGGAATTATTGTTCTAGAGGTGCGATTACACCCTGTGAATTTTTTTCACGTGATTCGTGCTATTACTTTTTGAGTTAGACATTTTGTAATGAATTTACCCATAGTATTCTACTCTAAATATTTACTCTAGATATTTCAGTAAACCGTTATTACAAACTTATTCAAGTAGAAAAAATAAAACTGATTTCGGTAAAGTATGTTACCATATTATTCGCGTTTACTGTTACCACAATAGATTGTTTTGAGCAGTGAATACTATGGCAATAATAAGTTACCATTACAATGAACATCGCTACTTTACAGTCAAGACAATCGCAATGGACTATTGCCGTGTGTAGGTCATTGTCAACAATTTACATGAATAAAATCGTATTGTGCATTATGGTTCAAAATTTTGTTACATTTCTGGTAATATACATTTTTAGCTAAAACTTAATGAGAATAAATCCAATATTTATTTATATGACAAATAAATATTTAAGAAAAAAAAAGCCAGTTTTTGATATACCAACGATGTTGCTATGTAAATTTGTTAAGAAGTTATAAGCAAAAAACGGTTTTTTATTTTGCCTGTAAAATTTTAAGTTTTTGGTTACAATATTATTCGTTGGGGACAGCGAAATTATCTTTTGAATTTCTTTCTATTCCCATATCTCCAGCTGCCCACGATTGAGTAAGGCCATCACGATAAAACGCACATTCATCCTCACCATCCATTATCAGCCCAACTTCACCCTTTACATCCAAAGTTTAAAGATCATCAACATAATGACTCACGCAATCATTAACCATAATAAGTGCATTAACAATATCTAATCTATCCCCCATCTATTTGCTAGGCAATCAATATCTGTCAGAGAAATCATACTAATCTTATTATCTGGTATTAATATGTGATTTATATTGACCGAAGCCAGATAATATGGTATTATTTATTGGCAAGTTTACCTCGGCGTTCGATATAACGACTTTATGAAGCTTAGATCGTGATCGATCGGTTGATTCTAATTTTAAATCAGCAATATTTGTAGATGGATATCGGTGGTTTCCATGTCAGGTTAATACAAGATAGCAACGTAGATGTAGATAATGATTCTTGGATTCAAATGGTCGTGTTTACCGCGATATATTTTTAGTCCTTCGATACACAATATTATTCTTTCTAGATCAATTTTGTTTTAAACATTTCTTGAAATATCTTTTGATTCTTTTCGCTAGACCATTGTTTTTCTTTTATTTGTTAACCATCTTCCCAAAAGAAGAAGATTATCAAAGTTTTTTAACCTGACATAGTAAAAATCTTCAAAATACTTTCACTGTTTAAAAACAATGATCCCTCAAAATGTTCCAGCTGATCCTCCTCGTCTTAGCAAGTAATTAAAGCGGCCACAGAATGAAGACACTAATGGTTGCAAGTCACACGGGAGCGGACCCTGACAGGATGATGGATCAGCCACTCCGGCTAATGACTCCTTATGTTACGAAGTCATCGCGCTTATAAAATTAGATATTGTACGATTACTTGCTTCTATATGTTGGTGAAGAGGATTTGTCTTGTAAATTGGGCATTTCGAATTTTAGGCTGTCCTTCTGAATACGTATTCTTAAAAATAAAAATAGAATCTTGTGTTACCGACTGTGAATTTTAACTTTTGTCGAACAATCACAGTTGTTAAAAATAATGGTGGTATTTCAACTAGATTTTATCAAATTTCATCAGCCGCTTTACCTTGTAATTGTAACAACAGAAATATTAGCAAATCAAAAATACATGCGCAAAAAACTAATCCTGGTACTTAAGTGATTAAAATGACATGACAATAATGTATTGTTTACTTAAAGATATCAATCATGTGATGTGATTGAAACAGTAATTACATTACGTTAAAAACTTACGCACTTAAGCGGAACAAAAGTGTTACAGATATTAAATCGATATTTAATTGGCACGTGTAATGAAATCTTTATCTGAAATTAGTTATTTGATTCACAAAAAATCAAAACAGACTTGTTTTGATTTTCAGCTGCTCAAAATCTGTCTTTATATCAAGATTACATTATAGTAAAACAATGTAAAGTATCTGAATAGCCCTTTTCACACCAGTTTTTCCATAGATTTGGATACTCCACATTTTTGCAATTAATTCCGATGTAGCCTAGTTTTCTATCCTTTTTTGTACCAGACAGTTTGATCTACAATTGAAACAAAGCGGACACGATATTAGAAATATGGTGTGCTGATACTGTTACAGCCTTTATATCGTCCCACTGCTGGGCACAGGCCTCCTCTCACACGGAGAAGGATTGAGCATTAATCACCACGCTTGCTCAATGCGGGTTGGTATAATATGGTGTGCTATTTCCATTAAAACAATTTGAAAAGTAAATAATGCTACAATCCTGCCCTTATTTTTGTCCACTCTCTAGTTCTTTATTCCTAATCTAAACCCACTCCTCAAAAACCAAAGCAAGTGTTTGTCCACACCCTCATTTTCATCCTCATCATCTTGAACCGCTCTTGTCACCTGTCTGTCGGCATTTTGGCATTTACTGCCGGCGCGATGTCCGTCCCCTGCCAACTATGCGGCGACGATTGACACTCTATTAAACATCTCTGCTCATGCCAACTAGGTGTGAAAGATGCATAGTTTAGCTGTGATTAAAGTAGGCGTCAATATTTTTAGAATTTGTCACTTGTGTTAAGTAGTTCTTTGTGACTTGAGAAATGATTTCAGAGCAGCTGGCTTATTATTAGGTCCTTCAGAAGGTTTTTTTTTCATTCCTTGTTATAGGTACTAGCTGAATCTACCATCTTCCAAAACACATAATTGTTACACAAATTGAAGAGACGGCTGGCAGGAGCTGGATGCGAGCAGCCGAAAATCGATCTCAGTGGCGTGCACTTGGAGAGGCCTATGTCCAGCAGTGGACTGCGATAGGCTGATGAGGATGATGATGATGATGAAATTGAAGAGAAAATGACTATATCTGACTTCTTTTATTTTTCGTTCTGTTTGGTAATATAATAACAATTTGATATTATATTGCTACACTGTGTGCTTAGCAGCCTGAACCCGTAATCCGGTTGCTTACAAAGCCAACAGGTTCCAACTAAAATCAAACAACAAATTAATCTAAATAAACGTAAATTAATGGCACCTGGTTCACTGCTGACCCAAATGTAAGTAAGTTGCCTTTATGCCAATAACTTGGTAATAACACTGTTATTAACATTGTGTTGGTAATACTTGTTAATTCCTTATCGGAATGTTGGTATTAACATTTTATGAAAATGTTTGGAATTAAGGTAAGGTACGTTTAAGTATAGGGCTCGAAATTAGTGAGTTTTACAATATTAGATATGGATATGGATTGGGATACGTAAACCCGATTATCTCATTTGTACCCACTGTGTGATTTTCCTTTTGTAAATGAGAGATTTTGGTTCAGAAGTTCTTGAGATTACGACGTTCAAGCAAAGACATGATTCCTTTAGCTTGATCATAATATTATTAAAGCCTTACTAAAGAGATAGAAGAGACATCCAAACCATTTCATTTCAGAAAATATGTCTCTCATCATCAAAACTAGCTTCCCACAAATACAAAACCTTCATCAAACTACAACAGGGCGTAAATTCTCACATCTCACAACACATTTTTCACTACACACATCTATTATTATAGTCCGTCGGTGCACCTCTATTATACCTCATAACGAGTGGGCCACAAAATAATTTATGACTACCATTAAAGTGACTAACATGTTAAACTCGCCGGTTGCCCAGCGGGGAACCATATTATGCCCACTACTGGGCTGCTAAGTTCCTTATTGATATCCTCAAAGATTGATTACTTTATGTAACTGACAAAATTGTTGGAGTTTGGTAGATTATTTTTTGGAGTTTCGTGTGGTCTGATGTTGGGGTGGTCTGAAGTTCTAAGGATCTTTCGTGTCACGTGTCATAGTATAAGGACTATGGTTTTTCATTTAATCATATTGTGTTAGAAACAGGTTCTTCATATCTGATTGCCAAAAGTCACTTAAATTATAAGACTCTTATACAACTGAAGGGTTCGTTGTTTTGACTGCCATAATCCCAGGAACTTCTGGAGTGATTTGAAGAATTATTTCAGCGTTGTAAAACCCATTTATCGAGGCAGGCTATTAGTTTTTATCTGGGTGCGTGGAGTAGTTCCCCGGAACTTGGGTGTAATTGGTTCCAGACAATATTTGGTGCTTAGTAATTCAGTTTCTAAAATATAGGTGTCCAAAAACCAAACTTACAAAAAATAACAGTAGAGGGCAGTTTGAAGGATAATCTCATTCGCTTATACATAACGATCACTGATTACACGAATCGTGTCAATTGCCTGTGATAATGACACAAAATTACACACAATTGTAACGACACGCCGACATTAGACACAACAAATTGCCGACATAAAGACATTTGTGTCGTTTGTAATTGGAAGTTCTGAATTCGTCATGTGTTAATAGACCAGTCTCACACTGCCACGTAAGGAACGCAGTGGAGCAACGACCCAGGAGTAATGACGTGGTGTTTGGTAGTGTGAGACAGGCCATATGGTGTAGAATGCTGCAGGTGTTAGGTGTTCCAATTTTATGGATATTTTACTTCACCCCTAAATAAATGGCACTTTAATTATAAAGTAGCTACATCCTTATTCCATTTAATTAGAAACGGCTTTGTAAGTCTGTCTCTTTAGTATATTAGCCTAGCCTACATTATATTTTCCTTTATTTAATAATCTAATAGACTGAAGCTGGAGGTCTGGATCTGCCCTACTAATCACAAAATGTCAACAGCATGGCTGGGCAGATGGCAATAAAGAACAAGTAAGTTTCATATTTTATTTACCTCTATAATCCCTCGAGTTTCAATGACCATGAGAAGCTTAACTTAACCATAAAAACATAATACAATCTCGATAATGACCTCGTATAACTTAACCCATCTTACGATCAAGTTCTGAATATACGACTGGGACCTGCCATTCGCTTGATACGCGAATGTGCCTATCTTTTATTGTACACCATAATTAAACTCGTCGAACAGATAAACGGCTCTCATAAACAAATACATTTAGTTATAAATCGTGGACATAATAGCTACTCTTTGAGTACGCTTTAACTCAACGAAGCGGGGCCAACCGGGCCCTATCGCTTTCGCTTCGAATAATTTATGTGTATTGTCGAAGCGAACGGTGTCGATTATTCATATTTATGCCGCTAGTGTGGGCACTGTGAAATATTGAGCTGAGGAAATTACTTTGCACGCCTGAGGTGCGGTACGGTGGGGTGCCACTTACAGCGATAAGCAGAAGACGTATTTCTTGATCGTATTTCTTTTTCAAGTGGGTCAATATCTACTGATTCTATGGCTAAATCTTAGCTAAGTCTGTAATACATACAATAATTTTTCTTCGTTTTATTGTACCTACTTTTATAATTTATTTTCAAGCGAAAAATAATGTCATTGAGATATTTATTTGTAGTGCAAGGAATATACTTTCATAAGATTGCAAAATTGAACTATCACGATGACTCGAAACGCAATTTCCGATCGGATTATAATTGCTCACAGGTACAAAGGTACAATATACTTGTTTAAATAAAGATTAACATGTGCGATAAAGAGTGATTGATTTACAGATTATTTCATAATTTTCTGCTAAAATCAAGTATTATTTTGAATACTGATTGATTATGTGATATGAATTATCTATGTGAACAAACTCTTCGCAACAACCAAACCTGATTTTACTACGCAGAACTTTTTAAAAGTATAAATTACAGTGAGAATTAAACTCTTAAAGAATCATTGTTTCCAAGAGATTTCTACGCTGGGTTAAAATGATCAGATATTCAATTGCTTGGCTCTCAAAGTTCTCTAACTCTCTTTCCAGTCTTATGTATTCTTTAATAAGATTTGTCCTCCGTGGTTTTGCAAATAATATTTGATTAATGTTAACACATTCTCTTGTCTGCCTATATGATTTTAATTGGTTCTTATCTTAGAAAAACTTGCATCAATTATCACAGCACCCGCTATCACTGTGACCCCACCAAACCCCGCGGCCGATGAATTGTTTCATAATGTTAGTGCTTTAACTGAAAACTTTATGTTAATCGCCACTAGAGTTAACGTTACCGCGTGTTCCACCTAAGTGGACTTTAACGGTCTATGACTGATGTCCAGCTATTACCTGAACTAGCCTACATGGGAACAAAACGATTTCCAACCAACTATAGGTAATGGAAAACTCGGTTATTGCAGTCTTTTGTTTTATATTGAGGTGCTTTTGTTTCCAGGCGTTTTCATCATCATGCTTCATCCATCTGCCCTTACCCTAATTTTATATGGGGCGGGCGCAGCTGTTTTCTCCTTCTATCTGCCGTCATCTCATAAGTAGGTAACATTCTTAACCTAACCATATCGTCTTTCACATAAACCATCCATCGTTTCTTTGGCTGTCCTTTTCCACTATTTCCATCCACGTTCATGCCTAAAACCTAGGTAAGTATTTTAATTGTCAATGAAAGGGATAAACTAGATTTAAGATTTTTTAGTCCCTGTTGTCACTATTCTATTTCTATTATACGACCAATTTCAACATCAACAGTTATGTGTAACGTCAAAAAATACCTACACCTCCATAATAAATGTTCTAACATTCGGTGTAGTACCTTCAGAGCACCACCATACATCATCATTAACCCGAGACGTACTAATGACAGCTAAACACAATGGAATATTAAAATCTTACAAACATTACCTTCATTAACTGTACGCTCTGAAGGCAATCAATCACTCACTATTTTCACTACACACTCACACACTCACTCATTGCCAGATTCTCACCCACACATTTTTGATTTAAGGCCCCTTTCACACGATTTAATTGGTCCGTAACTTTGATATATTGGTCTTTTTAAGGTTGTGAGAAATAAATAATTAGATTAGTCAATGTAAAAAATACACTATTTAGTTATATTAGGTACATTAATTTTATTATATGCACATCTTTAATCATCAAACCACAGGCTATCCGCAACCGCTCATTAACACTGGTAATACTAATAAACAACTAAATAAAGATACATCTTTGACTAAAGTTAAGGTACATGTCGAGAAATCTTTCAGTAACCATAGTTTTGAGGTAAGTATAAAGTTATGAGCAGGTTAACCTATTGATCAACAACCACTAACATTTATTATCCGCCACACATTATATTATCACTCACACATGCCTATATCAATCAAGATAACCCGGCCGAATGTGGGCGTTTCCCTATTGTCTTAAACCGCACACAACGACGGTACTCTTAAAACGGGAGCATTAATCTTCGACTTTTAGAGATCATCAATTATATTCCTACGTGGATTTGTTGAATTAAAATTGTAAGATTAAATCAAATGTTATTTGTCAACAGCCGACCTAATAGTAAGAAGACATAATTTCAAATTATAAGAAATACTTTTGGATTACTGTAACTGAATGTCTCTTTACAAAATCCTTTGCGATTACTTTGACAACCTCTCCATTTTACACTGTACCTACGCCTTTTAAAAAATGTAACGCTAAGAATAAACAAGTCACTATCAACAAAGTAAAATGCTAATCCAAAATGAGTCAATGAGAAATCCACAATGTTTATTACCGCAATAATGTCACCATATTTTTCTCACTGCAATCATCCGAGAATACATAATGAATGAAACCACATTCTGTGACTCAAGCTTCGTAGACTATCAAATACATAAATTCATTAGACTAAAGTACGACACAACGGTAATAATTTGTAAGTTAAACTACGATTAAGTAGAATCGTGTACCTCTACCTTAACAAATCCGAGAAGCAATTACATTCAAATTTAGAATTCATTCAGCGCCACAGCAAACGCTTTCAAATGAACGGAACGAGTGAATGATCACTTTCATATCCCGCTTATTAGAATCGAGTGAATGAATATGAATTCTTTATTTGAAATTCAAGCTAATGTATTTTGCCGTTGTCACGTCAAATTAACTGTGGAATTAATTTCATTTTGCATTTTATTATTCTGTTAGGGCGACTACACACTGCGATATTAATCGTTGGAAGTTTGCCACGAGTTTTAAGAAAAAGGTGCTTTGAATTATTCAACATCAAATTTTGAAAGAAGAGTCTTAAATCATACGAGTAAAGAGTAATATTTTATATCTTTTAATGCAAGTTTAGTTTTAAATGTATGCATAATTTAGTGTAAATGCTAATGTAAAGTCATCAATTCTATTTTAGTTTTTTTAGCTAGCAACTTATTCCAGCATTTTACGTTCTGCAATAAAAGAGAGTTAAAAAAAACTAACGAGCTTTAAACTTTAAATCGCGAACTTTTATTGCACAAAACACAAAACAAAAATAAAACGCATGCAATCTAATTAAATATAAATGTCATACGTCTGCATGGAACTTGGTAATAAATTTAATTTTATGCTCTTCCTCTACACCTATAGAATAGTAATAAGCAATTAAGTTTTACGAGGCTAACACAGGACATAATAACGACTGATTACCATTTTAATATGGTCATAATATGGTACAAGTCGGAGCTGCATCTTAATGTAGCTCAGATGACAATCTGACTCGATTTAGGTATAGTGTCAGGAGAATTATAATGTGGTGACAATGTGTGGGTGAGTTTGAGTCTATCTTGCAATATTAATGGCTAATTTTGGTCTAGTTTTTGAATAAATCTGTCTTGGTGCTATGCCTCAGAAATTCTTTTGTGAATTTGCTGTAAAAAAAATCGAATCAAGCTTATTTTTAAGGGTCCTTGTTGGGTCTTCACAATAGGGTAGAATGTCCTGTAAGATACTAATCGCTAAATACTATGCATATTTACCAATTTTCTGAATCTGAAACGAACGAAGAACGAGTGAATGAATCGAACAAGATACTCATCATTCATAAAATGGAGAGTTACTTAATCAATTCACAGCTATCAATAACTTACTACCCAATTCTAAGTTACACTGATGCTAACATTATCCTAACTTAGTATCCACATAAGCTAAGCTAAACAGTTATTTGTCGTCAATATACCGCTTATGTCCTCTCAGTAAACACAAGCAGATACACGGTATAAACATGTGTGTAACATTAGTAATATGCAATACGTATAACGTATGTAATTTCAATAAACAGTTTGTTACATGGTGTTAGATATGGTTTAGAGTGTTGTAATGTTAGAGATTCATGTTTAATCAAGTAACTTTAAAATCAAACATTCTATTAACATTTTAGATACTAAAGAGGATATAGTTTACTATAAGCTTAGCCTATTGTGACTATTTTAGTTTTGATCTATAATAATAATGTTAAATACTTACGATTCGAATTAAGAAAAAGTTAGGCATACAATAAATTGGTATCGTGATACAGAAGAGTAATGTCCAGTTAAGCATCAGTACACGGCCTCCTAGGATGAGATGCTGGCCCAAAAAAAAAGTACCCAAAATGGCTTATGTATTAACAAAGCTTTCAAAAAGAAAAAACCACCAAACACCTCAATATAAAACCATCTACAGACATTACATCAAAAGCTATCTGATAATGACGGCACTATTCACACAACATCCATTGTTGGTCAGTCGTGACGTAAATATAGTATTACAATACTTGATATAAACATGCATGGTTCTGGCATATGTATTACGCCAGTGACTTCTCTGACACGGCGAGTATAGCGCTAAATCACGCTGTCAGCACTACTATATTGCTGGTGTAAGAGCCTGCTCACACGGGCAAAGTCGCACGGTTGTTTGTGAATTGTAGTATAATGAATTTGTGGCGTATTTTAGTGGAAATTTGGTGAAATAAATGCAAATATGGTAACGTTAAAATGCGTCTGATCTCTCTCCGGTCGTGTCGGTTTGCCGTCCCATTGGGCTATAAGAGTGAGGAAATAGTGAGTGCACCTGTGTCTGCGCAAATGATTGTGCACTATAATATGTCCTGAACAGCTGGCTAATCTCCTTACATGAGAACAGCCACCGTGGCTGAAATTATTATTATAAACTTATGACAATATTTTTATGTAGCATTCTAAAAAAAAATGGAAAAACCTATCAATTAATTTAAACATCTTATCACGACTAAATATAGATAGTAAACAAAATCCAGGAAATAAATAAAACACGCAATAACAGGTATAAATGAAATTGTCCTCTCATAAAATATTCAGCTTAAACGCTGTTTACATGACATTAAGTAGAAGTTATGAGTCGCTTTGTAAATTATTGTTTGTAGGTCTCGTTAAGTCATTGCTACTTAAGAAATGGTAGATTAGAAAACTGTTTGTAAATCAAATAGGTTAACTGATTACAATTCAATAGGTAATTAAATGATGTAACCTGTAACTTATAACAAGCTTTATTAGAATTAAATATTTATCTTGTTTAGATTAAAAAATAAAATACCTTTATATAAACGCTCACTTTATGTGCATTTTAAAGAATTCAAATATTTTTCCAGAATTCTAAGAATATTAATACTTTAACACCATGACGTAAAAAAAACAATGCATTTAATTACCACTACTAAAAATAAAAGTGACCATCCACGGTCCACGCGAGTCATCTGAGGCGCCTTTACCCGTTCTCCCACACGGCAGACGCGGCATCGCGACATAAATCTAGACTGTAATCGCGCGCAATCTGACAGCCAGCCTGTTGAAATGAATATTCGTGATAAATCAATGTAAGCCACCGTGCGGGGAGTGGATGCCGGCATTTATATTTCGGTAACCATGTTTAATGGGACATCGGAAATATTTGCTCAAATTAATGGTTTTAAAGTTAGTCATAAATTATCGGTTTGCTACGCCAATTAGTTGATTAAGATTATTTTTTTGTTGTTTAGTGCTGGGTTATAAAAGTTTTATGCTTAGTGCCTGTGTGTCACATTTTTTCTTTTTTTGTGATTGTGTAAAAAACTAAACCCATTTATCTTTTGTTTTTTCAACTTCTACCATCATAATACGCTACACAGATACAATCCAAGCTCAGTACTGTAGGACTTGTTGTGAAGAATTTAATGGCATTTACATTTGTCACAGCCATTTTGGATTTCAAGTTACGATTTCCCTAACAATTATTTAATTAATGTATATATTGTTCCGGGTGTAAATCAAAGGCTCAACCACCACTTAGGTAAATCTCTTCAAAACAATCACTAATAAATTAATCAAAAATAATATTTACAAGACAACTCCACGCCTTCTCTGTTCTATACATTACGACAATGTCTTGTTATTATGTCACATACATTATTATTTTACTACATACAAGACCCGGGTATTGGCACCTCTGCAATATTGTAAACTTAGTATTATTTGCAGTTTATAATTAAGTTTATCGGGGACTTGCAAGAAGATCTCTTTATATCTGGTGATTAGAATACTTTTACTGATTATTTAGTAGATGTGAAATAATAAATGGATGTAAAGGAAGAATGGTGTATGTATAAAAAGATTATAAACACATACTCAAAAAAACTATTTATTTTAAAGTAGATGTGTATTTGAAAATTTTATTTAACTCTCATACACATTTTTTTTTTCAATCCGAAAGTATATTTTATAATTTTATTTATTCTTTCCGAGCTACTTTCTGGTATAATTAATAAAATTTAATTAACAGCTTTTAGCTGCTCGCAGTAATAAAATATCCGTGGTTTCCCTATTAAGTTGTTGACTCGAATTCCATTAACCAAAACGGTAATGCTTAATGCAGTTTTAAATAATGTATTTCCAAGTCAAATTATTTATTTATATTTAAATTAAGTGCAGAATTTAAATACGAACTCTGTGTTTAATTTACGATTTATTTAACGATGATTATTATCCATAATATTGTGGTTTTCGTTTCTGCGGTCTTTTAAACTGAGTACAGTTTGTATTAAAATTTTGTCCTACGGCAATTTATTAATTTTTCATTAAAATTATTTTAAGTGCTCATTAAAACTATATTAAGATAATACTGTTTTTAAATATTGATAAATACGATTTTACGATTTTGTAATTTAATTATATTTTATGGACTGTTTTTAGAGTCGGTTACTTCGTACAAGCTACAAGAGTTACGTTTTGTTGTTCTTAAAATTGTTTTCTACATAGAACACTTTGCAAAAAATACACATTTTTTATTACATATAATGAAATTAAGTTGTAAATACGATTAAAATGATTATTAAAATTATAGGTAGTGACTTTGTAGTAAAAACTTAAGATAGTAAGAATAAATTATAAACCGTAACCACACTACATTCTCATTAAACATTTACAGCTGACCATGTTCAATTAACACACATAAATATAAAAGGATTAATAATTAAACAAAAAACAAAAATAACTCGACGATAAAACATGCAATAATCAATTAATAAACGACACAAACATAATAAATCACTGGTTTACTGATACATCCGCGTTATAAAATCGTATTATCCATTCACGCTATTATTCATGATTAATAATAAATTAATCTTTTAGTAAAACCGTCGGATGTCACATTTATAATCTGTTTTCAGCTTTGAATATTTGAACAACTGGATACGCGACGAACGTCAACGGTGTCTTCTCACGTTCTAAGTTTGCAAAAACAATGACATTAGGGCGAAATACAGAATCTGGAATCGTGTAACTCAAACACAAGATATAGAATTTGACTACCGCTCATGCTCTTAAGCATCTCAGAGTCAATTTGTCATGTTCTGGAGATGTGATTGAATTGCTTCGTCTCTTGTGCGTAACTTGGCAGACTTTTTCGCATAGAAATTTGTGCCCGTAGCGGTTCTGGTGCGTTATATGCTCTAAAGTTAGCAGTAATTACGAGTAATAGGTAATGTGTGAGGTAGTTAAGACTTTTATCTCAGATTTAGAAAGTTTTAAGTGTGAAGGTCATTATTTTAATTTATAGCTGACTTAAAATTATGGGAACGAGGTCATAATTGCTTTTGGGTTGTTTTAATTTGTGAAAAACGAAATAAAGATGATGCCAGTCGTGAGTCCGTAGACTGCTTGAGTGTGCATTGCAAGGCCATGGGATGGAAAGTGCTCCAAAGGAATATAGGTGGATTTAAGTTAGTAAAAGTCTGACACACTCTTCCGTTGAACCTTCAGCGGAGAATATTTTGATGATTTCACACCCATCCAAAAAAAAACCGAGCTGGGGTAACTGGGTAGCTCCATGTAAAACACTGGCATTCAGCTGCATCCGGTTACACTGAAATCCAATCCCAATATATTATAATTGATCCGCAATGGAATATTTAGGTTATAAAATGACACGAGTTTTATTGGGATTATTACAATAATATATGATATTGTGCCTTAATCCGTGGGTTTGTCCAATTATTTGCACATTGTAAATTATTAGGTTTTTATGATCAAGAGGTATAACTGTATTCGACGGCTTTTCTGCTTCGGTTAGTGAATTCCCCTTTTTGTTGGAATTATTTGGCTCAGGTAATATTTTCTAGCTACTTGTAGATGCTAAACTTCTAGTTTAGGTTATACGACTGGCGCCTTTTCTGTATGACTTCTAGTCAAGCTCAAAGCTCGCTCAAGGAGAATAAGTTTCTGATTTTAGCTTTTAAAGTCCAGGTTTCCTTAAAATGTTTTCCGTCGCCTTTACACAATCATAGGTGTCTAAGTTTTTCTGAAAGCCATAGGCTTCAGTCATAATTACTTTGACTTTGAGGGGTTCGTTAAATTTCATAATAACATGATAAGGAAACTATGACAGTCGAAAATCCTACTAATAATATTATAAACGCGAAAGTTTGTATGTATGGATGTTTGTTACTCTTTCACGCAAAAACTACTGAATGGATTTTAATGAAACTTTACAATAATATAGCTTATACATCAGAATAACACATAGGCTACAATTTGTAAACATATTGTTCCAAATACTAAACCTGCGCAGACGAAGTCGCGGGCACCAGCTAGTTATACATAAATGACAGGTTTACATTATATAAAGACGTGACTGAGTATCAAATTTTTATGAACAGACAAATTCGAAAATATTTGTTTACATATCACATAAGAATTACAACAGCTTTTGATTTTATAATACCGATTATAATAATCGACATAAAATTATTGAAACTTTAGATAACATTGTTTTATAATTGTTTCTATGCTGATAGAACTGCTTAAGGAAACTAAACCTTATCGAAATAAACAAAGGGTTCAAAGTGCGATGTAGTGATTTTTTGCTTCAGTCATTGTCATGGGTTTCCCTGCTGATAAGTGAGCGTTTTTAGAAATTTCTAGCATTATCCGTTTTAATGCTTTTATGATTGATTACTACTATATTTTAGGGTTATTAGGTTATTAACTGATAGGAATATCGTACGTTAATCTAGATCATAAATCATTATAATGTTACTTGTCAATATTAACGTGTTAATACAGGTTTGTGGAAACTACCATTTGTAAAACTTAGAGTCACGATATGGATTTTCCAAAAAGTTTCTGTTTCTTTATTTAGTGACAAGCTTGATTGTAATCTAAGCGAGATATCATGTATAATCTTATTTATATAATTAATTAAAAAAATAAATGCCCGTGAACTTAGTGACTAGGTAATTTAAGGTAAAGATAGATGATTAAGATCTCTCGTCTCAGTTCCATTATCAAATTATCAAAAGTCTACTGGTGTAGCAAAAAGGCTACTAGTAGTCAAAACTTTCTGATCTTCACAGATGTATTTAAGTTGTAGGCAGAAATCTAAACAATATCTAAACGCTAGCTTTTGCTTTTCTGTATGCGTATATTCGTTGTCACCATTACCGGTGCAACATGCAATGTTCTATGAGAGCTAATTACTCCCAACTACAAATTTACATGATAATTGTTACAGGCTTACATTATATTGTAACTCAACAGTTAAAATCAGAAGGTCTCCAGATAGACAAGGCTTAGGATGTTGCTAATACTTGGTGGGACCTGGGCATGAGATAACTAAAGCCTGGTTTTACAAAAGACTGCAAGAAAATGAATGTTTTTTGCAATTAACGGAAAATGTAGAAAACTGTTTTGGTTACATTGATGTACTATGTAGGGTGTGAGTTAAAAATATAGTCGCAATTCCTTGTAGACGATGGACTACGAAGGAAAATATTTTCAGGCACATAGTAGACTTGCACTTCTCCCCAATTTTTTGTACCGTATAATTACTATAATAAATCATGTGAAACTATTAATTTTCTAGCCATTATGGCACAAACTACAGAACCACTAGTAAGTATGGAATACATGTTCTTGTTACATTATCTTCTTGTAAACGATTTAAAAGTATAGGCCATTACGCCTTATACGGTATTAACTGTCATTAATTTATGTAACAAATTACGTGGGTTTTATATTCTAATTTAATTATATACGGTCACCTTGCGGTATTGGGTAAACATGGGTGATTAAAATTGATTAATGCTTTGAGAAAAACGGGAGAAGGTTGACATCACACATATTATCTACTAACAATATATTTATATCATCATCTGCCTAGCCTAGATCTTAAAAGGGAAAGATCCTAAAAAAATTATATAAAGAATACATTTTGGCTTTACTTAATCTACCTTACGTTACAACGGTGGGACTTTAGACAAATGTAAATAGTTGAACGTGCTATACTCGCATAAAATAAGATGACTGACATGGACCATGATTGAGCATTGTTCTCTAACTCCCTACTACGACCACTAAAACTGAAAACTGAAAAAAACAAAACAATTTAACGCTTTTCCATTACGTATTACCATCTGGCTCTGTACCCATGGTTAACTTCAGCTCTAAACGTGTACCAATCACACGCAGTGCCTGTAAATATTACTTTTAATTCCCGTATTATTTTGCGGACCGTACAAAACCATCAATAAGTCAAATGAAGCGGTAATCTTGTGCGGTTAACTGCTCATTGTGTTCCTGAATGATTTATTTTACGACCGTACTTTCACTGCGTCCGCAACCACTTGTTTTGCTAACCGTACCCAGTACTCGTTGTTTACGATTTGGAAATTGCTAGTTTCAGGAATTTGCTGGCGGTACTTGGCTATGTATGGTAGGTGATGGTTGCATCACTTAAGTTACAGCCGTTTCTCACGTGAGATCGTGTAGTCGGACAATTTATTGATTATGATTGGAGTAGGACCGAAGAGGTTATTATGGAGAATGCATCAGTGGGATTTGTGGACTGAAAAATATAGACTGTGATGAATATTATTCCACTTCTTTCATGTTGGTATCAAATATGGAGTATGAAATAAAGAATCGCTTAACTCGTTATTCCTTACTGTATTCATTAAATATTAATTTACTCAAAAGGTCTTGTATAATAATATTGGATACCTGTATCCCCATATAAGTCTACTCCACCCAAATCATCTTTAACAAGCGATCAATCACTCAAAATATCTCAATAAAATCATCAAAATTAATGGAAAACATTCAATAACCAGTAACCGGTGGTAATTTATAATTTAATATTTCATTGCCGTTTGCCGGTAACCGGCAATTATCGGCAATACATTGTAAGGCGAGCCACCAAACAAAACGGGTCTATTAACTGGTTGCTTTATGAGGGAACGTTTATGGGCCAAAAATAGGGTATTTTGTGAGGAAATTTATGAAGATACCTATCACGGGTATGGTAATTTTACTGAGTTTTTATTTTGTGGAAAATGTGAGTTTTAATAGGTTTTTGTTCTTGTTATTATGCAGTTTTGGCCGAATCTCTTAGTTGTCATAAATGGAGTACTTCAAGACGACTAATTCGCTCAAAGTAGGTACCTTAAATATGCTGAAGATTTCATACAGGGAAGTTTAACTTTCAAATGCTGCTGCTTACGTAGGCAACAAAGTTCCCCGAATTAATAAAAGGCACCACAAAACAAAACACAGTTATAAAATACAAACATTTTACGACACAATATCATAACCCGGCCCGTTTATAACCAGCCACGGCGATATACTCGTAGCTGAGAATCGATAAAAACTGCGAATCGAAACTCAAAAGGATATCTCGATACTTCGGACCGATAAAAAGTAATGTTTGGCGCAAATCGAGAAACAATAGTGAGTCGGTAAACTGCATATGAAAGTGTACACTCAAAATGTTACTCTAGTCTCAAGGATTAAGGTTGAAATTGGTTTGGGGTGTGAATTCAATAAAGTTTTCCGTGGGTAGTCATGGCCCACGCGGTATCGGATTTATTGGCGGTTTATAAGAGTAGTATTGATGACTGAACTCACATAAAACATATGCATTTCGGTTCTTAGTTTCTGCAACTCTGTAGTATGAAATCCGATTTTCCTGCGTAAGGCAAGAAAATCTTAAGTATTTTGATAAATTTGGGCCTTCGGATGCCTAATCAGTAAAAGCCACATTTCCAAATTTACGTTGATCAAGAATCTATTTTGCATTTATAGACTACAAAAGGTAATGTTTATACCTATAGGTAGATATTTTGTGTCACACTAGTGTTGACGCCTACCATATTGAATACAGCAAAGAACAGCACCTCGACGAAACAGTTTATTAACAGCTATATTTTTTATCGATGACATCGAATCTGCAAAATACTACCAAATAAAGACAGGAACTCTAACAGTCCTGCGAAGGACTACCCAGGTAACTAGACTAAGGAGAATGAGGAGGTCAGATATGCAGTTGCGTTACATGGATGTAAAACACTGGTAAGACAAATAGAAGCCTCTGACCAGATGGTATCTACTACGTTTTATATTAACAACAGGTGTTAAAATATATTTAAAATAAATACTGTTATAGCTCGTGTGAGTTCCACCATAAAGTCACTTTAGTAATTTACCTTGCAACTAAGAATGTCTTGATCGATATACCGATTATCGATTACAAAGCGTGCAGGTGCGCGGTTGATTGATTGATTAATATTAATCGCTAATAATCGATTGGTTGCATTAAATTTGTTTGGAACAAAGTTGTTTTATTATGTAGTTTAAGGATTAATGTTGTTTATCATTCTGTCCACGTGGATATCGGTGGACGTTAATCGAGTTGATTTAGTTTCAAATCGATGTTTCTGACTAGACCTAGTTTTCTGTTTATATTAGTCGTTTCTGATTTTATAAAGACTTAGTTAAATACTTAATTGTGTGCAGCGAAATAAACCTAAATTCTTTAAACACAGCTAAACGCAACAAATATCCTTAAGTACACTAGTTGTTTTACCCTCAATCCTTCTCTGCGTGAGAGAAGTACCCATCAATGTAACGATAAAAAAGATGATAATGATGAGTAGTTTATTCCACAACGAATCAGAAATATCAATAAATGACAATAATAGTCAATTAAATAAATAATACAGTATTACGAACGTATATTCACACATGGGAAGCAAAACGTGCTACCATCAGCTGCAAGCATTCCTAAACTTATTATAATAAAATACAATAAGGTACTGAGAACTAACATCTGAGGGCACGGCAGTGCCCCAGCCAAGACTCGAGCAAAACGGGCACGGCCGAACTATCTTTTCTCGAAGCGTTTCGCGGCTATTTCAGCCCCCTGTATCTTCCATGTGAACAAAGCTAAGAGTTTAAGTTTTCGATGACCAAGAGTAAGTATTAAAACAAGCTCAGTCTCGAAATTACAAGACATTTGAATAAATAGTTTACGAGTTATGAGCGATCAAAGTTACACCATTTTGTCACTGACTCACTCACTGACCGATCATCAAAAGTCTAAGGTACTTCTAGCAAACTTAGAACCTTCAAATTTGGCACCAAGATAGGTTATTAGCTACATATAAAGGGAAAATTATAAAAACCTTAAAACTTAAAAAAAAAATAGGAAACAAATTTATATTTGCGGTTTTTCAAGAACATTGTGTATGTATTTTGACTGCATTGATAACTTTGTTATTTATTTATGTACAAAATTTTACTATTTGTTTTATTGTTACGTAATAAAATATACCACTATTGTTATTATGTATTAAATATACATACATATGAATAAAAAAGCTAGGTTAAAATGAAATGAATAATCATAAAATCCAGATAAAATCTTTCATATTAATGCAGTGCAATAAATACTGCATGCTCGCTCGATAGATGGCGTTGTTCTGGTCTAAATCGCGCTATGGTTTCGTTACAAAGCTTAGTATAAGTAGTACTTAAAAAAAAAAACAAATAATTTCATGTGATAGCGCCATTTACCTCTGAAATATATCTCTTTTATTCTAAAAGATATTCGATTCAAGAATTCGAAATGTTTTAGTTAAAAAAAATGTTGTTTACGTGCTACTTTAGGTGTAAATATTTAGTTTGTTACATATTTAGTTACTTGCATGTAAGTTAATTTAATTTGTTATATACTTAGAGAAGAAAGAGACCTACAAAAAATAAATTAGATCCCACCAAAAACATTGAATGTAAAAAAAAGCCAATCCTCTACGCAATTCCTCCACCGTAAAAAGTTTTGAGATCGCATAGAAGCCAAGTCCTGTTCAACATTATTTGTAATAATAAATCAATATTTTGTGACTATAATATCAATAGTTTTGTTCACATTACAATAATATTGTCTTGGCCATGAGCACAAGTTAAAAGTCGCTCCTTGAAATAATGTGTTGAATTGATAAGTATATATTATGGACATGATTTTACGATTGGACTGATTGGAATTTGAGATCACCATGGACTAAACATGCGCCATAGTACATGTGCAGTTCATTGATGTTGGATGATACTCACTGTCGGTCATTTAGTAACAATCGAATAAACTAAAAGTATTTAATTATTTGATTTTAAACTTCATGTTTGACTTTCACCTCTCCAAGATATGCTGTATTATATTTATAGTTTATTGTGCTCATGGCCAAGTCAATATTATTGTAATGTGAACAAAACTATTGATATTATAGTCACAAAATATTGATTTATTATTACAAATAATGTTGAACAGGACTTGGCTTCTATGCGATCTCAAAACTTTTTACGGTGGAGGAATTGCGTAGAGGATTGGCTTTTTTTTACATTCAATGTTTTTGGTGGGATTTATATTTCCACCTGTCATAACTTCTATTATATGCACAATATATCATTGTTGGTTATTGATAATGTAATATATTAACCATACTTAGTTGCTTTATAAATATTGAACTGTTCAATGCATTTGTTCCAAGGCAACTTATGTTATAGTCGCATTTTGAAATCGCGACAAGTTCCATCGTTTCATATGGTGTTTTACTTTGGTTATAATACCTTTCTTTTTGTTATTTTTATGCGTTATCATACACCACACGATTTAACTTATGTAAGTAATGACAAGCTTTTATCCAGGTACCGAAAGTAGTTCCCTTGGGTAAGAACAGCTAGTAATTAGATGAACAAAATGTATGTAAATTGTACGATATCTTCATAATTCCATTTTAGTACTTTAAAAACCCCATAAAGTGGCATTAAAATCGTAAAGGGGATGTGACTAGAGGCGTTGACATATTATTTGCCCAAATTCGAATAAAAAGTAGGTATCTAGACACACGGCAGTGTGTCCGCCAAGTTCGAGCAAAAAAGGCGACACACCGGCCGTGGGTTATATTACACGAACCATTTCGGGCCAAATTCGACCCCCCTGTAACTCAAAATCTATTTTACTTACGCATATCAAATTTCTAGTATCTGTTGAGACCCCCTCACTTATCTAAAATACAAAATTTCATTAATATACCTATTGTAGGTCTTGAGATATTGACGTCAGAAAATCGCTATTTTTACTATACACTTATTCACTGATTCACTTATTCACTGACTCACTCATCAAAAACCTAGACCACTTCCAATGGTCGTATTGACTTGAAATTTGGCATGGAGGTAGGTCTTTATGTCAAGGTAAAGGGAAAAATCTGAAAATGGCCAAGTGTGAGTCGGTTTCAAAATAATGAAGGTGTTTTATACCCGGTGTAAATTTATACCCCTAAGGAACTAAAACGAACTAAATTTACCTATATTTATATAATATATCTTCGAATGGTACAAAGGTTTGTATTTAGTCAAAGTAAAGTAAAAATCTGAAAACGGCCAAGTGTGAATCACTTTCGAAAATAACGAATGTGTAACTTTGATCCACGAACATAATATATGATAACATGTCATGTCAGTCAGTTGGTAAATCTAGTCCATTTAGTTAATCTAGTTCATTTCTTTGTAAGAAACATAGTGCATATTAAAAAATCTAAAAAATAGTATAAATGAGACATTTCTTTAACTAACTTCATCATAAGAAAAAAATAAAATAAACAACCTTACAAAAATAAATGAAATCCCACCCAAAACAAAAATGTGAAAGACTGCCAAGTTCGATAATATGGGAATGCTTCGCCTATAAAAGAAGTGAGATCTAAATAAGTACCAAGTTCCATACACATACCTCAGTTAAAAATAGTTACTTTTTAATGATGTTACTTGGCAAGTTTTCATGCACCTTGTTATAAACCTACTAAACGCAATGAATCAAGTATTTAATTTTCTATTAAAACTTGCCAAGTAATCATCTATAGTATATAGGGATATAGTTTTTCATGAGACCATAATAATTCTTGTTAAGGAAAAAACACAGAAATATTATCACGTCCATTACAAGAAGTGGCCTTCTTCTCATTATTCATGGAATAGTAGCAGGATCATGTCACATCAAATAATTTATAGCATTGTTTACCATAAGTACGTACTTTATGACTAACTCATCAGTATGGTTTAGTGCTAAACCACGGAACGTGACGAGAAACTAATCGATTCATTGTCGATTGTCGATTCTTCTAATCGATAAGAGTGAACAGACATTATGCGATGTAAATCATCTGTTGTCACTCGATTGAATCTTGATCTTAATCGATTTTAAAAGAAGTTGGTATTGGATGTTGTTTTTATAAAAGCAGTGGTTTTTGAGCATGGGGTTGAATTTCTGATGTTTTGGATTATTCTGGCTTTGATGTTAGCTAGTAAGGTGGTGGTAATGTACCATGGATTATGGGAGTGTAAAACTTGACGTTGACTTAAACTT